>NC_091476.1:147342223-147942223 GCF_036971445.1 Narcine bancroftii
GGAATGCAGAGGACCAAAGAGACCTGGGAGTACAGATATATTTCCTTAAGGTGGTGGCACAGGTGGACCGAGTTGTAGAGAAAGCTTTTGGCATCTTAGCCTTTATAAATCAAAATATTGAGTACAGGAGTTGAGATGTTATGTTGAAGTTGTTTAAGACATTGGTGAGACCAAATTTGGAATATTGTGTATAGTTCTGGTCACCTAACTATAGGAAGAATATCGATAAGATTGAAAGAGTACAGAAATTTACTAAGATGTTTCCAGGTTTTCAGGAGTTGAATTAAAGGGAAAGATTAAACAGGTTAAGACTTTATTCCTTGGAATGAAGAAGAATGAGGGGAGATTTGTAGAGGTTTTCAAGATTGAGAGGTATAGACAGAGTATATGGGAATAGGCTTTTTCCACTTAAATTGGGGGAGATGAGTATGAGAGGACATGGCTTCAGGGTGAAAGGGGAAAGTTTTAGTGAATATGAGGAGGAACTTCTTCACCCAGAGTGGTGGGAGGATGGAATGAACTGCCAGATGTCCTGGTGAATGTGGGCTCGATCTTAATTTTTAAGAATAAATTAGATAGATACAAGGATGGTAGAGATCTGGATGGTTATGGTATGGGAGAAGGTCATTGGGACTTGCAGAATAATGGTCTGCACAGACGAGAAGGGCCAAATGGCCTGTTTTCTGTGCTGTAGCGTTCTATGGTTCATTGGGGTACGTAGTCCAGAAGGGCCCTATTACTGTGCTGTATATTTAAACTTACATTTAAAAGATTTGGAATTAGTACTACGACAACACTATAAAATGGATGGTTTCGCTTTGCATGCTCAAGCAAGAATTCCCCATTGATCTGCATAAGAATTTTCCTTCCTTCTCTCCAAAATTTACAGACAATTTTGTTACAAACCAGAACTTTCACTAAACCTGCCGTTCTGCCTACAAGTGTGGAAATGTAGGATTCACCATGCAACAAACTGCTTGCTCACCTGAGACATGGCATAATTTGTACATGCATATTTATTCAGTACAATAAAACTAAAGAACTTACTTTTTTCCCCAAATGAAAAAAAAACAGGCTTCTATGATCTGCCAATAATTACAGCATGGACTATATACGAACTTCTGATGAAGGGCCCTGGACTTGAAACTTCAGCTCTTTAAACAGTTGATGCCCTCACCTGCTGAGTTTTGAACTTCTTTTGCTATTTTAGATTTCTAGCATCTGATTTTTTTTTTTCTTCCCCGTTTACACGTGAAATACTTGTTTTGGTCTTGTGAAAAGCTTAAGCTCACACAGGATATGATCCATTTCAGTATTTAAAAACATGGGAAATTATAGATTTATAATTATAGCATAAGCTACACATTAATAGATTTTAAAGCCTATTCAAACAGCAGCACCAAGACAAGGCAATGTGAACTCTCACCAGCAAAAAGTGATCGCTGCAGCGACGATCTCACTGCCTTCTCATTAAGTCTCTCCTTGCCATCAAGAGATGGGGGACAAGAAACAAGGTCAGAGACCAGGATAAGCAGAAATTGTTTTGGGCTATGTTTTGCCACTGTAGGAAGCTCCATTTAAAATGCTCATCACAAGTCCCTTGTTGAAAATTCATGCTACTTAAATAGGATGATCATCATGAGAACAGCAGCAGTGCACACTTAAGCAACCTTTAATTCTTTTTTATTAAAACTACAAGCAAAAAATGCCAGTTAACTTTTTAGACAATACAGTGGAATTGATAGGGGGAGGTGCGACCATGTGAATGCAGATCTGGAGGATTTGGGCAGCACGATTGGCGTAGCTGTTAGCGCAACATCTTTACAGCACCAGTGATCATAACCGGGGTTAGAATCCCGTGCTGTCTGTAAGGAGTTTGTACAATCTCCCCATATCTGCCTTAGTTTTTTCCTGGGGGGGCTCTGGTTTCTTCTCACTGTTCGAAAAGTACAGGGGATTGTAGATTAATTGTGTGTAAATTAGGCAGCATGAACTCATTGGCTGAAATGGCCTGTTACCGTGCTGTATGTCTAAATACACAATGCTGGAGAATCTCGGCAGGTCAGACAGTGTACTTAGTATAGCAAAGATGAAGATGCATGCCCAACAGTTTGAGCTTGAGCCCTTCATCAGTAGAAAAAGGGTGAGAGATGATTGCTTGGGATTGTAAATGGGTGAGGGACAAATCACTGATGGCGGGTGCCCCGAAAGAATAAGAGGTGAAATGTCAGTTCTGCTTCTCACTCCACAAGTGCTGCCTTGAGTGTTGAGCAATTCCAGCATTTTAAAAAACATTTCCCGTATTTTGTTTAAGTAACGATTCATAGAATTGAAAAAGTACCTTCGTGGAGGAAATGTGTGGGGGTGTGCGTGCCGGGTGGTGGAGGAAGGTTTTATTGACTTCAATTCAAAACCTTTCATTGAGATGGTTACTCACTTCCCCCACCCCCCCAAACAATGCTGCTGAACCCCTGCTGAGTTTCTCCAGCAGACTGATATTTGCTCCAAATTCCGGCAATTGCAGACTCTTCACTTTTCTGCCACTGAAAGTAGATTGGTTAACATTTCATATAGAATGTTGAATGAAAAGAGAGATCAATTGCTTACCCTCCACTACATAAACCTTAGTGAGAGGAAAGCTGATGCTTCTGGCCATCTCTTCAATATTCAACTTTAACTCTCCTTCAGGAAGTGGAGTAAATTTATCAAACAGTGGTGCAATATAATCAGCATAGATGGTCACCAACACCTGAGAAAAGAATAAAATAATCATGTCATGCTTTTAAACGTTAGTGGTTTCATCAAAAGGCATTTACAAATACCAACATTTGTTAATACAACTTTCACACACAATATTCTGATGAGTCATAAGTAAGAAAGTGACAGCTATTTAATTTTAATTTAGTTTAAACTTTTAATTTAGACATTCAGCCCATGAGTCTATACTGCCCAATTTACACCCAATCAACTTACACTCCCGGTACGTCTCAAATGCTGGGAGGAAACCGGAGCCCTTGGAGAAAATCCACAAAGTCATGGGGAGAACGTACAAACTCCTTACAGCGAGGAATTCTAACCCCAGTCGTTGGTGCTGTAAAGGCATTGCACTAACTGCTACACCACATGACAACATAAAAGACAATATTGCCAGAGAACTAAGGTAATACTTCAAAAGGTAACATTTTCTTCATTTTAGTTTCACTGGAAAAAAAAATTAACTACAAGTCAACACCTCTGCACCATTTGAATAAAAATATTCTAACAAATCTTTAAAGCAATTCCCAATAACTAATATCAGTAATTTTTTTTTTTTAAAAAGTAGAACTTGACATACTAGCTGGTTGTATCACAGTGTGGTACGATTGCTGCAGAGTAATGGATCTTGGGTCAATCCACAGGAGCACAAGAGTGGCAGAGAAAATCCATGGGGTCTCTCTTGCACCCAACTCCCACAAAAATCGATAAGATCTACTGGGATCATTGTCTGAAGCGGGTGTGCAAAATAGCTGAGGTCCTCTATCACCCTGCACACAGCATCTTTCAGCTGCTCCCATCAGAGAAGATACAAGAGCCAGCACCACCAGGCTGAGGAACAGCTTCTTCCCGTGGACATTGAGAACGCTGAACTCACTATAACCATCCAAGACTCTTGTATTCACAAAACAATATTTATTTTTATATGTATCTCTGTGCTGACTCTATACTGTTTGTCAGATTGTGCGCTTGCAAGTTTTGCACAGGACTGAAGAACACTTATGTCAGGTTGTACTTGTACAATCTAATAATAAACATGAAGCATAGCAGCTTCTTGGGATTCTTTATGAAACTGAAGTGAAAATGAAATGCTTCCAAAACACCACAACTAATCAAAAAGGTTTAAAAAAAATCAAATTGGATGGCAAGCATAGAAACTACTTTTTAATTTTTTTTTTCACACTATGAACCCTAACAACCAAAATATGTACAAACCATATACGGAGCGGAAACAGGCCATGTTGGCCTTTAGAGTCCGCACCGGTTCATTGATTTTGTGCGCCCTCTTCAGGCATTGGTCCCGGTAGATCTTCATTCAATAACGATGGGCAAATTCAATGCAGGTGGAATCTCATCTTTACCAAATGTTGATTCCAAAGCAAGGATGCTTCATCGATCCTCCTGTGCATGCACCACAAATCCTCACAGATCGGCCATTTTGTGCTGAGAGGAGAGCATTCCTCTTTTCGTATGCTTATGGGAGGTCACAGTGGTCTTTTCTCCCTTTTTTCCCCCCTTTCCCTCCCTCCCCTCTACCCAACCCCCTAAATATTCAACATATACAATAAAACCACAACAATATCTTCACACAAAGGAAAATAAACAAGAAAAATACGTCATCTATTTATTACACACTGAATCTAGTCGTTTTGTCTTCTTATCATTTTCATTCTCATTTTAGGGGATGGAGGTCGTAGGCAAGCTCTCTCTGATATGTTCCATGTACGGTTCCCAAATTTGTTCAAACACTGTGACTTTATTTTTAAAATTATATGTTATTTTTTCCAATGGAATACATTTATTCATTTCCATGTACCATTGCTGTATTCTCATGCTCTCTTCCATTTTCCAAGTTGACATACATTTTTTTGCTACTGCTAAGGCTATCATAATAAATCTTTTTTGCACTTCATCCAGTTTGAGGCCCAATTCTTTACTTCTTATGTTTCTTAAAAGAAATATCTGGTTTTTTTGGAATGTTATTTTTTGTAATTTTATTTAGTATCTGATTTAGTTCTTCCCAAAACGTATTCACTTTCGTACATGCCCAAGTTGCATGTAATGTTGTTCCCATTTCCTTCTTACAGCGAAAACATCTATCCTATAATGTTGAATCCCATTTTAAAAACATTTTTGAGGAGTAATATATACCCTGTGTAACCAATTATACTGTATCATGCGTAACCTTGTGTTTATTGTATTCTTCATAATTCCAGAACATAACTCTTTCCCATGTTTCATTTTTTATCTTTATGTTTAGATCCTTTTCCCACTTCTGCTTAGGTTTATAGTTTATTTTATTTTCCTTATCTTGCAGCTTGATGTACATGTTGGTTATAAATCTTTTCATTATCATTGTGTCTGTAATCACATATTCAAAGCTGCTTCCTTCAGGTAATCTCAAGCGGTTTCCCAATTTATCCTTTAAATAAGCTTTCAATTGATGATATGCAAACATTGTATCATGAGTTATTTCATATTTGTACTTCAACTATTCAAATGTTAATAAATTATTTCCCAAAAAACAATTTTCTATTCTTTTCATTCCTTTTCTCTCCCATTCTCTAAAGGAAAGGTTGTCTATTGTAAAAGGGATTAGCGGATTTTGCATTAATAATAATTTTGGTATTTGGTCATTTGTTTTTTCCTTTCTAAGTGGATCTTCTTCCATGTGTTAAGTAAATGATGCAATACTGGTGAGTTTTTACATTTTCATCCCACTTATACTTTATAAGTGTTCTGGTACCTTCTCCCCTATTTTATCTAGTTCTATCTTAGTCCAGTCTGGTTTTTCCTTTGTCTGGTAAAAATCTGATAAATACCTTAATTGTGCAGCTCTATAATAATTTCTAAAATTTGGTAACTACAAACCACCTTGATTATACTTCTCTGCTAATTTATCTAACGCTACCCTTGGTTTCTTACCCGGGCTGGAGGGGCCTGCCTCCCCTCCTATAAAACTCCGATATAAAACCTACGACCCAAGGACCTCGCTGCCACGTCCCAGCTTGCTTGGCCACGGCACACGAACCATGGGTGTAAAGGGTGGGGCCAGTACTGCGCGCACTGCACTCCACCTAAAAGCTCCTTTGCGCAGGCCCGAGGACAGGTCCACGTCCTCCCCCTCCACATGGACTTTTTACCCCCTCCATAAATCTTCGTCCGCGAAGCCAAGCCAAAGACCCTTGGTTTCCTCCCTTTCCACAAGAATTTCCTTATTATTCTCTTTAGTTCATTAAAGAATTTTTCTGTTAAAGGAATTGGTAACATTTGAAATAAGTATTATATCCTTGGGGACACATTCATTTTAATGCAGTTTACCCTCCCTATCAACGTTAGTGGTAATTCTTTCCAATGTTCTAAGTCTTCCTGCAATTTCTTTATTAGTGGCTGATAATTTAGTTTGTACAAGTGGCTTAAGTTATTATCTAACCTGATCCCTAGGTATCGGATTGCTTGTGCTTGCCATTTAAATGGTGATTCTTTTTTAAATTCTGTATAGTCTGCGTTACTCATTGGCATCACTTCACTTTTACTTGCGTTGATCCTGTACCCCAATATTTCTCCATATTCCTTCAATTTGCAGAGAAACTACTTCTGGGGCTTTTGTGGTTTGAACAACAAACTAGACACAGCATTTTTCATTTGCCCACAAATAAACCTACCAAATTAACATTTTCCTCTTAAAATTAACTAAATAAATCTTTCAGCTGTTTGCAAGATATTGTTAAGTATTGTTAATTTGCTGCATTTGTCTACAAGAGTATTCTGAAATTCATTACACATGGATCACTTTGAAAATGATGCAGTCACATGGTTCAAAACAAATGCAAGAAAATGAATCAGTGCATCTGGAGATGCAGCTGTTTTGCATCGGATCATACAGATGTCCAGCAGCCATATAAATATTGTCCCTTATTGGACAAGCTTACAGGAATTGCCACAAATTATAAGTGGAAAGGCTGCTTTTCCCCATTGAATTATATTCCATCATTTCAAGAGAAGGAAACAAAAAAATCAGATTGGAAGGAGAGGAAAAGCAGAGTTAAAAAACTAGTATTACTCACCAGAGAAACAATTAATGTGAAAAGCCAAGCATAGACGAAGAAATAATCTCCACCAATTTTAATGATGTACAACAGCAGCGAGGTCACAGGCAGCAAAATGCACTGAGTTACTGCAAATTTCTTCAAGGCATCTTTAAAAAAGAAACCCAGAGTCTGCAGAAATTAAAGACAGTCAGTTACAACTCAGCCCGAGCACCCAGAAAACTGAAAGTCTATGAAACAAACACCATATTCTTGCTCAGGCTATATTAGCACCTTTCTTTCAAAAGAGCATGATCTACATGAGTTCTGCAGCAATTTTACCCAAACGGTTTTAAAAAAAAATTAGTTTTCTAACCAGGATAAATAAAGTAAAATCTGTGTTAATAGTTTAAAAAAATACAGCAGCAGGAATTCCACACATTTCAATTATCTGAAAGTCTGTTTCAAAGGTCAGGATTGAAATTCCACTCTCCAATAAAGGGCCAGCTTCCAAGATCAACACCCACTCTTCCAAACCTTTAAAGGGAAACCTGCACCCATCCAAGATCAACACCTGCCCTTCCAAACCTTGAAAGGGAAACCTGCACCCATCCAAGATCAACACCTGCCCTTCCAAACCTTGAAAGGGAAACCTGCCTAATTTTGAAAGATCTCTCTCACTCTACTCTCTCCACCCCACCACCACTCTTCTACAAACAATTACCACATGCAGATACAACAGTCCTTTGCTGGCACTGCAGTCAAGTCCTGGAACAGCCTGTTCTAGAGTACTGCGGGAGTCCCTTCAACAGACATCATTTGATTCTGGCCAAAAGGCAATAAAAGTCAGCTTTGCAAACCCCATGATGCAGGTATTTTTCCCTTTAGTGTCTCCAAATAATATTCAGGCAAAATGGCCTTTGGATCCCAGAGAGTGCTCAGAGTTGGCTCATTCAGGTGTTGTGAAACAGATAAAACTCTTACACTGAAGAACAGTAATTAGAGCCAACTTTTAAAAAAACACATCAAATAATTTACTGCATCCAACATGGATAAGCAAAATTAAAAAGCTTCGACTAAGTAACAGCAATAGAACGGAGAAGCTGCTTTCTATTATAAAGTAAACAGGAGCCGCCACAAATACTAAACAGGTCAGTCCATTTCTCTTATACAGAGAGCAAAAGCAATTTGCTCAGTCTCTTCAGACCACGGGAAGTGAAACACTCCAGATGCAGCCCTGATCTTCGCTAATTGAGGAGTGTGTGTGAAATATAGTTTACCTGAACCTCAATCAGTTCACACAAAAAAAAAGCATTCAAATTGACCAGCGTCCGTGGGCTCCACTCAGTTACTCGTATTATCCCAAGTTCTCATCGAACCATAGAACATTACAGCACAGAAACAGGTCCCTTCGGCCCTTCTATTCTGCACCAAACCTTTTTATTTGTACCTTTTTATTTTGCCTGGTCCCACTGATATGCCCTCCATACTTCCTGTACCTGTCCAAATCCTTCTTAAATGTTAAAATTGAGCCCACATTCATCACTACATCTGGCACCTCGTTCCACACTCCCACCACTCTCTTTCCACTAATGATCCCCCTAAACTTTCCCCCTTTCACTCTTAATCCATGTCTTCTGGTTTGTACCTCAGTGGAAGCCTATCTACATTTACTCTGTCTATCCCCTCCCCCTCCCCCCATAATTTTAAATACCTCTATCAAATCTCCCCTCATTCTTCTACACTTCAGGGAAGAAAGCCCTAACCTGTTTATCCTTTCCCTGTAACACAGTTCCTGAAGTCCAAGCAACATCCTAGTAAATCTTCTCTGCACTCTTTCTAAAACTGCACACAATACTCCAAATTTGGCCTCACCAATGTCTTATACAGTACAACTCTGATTATCCAAAATAGTCAAGGCAGCACCTATGACGGATAAACTTTTTTTTTTCCCCAGAGAACTAGTCATTTTTAGCCCAGAAGCAACAGCAAATCACTTGTATCAACATTTAAACAACAAGGGAAGGCTTTTTAAACATCAAAATAATGTTTAAATCTCACCAAAAAAATCCTGGCCGCTGTCCCTGACACAGCCCAACCACCAATCACTGAAACCAACCAACCGCTGCCACTGATCTCAGGGAGGCTTCCTGGGCTGATGGCACACTCATTGGTGAGTCAGTGGGCTCCTCCCTCCCCAGTCACCGGAGGTCCTGACTTTCACGTCTCAGAATCCCCCCCACCAAGCTTACCGCAGGCATGTACAGTAGAAGGCCGAGGGAGGAGGGAGAGAAGAGAGGGAAGGGGAGATGGAGGGAGAGAAGGGGTGAGGAAAGGGAGAAGAGGGAGGGAACGTCACTGAGCCCGAGGTCCTGTTCATGCCCAGGAGGCCGCTCTCCTTGATGACACAGGGACAAGGTATTCTTCCAACTGCTTGTGGCTGGGCGACAGTGGCATGAAGTTTGAGGAGAGTTGGAGAGAAAAGTCAATAGGGAAAGGTAAAGAAGAAATGGAAAGAGAGAGGGGAGGGAGTTACCTGAAACGAGGAACTCGTCATTCTAATTTCATGTCGAGTGAATTTTTTTTTCAACCTGTGAGGTCAGATCAGCACCGAAAAGATTTTGGATAAATGGAAATTTTGGAAAATCAGTTGTACTGTATAAATTTAACATAACATCCCATTTCCATACTCAATTTTTTGATTTATGAAGGCCCATATGCCAAAAACTCTCTTTACAACCCTAACCACCTGTGTCACCACTTTCAAGGAATTATGTATCTGTATTCCTAGATCCTTCTGTTCTTTCACACTCCTCAGTGCCCTACCATTTATCACGCATGTCCTTTCTTGGTTTGTCCTTCCAAAATGAAACACCACACATTTGTCTTCAGTAAATTCCATCTGCTATTTTTCCAGTCGGTCCACATCCCTCTGAAAACATTCTTCGCTGTCCACCATGTCTCTAATTTTAGTGTCATCTGCAAGCTTGCTGATGCAATTTACCACATTATCATCCAGATCATCAATATAGATGACAAATAACAATGGTCCCAGCACCACTCCCTGAGGCACGCTACTACTCACTGTCCTCCCCTCTGAGAAGCAATCATCCACCACTAATCTTTGGCTTCTCCCATCCAGACATTGTCGAATCTAGTTTACTACTTCACCGTGAATACCTAGCGTCTGAACCTTCCTGACTAACCTCCTATGTGGGACCTTGTCAAAGGCCATTTCTATACCAAAGTCCATGTAGACCACATCCACAGCCTTTCCTTCATCAACTTTCCTGGTAACCTCATCGAAAAACTCGACAAGATTGGTTAAACACGATCTAATACGTACAAAGCCATGTTGACTACCCCTAATCAGTTTCTGGCTATCCAAATAATTGTATATCCAACCTCTTGGAACACATTTCAATAATTTACCCACTACTGACGTCAGGCTCACTGTCCTATAATTTCTAGGGTTACTTTTGGAGCCTTTTTTTAAGTAACAGAATATTAGCTACCCTGCAATACCGCGGTACCACACCTGTGGCTAACGACATTTAAAATATTTCTGCCAGAGGGCCTACAATTTCTACACTAGCCTCCCTCAAGGTCCATGGGAATATCTTGTCAGGGCTTGGGGATTTATCCATCCTTACTTGCTTGAAAATAGAAAAGATAAAAAGCACTTCCTCCTCTTTAATTTGTATAAGTTCTATTCTGCTCGTTTTTCCTTACTTCCCACGACTGTGCCCATTTCCTGGGTGTATACTGATGAAAAAAAAATTGAAGATCTCTCCCATCTCTTTTGGCTCCATATAAAGGCGACCACTCGGATCTTCAGGGGGACCAATTTTCCTGATTTCTTTCTTGAGGTTTTTCTTGCATTTTTTTTAATTCGCCTCAAGTACCTTATTTGCTCCATATTGCCTTTACCTGCTATATATTCTCTTTCCTTCCAAACCAGATTGCCAATATCCCTTGAAAACCAAGCTTCCCTATGTTAACCTTGCCTTTAATCACGATAGGAACATACAAACTCTCAAAATTTCACATTTGAAGGTCCTCCACTTACCTTGCACATCCTTGCCTGAAAACAACTTAACCCAATCCATACATTCTAGTAGATCCTTTCTCATTTCCTCAAAATTAACCTTTCTCCAATTGAAAATCTCAACCCAAGGCCCAGACCTGTCCTTCTCCATAATTAACTTAAAATTAATGACATTATGATTACTGAACCCAAAAGGTTCCGCTACACAGTCACCTGTCCTGTCCTGTCTCGTTTCCCAATAGGAGATCCAGTGTTGCACTCTACTTGACACCGCTACGTGCTGATTTAGAAAACTTCCCTGAACATATTTGACAAGCTCCAAGCCATCTAGCCCTTTACAGTAGAAGAGTCTCAGTCAATATGTGGAAAATTAAAACCTCCTACTATCACAACCTTGTTTCCTGCAGCTTCCTGCAATTCTCATTGAGTGGTCTATAATACAACCCTCTGATTGTGGTGATACCTTTCCCATTCCTCAGCTCCACCCATAGTAGACGAGCTCTCTGGTCTGTCCTGCCTGAGCACAGCTGTGACATTTTCCCTCTTGCCACTCCTCCCCCTTTCATTTCCCCCAATTCTATCACGTCTGAAGCAATGGAACCATTCAGCTACCAGTCCTGCCCCTCCTGAAATAAGTGTCAATCCACACTCTTAAGTTCGTCTGCCTTTCTGGTAATATTCCTTACATTGAAATAGACAGACCAAAGAACATTTCCATCACATACAACCTGTTGGCTTTGAATGATGCATGGAATTTTCACATTCCTCCTCCACTCTTCTAGCTGCTCTAGCACTCTAGTTCCAACTCCCCTGCAAATCTAGTATAAACCCACCAGACGAGCACTAGCAAACCCTCCCGCGAGGCTTTCATTGCTGCTGGGTCCAAATCCTGCTGAAACACACAAAATGTTGGAGGAACACAGCAGGTCAGGCAGTATCCAGGACAGAGTTCCTCTAGCATCCAGTTTTCCCACCATCTGCAGTCCCTCTTGTTTACGCCTTCCCAACAACAGCCAGTGTGCTGCTATGACCCACAGACAAGACCGTCCTCAATCAATTTCTGATGCATGTGCAGAGCTTGCCAGCAGCTGAGATAGTGGAGTTAAATCAATTGACATTTTTATGCACCTAGATTGGAGTAGGACTAAAATAAAAGGAAAGGTTCTATCTCTATAATGAGAGAGAGATCAAGTTCAAGACCAAAGTACACAGTGAAAAGTGTCACACTGAGAATGCACACAAGACACTTCAGTTATTGTTGTGGATTATTTGATCTGTTATTCCCCCATCAACCCCAACTTACCCCAGAGTTAAAATTGTTTTCTATAACCCATACACAGATACATTAGAGTTCAACATGGCAAATGCACGGAAATGCATCCATAGACTTGACGCAAGCATAAACGAATATCTAATTGCTTCTGTATCTCGGGTCTTTGAAAGAAATCAATGTTCCAGGGATGAGTCAAGCCATCAGATTCAATTACAAGCTTTCTCTGCAGCTGTTCATTGTACACCTTACTTCAGCAAATGGCTTGAACAAATAATGCTATGAATCCATTGAGCATCTAACCACCCACAACAGCATTGATATCCTATCTTCCAGGAAATCATCAAATTCACAACCAAGTTCCTGGGCAGAACAAGGTGCAAATCAGAGCCATTCTGCAGCTTTCAGAGCCACAGGGATAATCTGAGGAACCACAAAATGGGTCTGCACAGAATGAATGAGCTGCACTCAAGGTTAGTTGAAATCCAGAGTTGGCTCAGTGGAAATGCCTTCAATGTTTTTGGCACGGACATGGTTAAGTTTGAAATAAGTTATATAATTTGTATTAATGATTTTTGATTATCTGGTTTACTGTTAAACTAATTTCCCTGTGATTTGCAGTGCAATCCTTGGTATAAGAGTAGAGTAAAACCCCCGTTATGTGGAATTCAAGCAACCAACAACAAAAAAAAATCTCAGAAATAGGTAAAAAATACCAGTTTAAAATTGGTGCACCTCGCTGTTAGTTAGCCAATCGCGCCACATGCAATCTCAAGCAACCAGAAAATTCACTTATCCTCATAGGTGCTGGATACCAGGTATTTTACTGGACATTCTTTCATTTACTGAAGGTTGGACAACTGCATAGAAATGCGTGAAACATTGCAGTATGGGGGGGGGGGGGGGGGGGGGGGGTGGGGGGAAGGACTGATTGTTTGAACCCTGTATCTCTCAGTAAAGTCACACTAGTTTGTAGAATGCAAGTGTGATTTCCAACATCACATCCCAAGAAAACATTTGTCTAAAGATAACTTAATTTGTGATTCAATGACTAAATATTTTTAAATCAAGATAATCATTTAGACCCCTTACCAAAAAGTCTGTCCATTCTATAATATTGTTACTATGGAAAAAATTAAGAGGTCACAATACAATCCCAACATATTCTTAGCAATCTTTTCTGGGAAATGACAGACCTGTTGATTGAAACCATGTTTCTCTTCAATGATGAAGTTGTTGTAGATGCTCCAGGGGAGACCTGTGGTGGCACTGAACAAGGTCGCCAGAAATAAGAATGCCAGCGACTGGGTTATCTGTAAACAGCCAAGAACAATCAATAGTTGCTTTCTGCAATAATTATTGCAATCAATAATTATTTTCACTACCAGGTGATACTGAAACGAGGGGACATAGTCTCAAGTTGTGATCACAATGATCCAAGAGGAGGAAGCTCTTCGGTGGGAGATATTCTGCACAAGAAACTCTACAAGATGCAGCCTCTGCTGCAATGAGCCATATTATCTGACCCACTCCTGCACAGCCCCAGGTCTATTCAGTCTCTGTTCTTTACCCTCACTCTCCTCCCGCTCTCAGCCAGTTCAAGGCCCTTTGCTCACCTTAACCCAGCCCTTAAACTCACTTGTTTCTGCAGAAGAAACCACAAACCTATCCAATCAAGTCCCCTACACTCCAGCAACAAACAGCAGGGCACCAAAGAACATGCATTAGAAAGAAAAATCAGTTACTGAGGTAAAACCCACCCCGTGCATTATTTAATGAAACGATTTAATCTTTTTACCAAATGTTTTGTAATGTGATTAAGCTGCTCAAACTACTTACTCCAAAATCCCTTCGAACATCTTCTCACTGTCCCCCACTAAATGTGTATACTAACTTTTGAAAATTACTGTAATTAATAAAATTCAATTACTTTTTCTTAGTTTTTTTTGGTCTTCTTCAGAACTTAGTAATTTTTTTTAATGTTCATCCCACAATTTGCATAGGGCCTTAACAACTTAGAAATAACTTTGAAAATGCTTTGCTCAATAGAAATGTTCTGAAAATGAAGTAAAAATTTCTTTAAAATATTTAAAAAGTAAATGCAACCAAGGGGGAATATAAATGAAAAGACCACTCGGTGGTGGAAGTGATTTTCTTTTCTTCTCTTCCTAGTTACATCACAGAATTTAAGAACAGGGAGATTCTGTTGCGACTGTACAGAGTACAGGTGAGGCAGCATCTAGACTATTGCGTGCAGTTCTGGTCTCCTTCCTTGAGAAATGATATACGGCTTGGAGGCAGTGCAGAGGATGCTTACCAGAAATGAAGGGTTAGATTATGAGGAATTTAGAAGGATGGGGGGGGTGGGGTAGAAACATACAATTATGAAAGGAATAGACAAATTATTTTCACTACCAGGTGATACTGAAACAAGGGGACATAGTCTCAGGATTCAGGGGAGCAGATTTCAAATAGAGACAAGGAACTGCTTCTCCCAGAGACGAGCAAATCTGCCCAAGGAAGCAGCAGATGCTGAAACACGGGCCGTTTTAAAGAGGCAGCTAGATAGATTTTTGAGACTGGGAGAAGGGTTATGGGAAACAGGCAAGAATGAATTGGAATAAATGTTAAAATCCAGCCAGTTCCTAAAAATAAAAAGGCAGACCAAAATTGAGAAGCCACTTCTACAAAGCAGAATATCTGTAGGTTCTGTAGATTCACAACTTTCAGTCCCTTAATCCTGAGTTTGATTTGAATATATGTATTATTAATGTCTTTACTTTTCCAGTGAGATCCCACACCATAATGCAATCTATAGCAGCTGTTCAAGTAAAAAGTTGCATAATGAACACCGGTTTAATATATTTAATGAAGCCCAGTATGAGGCAAACCTGGATCTGCACCTGTTGATGCTTCATCACCCATAAATTAAAATTAAACTTGTACAAACCATATTTTCCCAACCAACTATCCATTATAGGCACGTGAGTCTGACGTCTGTGGTGGGCAAGTTGATGGAAAGTGTTCTGAGGGATGGTATTTACAAATATTTGGAGGTACAGGGATTGCTAGGGAGTAATCAGCATGGTTTTGTCAGGGGTAGATCATGCTTGACAAACCTGATTGAGTTTTTCGAGGGGGTTACAAAAAAAGTTGATGAAGGGAAAGCTGTGGATGTTGTCTATTTAGACTTTAGTAAAGCTTTTGACAAAGTTCCCCACAGGAGGTTAGGAAAAAAGGTGGAGGCATTAGTATAAATGAGGTAGTGAAATGGATTCAGCAATGGTTGGATGGGAGGTGTCAGAGAGTAGTGGTAGAAAATTGTTTGTCTAATTGGAGACCGGTGACTAGTGGAGTTCCTCAGGGATCAGTCCACTATTGTTTGTTATATATATTAACGATCTGGAAGTAGGGGTGGAGAATTGGATAAGCAAGTTTGCGGATGATACAAAGATTGGTGGTGTTGTGGACAGTGAGGAAGATTACCATAGATTAAAAGGTGATTTAGGAAGGCTGGAGGTGTGGGCTGAGAAATGGCTGATGGAATTTAATACAGATAAGTGTGAGGTGTTACATTTTGGAAAGGCAAATCTAAATAGGTCATATGCATTAAATGGTAGGCTATTGAGATGTGCAGAGCAACAAAGGGATTTAGGAGTTGTGGTAAATAGTACCCTCAAGGCTGATACTCAGGTAGATGGTGTGGTGAAGAAGGCATTTGCAATGTTGGCCTTCATAAATCGGAGTATTGAATTCAAGAGTAGGGAGGCTATGATGAAATTGTACAAGGCATTGGTGAGGCCAAATTTGGAGTACTGTGTACAGTTTTGGTCACCAAATTATATGAAAGATATAAACAAAATAGAGAGAGTACAGAGAAGGTTCACGAGAATGTTGACAGGATTTCAAGGTTTGAGTTACAGGGAAAGGTTGTGCAGACTGGGGCTTTTTTCTGGAGCATAGAAGATTGAGAGAGGACTTGATAGAGGTGTTTAAGATTTTAAAAGGGACAAACAGAGTAAACGTGGATAGGCTTTTTCAATTAAGAGTGGGGGAGATTCAAACTAGAGGGCATGGTTTAAGATTGAAGGGGGAAAATTATAAGGGGAACAGGAGGGGAAATTTCATTACGCAAAGGGTGGTGGGGATGTGGAATGAGCTTCCGACAGACGTGGTCGAGGCGGGATCATTGGTTACATTTAAGGAAAGACTGGATAGTTACATGGATGGGAGAGGACTGGAGGGGTATGGACCGGGTGCTGGTCAGTGGGACTAGGAGGGTGGGGATTTGTTACGGCATGGACTAGTAGGGCCGAACTGGCCTGTTCTGTGCTGTAAGTGGTTATATGGTTATCCTCAATGCACCTGCTTTCAAAAGACTGCTAAAGGAAGATAATGGAGATTACTCTGTGCATATAAAGTTTGTTGGGTAGAGCAGGGGGAAGGAAGAGGCAGGGAAAAAATTGCTTTAAAATTTTTTTAAACAAGGACCTATTTAACTAATTAGTCAGGAAACTCAGAATTACAATAACTGAAATATTATAACAAATAACAATGCTCAGTCCATCATGTGCTAGAAATTAAAACCAGTGTTCATTCCAAATGACATCAAAGCACAAAATGTTCGGACAGTGTTTAATGGGTTTAATGTATCATATATTTTGAATGTTGAGTGGGGGGGGGGGGAAAGGGGAGAAAATGACACTGTGTATATTCAAGAGGGAAATGTTTATGTGTATTTTGGTCAATATGGTTCATAGTGTATGTTCTTGTCCATTTATTTGACTGTTTCTGTTAAATTCATTATTAACTGTTTCAAACTGTTTCTCTTTTGAGTGGCACTTACCTCATACTCAGCACCGAGTCCAAAATGCCCAATGATGTTCCCAGACACTTTCCAGAGGAAAGGAATTCCTCCCAACAAGAGAATAAGCTGCAAACAAGAGTGGCAAAATTAAAACTGAAACTAACAAATGTATTCAGGTAACTTTACCACAGTCACTCAGCCAGAGCTCAAGGCAACCAGGCAATGGTGACAAGTTCAGTGTTATCACACCCAGGCAATTTTCAGTGAACTTCTGAAATCCGGAACTAAAATTCCTCAAGGAAGATATTAGTAAGATATGTCCTGCAGTCAATTTCCCATTCATCATCAAATTTACACATTTTCAATGTCCAATTGAAATCAAGAGACTGATAATGTCTTAAAATAAAAATTGAAACACAAAAGTCTGCAGACACCATGGTTGAAGTAAATACACAATGCTGGAGAAACTCAGCAGGTCAAACAGCATCCTTTATGTAGCAAAAATACATAACCAGCATTTCAGGCTTGAGCCTTCATCAAGGTGTGGAAAAAATATCAGCAGACATCCAAACAAAATTTTTGGGGTGGGGGGGAGGAGCACGGTCAAAAGGACAGTAGGAATTAGGTGGTCAAGAGAGGGAGGGCACAACAGTAACCAGAGGAAGGGGGAATGACTCAATTAATAGAGAGGGAAGGAGGTGGAGAGTTAAGGGAAAGAAGACCAGGGAAATGGGAAGGCAGGGAGAATGGAAAGTAGGTTAGCAGAAACCAGAGAAGTAAATGTTAATGTAATCCAATTGGAGAGTGCCCAGACAGAAAATCAACTGTTGTTCCTCCCATTTATGAGTAGTATTACAGGTTATATAATATATAATTAGGTTTTATAAAAGAGATAGACTGTGGGGGTTTAGTGTAGGTCACTTCACAGACAGACATTTACATTTCACAAAAATACATCTCATTTAAAATGCAAGAGCTTTTGCTAAGATACTCCATGTCCACAGCGACTTTACAGCAACTTTTAAGAGTGCCTATTGAGACTTCACAAGTAGTTGTTAATTGGTTCTGCAAGCAGAGAGAAAGACCAAACAGGATTTCTCTGCAGTGGCTTTTGGGAGGCTGCAACATGGTAAGCTGGAAGGCTTGTTGAAAACCTCATTTTGAAGACCGGTTGTGAGTTCTGAGTTCAGCCTGTTGAAAACCTTTGTAGTCCTTAGAAGGAAATGGCTGGCTAGAGCGTTTCTCCTGAAACAAGGGAAACAAGAGGAACTCTGTGGTGACCTGGAAGAAGAGATTATCATTTGGAAAACCCATGATGGGGCAAGTTTCTTCAGCAAGTCATTGAAGTGGCTGATTGGAGGGAATCAGCTTGTGTGTCCAACAAGCAACAAATCTCTTTCTGAACCCAACAAGAACCTTCCTGAGTGGTAACCATTTACCTTTAAACACCAGAGCTTGGTGAAAATTCATAAATGTTAAATTCTGTACACAGTATAAGAATTGTCTGAAGAGGAGTGAGAACTTTCCTGAACATATACTTATTACATACACGTGCACCTAGAATTTGAAGAGGGTTAAGTTAGTAAGTTAAAGTTTGATTCTGTTTTATGTTTAAAGAAAATTAAAAGCAACTTTTGTTTAAGTAACCATTTGACTTGGTGAATTCCTATTGCTGCTGAGTTTTAGGGTCCTCTGGACTCGTAACAGTGGTTTTGGTGGGATAGTATAGGAGGTTATGCTCATACATGTGGGTATGGGAGTGGGAAGGAGGTCAAATGATATGGATAGAGTGAAGGTGTTCGGCAAACCAATCTCCAACCCGTGTCCGGTTTCTCTGACGTGGAGACGTCCACAAAAGGAGCACTGGATGCAATAAATCACTCCTGTTAATACACAAGTAAACTTCTGATTCACTAAAAGACCTGTTTGGGATCTCGAATTGTGGCGAGGACGTGTGGGCGCAAGTGTGTCACTTCCTGCAGCAACAGGGGAAGGTGCTATGGGGGTGGCATTGGTGGGGAAGAATGAGTGCATGAGGGAGGAGTCCCTATGGAAGGTAGAGAGGGGAAGATGTGTTTGATAGTGGGATCATGTTGTAGGAGTCAGAAATTATGGAGGATAATATGTTGGATGCAGAGGCCGGTGGGGTGGGAGGCAAGGACAAGGGGAATCCTGTTTTTGTTGTGTCTGGGGGTAGAGGGGACTGGGCAGATTAGCAGGAAATGGAGGAAATGTGGGTGAGAGCTGAATTGATAGTGGTGAGAGGGAAGCCACATTTGTGGAAGAAGGCGGACCTTTCAGATGATCTGGACTAGAAGACCACATCTTGGGAACAGATGCAGTGGAGACAGAAATTATGAGAAGAACCCTGGCAGGTGACTGGGGACGAGGAAGTGTAATCAAGGTAGTTGTGGGAGTCAGTGGGTTTGTAAAATACGTCAGCAGAAAGCATGTCTCCCGAGATGGAACCAGAGATCAAGAAAGGGGAAAGTGTGGTCAGATGGACCAGGTGAGCTTGAGATTGGGGTGGAAGTTGGCAGCAAAGTGAATGAAGTTGACAAGCTCATCACAGGTGCATGAGGCAGCCCAGATATAGTTGTCAATCTAGCAGAGGAAAAGTTGAAGGGCCTTGCCTATGTATACTTGCTCCACAAAGTTCACAAACAAGCAGGCATAGCTGGGAACCATGGCATCTCCTTTGATCTTTAAGGAAGTGAAACGAGTCAAAGTTGATTAAGAAGGAGAACAAGATCTGCCAGATGGAGGAGAGTGATTAGTGGGTCCCTTGTCAAGAAAAAGTGTTTTGATACCTTCTGTATGGGGGATGGAGGTTGTAAGGTAAAACATCATGAGATGGGAATGTGTAAGGAGTTACCCTGTACAGGGCTGTAACAAGATGTGAATGCATCCTTGTACTTACAAGATAAGAGAGACATTGATGGATTGAGAGGCAGGAAGCTAGCAGGGAAAGGATAGCAACAGTTTTAGTCATTGGACAAGTAATGATATGATGATGTTCTAAGCACGTATCCAAGGGTATAAAAAATCACCATTTTGCTGATAACGGCAGAATGCATTCTCCGACTAACATGGTTAGTTGCAAGTGTTACAATCCGGTAATAAAGAACAAAGAACCCTGATTTCGACTCAGTCTGGTGTTTGTCTCACTCATTCATGAACAAAGCAGACCTAACAAGGTGCAGAGGGATTGGACATCCAATCCCTTCACACCTCCAGATGTCTTGATGTTTAATGTAAATGAGTGCAGTATATGTCAAACAGGCATGTATGTAAAGTACAAATACTCATCATTGTTTATTAACAGGGATTTTGGTAGCTGGGCCAGTTGTGCATAATTAAACCAGATGTTTTCTTAATCACAGTATAATCACATCAATTATGCTGCAAATATATCTTGTTGCTCCAAATTTATTTTCTTGGCATTTTTAAACTTTAAAAAAAATTACTGTATTCAAGGAGAATCTATTTGAAGAGTCAAAGAAAAACGTACATTGAACTTCTATTTTCAAGATCTCAGAATACAGCAAAGTATGAGCAATGAAAGCAATTATAAAATGCTGTTGTTTTTGTTATGCCAGTGACTGAAATACACTGTTGGATTCATTTCATACTTGAAATTTTTTTTAATCACTCCTGGCTGAACTTAGTTCATCAGCTTGAAATGCGTCACTATTTGGTATGTCATCAAAGACCATTAGAAACTTCTACAGGTGTACCGTGGAGAGCATTCCGTCTGATTTCATCACTGTCTGATACTGAGATGCCAATGCTCAGGACAATGAAAAACTCCAGAGGGTTGTTAACTTGGCCAGTAACATCACAGGCACCAGTCTTCATTCCATCTAGGACTCTACAGGAGATGGTGTCTTAAAAAAACACCCTCTATCCTCAAGGACCCTCACCATCTAGACTATGCCCTCTTCACACTGCTACCATCAGGAAAAAAACAGGAGCCTAAAAACCAGTACTCAACTGCATAAGGACAGATTCTTTCCCTCTGCCATCAGATTCCTGAATGAACAACGAACCCCACAGACTCTGCCTGACTTTGACTTTTCGTGCACTATTTTTATTTATTTTATAAGGTGGTTTATAGAAATGTTTGCACTGTGATCATTTTCTGAAATGTTTATAAATATTGTTCTATGATAATTATCCTTAATAAGAAAACAATTGTGTAAATGTTCCAACATCCCTATAACGTTCCATATAATGTAACGGTTGAGAAAAATTATTGACGCCTAACTCACCCTCCTCGAATCTCCCAACTGACGACATGGGCTCACGAACTTCCTTTTTAAATGAGTGAAACCATCCCCCCGCGTAACCTCATTTGGTAGACATGCTGGCCCTGGCTCCAGCCGCACGCTGCTGGGGCTGAGCCGAGTGCGTCACCACGCTCCATAGCGCGTGTGTACTGAGATACCCGCTGGCCCAGGATGAAGCTGCTGCTGGGGCCAAGCCAACCGCACATGCTCCCAATTCTAACAGTTGTGGCCCTCACAGAGGCGACTAATGGGAAGAGGCCAACGGACCCCAGAGCACCACCCATGCCCATGACCACAATAAGTAAGACTTGAGCCTTTGGCTCTTACACCAGCCCCTATTATTATAATGAAACAATGTCTCTAATAATAATTACACATTGTACAATCAATTATAAACAATTAACCACATAACATTTGAACATTTCTTCATTTGCCGCAAGGCCAGAGGTTACTAGCACATAGCCTTGAAAAGAGCAATCATTACCACCCCTGTGACCTGTGGGCAAAGTACAAAACACAAAAACAACAAAATGAAGTCAGTTTATACTTATCAAGTTCCTCTGTCTTCTGTAGAATCCTTGGATTAAAGTGTCAACCAGTAAACCTCAGACCTTCTTCAGACAGAATAGGCACAGCTTTCCTTTTGAGAGCACGAGGTGTGCCTTCAGCATGTCATTTGGCTTTCTTTCCTCCTTCAGCATTCTGCTACTCATAGGAAGAATTTGAATTCTTCAAAACAGATTGAAGATTTATCTGATCTTCTCAATTTTAATCGACAAGTCTCTTTAACCTTCCCTGCAACAGATTTGCTCATCCTTTTCTTTCCTTTCTGCAGTCGATCATAGATAAGGTAATATTCAAATAATATTAATCCTCCAAACTCATCAACAGCCATAGCATTTGTAAAACCCTTCTGTAAAGGAGACTATTTCCACCTATCGTGCCAACAAATCTCTTTAACTACAACTGCAGCCTTTTCAACCACTCTGGCTTCTATTGCCTTTTCCTACAATTCCAGATCCAATTTTGCAACCTCCAATTCAGTCTCATTTTCTGACAGCTCATTCTTAAGCCTTTTATTAGATTCTCTCTCTGCATATTCTTTTAATAGGAAAAAATAATTCTCTCATTATCTTCTGAGACATGACTAACTCGACCTAGAATGGTCATGTGATGTATTGGTACTTCTGCTTTCAGCCCTGCTGTAGTAAACTCAATCTCTGAATTTTGCCATCTTTTTTCTTACGTTTCTGAAATGCAATATCTCTTTCCTCCGCATTGTTATTAGCTGGGCCTTCAAGATACATTCTTGATTGTTTTTTGTAGTCAGCTGTCTTGTGCTATTAACCAATGACTCGTTTGCTTTCAAAAGATGAATCTTCCTCCTCCAACCTTTTAGATTTTGTTAAAACTGAATCTCTTTCAATTCATTTCTTCTGTTCTGTTTTTGTAAATTCTATCTACAATTAAATTTTTCTGGCCGCCCATTCTTTGGACTTTTCCCTTGGTCACTTTCAAAACTGAAGAGTCATCGGATTCATTCTCTTCCTTTTGAAATCCAGTTTGTTTTCGAAGTTCAAAGTTTAAAATATTTCTATTCTTTCTTCTTTGGCTTACCTTCACGGACGAAGATTTATGGAGGGGTAATGTCCATGTCAGCTGCAGGCTCGTTTGTGGCTGACAAATCCGATGCGGGACAGGCAGACACGGTTGCAGCGGTTGCAAGGGAAAATTGGTTGGTTGGGGTTGGATGTTGGGTTTTTCCTCCTTTATCTTTTGTCAGTGAGGTGGGCTCTGCGGTCTTCTTCAAAGGAGGTTGCTGCCCGCCGAACTGTGAGGAGCCAAGATGCACGGTTTGAGGCGATATCAGCCCACTGGCGATGGTCAATGTGGCAGGCACCAAGAGCTTTCTTTAGGCAGTCCTTGTACCTCTTCTTTGGTGCACCTCTGTCTCGGTGGCCAGTGGAGAGCTCGCTATATAACACGATCTTGGGAAGGCGATGGTCCTCCATCCTGGAGACGTGACCTACCCAGCGCAGTTGGATCTTCAGCAGCGTGGATTCGATGCTGTCGGCCTCTGCCATCTCGAGTACTTCGATGTTGGAGATGAAGTCACTCCAATGAATGTTGAGGATTGTTAGGTCTGCTTTGTTCATGAATGAGTGAGACAAACACCAGGCTGAGTCGAAATCAGGGTTCTTTGTTCTTTATTACCGGATTGTAACACTTGCGACTAAACATGTTAGTCGGAGAATGCATTCTGCCGTTATCAGCAAAATGGTGATTTTTTATACCCTTGGATATGTGCTTAGAACATCATCATATCATTACTTGTCCAATGACTAAAACTGTTGCTATCCTTTCCCTGCTAGCTTCCTGCCTCTCAATCCATCAATGTCTCTCTTATCTTGTAAGTACAAGGATGCATTTACATCTTGTTACAGCCCTGTACATTCCCATCTCATGATGTTTTACCTAACAGGAGTACAAGGACACCTCCCCTTCTTGTTACTGCCGTGTACAGGGTAACTCCCTACACATTCCCATCTCATGATGTTTTACCTTACAGGATGGAGCGGAGACAATGCTGGTTGAAGCGTTCTAGGAGCCGTAGGTGATGCCGGTAAAGGACCCATGATTCGGAGCCGAACAGGAATGTGGGTATGACAACTGCTCTGTATACGCTAATCTTTGTGAGGTTTTTCAGTTGGTTGTTTTTCCAGACTCTTTTGTGTAGTCTTCCAAAGGCGCTATTTGCCTTGTTTTTGTAATTATCCAATATTTCCAAGACCTTTTTCAACATTTCATTCTCTGCATATAGTTGCACCAAATTGTCAGTTACATCTCCTAGCGCAATTTTCTGCATTCAGTTTTGCAGCAGGTTGCAAGATTTCTTCATTGACCTCCTCTGTTGTAACCTCTGGGCAACAGTCATTTGTTTTAGTTCTGCCTCAGATTCAATTACGCAGGAATAATCACCAGCAGTATTTGCAACATCTTCTAATACTTCTTTTTCATCTATTGTTGATTAAATTAATATCTTCAATATTGGCTTAGATGCCTTTGATTTATTTTCACCAGTCAGATTTTCTCAGAACCATTTGTATTCCTTTGAAGGTTTTTGATTGTTATCAAGGCATTCAGGAAACTGGTCTTGAACAGTTGTTTCAATGGTTTGGAGAGTTTTACAACTGATGTCATATTGACACTTGTTGTTGACTGCTTCTGAGCAACATCGTTCTTTCTAATGGTCCATGCCTTGTGACCGTGGTACAAAAGGTTCTGTCTTGACATCAAATGCTCTCATTTCATGTGATGACTTCTTAATCAATGAAACAAAAGACACTGCCTTACTTTTCATGCACTACTATTTTAATTTTTTTATTATTGTTGTAGTAAGATGGTTCATAATATGAATGTTTGCACTATGAATGCTGCCAGAAAACCCAAATTTTGTGACTTGTTCATGACAATAAATTTTGATCCTGACCATCAGACCTCCTTGACAGGTCGCTTTGAACAACAAATCCTTTACAACTTGTCAGGTACCTTCACTTCAGCCTTCTTAGCAACAAGTGTTATTTTCAGATTCAATTGTTCCCTTTTCTCCTTAGCTCCAATTGCTGCCTCCTTAGCTGCTCCTCCTGGCCCATTTCCTGCCTCCTTAGCTGCTCCTCTTGGCCATCATGGCTTATTTCTCATCAATCTCATCTTTTTGTGCTTGAAGAGCAGCACTTATCCTGAGTCTTTATATATTGAGATGAAGTTCCTAAAGCACAGGAAGCCCCGGAGCCACTTTAGAATTCTTTGTTGCTTGCACATGATCCATAGCCCTCTATTCTGTGCATATTTATGTGTCTATTCACCTCAACCCTTCTTTCTTCAAAGCCCTGGTCACCCACTTCCCAGGACCTAATTCAGTTATATTGGCATGAGTTTTTAATCCAAATTTCGAAGGGCCAACTATCTGGACTAAAAAAAATCCAAATCTATTAGTTAGAAAAATAACACAAATAAAATAATTTTCTTAGTGTCTAGATGTGGGTCACATTTTAATCATTAAAGGGGAGACTGGTGAAACAACAGAGCAGTGCATGGGCCTTTCTGTCCAGTGAGATTCCCATGGGTGTCGTCCCTGATTGACAGTCAGTGAGGTGAGCCCACCACTATCAGTTCTACAAGAGCACTCATGCATCCCCTGCTATGCTTTAGAATCTGCTGCCTTCATTTGATCAGGCCCTTGGGTGATCTTAATTGTGCCCTGGCACATTTTGCAGTTGTCTTTATGGTTTTTCTCCCCCACTCTTATAAAAAGGGCCTGGAGTCAAGGTAAGATTAAACTATTTCTGTGGGCAAGAGTAGCCGGAAACAATGGGTCTACCTGGATGGCTGGGTATGTGTATCTTGGGTAGAAGATAGAAATGAGCAGTGGAGCGATGGAAGACAATGAGGTTGGCAGCTGTGAGAGGGAGGTGACCAGAGGTGATGAGGTTGGAGATGGTGTTAGATACAGTTGCTTGATATAAGCTGTGGTGGGGTCCTGTGGGAGGGATAGGTAGGAAGAGCTGTACATCTCCATAACTTAATAAAGGGCTCAAGCCCAAAATGTCAGTATTTTAACCTTTGCTATACAAAGTACACTGTTTGACCTGTCGAGTTTCTCCAGAATTGTGCTTTTACTTCAACCAGTGTCTACAGATTTTTGTGTTTTATTCCTGAAAATGGTTGGACTCAAGACACCGTCCTGAGACTATCCGGGACCTCGGATGATCAAACCTCTGACTGTCACAACCATAGTCATTGTTGGAAAAGAAAGACCTACCTTTCATTTTATCTTTCCGGTCAATCACTGCAATTGTATACGTTTGATGAACACAAAGTACCACTCACCGTTCCCTCAGTTTCTGAATAAAGCCCAGACCAGAACCCAAAAGTACTTTTATCCAGTTGGTAGAGACGAGATTTCTCAAATGTTTCAGAGTCCATGATCATCCCCAGTTCCTCAGGGACCAGAGTGGTGTGTCTGTATGTCTTGCGCTAAATAAAAGGAAAACAGACAAGTTTGCTAAAGAAGTATTCTACTGCACAGGATGGGATGCTACTATTTAGGATACGGGGGGGAGGGGGGAGGGGAAGGGGGGGGAGGGGAAGGGGGGGGAGGGGAAGGGGGGGGAGGGGAAGGGGGGGGAGGGGAAGGGGGGGGAGGGGAAGGGGGGGGAGGGGAAGGGGGGGGAGGGGAAGGGGGGGGAGGGGAAGGGGGGGGAGGGGAAGGGGGGGGAGGGGAAGGGGGGGGAGGGGAAGGGGGGGGAGGGGAAGGGGGGGGAGGGGAAGGGGGGGGAGGGGAAGGGGGGGAGGGGAAGGGGGGGGAGGGGAAGGGGGGGGAGGGGAAGGGGGGGGAGGGGAAGGGGGGGGAGGGGAAGGGGGGAGGGGAAGGGGGGGGAGGGGAAGGGGGGAGGGGAAGGGGGGAGGGGAAGGGGGGGAGGGGAAGGGGGGAGGGGAAGGGGGGGAGGGGAAGGGGGGGAGGGGAAGGGGGGAGGGGAAGGGGGGAGGGGAAGGGGGGAGGGGAAGGGGGGGGGGGAAGGGGGGAGGGGAAGGGGGGGAGGGGAAGGGGGGGAGGGGAAGGGGGGGAGGGGAAGGGGGGGAGGGGGAAGGGGGGGAGGGGAAGGGGGGGAGGGGGGAGGGGGAAGGGGGGGGAGGGGAAGGGGGGGGGAGGGGAAGGGGGGGGAGGGGAAGGGGGGGGAGGGGAAGGGGGGGGAGGGGAAGGGGGGGGAGGGGAAGGGGGGAGGGGAAGGGGGGGGAGGGGAAGGGGGGAGGGGAAGGGGGGAGGGGAAGGGGGGGAGGGGAAGGGGGAGGGGAAGGGGGGGAGGGGAAGGGGGGGAGGGGAAGGGGGGAGGGGAAGGGGGAGGGGAAGGGGGGGGGGGGAAGGGGGGAGGGGAAGGGGGGGAGGGGAAGGGGGGAGGGGAGGGGAGGGGAGGGGGGGAGGGGAGGGGGGGAGGGGAGGGGGGGAGGGAAGGGGGGGAGGGAAGGGGGGAAGGAGGGAGGGGGGGAGGGGGGAGGTCAGTCCTGGCTCTCCCTCACCTGCCGCTGGGCCAGGTAGGCCTCCCACAGATACACGGCCCAAGAGAAAAGTAGCACCGAATAGAAGATTTGGTGCTCGGGGCTGAGCTGTGCCACGGCCGCGATCATCGTTCCCCGCTCCTTCCGTCAGCCACAAGCCGGCAAACACCCTCCCTGTCGGGATCACTCTGCCTTGGCGCCTGAAGCCCAAGAAGGCGCTCTCTGTGGTGACAGCACTTGCCTTTCACCCCGTCCCCCTTCACTCTAATGTTATTGATTTTTTTTATTCTTCCTGCCCCCACCAGACTCGTGCTCCGGATCCTCGATACCGGCGGCGCGACACGGAAATCCGTCCGGGCTCTCAGGAAGCTTGGGAGTCACGACGCTTCGTTCCGGCCCCCAGGAACACTAACCCTTTGACTCCCTGTGCAGACAAAGGAGGCTTTCCCTCAAAGGGATGAGACCAAAAAAAACCCTCAGTTAATCAACAAATAATTACATTTGTGTCGCAAAATGACAAACATCCCATTATTTTCAGCCGACCAAACAATTAAGTAAAACATTTGGGTTAATTGTACACAAGTTCCAGCGAGGATGGCACACTAAATAAATGTTCAAGGCAGGACAGGAAAAGATATTGGCAGGCATTATATTCCCAGTGTTCTCTGAGGAGATTTTTTTAAATTTGCACGTCCCTCCAATATATTGATTGTTGGCCCTATCTCCTTATTCCAAGCAATGTTTTATAATGGACCATAATGCGATCAGGTTTGTTAAAGGAAAGGAAACAGCTGATACATATAACACTAAACTTAACTTTTGTAAGTGACACAGGGCGAAGGTTTCGGTTGCCTCTGAACAAATTCAGCTCAGGTGCCATTGCTCAAGTGCGACATCAGTTTACCATATAGCATATAACAATTACAGCACGGAAACAGGCCAATTTGGCCCTTCTAGTCCACACTGATCCAAGTACCCTCCTCTAATCCCACTTACCAGCATCCTGCCCATATCCCTCCACCCCCCTCCCATGCATGTACTTATCCAACTCTTTCTTAAATGACAAAATTGACCCTGCCTCCACCATGTGAATACTGCAGTAATATCTGAAATGTAGAAAACACAGCAGCCGATCTGCGTACAGAAAGAATGCATGAATAGCAGTATGATCAAGATTAAATGGAGTCATAGCGTTGTACACAGTGGAAAGAGGTCATTCAGCTCAATTCATCCACCTGCGCTGGACACATTTTTCTCCCTTTGAATCTTTCCTGGCCACGTACCTGTCCAAATGTGTGATGTTGTAATTGTATCAGCTTCTACTACTTCACTTTCAACTCAGCGAAGAAAAATGAGAGGAGACTTAAAAGTCTCTGAGAGGCATAGATAAAGTGTAGAAATAGCAAACACCAGGGGACATCTGTACAAAGTGAAGGGTGGAAGGTTTAGGGGAGATATCAGGGGAAAAATTTTTACACAGAGAGTTATGGGTGATGGTGGAGGCTGAAACATTAGGGACATTTAAGAGACTTAGTCACCTGGTTGAAATAAAAATAGAGGGTTGTGAGGTAGGGAGACTTTAGAACTTTTTTTGGTAAGAATATATAGGTCAAAACACACTGAAATGCTGGAGGAACTCAACCGGTCTTTTCAGCGTCTATAGGAGACAAAGATATATTGCCTGAGCCCTTCTTTAAGGAATAAGCGGAATAAGCCAGAAGCAGGAAATCTCAGAAAGTCTCAGAATTCAAACAATGGGGGAGGAATCCAGACCAACAAAAGGTGTTAATTAGACTGGGTGCACATCAGTGGGATTAGGCAAAAATAAATGGTTTGGCACAGACTAAAAGGGATGTGCTGTAATAGTCTATGGTTCTGTACAGTATCAGTTTAGATTTGTATACTCAAGTCTCCTGAGAAGATCCTGAGTCTTCTGACTCAGAAGCTAAAGTGCTGCCTCTGAGCTATGCCTGTTAACTGCAGGCAATATATGACCTATAGGTTCACTGTCATGTGCAAGACTCAGGTTATCAAGTGATCTCAGATGGCATTGCAGTCTGGAAATGTTGGCCAGATTACAGGTGAAATGTGATAGAGGACAGTGTATTATTAGAGCATAGCTGTTCCAAGATCACACTCATTACTAGCACTTCTCAAGGGTGTATCCTCAGTCCCTACTTCCTTTACACCCATGACTGTTCAGCTTAATACCATTCCAACACCAATGATGGGTTGGGTATCAAAAAATGATGAGTGGCATGGCATGGTGTCAAAATAACAAACTCTCTCTCAATGGTAATAAGATGAAGACAAAGACTTCAGCAAATGGTTAGAGACCAAACTCCTGTCTACATCCATGCGAGGAATTAGAGAGCTTCAAGTTCTTGGGAGTAAACAATTTCAGTAATCTGACCTGAACCAACCACATTCACATGATGGTCAAGAAAGTCACTCCAACGACTCTACTTTCTCAGCTCGCCATGTCTCCCATGTCCCTCAATAGCTATTGAAGCCGAACTTGCTAGTTGCATCACAGCATGGGATGGGAACTGCTCTGCTCAAGATCAGAAGAAGCAGTAGGTGATAATGCAGCTCAGAACATCATGCAAACTTCCCTCCCCTTCATGGACCATCTACATCTTCCACTGCCTTGGAAAGGCAGCCAAAATACTGAAGGCCTCTACACACCCTGGACACTCTCTCTTCTCCCTCCTCCCATTGGGGAGAAGATTCAAGAGCGTGAAATCGTGCATCAACATGCTGAAAGAGAGTTTCTTCAGCTGAATGGAGCCCACATAGTGCTCTCATGCTTCCCGTTACTTTTTTAATTTACTTTGAAACTTTGTAATTCTGCTCTTGTACTTCCATTTTATAAGGCTGTATGTTACAGTTGACTTATCAGATTCTCACAGAAGGACCTATTGGCTCCTCTCCCCCATCCCATCACATACTCCTACGGTATCCTTCAAGAAAGGCTCAGGCTCAAAATGTTGGTTTTCTATCTTTAGCCCCTACGGATGCTGTGTGATCTACTGAGTTCCTCCAGCAATTTTGTGTTTTATTCTCTCTCTTGCCCAGTTCTAATGAAGCTTATTTGACTTGAAGCATGAACTCTATTTCTCTTTCCTCAGATGCTGCCTGTCCAGCTGAGAGCTTCCAGCATTTGTTGTTTTTATTTTGGTCAGGAAAGTTGTTTGGGAAGTAGAGTGGAATTAGTTGGAGCAGTTTGGTGAAGGAAGTAGGTGATTTAATACAGAAGTGTTGTAGCACTTTGACTGCTGAGAGGTGTAATCACAATGACAGATTTTCAGTGGCTGAAACAGGTAAGGGATATATTGAGTATCTATGGACCTTTAAAATCTATGTATGCCACATGATATGAACTTTTCCTACATTGTTTCATCACCCTTTGCATTTGGTTGAGTGCTTTAAACCAGCCATTGTCAACCTTTTTTTGTTCGCTTATGGCCACCTTTGGACTCTGCTCAAAGTTTATGGGCCCCCTTCCCAATGAGCAGTCAAGTTTTGGTTTCTTCTGTACTCCTCTCCTACTGATTACATTTTTAAAAAAAGTGTTAAAAAATGTTGATGTGAAAAGGATGATGAATTAGCCAGAATGTGACCTTGCTTGGAAAGCACAAGTCTTTTACTTGGAAAGAATGTAAAATGTGTGGTGACCCACCCCCACCCAACCCACCACCACCACCGCCACCACCAAAGGGTCCTACGTTGAGAATGGTGGCTTTAAATGAAAACATTTTCTTGAGTCTCACAAAATAGGGTGCATCAAGGTAATTCACACTTAACCAGTGTGGTGATACAACCACCAGCCTACTGCAGGGGGCGATCTCTGTACCTGCAGGAAGATCACTTAAGGGGATGACTCCACCTGGCCAGCTGTCAATCAGGCAACCTGAATAGAAACCTGAGCTAGTCACACAGGGAGCCACCAAGGCTTGAACTGGTGTTCAGACTTTTACTGTTGGACAGTCTTTTTGAGTTTTGTGCTTGTTTGCTGCTATTTCAGCGCATCACAACAAGAGACATGTATAAATGTACTATTTGAGTGCAATATATTTTTAGACCAATATTACATAGATGCCATTTATTTTGGATTTTATCCAAACTATATAGTTTGAAAACTAAATAAAAATATACTATTTATTTTGATGTTTTATTAGTGCAGCAGGCTAAGTTACTGTTTTTGTACATATATTTATAATTGGGTTGGGGAGTTTCCAAATCTAACCCTGCCATGAGTAAAACATAAAAGTTTTCAGACACCATGATTGAAGTAAAAACACAACGCTGGAGAAACTCAGCAGGTCAGGCAGTGTACTTTATACAGCAAAAATAAAAATGCATAACCAACTTTTCGGGCCTGAGCCCTTCATCGAGGTATGAGCAAAATGTAGGCAGGTGCTGTGTACTTTATATAGTACTTTTCTGATCATCTGAAAACCACTTAATCGAAATTCTTAGTCTTACGAATATTTTTTGGTAGCAACATGACATCAAAAGTTGAAAAAAAATTCACCTAATGTCCTCATGTGGGCCTCTGATGCGGTGTTAGTGCTAGTTTTGTAACAACAGAGCTCAGAACCAGCAAGGAAGAGAGAGACTGAATGGCCGGATGCCTGCTCAAAGAAGCAGACTGCAACCTCGAGCCAGGAAGTCGGCGGGTCAGGCAGCGCACGGGGAGATTGTCCTTGTGTTACTCCCTCCCATTTCTTTACCTTCCACTGTACTTGCTTCCAGAGTCGGCATCAGAACAAATCTAATCGAGGGACATTACGGTAACCATGGCGGGCAATGAATTTTCCACAGCGTCGGATTGGGTCAGGGTGGCGGCAGCAGCGTAGGACCAAGGTGCTGGCAGCAGCAACATCAGACCAGGTGGGTGAGAGGGACACAACAATAATTCATTTGGTGGGGGCAAGGTCCATGACGCCGATCCTGCTTGGTTCTCCACTATCCTGGCATCATCGTGGCCTCCCAGGCAGGATCAGTGACTGCGGTGGGGAGTGTCAGGGATCAGCGACGGCCAATACAAGTATTCTGCTAATGCTACTGGGCTGCTTAAAGCCATTTCTCAGTTAACCAAAAAATTGCAGTTAACCGATACACGTCCAGTCCCAAGCATTTCAGGTAATCAGAAACCTGCTGTATAGCAAAGATGAAGGTGCATAACCAATGTTTCAAGCCTGAGCCCTTCAGTTATTTATGGGCAAGATGTAGGCAGGTGCCTCCCTCCCTTATCCATCTATTATTACCTGTGGGTCTGTGCTCATTCCCCTGTCCCAGCCCCACTATTTTGTTCAGGTGCCTGTCTACATTGATGAAGAGCTTAAGCCCAAAACGTTGCTTATATATCTTTATCTTTGCTATATAAAGAACCTGGCCACCGTGACAAAGGTGTACCAAAGAAAAGGTACAAAGACTGCCTAAAGAAATCTCTTGGTGCCTGCCACATTGACCTCCGCCAGTGGGCTGATATCGCCTCAAACCGTGCATCTTGGCGCCTCACAGTTTGGCGGGCAGCAACCTCCTTTGAAGAAGACCGCAGAGCCAACCTCACTGACAAAAGGCAAAGGAGGAAAAACCCAACACCCAACCCCAACCAACCAATTTTCCCCTGCAGCCGCTGCAACCGTGTCTGCCTGTCCCGCATCGGACTTGTCAGCCACAAACGAGCCTGCAGCTGACGTGGACTTTTACCCCCTCCATAAATCTTCGTCCGCGAAGCCAAGCCAAAGAAAGATAAAGAACACTGTTTGACCTGCAGAGTTTCTCCAGCATTGTGTTTTTACTAACCATCTGCAGAGTTTCTCCAGCATTGTGTTTTTACTAACCATCAGTTTTCTACAAGGTCACTGGGTGGATCCATAGCAGGATCAACCACTGATTCTCAGGCTTGCGAACATCAAAGTAAATTGTTACTCCGCCCTGTTTCCAGCATGTTAGGTCTGCTTTGTTCATGAATGAGTGAGACAAACACCAGGCTGAGTCGAAATCAGGGTTCTTTGTTCTTTATTACCGGATTGTAACACTTGCGACTAAACATGTTAGTCGGAGAATGCATTCTGCCGTTATCAGCAAAATGGTGATTTTTTATACCCTTGGATATGTGCTTAGAACATCATCATATCATTACTTGTCCAATGACTAAAACTGTTGCTATCCTTTCCCTGCTAGCTTCCTGCCTCTCAATCCATCAATGTCTCTCTTATCTTGTAAGTACAAGGATGCATTCACATCTTGTTACAGCCCTGCACATTCCCATCTCATGATGTTTTACCTTACAAGCATCAATTAAATTAGCAGAGCCTGGGGACTAATTCTGGGTTTTTCCTGATCTCTGTAGTTAATTTGTTGCAGCAGATTGTGAAAGATAATTTTTATTTAAGAAAGATCTTGCATTTCCAAGCTCATTTTGGCAGAGGGGTGCCCAAAGCAGTGAGGGCTTTCCAAGTAAGGTTATGTACAACTGGCTAATTCACCATCCTTAAAACATAATAGAATAATGGTCAGATGGTTTATTGTTCTTGTGGCGTGGTGAAGTGAAAAAAGAAAACAAATTGACTGGAACCTCTTCAGGTAGCCCGGGAAACATTTCCATTCAGCTGAGTTTCATATCTTCATATCTCACTAAAGGTCAGCACTCCCCACAGTTCACTCTGTGTGTGTGTGTGTGTGTGTGTGTGTGTGTGTGCGCGTGTGTGTGTGTGTGTGTGTGTGTGTGTGTGTGTGTGTGTGTGTGTGTGTGTGTGCGTGTGTGTGTGTGTGCGTGTGTGCGTGTGTGCATCTCTATGTGTGTGCTTGTTTGTATGTGTTCATGTGTTCATACACATTCATGCCATTGGGCTCTTTCCATATGACAGGTGTTACAGAGTTCTGTGTTGTGTATTGGCCTATGTGTTGTGTGGTTTAATGTTAAAAAGTGACAGTTTGCCTGAGAGAGCCAAGGTGAAGGTGGACTGCTGAGAGAGTGGGAGACGTACTGGGCATAAGCAGAAAATGTTCTAAAAATTTCTGGACTTGGGTGATAAACCACCACTGGGGGTGCTGTGGAGTGGAAGGAGGCCCGGAGCATGAGTCATGGTCTGGAGGACAGTTTAGAATGTTGGGATTTCAATAAGGAATGAACATTCCGAAGGCAGCCAGAAGGATCTGGACCAAGCCAGTGGTTCCTATTTCTGCAAGCAACAAGACAACTTTGAATTTTGTGCTCTCTCTCTCTCTCTCTCTCTCTCTCGCAAAGATCTTTTGGCTTCAGTTTACCAAACAAACTGAATTTTGTTTATGATCTTTGCTTCGGTTGAGATCGAAGATTTGTGAGTCTTGTGTTTTTGTGTTTTGTGTCTAAGTTTTTCTGTGGGCTGGTTGGAAATATAACTTAAACTTTAATTACATGTGTTATATTTAGGCTGGGGAATTTATTAGTTTTACAGTGTAATAGAGATTTGCATAGTAACCAGTGGGCATTGTTATAAAAGGGGAGATTTTGAATTAAAGTTTGAAGGTGAATTTTTGTTAATAAAGTAATTGTTCATCTTTACCCCTGTGTGATTTGCCTTCTTTGTGGATGCTGGTTTGATCTTGTAACACTGGGAAAAAGGCCACGAAACCTATTATGATAATATCAACTCACAGAGTTTTCCTTGCAAACTATTCTTCCCACATTCTCACCAACTCTTCCCAAATTTTAATGCCCACCTGCACTTGGGGTCATTTACAGTTACAACTAACTCGCAGATGTGTATGTCTCTGAGCTGTGGACAGGAACTGGAGCATCCAGAAGAAATATTGCAATAATAGGTTGCTGTGCATTAATGCTATTACAAGGAACTTAATTTGGACAACTTGCGTGAGAGACATGATAGCTCCCATTCTACAGGGGAGTCATGACACGTGGTGAGACTGATCACCGACCTTGGACAGCCTAGATTCCTCAACCAGGTTAAATGTAATTATATGAGATGAGTAACTTTACTGACTTCAGAAAGAACTTGATTTATAAAAACAGTGCAGAGAAGAACAGTGGGTCATTGCTGGCACAGTTTAAGAATAATGAGGTGGGGTGTTTAGCACCCATGAAGGTTTGATTTTCACTGAGAGGCTGATGAACCTTAGAATTCTCTGCTCAGTTATCAATTTAAAGAGTGTTTGATTTGTGGTTATTAAGAATGGTAGAAAATGGTGTAGAGGTAGAAGAACAATTTTGATTGTGATGTATAGCAGTGCATCCATAATGGGTCAAAAAGCCTCCTCATTATATTTCTCATATTTCCAACTAAGTAAATCTTCATTGTTATACCCAACATGAACCACACGCTATGAGCACATTGTGCACAGAAAAATGTACATTGCTAGAATATTTGTGAAATATCTGTCTTGCTGTATATTTTACTGCTTGATGATGTAAAAATGTGCCTGTGGAGTGTCTAATTTTAAGTTAATTTGTCACGTTATACTTGGTACAGTGTCAAGGGTTCTTCTGTGAGCCTAACATTCATATGGCCATATAAAGAAGAAGGGTGAGAGCACAATTACAGAGTATAGAGTTACAATGAAACAACAGATCAAAGTACGAAGCAAGGACAGTCCAACAGCACTATGGTGGGGCACTGTGGCCGTCGGAAAAAAACTCCTGCTTTCACATCCTTGAGTCTTCTCCCCAATGGGAGGAGGGAGAATAGTGTGTCTGGGGTGAAATGGATCCTTCAGTCCTCCAAAACGTAGACACAGCCCAAGACATCACAGGCAAAACCCTCCCCACTATCGAGAACATATACAAGGAATGCTGGTGTCGGAGAGCAACACCAATCATCAGCTTTGTTCTCGCTGCTGCCATCAGGAAAGAGGTATAGATGCCACAAGACTCACACCATCAGGTTCAGGAATAGCTGCTACCCCTCCTCTATCAGATTCCTCAACAATAAACTCAATCAGGAACTAATTTAAGGACTTTTGCACTCTCTGTATTGCATTGTTAGTTTGTTAATATTTCATTTGTTTACATGTTCATGTCTATGTTGAATATAGGGTTTTTTTTGCAATTTTGCCTCACATGCAGGAAAAAGAATCTCAGGATTGTATGTGATGTCAAGGGTGGTAATCTCAGGATTGCTGCCTGTGCCATGCTCCAGAAAGGGTAGGAACAGGAATTCATGGCAGATGAATGTGTGGCTGAAGACTTGGTGCAGGGGGCAGGAGTTCAGATTTCTGGGTCATTGGGATCTCTTCTGGGGAAGGTCTGACCTGTAGAAAAAGGACGGGCTGCAGCTGAACTGGAGGGGGCCCAATATCTTGGCGGGCACGTTTGCTGGAGCTGTTGGGGAGAGTTTAAACTAGTTTGGCAGGGGAAGGGGCGGGGGGGGTGTGTTGTGAATCGATATGTGAGTGCAGAGATTGGAGAGAAGGACAAAAGCATAATGCTATGTGTTCTGAGTTGGTGAGGAAGTCGGGCAGGGGACAAAACATAAATGTAGCCAGTTAGAAGGGTTGAAATGCATCTCTTTCAATGCTAAGAGTATTAGGAATAAAGGAGATGAACTTAGAGCATGGATCAGTATGTGGAATTATGATGTTGTGGCTGTTACTGAAACTTGGCTGGAGAAAGGGCAGGATTGGCTGATGCAGGTACCGAGGTTTAGGTATTTTAAAAGGAATAGGAGAGGAGGTAGGAAGGGTTGAGGTGGTGTAGTAGCATTACTGGTCAGGTATAGTATCATGGCTACAGAAAGGGATGATGCTGCAGAGGGAATCTCTACTGGATGGAAGTCAGAAATAGGAATGGAGCAATCACTGTGCTGGGAGTAGATGTTAGACCCCCAAATAGCCCTCAGTACACCAAGGACCAGATAGCAGGCAGATTTTGGAATGGTGCAGAAAATACGGGGTTGTAGTTATGGGTGATTTAAACTTCCGTAATATTGACTGCCATCTCCTGATTGCAAGAGGGATAGATGGGGCTGAATTTGTCAGTGTGTTCAAGAAGGATTCCTGACACAGTATGTGGACTGGCTGACAAGAGGACAGGTATACTGGATCTGGTTCATGGCAATGAACCTGGTCAGGTGCAGACCTCTTGGTGGGGGAGCATTTTGGTGAGAGTGACCACAATTCCCTTAGCTTCAGCATAGCTATGGAAAAGGATAAAAACAGTCAAAATGGGAAAGTGCTCAACTGGGGAAGGCAAATTACAAAGGAATGAGGCAGGAACTAGCAAGAATAAATTGGAAACAGATGTTTAAAGGTGAAAGCACAGAAGTAATGTGGAGGAAGTTTAGGGACCACTTGTGCAGGGTTCAGGATAGATTTGTCCCATTGGGCAAGGAAAAGATGGAAGGAAAAGGAAACCGTGGCTGATAAAACAGATCAGGCCACTAGCCAAGAGAAAGAAGGAAGCATATGTTAGATATAGGAAGCAGGATACAGTAAGGATGAGAGGTATGTGGTAGACAGGAAGGAGCTTGAATGGGGCATGAGAAAACCTTGACATGAAGGATTAAGGAGAGCTCCAAGGCATTCTATACATATGTGAATAAACAGAAGGATGACAAGAATGAAGGTGAGGCTGCTAAAGGATAAAGGAGGTAACATGTGCCTGGAGGCAGAGGAGGTTGGGGAAGTCGTAAATGAATACTTTGCATCAGTATTCACAAAAGAAAAAGACCTTGATCACGTTAAGGTCGAAATTGAGCAGGCCTGTGTACTAGACAATGTGGAGATTAAGGAAAAGGGAGTGTTGAATCTTAAAAACATCAAGATTGGTAAGTCCTTGGAGTTGGACATAATATACCCCAGGCTGTTGTGGGAAGTGAGAGAAAAGATAGATGGAGCAGTAGCTATGATCTTTGAATCCTCTTTGGCCACAGGGGAGGTGCCAGGGGATTGGAGAACAGCAAATGTAGTCCCATTGTTTAAAAAAGGTAATAGGGAAAATCCTGGGAATTATAGACCGGTGAGTCTTACGTCAGTGGTGTGCAAACTATCGGAGAGGATTCTTAAGGATAGGATCTATGAGCATTTGGAGAAGTACAGTCTACTCAAGGATAGTCAGCATGGCTTTGTGAAGGGAAGGTTGTGCCTCATGAGTCAAATTGAGTTTTTTGAGGAGGTAGCAAAATAAATTGATGAAGGTAGGGTGGTAGATGTGGTCTACATGGATTTTAGCAAGGCTTTTGACAAGGTCCCCCACAAGCGACTCATCCAGAAAGTCATGAGGCATGGGATCAGTGGAACCTTGGCTATGTGGATAAAAAAATTGCTTGTAGAAAGAAAGCAGAGAGTAGTAGCGGAAGGAAAATATTCTGCCTGGAGATCGGTGATTAGTGGAGTACCGCAAGGCTCTGTTCTGAGATCCCTGCTCTTTGTGATTTTTATAAATGACCTGGATGAAGAGGCAGAAGGATGGTTCAGGAAGTTTGTGGATAACACGAAGGTTGGAAGTGTTGTGGATGGAGCTGAAGGTTGTCGAGGGTTACAAGAGGATACAGGCAGGATGTAGAGTTGGGCAGAGAAGTGAGGACAAACAAGAAGGCTGAGTACAGGGTTAAATGTTGGTTATTTAAGAGTGTGGATCAACATCACTCAAGGTTGCTACACATGTTAATAGGATAGTTAAGAAGGACTGTGGAATGCTGGGCTTCATTAATAGGGGGATTGAGTTCAGGAGTAGAGAGATCATTTTGCAGCTCCTCAAATCTCTGGTAAGAACACACTAAGTATTGTGTTCAGTTCTGGCCACCTCATTATAGGAAGGATCTGAAAGCTATGGCGAGGGTACAAAGGAGATTTACCAGAAAGTTGCCTGAATTGAAAAACAAGTCTTAATGAGGTTAAGTTAGCAGAGCGAGGACTTTTCTCTTTGGAGCTTAGAAGAATGACAGGAGGCTTGATAGAGATCTACAAGATTATGAGAGGCATAGACAGGGTGGACAGCCAGCTCCTGTTTTCCAGGGCAGGAATAGCATACACCAGAAGACATATAAACAAGCTGAAGGGAGGAAAGTTTAGATGAGACATCAGGGGTACATTTTTTTTTAACGCAAGGAGTTGTGGGTGCCTGGAATGTCTTGCCAGGGATGGTGGTGGAGGCTAAAACATTAGAGGCATTTAAGAGATTCTTAGATGGGCACATGGATAAAAGAAAAATGGAAGATTATGGGGTAGGGAGGATTTAGTACTTTTTTTAAAGGAATATATGGGTCAGCACAACATCGAGGGCCAAAGGGCCTGTACTGTGCTGTTCTATGTTCTATGGCATGTATGTACTCTAACAATAATCTGAAATCTGAGCTGTACAGCTTCCTGTCTCTTTCAGCAGTCAACCTGAACTCCTAATTCGGAACCTCTAATATGATCAGGAAGTTTTTGTCACCTGAGGCCCTTCTGGATCCCTGCTCACCATCGGCACCTCAGGAATCCAGGTACTGATACCTAGTCCCTGTGAGCTGCGCTGCACCCTGCAAGTAGGATTTCAGTCTGAGTGGGATGAAGGAGCCTTGTGCTCTGCATTCACAGGGAGCACTGTACGAAAGCATTTAATCAGGTTTCAGTCTGTGTAAGTCCAGCTTATCAACGTCTAAGCAGAACTCCTGAAAAACAATCCTTTCTCACAGGGTTCAAATTATGCGGGAGGGAAAACAACAAACAGGAGAGTATTCGAGAAGGCCCACAGATATCACTCATAATCACAAGCCAGATGTTCTAAAGGCTGTCCTTGGGAACAAAGATGCCTCAGTAGTTTTAGTTTCAATCCAAGTGACTTGGCCTGGAATGCAGTGGGAGGATTGTAGTTGCTTGCAGTTTCTCATGTATCTTGTGTTTAATGTTATTTTCATTATTTCCTTTTGGATAAATATGGGTTTTTTTTTCATGTTGGTTTCTCTTGAATTGAAGATAAAAATATGAAAAGCATTGTTCCCTTTTTTGCTACCCTGTATGAGTAAATAAAGGAGAGAAACATGGAAGTTTGCAGTTGCAGTGATTGTAGAAAAGCACAATGCTGGAGTTGCAGGGATTGTAGAAAAACACAATGCTTGAGAAACTCAGCAAGACACACAGCAAAGATAAAAATACATAACCAATGTTTTGGGCTGAAGCCCGTCATCAAGGTATGAGCAAAATGAGGAGGAGTCATGTGATGGAGTAGTGGCTGGTAGGAGAATACCAGCCCTCTCCAGAAAAGAAGAAAAAAAGTGAAGAAAACGCAAAGCTCAAGAAACACAAAATACAACAACTAAAAGATAAGGGTGTGGAGAAAAGAAAGAAAATGGCACCTAAGAAGGAAAAACCAAAAATAACGGGAAAAAAAGAAGGAAAGACACTGGAAGAGAAAGGAGAAGGCCTTACCTGCATGAAGAAGCAAGGACCTGCCGTGGACAGAAGAGCCCGCTCCCCGAGGTTAGTGGAGACCCCGCAGGGTCGCGACCTCCCGACCGCGGGACTGCAAAAATGGCTCACTGAGCCAAACAGAGGTGCACAACTGCGCATCCGCGAGGAATCGCACGTGTGCAATGCTCACAACAAGGAAAAGGAAAACACCGACGCTAGGGAGGCCCAGCTGTGGAGTGAACTTACGCAGCGCGACCAGCTGAGAGATGCCTGATAGCAGGGCTCTCAGCTGGAAGAAGAGGAAAGCAACAGGAAAGGGAGTGATAAGAAAGAAAAACAGCAACAGGAAGCCCAACAGATAACTAGCCCAGAAGAAGAGGACCAACATCAAGAAGCCATGAAAAAAAACACCCAACAAACTGAGGCAAGCAGCTCAACAAGAAAGTCAGAAGAGACAAGGAAGAGAAGTAGAAGACACAAACCTAAGAGCAGACACAGAAGAAGAAGAAGAAGAAGAAGAAGAAGAAGAAGAAGAAGAAGAAGAAGCTCTACACAGAGGAATAGAAGGTAAAATAAATGGACAGTACATAGATTTTTAAAAATGTCAAGAACAAACGAAAGCATTCAAAGAATTACACTAGAATTTAGTGAAATGAAAAGAAATATGAAAAGTACAGAAGAAAAAGTGAGTAGAATAGAGCTGGTCATGACAGAAATAGGTAAAAGATTAGAAAATGTGGAAGAATGTATAATGACGGTAGATATTGAAGTGAACGACTTAAAAAGAAAATTGGAAGAAAGTGATAAAAAAGTTAAAAAAACACAGGAGTTGTTAGCTCAGAAGTTGGATATAATGGAAAACTATAGTAGGCGAAACAATATAAAGATAGTGGGCCTAAAGGAAGATGAAGAAGGCAAAAATATGAAAGAATTTATAAAAGAATGGATCCCAAAAGTCCTGGGAATGCCAGAAATACAGGAAGGAATGGAAATAGAAAGGGCACAGAGAACACTAGTCCCGAAACCACAGTCACAACAAAAACCAATTTTAGTAAAATTTCTGAGACACACGACAAGAGGAAATATATTGGAGAAGGCAAGGAATAAAATTAGAGAAGACAAAAAACCATTGGAGTACAAGGGTCAAAATTTTTATTTTTTTACCCAGACATAAGTTTTGAACTCCTAAAGAAGAGGAAGGAGTTTAACACAGCAAAATCGATCCTATGGAAAAAAGGCTATAAATTTATGTTAAGATATCCAGCAGTGCATAAAATAGTTATCCCAGGGGAACAAAACAGACTGTTCTCAGATCCGGAGAAAGCACAAGAATTTGCAGAATGCCTGCAGGACAGAAGACAGATGAAGAGATGTAACAAGAATGAAGAACGACGACAAACTACATATAAAGATGTAAAAATAATGTATAAGTAAGAACTAAAGAAGTGAAGTAAGGGAGAAGGGGAACAAAAAGAGGGGGAAAGATAAAAAAAAAGAAGAAAAGAGGGGCAGCTTTGTTTTAATGTGAAGATAAAAGTCTTTTCTGGAAGGGGTTGGGTGGGAGAGAATAACAGTCACTTCAAAATCAGTTGACACTTGCAAACAGGTTCGCAATCCGAATGGAGAGGGGAGTTGTGCTTCCCCGGCAAGGGACAAGGGGTGACTCAGAGAGGGGGGGGACACTTGGGTTTAAGGGAATTTTAGATGTGGGAATGGTTGAAGTATTTTATGTTTTAGAAGTCTTGTCTTCTATGTTTCTATGTTTCTATGTTTCTATTGAGTTCAAAAAAGAAAAACTGAGAGATGAAAATGGGGAAAAGGGGAAAGGTGGTGGTGAGGAAGCGGAAATGAGGTGTAAACAGAGTATGAGATGGCCATGTTGAACTATATGACTATAAATATTAATGGAATACATAACCAAATCAAAAGGAAGAGGCTATTAAATTTACTGAAAAAATAAAAAATAGATATAGCATTCGTATAGGAAACGCACCTAACTGAAGTGGAACATAACAAATTAAGTAGAGACTGGGTAGGGCATGTAACAGCAGCATCATATAATTCAAAAGCCAGAAGTGTAGCTATATTAATCAATAAAAATGTACCAATCAAAATAGAGGAGGAAATAATAGATCCAGCAGGGAGATATGTAATGATAAAATGTCAGATATATTCAGAATTCTGGAATTTGGTCAATATATATGCACCTAATGAAGAGGATCAAAAGTTTATGCAAGATATTTTTTTGAAGATTGTAGATACGCAGGGGAATATATTGATAGGAGGGGATTTTAACCTTAATCTGGGCCCAAAGGTGGATAAAACTGGACAAAAGACTAGCAAAAAGAACAAAGTAGCCAAATTTATGGTTAAATCAATGCAGGAAATACAACTTTTGGATATATGGAGGAGGCAACACCCAAAGGAAAAGGAATACTCATATTATTCGAGAATACATAAAACATGCTCAAGGATTGACCTGTTCCTGTTGTCAGCCTATATCCAAGGGAGAGTTAGGAAAACAGAATATAAAGCTAGATTGTTATCTGATCATTCACCCCTGTTATTAGGAATAGAACTGGAGGAAATCCCACCAAGAACATATAGATGGAGATTAAACTCCATGCTACTTAAAAGACAGGAATTTAGAGAATTTATTGAGCACCAAATTAAAAGGTACTTTGAAATAAATACGGAATCAGTGAAAGACAAATTTATATTATGGGATGCAATGAAAGCCTTCATTAGAGGGCAGATAATAAGTTATGTAACTAAGATGAAAAAGGACTACAATCGGGAAATAGAACAGCTGGAAAAGGAAATAGTAAGTACAGAAAAAGAACGAGCAACAAGGGAGGAAACAACAAAAAGAAGAGAATTGGCAGACAAAAACATAAAATATGAAACATTACAAACATATAAGGTGAAGAACATAATAAAATTAAAGCAGCAGTATTACGAGCTACGAGAAAAAAACGCACAAAATACTAGCCTGGCAACTTAAAACAGAACAAGCTAAAAGAACTGCATTGGCATCAAGGAAAAAGGACAAACAAATGACATATAACGCAACAGAGATCAATGAAAACTTTAAGGAATTCTATGAACAATTATACTGAACTGAGAACAAAGGGAAAGAAGACAAAATAGATGAGGTTTTAAAATTGAACTACCGAAATTGCAAGAAGACGAGCAAAACAAATTGATAAAACCATTTGAAATAGAGGAAATATAGGATATATTATAAAAGCTACTGAACAATAAAACGCCTGGAGAGGATGGACTCCCAATAGACTTATATAAAACATTCAAAGAATTATTAATTCCTCCTCTCCTGGAAGTAATGAACCAGATAGAAGAAACACAAAACTTGCCAGATTCATGTAAAACAGCAATAATTACAGTAATACCAAAGACGGGGGAAGATCCACTAACACCAACATCGTATTGACCAATATCTTTACTTAACTCAGATTATAAGATAATAGAAAAACTATTAGCAAACAGATTGGCCAACTGTTTACCAAAAATAGTAAAACTAGATATCAAAATGGAATTATTAAGAAAAGACGAACAACAGACAATGTCTGTAAGTTCATTAACTTAATCCATGCAGTACAAGGAAATAAGATACCAACAGTGGCTGTTGCTTTAGACGAAGAGAAAGCCTTTGACAGGGTAGAATGGAATTATTTGTTCAAAGTACTACAGAGATTCAACCTACCAGAGAAATATATTAATTGGATTAAAGCATTATATAAGGGACCATTGGCGAAGGTGACAGTAAATGGATATATATCGAACCAATTTAAATTAAGCAGGTCAACTAGCCACTATCTCCCTCACTGTTCGCTTCAGCAATAGAACCATTGGCAGAACTGATAAGAACAGAAAATAAAATAAAGGGGATAAAAATAAAGGAGAAAGAATATAAAATCAGTTTATTTGCAGATGACATCATAGTATACTTCTTTCTTTGGCTTGGCTTCGCCGACGAAGATTTATGGAGGGGGTAAAAGTCCACGTCAGCTGCAGGCTCGTTTGTGGCTGACAAGTCCGATGCGGGACAGGCAGACTTAACAGAACCAGAACCAGAAATATCAATAAAAGAACTACATTAAAAATTGAAGGAAAATGGAGAAGTATCGGGGTACAAGATCAATGCAAATAAAAGTGAAGCGATGCCAATGAATAATGCGGATTACACAGAGTTTAAAAAAGAATCACCATTTAAATGGCAAACAAAAGCAATCCAATACCTCAGTATTAGATTAGATAATAATTTAGGCCACCTATACAAATTAAATTATCAGCCATTAATGAAGAAATTACAGGATGACTTAGAACATTGGAAAGAATTGCCACTAACACTGAGAGGAAGGGTAAATTGCACTAAAATGAATATCTTCCGTATTTCAATCATTACCAATTCCCTTAACAGAGAAATTCTTCAATGAACGAAAGAGAATAATAAGGAAATTCTTATGGAAAGGGGGGAAACCAAGGATAGCACTAGATAAATTAACAGAATGGTACAAACAAGGTGGTTTGCAGCTACCAAACTTTAAATATTATTATAGAGCAGCACAATTAAGGTTTCTATCAGATCTTTATCAAACAAGGGAAAAACCAGATTGGACCAAGATAGAGCTGGATAAAATAGGGGAGAAGGTACCAGAACATATACTTTATAAGTGGGATGAAAAACTGGTCCAATATAGAAATTCACCAGTACTGCACCATTTACTCAACATATGAAAGAAGATTCACGTAGAAAGGAAAAAAAACAAATTACCAAATACCAAAATTATTATTAAGGCAAAATCAACTAATCCCTTTCACAATAGATAACCTTTTCTTTAGAGAATGGAAGAGAAAAGGAATTAAAAGAATAGAAAATTGTTTTTTGGGAAATAATTTATTATCATTTAAACAAATGAAGTACAAGTATGGAATAACTCATGGTACAATGTTTGCATATCATCAATTGAAAGCTTATTTAAAGGATAAATTGGGAAACAGACTGAGATTACCAGAAGGAAGCAGCTTTGAAAATGTGATTACAGATTCAATGATAATTAAAATATTTATAACAAACATGTACATCAAGCTGCAAGAGAAAGAAAAGGATGAAATAAGCTATTAACCCAAACAAAAGTGGGAAAAAGATTTAAACATAAAGATAAAAAATGAAATATGGGAAAAGTTATGCTCTGGAGCTATGAAAAATATAATAAATACAAGGTTACGCAGGATACAATATGATTGGATACACAGGCTATATATCACACCCCAAAAGCTAAATAAATGGGATCCAACATTATCAGATAAATGTTTTCGCTGTAAGAAGGAAACGGACACAACTGTACATGCAATTTGGGCATGTGAGAAAGTGAAAAAGTTTTGGGAAGATCTAAATCAGGTATTAAATAAAATCACAAAAAGCAACATACCAAAAAATCCAGAGATCTTTCTTCTAAGTAATATAAGAAGTAAAGAATTAGGCCTCAAACTGGATGAAGCGCAAAAATGATTTATTATGATAGCCTTAGCTGTAGCAAAAAAATGCATAATGTCAACTTGGAAATCAGAAGAGAACCTGAGAGTACAACAGTGGTACATGGAAATGAATAAATGTATTCCATTAGAAAAAATAACATATAATTTAAAAAATAAAGTCACATTATTTGAACAAATTTGGGAACCATACATAGAACACAACAGAGAGGGCCTACCGCGGACCTCCATCCACTAAAATGATAGAATGAGAAGAAGATGAAATTACCTGATCCAGTGTGTAAAAGTAATGACACAATTTTCTTGTTTATTTTCATTGTGTGATGACATTGTTTAATGGGTTCATTGTATTGTATATGTTGAACATTTAATGGATTTGGAGGGGGGTGGGAAGGAGGGAGGGAAGGGAGGGGGGAAAAAGGGGAGAAAATGCCGCTGTGTATATTAAAGAGGGAAATGTTTGTGTGTATTTTGATTAATATGGTTCACAGTGTGAAAATTTTAAAAAGCTATGAGCAAAATGTAGGCAGGTGCCATATACTTTATTCTAAAGCAAAGATAAAGAAAAGATACATAACCAACGTTTCAGACTTGAACCCTTCATCAAGGTGTGAGCAAAATGTAGGCAGGTGCCTGAACCAGGACTTTATAACAGACTTAATGTGAGTGGAACAATGACAACAGTCTATTTATTGAGTGACACCGAGGTTTACCAAGCAAGGATAGCTGTACAGTATGTGTGGGAAGAATCAAAACTTCAGGTGTCGAAAGTGGGTGGTGAATCTCTGGAATTCATTGATGTGGAGGCTTAGTCATTAAGTTCATTCAAAACAAATATTGGAATGAAGTAATTGAAATGCCTTTCTCTAATTAAGGGAATTTGGTCATAGTGCATTGAAGTAGAAGATGAGGCATGATCGGAATGGATGAGAATCTGGTTCCAAGACTCTGGGCCATTCTAAATGAATATTTTCACAGTTGAAATACAATAGTATTTTTTAAGAATATTTTCACAGTTGAAATACAATAGTATTTTTTAAGAGGAAAGCAACTGCTCCACTTTGATTTCACTGTTCTCATTTCATTGCTCTGTGGAGTAGAATTATTTAGACACCAAGCAAAGAATTTGAATCTTTGCCAAAAACCCTAAGGAAACATTTTTCCCCAAACCTCAAAATCACAGAGTCCTTTGCCCAGAGTGGTGGCATTGGTAAATGGAGGACATGGGTTTAAGGTGGGGGGGTTGGGGGGGGGGGGAGGAGAGATTCAACAGAAACCTGAGGGATAACTTTTTTTCGAAGAGGGTGGAGGGTGCATGGAACAGACTGCAGGAAGAGGTGGTTGAGGCAGGTACTATTAAGAAAAATTGAACAGATACATGGATCAGTTGGATTTAGAGGAATATGGGTCAAACACAGGCAGGTGGGACTGGTGTGACTGCTACATTTTGGGCCAAAGGGCCTGTTTCCACATTGTATAATGTGATTCCCTCTCCAAGTGCAGAATCTAGCAAAAACATCAACCAGGAATGACTGTAGAGGAACTGGGTGTTGCATACAAATTACACATGAAATCAGGTGGATGCAAATATTCTCAAGAATATAATCAAATAAGCAAGAGAACACAAAAGCAATCTGCATGGCTGAGAGTTTTCTACATCTATTACAAGGTTGTTAGAAAGATAAATTCTCTCTGGCAATTCCACAGAGACTTGGAAAGTGAGTGCATACTGTTAAATAATTACTCTCCAAAGTTGCTGCTGCAGGTGGAACGATGCCAACAGCATGTTAAATGAGATTAGCAATCACCTTTCTTTCTTTGGCTTGGCTTCGCGGACGAAGATTTATGGAGGGGGTAAATGTCCACGTCAGCTGCAGGCTCGTTGGTGGCTGACAAGTCCGATGCGGGACAGGTAGACACGGTTGCAGCGGTTGCAAGGGAAAATTGGTTGGTTGGGGTTGGGTTTTTCCTCCTTTGTCTTTTGTCAGTGAGGTGGGCTCTGCGGTCTTCTTCAAAGGAGGTTGCTGCCCGCCGAACTGTGAGGCGCCAAGATGCACGGTTTGAGGCATTATCAGCCCACTGGCGGTGGTCAATGGGGCAGGCACCAAGAGATTTCTTTAGGCAGTCCTTGTACCTTTTCTTTGGTGCACCTCTGTCACGCTGGGATAGATAACACACGATCAGTCTCAATTTAGTAATCTGACGTTGGTTCCTCTGAGCTCCATCCACTTTTCTGGCATTCACCTGGATTGCAAAAGGATGGCATGGTTAGTGTAGGGGATATCACGACACCATTCCAGGGCCAGCAACACATGTTCGAATTTTGCGCCGTCTGTAAGGAGTTTGTACATTCTTCCTGTGACTGTGTGGGTTTCCTCTGAGCGTATCAGTTTTCTCTCATGGTCAAGAAACGGGGGCCAGAAAGTTAATTACTCACATGGGTGCATTTGGGCTTCGTGGGCTCATAGGCCAGAAGGGATTGTTACAATGCTGTATTCTTAATTTAAAAATTGGGCTCACTGGTGCATTCATTCATACCCTCAAGTGAGGTGGATTTCACAGGGACGGCCAGATTCCATTGCTCACCCCGAATTCCCCTGAGAAAGTGATAAGTAACCGACTTCAACCATTGCAGCTCTGAGTCCACAAAATTATGTTGTCCCCAGGATTTAAATCCAAGAATGGTGAAAAATGGCAAAATACTTTCAGTCTGGATGATGCAATGACATTCCCACATGTCTGCTGCCCAGAAAGCCCTGCCTTATAGCTTGTACAGTAGCTAGTCTGCATATTGTCTGATAATGTGAGCTGTGATGTTAGACATAACGAGTCGAGTCAATTGGGTATGATTAAAACAGTAGTTTTCAACCTTTTTCTTTCCACTCACATACCACTTTAAGTCTTCCCTATGCCATCAGTGCTCTGTGATTAGGAAGGGATTGCTTAAGGTGGTATGTGGGTGGAAAGAAAAAGTTTGAAAACTACTGTTTTAATCATACCTAATTGACTCGACTCGTTATGTGCACAGTTTCATAACTCCAAAGGAAATGGGCCTATGACAATTTTTCTCAAACAAAATACTTTTTTTTTTAAATTTTTTATTTTTCACACCATAAATCACATTAGCCATGATATACACTTTTTCTTTTTCACACATATACAGTGACTTTTTCTCCTCCCCCCTCCCTCCTCCCAAGCCACACCCCCACCCCCCCCCCCCTCACTCAAACTAAATACTTAAAGTGGTATGTGAGTGGAAAGAAAAAGATTGAGAACCACTTTGTTAGATTATGAAAGACACACAGAAATGCCGGAGGGTCTCAACTTGTCTTGCAACATCCATAGGAGGTAAAAATATATTACTGACGTTTCGGGCCCGAGTCCTTCTTTCTTCAAGGAATAAGCAAAGAGCAGGAGGGTGTCAAAATAAAGCCTGAAGAATGGGAGAGAGAGAAGTCCAGACCAACAAACAAAAGGTGTTAATTGGATATGATAAGAGGAGAAGTGAAATTGATTTTGGTTCTGTCAAAGGAGACAGAGGGAAAAGGAAAAAGAGAGAGGGAGAGAGAGGGAGAGCTGGGGCAAATGAGATGGGAGAAGAAAAAGTGGGGGGGGGGGGAAGTTTAATGGAAACTGGAGGGTGTCCAGATGGAAGATAAGGTGTTGTTCCTCCAATTTGCAGGTGGTCTCAGTCTGGCAGTGCTTGAGACCATGGACAGACCTATCAGCAAAGGGAATGGGATGGGTAATTGAAATGGGTGGTCACTAGAAGCTGCCGGCTCGTTTGTGGCTGACAAGTCCGATGCGGGACAGGCAGACACGGTTGCAGCGGTTGCAAGGAAAAATTGGTGGGTTGGGGCTGGGTGTTGGGTTTTTCCTCCTTTGTCTTTTGTCAGTGAGGTGGGCTCTGCGGTCTTCTTCAAAGAAAAGAACATTGATGGTGTGATAACCATATGGTGTGGCATACCACCACAGGGCAATGGCAAGTCGGACACGAGGTTCCAGAGGTCTTCTGAAGTTTGTCACCTGACGCATGGTTTATCCACTGCATGGATGGTAGTGATGCAGGTGACACGCCTTATTCAGCTACCAAGTGAAGCACACCTGCAGGAGACTATAAATGGATTTGCAGATAAGTAATATCCAATGTGCTCTGGGGCTATAGACAGCACACATATTTCCATAATTGCCCCACAAGAGGCCAAATCAGCCTACTACAACCGTAAGGGATGGCACTCTGTAATTCTTCAAGCTGTCATGGACCACAAATGCTGGTAAGAGAATTCCTCACATTTTTATAATTGTCTGCCTGAAGAAATAATTGCCCACAGGTTGTCACTCAGTGCATTGCGCTGTTTGCTATCACATTCACAGATGTGTATGTGGGTTGGCCTGGGCGCACTCACGATGCTCGGGTTTTAGCCAACTCGCCTTTATACAGGAAGGCTGAGGATGCAGGCAGATATCTGTTCCCACAGGAAGTAGGTATCTAAACCACACTGGACAGTATGTGTGCATGGCTGAAATATATGCATTGGGCCAGCATGCTGTTTAAAATATATGCATGCAATAACCCACGGGAAAGCTATATGAAATACTCACACCTCTGTTTTGGACTGTTTACAGGCATCCATGCGAGTTGACAACGTTGAAATCCAAGCATATCTGGTCGGGATCCCTGCTTTAGGATTGGCTTATAAAGAGGTTCACACATCATCACGCTCTCAATCAGTCAACCAGAAATACTAGACGAGTCTGAGCTCGGCACGGATAGTGGTGGAGAATGTCTTTGGACGGCTTAAGGGCTGCTGGAGGCGTTTCAACAAATGGATGGACTTTCATTTCTGATATTGTTATTGCCTGCTGTATTCTGCATAGTATATGTGAGATTAACAAGGATCACTACCTCAGGTAGGTAGTGATCCTCAGACAGAGAGAAATCCTTTGCATGGTTCAACAGCATGTGCTGCCCATGCTATCCACGATGCTATTGCGTCAACTATGTAAGCATTAGGGAAGCTTTATGATGTAGACTTCAACTTGATGTCACAGTTCAACTTTATTGAATGACTGAAGTGCAGCGGTACAGTTCATCAGGCGCACCATCTCTCCTGAATAGCATCTTGAAGGGTAGTCAGAATCTCAGCTACACTGACCAAGCTGTGCATCACAGCTGATCACCCTGCAGACACCTGTCTCCTCCAGCCTTCTCTCGTGCTGTATGCGGTCATGCTCCTACTTCTCTCCCTCCACCTCCCTCATGAAGCTCTGCATTGCAGCAGTCAGGTCATGGGCCTAGGTGGGTCTCCTCCTCTTCCCCCTCCTCTCCGAGCCTGCAGGGCAACGAAACACAAGTTGCAGAGCACACGCATCAGGGCCAAAATACAATTGGACAAACACTTCAGAATTAAAAATGGGAAGGAGACTTGGATTAAATGCTGCTCCTGCACGTGCTGTTCAGGCTTACCATCCACGTGGTGCCCCTCCACTGTTGGTGCACTGGGACCGCACAGGGTGTCCATGGGCATGCCTGCCTGTGTCGGCACATACTCTAGGCTCATTCTTCATGCACCTGGCTGCTGGGGCCCTCCTCTGAGGTGTCCTCCATCTCACCACTACCAGCTTCAGCACTTGGTTCACAAGAAACACAGTCATGCTGGGGCTAGATGGCTCCTTGGGACCTTCTAACAGGGTGCCTGCCTCACTGGCACATAGGCTGTAAACACTCACCCGGGCTATCCAAATTCACCATCACGGAAAGAGGAGTTGCCAACGGGCTAACACCTCAAAACTGAAATCCCTGCCGATTATAGGGCCAGTCCAAGCGCCCTTTGCTCTCCAACTATTGTGGTCATTAATCTGCATAAATCTCTTGTACCCTGCCTTCCTCATACTGAGCACTATGAGGCCATATATCTGATAATTTTTCACAGTGCGAGACAAATGCTGACTTACATCTGGATCACCCCTTATGGAGAGCAGCTCTTCACCTCAGCATCCAACCATTTGCCAGTCATTACTCAAATTTGCAGAATTGCTGATGGAAGGTGTCCTCTTTAAATGTCAGAACATACACTATCAGAAATCCAAGTTGCTGAATGAATGTCCCTTTTCCTGTACAAATCCATACAGGTCTCCAAATTAGTGAGGTCTGCAAGACGATCTGCAATCACAACTCTGGAGGAACAGGCTGCAGGCTTAAAAGCTGAATAAACATCCTTTTCTCTAAATAAGCACACAGTGTGATCACACAGTGCACATTTTACCAGACACAACAGATGGAATGAAATAAAAATTCACCAACTAAAACTGAACTAGAAACATGTTGCTACCACGTTTTTAAAAATCAGTTCATTAACCTGCACTGCTCACTTCCCTCTCTGCAACCGAACTTCGCGCCAATATGCTGCCTCGGTGACGTCACTGCCATTTCCCCATTCAAATTGGTGAAGGAGGGCACCTGGGTAAGTTTTATGGGGTTCCCTGACCACCTCTGAGGTAGGTCTGGGACTCAGTTGGATTTTGACTGCGTTGACCCTTTTAAATTGCCATAATACCTGGGTCATCAACCGAGCAAATCACCTGGTTAAGCCCATTTTACATGTCAATTTGAAAGGGCCTAATGTTATTTTTCAGCTAACCCTTCCTCATAACTACTAATTACATGACCTGAACGATTTTGTTTCCTGAATGCAACATTATCATTTGCCCATGAACTTCTAGTGTAACTGCATTTCCCCAGTCACTGTGTGATTTTCAACATAATTGGTAGATCAGTTATCATCCTGCTTCTTCTAATCCACCAGTGATAATGTTGCCTTCCTTGCAGATTGCTGCTACTGGGTCTTCGTGCCATGTTGCCTGTTTTGTCTTTTGGATGGGTGGAGAGTGGGGGATTGCTTTCTCGGCTTTCTTGAAAATAACAATTGTTTTAGCCTTTATTATCCTACCTTTTAATAGGATGTATTGTTATTTGCATAATTATCCATGTATTAAAATGGCATTTGGTGTTTTGACGAAAGAAAGCAGGCAAAAAGTGTCAAAAAGGAAGTGCAGAAGAATTTGTTCTTTGTTCAGACCAGATTCGATCACTTCATGGTGAATTTTTAGATCACCTGGTTTTTGCAGGAGATGGAAAGATGTGGACCTATCTCTGGCTCCATCCCATTTCGATGCAAAAAGGCTGCATGTCAGAGCTGAGTCAGCTGGTTCTGCCTGGGTTTCCCTGCCCCATGCAAGCCAGCTTGGAGATTTGCCACTGCAAAAGTATTGTTATTGAGCAATGTTGGAACAATGAAACAGTTGCATTTTTTTTAACATTTCAAATCACACCCTGGGCTCTTCATGTTCCTTAAAATGTAACATAAAAGGTGATCTTCCTACTCCTACCACCACCCTGCATGGCGGATAATCTGTTAATGTGAGCTCCGGCAGCTCTGCACCTTGTTTAGAGCAAGTGCAAAATCACTGAATGGAAATTGATAGCTTGCAAGCATTTAGCGTGGGACCCTTGAAAATGCGGGGGCCCATAGCATATGCTACTTTTGCTACTAAATTAATCTGGCACTCAGACTGAATGTTATCTGGCATTCAGATCACTGTTGAAAAATATGCTGCAGAGCTGCTGAGGCCAACATTCCTTCCCCCTCAAACAGAAACTAGCTAACACACCACTATAGCACAAGCAAGATTTTCGACAGGCTATTTAAACGGGATAATAATGGGAGATTTTGAGATGTGTTCAGAAAAGCTAGGGCAGTAATTCCTAGTGTATCTTTCATTTGAATGACCTGGGCCACATTTGCAATGACTCCATGTTGATTTGCCGGTGTTTAAACCAGGCAATGCTACCTCATGATCACAGTGGGAGGTTGCTTTAAAGGCCCTTTTACAGAGCTTGAAAGCCAGATTTTCTTCACCTTCCAGCTCTGTGTAAAAATATCAAAGGCGGATGGGGGTGTCCAAACTCCCCCGTTTGGATCCGCCAAGAGGGGGTACCGCTAGCAATAGAGTGTAGTACTCCGCAACCAATCTAAAATGGTACATCCATCTTGCCGGGTCGAAACGGGAAGGGCTGATGACATCATGATGAAGTCTTCAGCCCACGTCAAAAGTGCAGTGAGTTCAAATTCACTTTGAGTGCACAGCATGTTTTATGTCACAGTTGACGCTGATGTTGATGCGATAAAAGTCCCGCCCCTTTGCTTCGGGAAGCAGTCTTGCAATGCAAAATATCTCATGGAGCCAGATTGTTTTGTGCTCAGTGTGAAAACGCAAGCCAGCTTCCCAACATGAGAATGTCCATGGAAATGCTACGGCTTTGCAGTCTAAAAAGGCCTAAAATTGCACTTCCTACATCACAATGGTCACCATTCCAGGGTGAAAAAGACATCTGTTCTAATTATCTGTGTGTCGTAGAAAAGCAAGTCTCTCTATCTATAACGAGGTTATCTTTACAGTCATGTCTGTCATTCAGATGGATTGTCAAGGTCTGAAGGGCGCACGGAGACTCCAGTCATTAAAAACCAATTGCACAAGATAGCCTCTGTGTGCAAAGGGTGCCTGGGAAAGCTAAAGATATCTGGATGTGAGTCAGACTGGGTGTTTTGTTCCAATCAGTTTGCATTATCATCCAGCTGCTCTCAGCTTCCGGACCCAATTGCAGAAGTTCTTTGTGGGGTGACAGCTTCCTCTGGTTTGATTGACCTGGGCCACATTTGCAATGATTCCCTGTTGTTTTGCCAATGTTTGAAGAAGACAAGCCTATTTCATTAAATGGCTGGGACCCTTGAGACCCAATGACCAAGATAAGAACTCACCTCATTCCTATGATTTCATTAGTGTGATTAAGGATTTTTAAAAAAAAAACATATTAAACACAATAATTCTGTTAATATTTGAAAAAATACTAATCAGTTATCAGATTATGAATACTATGCTCACGATCCAAAAAGGATATTTAAATCAAAATCACTGCCAAGACCAGAGGGCTGTTGAGAACAGGGTTATATGGTTGACACATCATCGTGATGAAATATTTCCAAGTCAGGGTAACAAGGAAGGAAACCTGCAGTGAAATGGAGAAAAGGCAGGATTGCTGGACTTCCAAAGGGCTAGCACAAGTCAAATGGCCTCCTAGAGTGGAATAAATGTATTACAGTAAAAACACAAAGCTGGAGAAACTCAGCCAGTGTATTTCATGTTGCAAAATAAAGATATATAACCATTGTTTCGGACTTGAGCCCTTCATCAAGATATGAGCAAAATGTAGGCAGACACCTGAACAAAATGATGTGGGGGTGGAGGGGGGAGTAGCAAGGTCCCACAGGCAGGAGGTAATAGGTGGATAAGGGAGGGAGGGCACACCACCAAACAGAGGGAGGTGGGATGGCTCCGTGAATGGAGAGGGAAGGGGCTGGAGAGCTAGAGGAAGGAAAACAGAGGGATGGCAAAGAGGGGGAAAATGGGGAGTAGGCGAGCAGAAACTGGAGCAGTCAATGTTAATGCCATCCAGTTGGAGAGTTCTCAGACAGTGCCTTCCCTCCTTTTATCCGCCAATTGCCACCTGCCTGTGGAACTGTACTCCTCTCCCTGTCCCTTCCCCCACCGTTTTGTTTGCATGCCTGCCTACATTTTGTCCATACCTTGATGCAGGGCTGAAGCCTGAAATGTGGCTTTGTATCTTTATCTGCGCTATATAAATTACACTGTTTGACCTGCTTAGTTTTTCCAGCATTGTGTTTTTACTTCAACCACAGTGTCCGCAGATTTTTCACATGTACACCTGTAATCACAAGCAAATGAACAAGAAGGGAAAAGACCTTGCAAATGAGACAGATGGAGTAGTGTAAGCTTGTGGGATAGAAGAGAACTAGCTGGCCTGGAGAGAGGTCAATGGCCAGAGGAATCAAACCTTTCACTTTCTGTTCACTTTTCAATCAGAAATAGAGCACTGAAAAGCAACAAGTAAATCACAGGGTTGTATGTGATGTCATATATCGGAACTTTGACATAAGGTGTGAAGTCTTGCAAATTCAAATAAAGGCTAAGTCAACAAATTGTAGATTGTTTAGTTTATTATATCAAGTCTTGACCTTATCAAGGCAGAAGTCTTACTCTTGCTAGTTTTCCTAGTGTGCTGGGATTTGGATCAGATTGTGTGATGAGACTCCGCTTCTGTGCTGAAGGCACTTGGAGAGTGACACCGTGAACAGACGCAGCTCGACGACCGGCTGGTGCACTCCGAGCCGGTTACTCGCCAAGTCATCTTCTTGGCAAATTTCATGATCATGTCCTCCATGTCATGGATCTTCATTTCCATTTGCTGAAGCTTCTGCACGATTTTCACCTGGATGGCAAGCCCCCTGCGGAAACGCTTTATCTCCTTCCTCCTTTTCTCAATCTTCATGTACTTTTTGTCGGAGGTGGATCCTATTTTCAATATACAGGCATATCTCTGCCATATTTTCTGCAATAAGCACATCGCTGGTTAACAGAGATGACAAATGCCTAATATCCCACAAAGACTCCAAATCCTCTGGGTTAAACAGCAATAATAACACTGGACAACAAAGATTTTGCTTCCTGAACACTTTTGGGTGTATTTTATCATTTTGAGCTGCTGATCACAAAAATCACCTTAACTTTTCCTATCACAGCATTTTTTAGATCTAAAATTTCATGATTCCCTGTCATATTTAAGTCTACTAGTAATATTGCCCACAAAGCAAGCTGTTTCGGTCAGTCCCAGCATGCCTGAGCGTGCACACAGTGCAGGTGACATGCAAATGTTGTCTTAGGCCTGGGCTTAGTCAAGATAGATGCAGATGGGCTATAAAAGCAACTCACATACACAGATGTTGTACAATACATTGCTATAGATTGAATGCATGTTGATGCCCAATGGCATCGTGAGCGTACTTAACAATGGCATTTATTGTCTTCAGGAAGATTCAATACAGCAGAAATATCTGGTCAATGTTACAAAAGCTGGGATCCATTCTTACATTTGTGGCAAGTATACACTGAAAGTTAAATTCAATTAAAGTCAATTTAACATTTCTCCAACTTCTTACGTGATACAGCAAATCTTGGGTCTATCATAATCTCTGATTTTTTTTCAGGAAGCAAACCTTTAAAAAAAAATTGTTGTCCAGTCTAATCAAATTAAGGTATAATTCAAATTCATCGTTTTCATGATGTAAGTGTACACTAAAATAAATTACAACCCTCGAATGCCCTTCATCTTTCTGCTCTCATGATAGTTGACCTCTGATATCCTAGTTTGTACCTTCATCTCTCTTCTAATCTGTTCTGGCACATAGTGAAGTAACAGGGTGAATGCAAAATTCTCCACCCTAATTTCAAATCCTACTATGGTTTTCCGCCTCCTCTTTCGCGATATCATCTCACCTCATAAATCCTGCAGATGCTTGCTTTCCTTTGATCATCTCAAATCCAAGTGCCAGTCATGGTGACTGCACCTCCAGCCACCAGGATTCTCAGCTCCAAACATCCCCATGCACAGGTCTCCTCCCTTAAGATACTCCTTAGAACCTACTTCTCAAGCAACCCTTACATCTCTAGTTGTGGATTGCACACTGCTGAAGCATGTATTACCATGTTCATGTTGCTACTCATTTGGAGTCTATTGTTGTTTTTAGTCAGGTTGATGCCATCCTGAGGAATAGCCAGAGCCAGAAGACCGGGTTCACACTGACATTGATTTACACAAATCTTGCTTTGTTCTCCCCACATTCCCTTCAATTTCCACCACCCCCACCCCACCCCCACCACCACCCCAGACACTTACCTGCACACCAGGGACAGTTTATAGCGGCAATCAACCTGTCAGTCTACACGACTTTTGGATATGAGCAGAAACTGAAGTACCCAATGGAAACTTACTCTGCTCCCACCTGGGCATATCGCTTGATCCATTTCACTTCCTCGCTCAAAATATTTAATGGCATGGCCTTCATTGACAAGAATTCCATGGGGCTTGTCAACTTTGAGGTGACCTTGTTTCTAAATGGCATACCCTGTGTCCTGATGCTGTAACCCCATGTTCTGAACTCCCTAGATATTGAGTACATCCTTCAAGTTGCCTGTCTGCCCCTGTTAGAACCTGATAGATTTCTGTGAGCTCCCCTCTCACTCTTCTAAACTCAGTGAATATTGGCCAAATTGACTCGATCTCTCCTCAGATGACAGTTCAGACAGCTCTCGAGTCAGTGCAGTAGATAGTCACTGCCTCCCTCTGTGATAAGAACATCCAAGGTCAGAGAAACGAGACTGCAACAGGCCACAAAGCTCAAGGGCAAGTTTGGCTGCAGCATGACATCCTCGCTGCCGCACTCAAATCTTCTTGCGGTGAAGGTTGATGTTCTACTTACCTTCCTCAGGGCTTGTTACACTGGAATAGTTGCTTTCAGTGACTAGGACAACCAGAACTCTTACACCTCACCTCCTCCCTGTGTAAAGTCACTCAGTTACAAAATGATTGATTTGGAACCAAACTGGGTCACCTCACATTTATCCACATTAAATGACTTTTGTTCTGCATTTGACCATGGTCTCAATATGTCTAAATCCCACTAGAGTCTCCTTGCATCTTCCTCACAACCTTTAAAATAATACATTTGGTTCCCTTATCTAAACATATATTGTGAATAGCTGGGACACAAACTCTGGTCCCTACAACACTCCACCGGTCCCTGCCTGCCCCATCCAATAAGATTCTCTTTTCCCGATTCTGTCATCGGAATTCCCTTTGAATGTATCTTTTCTCTCTGCAGAAGGACATCCACCCAACTAAATAAGCATGAACCCTGTGTGATGAAACGCAAAAGTCTGCAGACATTGTGATTGGATTAAAACACACACACAGAAACGCTGGAGGAACTCAGCTGGTCTTGCAGTGTCCATTAGGAGGTAAGGATATATTACCAACATTTTGGGCCTGTTCTTCAAGGTATGAGCAAAAAAGCAGATAGGCACCTGATGTAAAAGTAAGATATGGATAGGAAAGGTGAGAATTAATCGGGGAAGGGTGTGACTCTGCGAATGAAGAACTAGAGGAAAAGAGAGAGGGCAAAGGAAAAAGAGAGAGAGAGAGAGAGTGTAAGAGGATAGGAGAAATCAGGATAGAAGAAGGAGCAAGACAAGGAGGGGGTGTGGCCAACTGAAACCAGAGAAGTCCATTTTAATGCCACCCAGTTGCAGGTGCCCAGCCAGAAGATGAGGTATAGTTCTTCCAATTTGCGGTGGGGGGTGGGGTGTCTGCCTCTGTTTTAAGCACAACATAAAATCAGACAACTTCACCTCAATGATAAACTATTGAGCACAGCTAGTTCCCACTGCACTGCACACTTCCATAACACTATAACTAACCATTAAAGTATTCTGAATCCTCCGTTTCTTTAGACAGTTAATGCAGAAACATATCAGGATGATCAGGCAGGCAACCAAAAAGGCCCTGGCTAAGAAGTAATCAAGGATAAAGTTTGGGTCATTTCCCTGTGATGACTGAGAGAGGCACCAAGATTTGGAAGGTTTGCTGTTGATGTCATTGGAGATGACCTCTGTCCGTGCCCGATGCCAAGATCTGCATCCAGTAGCTTCACAGTGGTCAGGGTGACTGGTCCGTCGAGAAGAAAACAGCCCAGAAAGGAATGTCGCCATTGACTTTGACAGGAGGAGTTAGCAGTAAACTGAAGGTGCTGCCTGTCGCCAAGGATACTGGGGATCACCCTGTACGTGGGAGTGTATTATGAGGTAATAAATGCTGCTTGTGATGCTATGTCTCCTTACTAGCACTGAAGTTGGATGGGACACTCTTCTGCCCTGCCCCCATCTACTCTGGACCTTTGTGACATAAAATGGAACATTTCACAGGCCCCAGTTAACCTTCAGACTGAAATAAGAGGCAAATCGCTGCTGTTACTCATAGAGTCAGGCAGCATCTGTAGAGGAACCACCTGCCAACCTCTGCCTCAAATCCTCACCTCTTTAGATCAGCAATTCCCTCCCCTCTCCCCCCCCCCCCCCCCCCACAAACTCTCAGACTGAACACAGGATTTAAATCCAAAACCTTCTGTCCCTCTGCCTCCACAGATACTTTCTGCTCCATATTCCAGCCCCAGCATTCTCTTGTATCTCCAACCTTTGGACTTGTATGGGGACACTGATACCCCGGAGCCCTGCAAAAGGTTGTGGACATAGTCCAGGACATCACAGGCAAACCCTTCCCCACCATTGAGAACATCTACAGGGAGCATCATCAAGGATCCACATCACCCAGCATACACTCTGTTCTCACTATTGCCATCAAGAAGGAGGTGAAGGTGCCACAAGACTCACACCACCAGGTTCAGTAACAGGTGCTACCCCTCCACCATCAATCTCCTCAACAACAAACTCAATCAAGGACTCATTTAAGGACTCTTACTTGTGCACTTTATTGAGTTTGTCTCTCATAGTTTACAGTTCTTTTTTTTTTGCTTACATGTGTACATTGTGTACAGGTTTTTTTTGCACTCTCCATAAGTGGTAATTCTGCCTCGCCCACAGGAAAAAAGAAGCTCAGGGTTGTATGTAAAGTCGTGTATGCACTCTGACAATAAATCTGAAATCTGAGCTGATCACCACGTTTGCAAAACCATCCACTAAAATCAGTGGCCCATTCACTAGTGGGCAAGGTTAAAAAAAAATTTAACCAGCAGTTTTATTTCTTCTGCTTTTTCATTAAATATTTCTTTCAAACACTTCTATAATTTCCATTATGGTCAATAATTGGATTTTAACATATAATTGGTTAATTAATTTAGGAATAGAACCATTAAATCATTCAAATATTTTCTTTTCCCTGTAAGATTTCCCATTAGCTTTATTCTTTTAGAATTCAACATGACCTAAATCACCAGCAGAATTGTCTTGCTGTAGTGCAGACTTAATAAATCTTGAGAAGGAATAGTTCTTTTACAAGGTTAGATTTTTGACATCACACTTCAGTCCTATTATTCATTTTTAACCCCAGGTGCTGAGGCTTCTCATTATATTAATCCATCCTAACTCAGTTGTTCAGGATTCCTTCCCTTGCCCACCAGAGGTTGGGGGTTGTGGAAAAGGCAGAGTCAGACAGAAACCCTGGTTGTTAACTCTGTGCTGGTTAGCTCTGTGAGGGCTTCCATCCAATTTATTTCCCTTCTCCTCCGCTGTTTGGTTAATGTGCAGAGAGAGACTTGCTCTGCAATGGGATCCATCATGGAGCTTACAGTATTCCCTCTACAGGACTGAGGCATGGTCCCAGTGTAACTCTCTGTGCTGAGAACTCGACCACAGTCAGATCCAGCAAGAGGACTCTGAATTCTGAACTGCTTGTGTCCAGCAGACACAGGTATCCTCTCGCCACAGCTCATTCTGAAAATCTTCCTGTCGGATAGAATTAACTAACCTATCAACTGAGATAGAGAAAGTTATGGGCATAAAAGGAGCATGCATGCCACAGACTGTCAGTCTGTTAAAGGAGCCTTCAGATCCTTCCACTAATCCAGACAATTCAAAAAGGGAAGAGTGAAAAGCTATGACAACATCTCCACTAGAATGCCAATGAACAAGTTTATTCCTTATTTCCATCCCAGCTGGGATGAATGATGTGTTCAGTCAGCCTTTTGTACAGAGACACCAACATTTCAGCCCCGGGGCTCAAACAGGCTGTGTGCCTTTGTTCCATTCTGGCAATTATGTGCATCATATTATCTTGTAAAACATAAATATTTTGTAACTGCAAATGTGGGTCAAAATGAAAACGTGAAATAAAACAAATAGCTGCAAATCTCAGTTACGGGTTCCAGCTTCTGGAGAATGTTTAAAATCCGTGAGCAAGAGAACGAAGCAGCTTTGTTGCACGGATGACCTGGTGACATTCAGAGGAGGGAGCGACAGCTGGGAAGAAGGCACCTTATCCTTCAAGCTGACAGGTTTGGAAGGATTCCATGCCCCCTGTGTGTAAAGCTGAAGAAAGAGCTCTCACATAATGGATGGCAGTGTGTGTGCTCTCCCAGCCTACAATATGAACAGAGTCAGAATGGACAGAATCACTCAAGTGTGACGTGGGCCTGGTCTGTGCGTCAGAAGTAAAAGAGTCCATTATTCTCTCATCACAGCTTTCTTTACCTTTATGCAAAATTCCTTCAAAACATAGTGGTGAATATATTTCCAAACACATTTTCATTGTGCAAATGCAGCTGAAGGATTACTGCAACCAGCCCCTGTTATGAATGAATCAGAGGTTAGAGGGAGGGAGAAGTCGGCTAAGGGAGAGGTGTCAGAGGGAGATTAGACCTGCGCTCCCTTCTCTTTGTTAACTAGTGTTTCCTGCCAGCAGTATGTGTCAGCATCTATATGCGTACACATATACAATTGTGTGTGGATATTCATGGGTACAGTTCGCCTTTGCAAGGCACAGGTGAAACATTTCCACATGAGTGCATATATATGCACATTTGCACGTGTGTGGTATGTACTCATGCATATTTAGATGTCTGTAGTTTGGTGTGCATGCATTATGTGCCTGTGTATGACATGTATGTGTACACTTCTCTGCACTCGATATACATGTTTATGTGTGAGAGTGTGTTCATGTGATTTATGTCTTTTCTTCTAAAGTATTGGGTTAAATTTCAGATTTATTGTCAGAGTACATACATAACATCACATACAACCCTAAGATTCTTTTTCTTGCAGATGAAGCAGAATTACCACTTATTGGTAGTGCAAGAAAAATCTGTACACCGGGTATACATGTAAAGAAATGAAAAAATGTAAAATGATACTGAATGTAAACAAACTGACTGTACAATCAGAGAGAATTTTAAAAATGAATAAAGTGCTAAAGTAAGGAGTCCTTAAATGAATCCCTGATTGAGTTTGTTGTTGAGGAGTCTGATGGTGGAGGGGTAGCAGCTGTTTCTGAACCTGGAGGTGTGAGTCTTGTTGCACCTAGACCTCTTTCCTGATGGCAGCAGCAAGAACAGAGCATGTATTGGGTGGTGTGTGTAGTGATAGAATGTTGGTGATACTCCTGATCATTAGAGGGAGCCGAAGACTAGTTTGTTGCAGCACAGGGATTCAAGATAGATGCATCCACATAGTCATGTTCTTTAGCTAATAGCTAATAGATGGAGGAAAAACCCAACACCCAACCCCAACCAACCAATTTTCCCTTGCACTCGCTGCAACTGTGTCTGCCTGTCCCGCATCGGACTTGACAGCCACAAACGAGCCTGCAGCTGACGTGGACATTACCCCTCCATAAATCTTCATCCACGAAGCCAAGTCAAAGAAGAAAAAAAATAGAGTAGAGTTTCTTTATTGTTTAAAATAATCATCATATGGTACCAGGAGTGGAAGAAACACCAGGATGGTGCAGAGTGTTTATCAGTCATTATTAGCAGAGATGTGGAGATGCTGTAAATTGGACTGGAAATGTTGACCATGAGTGGAGGCTGTTCAAACAAAGATTCATGCTGTAGCTGCAAGCCATTGAACTCGATAGCAAACCTCATGCAAGGAAGATTGCACTGCTACTTAGCATGGCAGGACCTCAAGCACTGAAGGTTCTCAACAAGTTTCTGCCGAGGCAGAAGACCAGTGCAAATTCGACAAGGTTGTCAAGATGTTTGATGAAATTTGTTCACCAAAAAAAAAAGAAACATTCAAGAGGTGAGTGTTTTGCTCACTAAGGCAATTGCAGGGAGAGAGCCTTGATACTTTTTTAATGGAGTTGAAATTAAAAGCAAGAATGTGCAATTTTGGATCACTGCAAGATTCAATAGTCCCTGATCAAATTGTGTTCAGGATTATTGATAAGAACTATAATAAGGAAACAGAGCAGTTGGAAAGGGAAATAGTAAATATAGAAAAAGAATTAGTAATGAAGGAAGATATAACTAAAAGAAGAGAATTGGCGGATAAAAAAATAAAATATGAAACACTACAAACATATAAGGAGGAGAAAAATATAATGAAGACATAACAGAAATATTATGAACTAGGTGAAAAAACGCACAAAATCCTAGCATGGCAGCTTAAGACAGAACAAGCTAAGAAAATGGCATTGGCATCAAGGAAAAAAGATAAACAAATTACATATAATACAAAAGAAATTAAGGAAAACTTTAGAGAATTCCATGAACAATTATACCGAACTGAAAACGAAGGGAAAGAAGGGAAAATAGATGAATTTCTAACTAAAATTGAACTACCAAAACTACAAATAGAGGAACAAAATAAATTAACAGAGCCATTTGGAATAGTAGAAATACAAGAGATAATAAAAAAATTACCAAATAATAAGACACCAGGAGAGGATGGATTCCCAATAGAATTCTACAAAACATTTAAAGACATTAATTCCGCCCCTCCTGGAAGTAATCAACCAGATTGATAAAACGCAAAGCTTACCAGATTCATGTAAAACAGCAATAATTACAGTAATACTAAAGCAAGGGAAAGATCCACTCACACCAGTGTCATATAGACCAATATCTTTACTTAACACAGATTATAAGATAATAGCTAAATTATTAGCAAACAGATTAGCAGAATATGTACCGAAAATGGTAAATCTAGATCAAACTGGATTTATCAAAAAAAGACGCACAACAGACAATATTTGTAAATTTATTAACTTAATTCATGCAGTAGTAGGGAATAAAGCACCAACAGTAGCAGTTGCTTTAGACGCAGAGAAGGCCTTTGACAGAGTAGAATGGAATTATTTGTTCAAAGTATTGCAAAAATTCAGTTTACCGGAGAAGTATATTAATTGGATTAAAGCATTATATAAGGGACCATTAGCGAAAGTGACAGTAAATGGACATGTATCAAAGCAATTTAACTTAAGCAGGTCAACACGACAGGGATGCCCACTATCACCTTTATTGTTTGCGTTAGCAGAATTGATAAGAACAGAAAATAATATAAAAGGGATAAAAATAAAAGACAAGGAATATAAAATCAGTTTATTTGCGGATGATGTTATAGTATACTTAACAGAATCAGAACTATCAATAAAAGAATTATATAAGAAATTGAAGGAATATGGAGAAGTGTTGGGTTACAAGATCAACGTAAATAAAAGTGAAGCAATGCCTATGAATGATGCAGATTTCTCAAAATTTAAGAAAGAATCACCATTTAGATGGCAAATGCAAGCAATAAGATACCTAGGTGTACAAATAAACAAAAATCTCGGCCAACTATATAAACTCAATTATTATCCACTAATGAAAATAATTACAGGATGATTTAGAGCATTGGAAAGATTTACCATTAACACTAATAGGAAGGATAAACTGTATTAAAATGAACATTTTTCCAAGGATATTATACCTATTTCAGGCATTGCCAATACAACTGACAGAGAAATTCTTCAAGGAGTTAAAGAAAATACTAAGGAAATTTTTATGGAGGGGGGGAAACCGAGGATAGCACTAGATAAATTAACAGAATGGTATAAACAAGGAGGCTTACAACTGCCAAACTTTAAAAATTATTATAGAGGATTATTGATAAGAAAGTGAGAGAGCGGTTGCTGTGAGAGACAGAGCTTACCTTAGCTGGAGCTGTGAAGATATGCCACGCCAATGAATTAGCTCTACAATACGCAAAAACGTTTGGTAAGAGTGCAAAAGTCAGTGAAAATGAAGGCATAGCTGTAGCCACAGTGTGTGTCCATACACATAAACAAAAAATGAGATATAGGAAACAACAAAAAGATGAAGAGACATTCAAGTGCAAAAGATGTGGCACTCAACATTCACCAAAATAATGCCCTTCCTATGGAAAAGTCCATAATAAGTGCAAAGGGCAGAACCACTCTGCAAACCAATGTTTTTCCAAAGGGAAACAAAACAGAATTGAAAACACTATACACTATAGAAGAAATTGCCCTCAACGAAACACTTTTTGTTGGCATGGTAGTGCAGAGAGATTCTAAACCTACTGACAATGAACAGCTAAGCAGGGACAAATTCAAGCAGGATAAGCGGACTGTGTCAATGCATTCAAATGGAACAAATATTAATTTGCCCTGGACACAGGGCAAAGGTCAATTTAATCTGTGATCGCAACATCAGGGCAATGAAGATAAAGCCATACATTCATACCAATCCTGTACAGCTCAAAGCCTACAATAGACAGAGTATCGATACGAAAGGTGCATGCAAACTCAGGGTGAAAGTTAAAGATAAAAAGCACCACCTTAGGTTTGCAGTCATTCTAGATGGACATGAATCACAGCTTGGTGACAAAGCATGAGAAAATGTAAGCCTAGTCAAGAGGGTTTATCACATTAACAGTGCCAATGCATGGAACAGTGTAGAGGAAATATTGGATCAATTTCCAGACATCTTCAAGGGGGTTTGGAGTTCTACCATTCATCTATAAGATACAGTTAATGGAGGGCACACTGCCAGTAGTGCATGCCCTAAGGCAGGTTCCAGTGCCATTAAAGGAAAAGCTCAAGCTGGAACTCTACTGAATGACGTCACTAGGGATCATAAAGAAAGTGGAGGAGCCCACAGAATGGGTGACTTCAATGGTGTGCATCAAAAGGAAGAACAGTGACCTATGCATGTGCATGGATCCAAAAGACTTGAATGCAAATATAAAGAGGGAACGTTATCAGATTCCAACCAGGGATGAAATTACAAGTGAGATAGCTGATGGAAAGTTTTTCACCAAATTGGATGCATCCCAGGGCTTCTGGCAAATAAAACTGCATGAAGATAGCACAAAATACTATACATTTAATACACCGTTTGGCCAATACTTCTGTCTGAGGATGCCTTTTAGATTTTCCTCAGCTCCTGAAATGTTCCACAGGACAATGAAGAACATCATAGAAGGCATAAATGGGGTACGTGTATGTATGTACATGGAGGACGTGATCCTGTGGGGATTCACATAAATACAACACAAAAAAAAAGGCTCATCGAAGTGCTACAAAGCATCCAGAAGTATGGATTAAAGTTAAACAGAGAAAAATGTCAGTTTGGTGTGAAGGAAATCACTTTCTGGGAGATAAATTGTCAGAGGCAGGTGTGGAGCCAGACAAGAGCAAGGTGAAAGCAATTTTAGAGATGCCCAGACCCACTGACAAAAAAGGGCATATTGAGAATGCTGGAAATGATCAACTTCATTGGCAAATTCATATCAACACGTCTTCCAAAACTATGTACCTAAGGAAGTTGTTACTTGACAAATGTGAATTCAAGTGGACAGACAACCATGAGGAAGAATGGGGATGATGGAAGACCATTCTAACTACAGAACCAGTGCCTTTGATGTTCTTTGATGGACCCAGAAAGACAAAAATATCTACAGACACTTCAAAAGATGGAATAGGTGTTATACTACTTCAGACTGTGGGAGAAAATCAGAGGCCAGTGGCTTACGCATCAAGGACGATGATGGTGCACAGATAGAGAAAGTGTCTAGGTCTGGTCTATGAACTCGAGAATTTCCACAGTTATGTATATGGTCAACCAACATTCATGGCAGAGACAGACCACAAGCCATTAATAGTGATAATCAAGAAAAATCTCAAAGAAATGTGGCTGAGAATCCAAAGACTGATGATGAAGCTACAACATTATAAATTTTAATTGATGTATTCACCAGGGAAACTTATTGTGTTAGCTGATGCGTTATCCAGGGCAACGATGCAGAGTGAAGCACACAATGAGAGTTCCACAGTGACAGATGTGAATCATCGTATGGACCAGATCACTGAATCTCTTTCCATATCTGATATGAAATCCAAGAACATTGCAGCTGAACCATAAAAGGACACAGTTCTACAGAAAGTAATCAAGAATCTGAATGAAGTACATAAGAAATTGAAGGAAAATGGAGAAGTATCGGGGTACAAGATCAACGCAAATAAAAGTGAGGCGATGCCAATGAACAATGCGGAATTCACAAAGTTTAAAAAAGAATCACCATTTAAATGGCAAACACAAGCAATCCGATTCCTAGGTATGAGACTAGATAATAATCTAAGCCATCTATACAAATTAAATTATCAGCCATTAATAAAGAAATTACAAGATGACTTAGAACATTGGAAAGATTTACCACTAACACTGATAGGGAGGGTAAATTGCATTAAAATGAATATCTTCCCAAGGATACAATACCTATTTCAATCGTTAACAATTCCCTTAACAGAGAATTCTTCAATGAGCTAAAGAAAATAATAAGGAAATTCTTATGGAAAGGGGGGAAACTGAGGATAGCGCTAGATAAATTAACAGAATGGTACAAACAAGGTGGTTTACAGCTACAAAACTTTGAATTATTATAGAGCAGCACAATTAAGATATCTATCAGATTTTTATCAAACAAGGGAAAAACCAGATTGGACCAGAGGGAGCGAGATAAAATAGGGGAGAAAGTACCAGAACATATACTTTATAAGTGGGATGAAAAACTGGTGCAATATAGAAGTTCACCAGTACTGCACCATCTGCTCAACATTTGGAAGAAGTTTCATGTAGAAAGGAAAAAAACAAATTACCAAATACCAAAATTATTGATACAAAATCAACTAATTCCTTTTACAATAGATAACCTTTCCTTGAGAGAATGGGAAAGAAAAAGTATTAAAACAATAGAAAATTGTTTTTTGGGAAATAATTTATTATCATTTGAACAAATGAAGTTTCTTTTTCTTTGGCTTGGCTTCGCGGACGAAGATTTATGGAGGGGGTAAAAAGTCCACGTCAGCTGCAGGCTCGTTTGTGGCTGACAAGTCCGATGCGGGACAGGCAGACACGATTGCAGCGGTTGCAAGGGAAAATTGGTTGGTTGGGGTTGGGTGTTGGGTTTTTCCTCTTTTGCCTTTTGTCAGTGAGGTGGGCTCTGCGGTCTTCTTCAAAGGAGGTTGCTGCCCGCCAAACTGTGAGGCGCCAAGATGCACGGTTTGAGGCGTTATCAGCCCACTGGCGGTGGTCAATGTGGCAGGCACCAAGAGATTTCTTTAGGCAGTCCTTGTACCTTTTCTTTGGTGCACTATAACTCACGGTACAATGTTTGTATACCACCAACTGAAAACCTACTTAAAGGACAAACTGGGAAGCAGGCTGAGGTTACCAGAAGGAAGCAGCTTTGAATATGTGATTACAGACACAATGATAATTAAAAGATTTATAACAAACATGTACATCAAGCTGCAAGAGAAAGAGAACGATGAAATAACCTATAAATCCAAACAAAAGTGGGAACAAGATCTAAACATAAAGATAAAAAATGAAAAATGGGAAAAGCTATGCTCCGAAACTATGAGAAATATAATAAACACAAGGTTATGCATGATGCAATATAATTGGTTACACAGGCTATATATCACGCCCCAAAAGTTAAATAAATGGATCCAACATTATCAGATAGATGTTTTCACTGTAAGAAGGAAATGGGAACAACAGTACATGAAATTTGGGCATGTGAGAAAGTGAAAAAGTTTTGGGAAGATCTAAATCAGGTATTAAATAAAATCACAAAAAGCAACATAACAAAAAATCCAGAGATCTTTCTTCTAAGTAATATAAGTAAAAAATTAGGCCTCAAACTAGATGAAGTGCAAAAAAGATTTATTATGTTAGCCTTAGCTGTAGCAAAAAAATGTATAATGTCATCTTGGAAATCAGAAGAGAGCCTGAGAGTACAGCAATGGTACATGGAAATGAATAAATGTATTCCATTGGAAAAAATAACATATAATTTAAAAAATAAAGTCACATTATTTGAACAAATTTGGGAACTGTACATGGAACACAACAGAGAGGGCCTACCATGGACCTCCACCCCCTAAAATGATAGAATGAGAAGAAGATGAAATGAACTGATCCAGTGTGTAAAAGTAGATGACACAATTTTCTTGTTTATTTTCTTTGTGTGATGACATTGTTTAATGGGCTTAATGTATTATATATGTTGAACGTTTAATGGGTTTGGAGGGGGGTGGGAAGGAGGGAGGGAAGGGAGGGGGGGGAAAGGGGAGAAAATGCCACTGTGTATATTAAAGAGGGTGTGTATTTTGGTTAATATGGTTCATAGTGTTAAAAATAAAAAAATTTAAATAAAGAATCTGAATGAAGGATGGCCTAGAGGTGAATGTCAGCCATACTATAACATCAGAGCTGAGCTGAGTTTTGTCAATGGGCTTCTACTCAGACAGAGCAGAATTATCATTCCTCAATCACTGTGACAAGAGTTGCTGAAAAGGGCGCTCAAGGCCACCTTGGAATGGAAAAATGGAAGAGGAGGCCCAGAACTGTTGTTCATTGACAAAGGATAAATGCTGACCTTGACAGGATGGTTTCAAGCTGTGAGACTTTTTTGAAACATCACACAAAGCAAAGGTATCCATAGTAATAACTGACCTTCCAGCGGAACCATGGCAGAAAATTTGGACTGATCTATTCCACATGGATATAAATAATTACTTGCTGGTTATTGACTATCTATCAAACTATCCAGAGATTGTGCTGTTTCCTAATATGTCTGCTGCTTATGTGATCAAAAATATGAAATTGATCCTTGCAAGACATGGAATTCCTCAAATTGACAATGGACCGTACTACAGCTTTAGAGAATTCCAGAACTTTGCAGGGGTATGATTTTCGACATGTGACTTCAAGTCTTCTGCATTGACAGTCAAATGGTAGAGAAAGGAGTTCACATAGTTAAACAGTTGTTCAAGAAAGCAATAGACCATGGCTCAGATCTGTATCTAGCTCTGTTGAGTTACAGAGCTTTGCTACTTGAACATGGCATGTCACCCACTGAGCTTCTGATAGAATGCAGACTACACATCACATTTCCCTACTCTGTAGACCCAAACAAGATTGGAATTGTCAAAGATGCCAAATGGAACAAAAGAGTCTGCAATGGAGACAAAAAGTAAATTATGACAAGTCAGCAAGAAGTTTAGGGCCACTGGCACAACATGACACAGTGAGACTCAGAGATTCCAACACTTGGAACAAAAAGGCCACTGTTCTGGTGGAAGTAAATCCAAGATCCTACATGGTCAGAACAGAGGAGAATCAAATACTGAGGAGGAATCAAAAGAGCCTACTGAAAATGCAAGGGACACTGCAGGACAGGCAAATGCAGAGGATCCAGCCACACAGCAACAGAGAGCACACCACCAGTGCTAGACAGTAGTGGACCAGCTGAGCCGACATAAGCATCTGTGTTAGGAAGATCCACACTTGTTATCAAGCACCCAACAGGACTGAATCTCTAAAGGAAAAAAAGTTCAAAAAGTTTGTGCTGCTGATGTTGTGTTTACATTTGTGTTGAACTTTTAAATTGAAATGAATACTGTATTAGTGTGTCATGTTGTTAGATTAAACATCTCAAGGAAAGGGAATGGAGTGATAGAGTGCTAGTGATCCGCCTGACCATTTGAGGGAATCAGAGACTAATTTGTTGCAGCTCGTGAATTCAAGGTGGATGCCTCCACATGGACATATTATTTTGCTAATAAAGTACAGTTGTTTTAAAAGAACCCAAGTTTATTTATTGCTTAAAAAAACATCACAGTGTGGATTCTTGATTGCTGCTGCACTCCGATGGCAGTGTTCCCTGTAGAGGTTCTTGAAGATGGCAAGGGTTTTTTGCTTGTGATCTCCTGGGCTGTGTCCACAAACTTTTACAGGGCTTTACTCTCAGGGGATTTGATGTCCCCATACCAGACTGTGATGCAGCCAGTCAGCACCCTTTCCACCACACATCCTGAGAAATTTTCCAGGGTTTCTGATGTCATACCAAACCTCTGCACACTCCGGAGGAAGGAGAGAGGCACTGATGTGTTGTCTTCACAATGCCATTAGTGTGTTGGGTCCAGGAAAGATCCTCTGAGATAGTGACTCCCAAGAACTTAAATTTGCTCACCCTCTCCACCTCCAATGATCACTGAATCATACACCTCTGGTTTTCCCTTCCTGAAATCAATAATCAGCTCCTTGGTTTTGATGACATTGACTGCAATTTCTCCAAGGACAGTAATGTTTCCATATAATAAAGTCCCAAATTGTGCACTGAAGAATATGAAATATGTCCTACAACCATACAAAGCGATGTTAGAACAGGTACCAAGAATGTGGTCAGAGGGTTTCATTGAGGCTATTAGAGCACAACAAAGGAAACAGGTGCAGAAAAAATTATGTTGCCCATTTTCAGCTGTGCGGCAGAGCCGGGCTTGGTCCAGTGGAAGGAAGGCAGCCCTTGTGGGAGTTAAGAAGGATGGGGGGTGGGGGGGTGGAGTGGGATCCTATCAAAACGTATTAACATGAAAACAATAGGAAAAGTAAGAGCAGGGAGGTTGTTTCCACTGCCCTGTGAGACTAGAACAATGGGACACAGCCTCAAGATTCAGGGGAGTCAATTTAATACAGAGATGAAAAGGAACTGCTTCCCTCAGAGAGTAGTGAATCTATGGAATTCACTGTCCAGGACTTGGCCTGGCTGGTGGTGAGAGGGAGCTCTCCCGATCAGATAAGATACCCTTACTATTCAATAGAAATATCACCCACATTGTCCCCCAGATGACTGCGGTTGAGAGGAGACAGTCATCCACCTCTTTGCAGAAAGCGGATTTGCTACAAGTATGCAAAGAAGGATGTAAGAGTTCTTGTCATGGTTCAACCCTAACAGTACAGTGACAGAGGACTCTCTAATTTATGGCTTTTCCCGAGGACACACACAAAGGCCGACATCCAGACCTGCTGGAAGACCATCAACTCGGTGAGGGACACATTTGGGTCTGCCCGAAACTTTTACCATACGCTGATGACGGTGAGGAATTTGCAGGAGTACGTGCTGAGGCTTGGTGGAGTCAGTGCGAGGACGATGTGGGGTAGGCCCACAGTCTAGATCCCTTATGTTGCTGGGCATGGAGGGGCTGAAACCAAGGGCAAGTCCCTCAAACAACAGAGGGGAGGAGAAATGACAAGGTGGCACAGTGGTGACAATGATGTAAATAGAACGATTGTAACAACATACATTGATGAAAGTGTATGCTTATATCACTAGGATATGAAAAGACTTTCAATGGGTTTTTTTGGTAAATAATTTGTGAATAGTTTATTTTTGGGTAAAAAGTTGGCAGATAGATACCCACTCAAGAGGGTGTAGTAGGAATCTGTCACTCCCTCCCTGAGGAAGCTGCCAGTCTGTAGAACAGGAGAGAGTGAGAACTGGGCCTTGTATCCAACAACGAGGGTGGGTTGTAAAGATTTGTGTTAAGACCAGAATCAGTATATAAAGGTCAGCACTATTCCTGTCCTAAGATGGAAAGGTTGTGAAGAGTGAATAACCTCTCCTGCCTCGATTTGGAGAGTTCCTTTGCCCTCTGGGTGTTTATTCTTAATCGCACCCCCCCCCCCCCCTCCTGCTGAGTGACTCTGTTAATTTCCTCTGCTAATTGCAGGTTTCCCGCAGCCCTTTGTAGAAAGCTACTCCGAGAGAGGCCTGCCAAATCAAAGCTCAGACATTCTCCCACTTTGAAGCCACTGTACAAAGAAATATCAGCAGGACCCCGGGTAGGGTAGGGTGGGGGGAGTTAGGGATGGGAGGGGAGGGAGAGTGTGCAGAGGAGTGCTTCTGCTCCTCTGTCTCTCTCTCTCTGTTCTACTCGGATGCAGCACACTCCCCAGGCCTTGTGTCCAGCCTGCTCTCAGCTTCATAACTTGGATTTCACTGCAGTTTCACCAGTGCAGCATGTTACCAGGGCAACCTGCTTCAAAGAAACAAGGCCCAGACTCTAGGGAGGGGATGTGCCAGCGACCAGGAAGGGCTACTATAGATCTCTGGTTCTTCTGCCGACCTATGGTAACCATTCAAAGGAGAAACAGGGCTGGGACATTTTAAACTGCCAAGAAGGAAATAGTTGTCAAATGGATAGTTATTTGATGCAAAATAAACTGGTAAAGATTCTCTCCAATGTGATCACACTACTGCATAATGCAATGTAGTTCAAATTTGGTAAAATTCACAAGCTGGGGCTTGAATTTAGATTTAGACATATGTTTATTTTAATTATATATATATGCACACGCATGTGCGCACACACATGCACATACACACATACATATATAATATATATTCTTTATCATTAATATATGATAAAGACATACACAAGCCTGTGCCATCCAATTACAACCAATTAACAGAGGGGGGAGGACAGTGGGAGGAAACCAGAGCACCCGGAGGAAACCCAGACAGACACACGGAGAACATACAAACGACTTACAGAGAGTGCCGGATTCTAACCCAGGTCACTGGTGCTGCAACAGCATTGCGCTAACCGCTAGGCTGACTGTGCTGCCCCTCTGGGAAAAGCCCCTTCATCCATGGTACAGATGATGCGCACATTACATTAGACAGCTTTGATAAACGCAGTCCATGGGTTTGTAATAAATTGTGTCCGTTCCAGCTGGGTTGCGGTTTGTTTATTTTGAAATTTTTTTTTCAAGGATAGAATATAAAAGCAGGGATGCATTGTGGGGCTTTATAGTGGGTTTGTCAGACTACACTTGAAGTACTGTGAGCAGTTTTGGGGTCCTTATCTAAGGAAGGGCATATTGCCATTGGAGAGACTCCAGAGGAAGCTTGGGAGAACAATCCCTGGAATAAAATGGTTTTCATGGAAGGAGCATTTGATGGCTCAGTGACTGTACCTCCTGAAGTGTAGAATAAGGGGGATCTCATTGAAACAAACCTATTAAGTACAGAAAGGACTGGATAGAGTGGACAAGGAGAGGATGTTTCCTCTGATGGGGGGGGTGGCGGGGGGCATCTGGAACCAGAGGCCACAGCCTCAGAACACAAAAATGTCCCTTTATATCAGAGGGGGGGGTAAATCTGTGGAATTCATTGCCATACATGGCTGTGGAGGCTATGTCATTGGGTATATTTATGACAGAGATGGATAGGTTCAAGGTTTCTTTTATTAGTTTCCTTTTATTGTCACATAATAATATATTAAGCATGTACATATATGGTATACTTTAACTTCTGCCTAGACTCAATGACCTGCACCCAGTCCATAGCCCTCCATACCCCTCCCATCTATGTACCTGTCCAAATTCTTCTTAAATGTTAAAATTTAGCTCACATTCGCCACTTCATTTACAAGCCCCATGGAATAGAGGCTCGGATACTTACCTGGACCAACGTCATCGCACTAGAAGGCCATGATCTCCATGTCCCTTTGGATGTGATAAGGGCCAAGGTAGAATTTATCATGTCTGAGTGAAAAGAGACAAGAAATGGAGAGCCATGGGAGAAGCAGGAGTGGGGTTGCGGGGTGTTGGGGGGGGGGGGGGCAAACAAAGATTTTCCATGAGCATTGCCCAACGCCCCTAACAATTGGAGAAAGAAAAGCAAAAGAGAGTCCCTTCAGAATCTTTGACTGTCTGTGGATTTGCCTCCAGCCTCCTGCAGACTCCTATTCCATCCATTGGCAACTCGAGTTCCAGATCCAAACCTCCAATGCAACCAGGAAGTGTTCAGGACCCAAGGCCCTTCAGGAGCCCTTCGGCATCTTCTTGAAACCTGGTTCTGATACCTTGATTGGGATTAGGCGCTAGATGAGGAAGAGAATCAAGGAGTACTGGGAGAAAACAGGGCAATGGAGTTGAGAAATATAGTGAATCAGCTACGATGGATTTTAGAGGCAGAACTGATGAGTCGAATGGCCTACTCCTGTGTCTTCTGGTGTTCTGGTATTGAGGCCAAGTGGGGGAGGAAGAAGGCAGATGGATGGTGTCTCCTCTGCAACGGAGAGACCTGACGCAGACTGGGAAATCACTTTGTTGAGCACCTCTGCTCTGTCTGCTGAAATAGTGTGGATTTCCCAGTGGCCACCCACTTCAGTTCTCCATCCCATTACCTTGCTGACATGTCTGTTCATGGTCTCATGCACTGCCAGACTGAGACCACCCGTAAACTGGAGGAACCACACCTCCAACCGGATGGCATTAATATTGACTTCTCTGACTTTTGTTAACCCCCACCACCCCCCCCCACCAACACCCCGCAACCCCACTCCTGCTTCTCCCATGGCTCTCCATTTCTTGTCTCTTTTCACTCAAACATGATAAATTCTACCTCGGCCCTTATCACATCCAAAGGGTCATGGAGATCATGGCCTTCTAGTGCGATGACGTTGGTCCAGGTAAGTATCCGAGCCTCTATTCCATGGGGCTTGTAAATGAAGTGGCGAATGTGAGCTAAATTTTAACATTTAAGAAGAATTTGGACAGGTACATAGATGGGAGGGGTATGGAGGGCTATGGACTGGGTGCAGGTCATTGAGTCTAGGCAGAAAAAAATAGTTCAGCACAGACCAGAAAGGTTGAAGGGCCTTCTATGGTTCTAACTGGAGACACTGGAGTCTTGAACGAGAAGTGAGAAGTTGGAGAGACTCAGCAGGTCAGGCGCCATCCGTGAAGAGAAAGAGTCAGCCAACTAGATGTAGACTGTTTATTATTGATTCGGAAGAGATGACCTTTATCACCCTCACATTGTTTTAAGGTGCCCTGTTATATTCTCACAAAAGGTTTCTGTTTTTACTTACCCAACATTAGAGATGGTTTTCCAGCTATCAGACTCCCCATCGTCACATTTTCCACCACTATCTCCTTTCTACTGCTTTATTATGTCACCAAAGACTCCTGCAAATTTCAACGTGTACCATAGAGAGCATTCTGACTGGTTGCATCAGTGTCTGGTATGGAGGTGCAAATGAACAGACAAGAAAAAGCTACAGAGGGTTGTTAACTCAGCCAGTGTTATCACGAAAATCACTCCATTGAGTACATCTACAAGAGACGGTGTCTAAAAATAGCAGTCTCTATACTCAAGGACCCTCACCACCCAGGCCATGCCCTCTTCACACTGCTACCATCAGGAAAGAGGTACTGGAGCCTGAAAATGAACACTCAATGGTACAAAAACAACTTCTTCCTCTCTGCATCAGATTTCTGAATGGACAATGAAACACAGACACTATCTCGCCTTTCTCTTTTGCACTAATTTGTTTATTTTTTTAAAATGTAATTTATAGCAACCTGTGATGCTATTGCAAAATGATGAATTTCGTGACATATTCATGACAATAACTTCTGATTTGATCTCTCTTCTCTGTGAGAGTGGTTTGTTTGCAATGGTGAGTTGATAAACAGTTTGTATGAGGTGCACATTAGAGGTGGAGGGTGTGAGTGTTTAAGATGCCGAATTGGATGTCAGGTCAGGTGGGCTGCTTTATCCTGAGGTGATGAATTTTGGAAGGACAAATCTAGATAAGACATATATGGTAAATGGTAGGGCACTGAGGAGTGTGTTAGAATGGAAAGATCTGGGAATACAGAAACATAATTGCCTGAAAGTGGTGTCACAAGTATAAAGGGTTATAAAGAAAGCTTTTGGCATATTGGCCTTCATAAATCAAAGTACTGGGTATAGGAGTTGGGATGTTATGGTGAAGTTGTATAAGGCATTGGTGAGGCCAAATTTGGAGTATTGTGTGCAGTCTTAGTCACCTAACTACAGGAAAGATATCCATAAGACAGAAAGAGTGCAGAGAAGATTTATTAGGATGTTGCCCAGACTCCAGGAACTGAGTACCACAGGGAAAGGTTAAATAGGTTAGGACTTTATTCCCTGGAGCGTAGAAGAATGAGGGGAGATTTGATAAAGAATGAGAGGTATTGATAGAGTAAATGCAAGTAGGCTTTTTCCACTGAGGTTAGGTGAGATAAAAACCAGAGGACATAGTTCAAGGGTGAAAGGGGAAAAGTTTAGGGGGAGCATTTGGGGATACAGAGAGTGGTAGAGTGGAATGAACTGCCAGCTGTTCTGGTGATTGTGGGCTCAATTTTAACATTTGAGAAAAATTGAAAAGGGTAAATAGATGGGAGGAGTATGGAGGGATGTATACTGGGTGTAGGTCAATGGGACATGGCAGAATAATAATTCGGCACAGATGAGAAGGGCCAAAGGGCCTGTTTCTATGCTGTAATGTTCTATGGTCTTGTGACTATCAAGTGTTAACAGATTGCATGTGCAGCTGTAATGATTAAAACACACGGAGACATTATAACCACATGAACACACATAAATTTGAAAACAATTATTTAATTGGAAATGACATGTGGCAGAGCAGCAGGAGATGGTCAGAAAGGAAGAATACCACAAAAGGCAAGCCAACCACTGGGTCTGAATTTCTAAGGGCCACACCATCAGCTTTGAATGGACCCATTAGTAACTAAGCTGGCTTCATCACAGCCCACTCACTGGGCTGAACTACCTGCTTTTCATATGTCATCTCCATCACTTTCTTTTTCCTCTAGCAATTCCTGACAACCTCCCAGCCCCGCGAAGAAAAATTCCAGTTGTATCACAGAAGAGCATGTTCTCCATTCCAGCTCCTTCTTACCATTCCCCAGCTCATCTCTTGAGGTGGGAAGCAGGCCGTCACTAAACCAGCTCCGCTGGCAGCACATCCCTTATTTGAACAGCAACACGATTAATACCCCGTTAGAGGAATATTTTATACCTCTGCTCCAATTAGTCTTGACAGAAGGTGACAGTAATTGATCAAATAATGATCACGATCCCACCTCCAGTGGCCATCATGAAGTGACTGAGATCAAATCACTGCTTATAGCAAGAACTTTTAATTTAAAAAAAATTAATTTAGAGATACAGCACAGTAATAGGTCCTTCTGGCCCACGACCCCACACTATCCCAAATAAACCCACATGACCAATCAAATTACTAACCCCGTACGTCTTTGGAACATGGGACCAGAGCACCCAGAGGAAACCCATGATGGTCATGTGAATAATAAACAAACTCCTTACAGAGAGCGACGGATTCGAACCTGGGTTGTTGGCTCTGTAATGGCATCGCACTAACTGAAATCTATTAATGAAATGATTCAACCTAGAAAGTTGACCAGTACAGATACCGCTCAATCTGCTAAATTTCCCCCAGCAGATTTTTTTTGCTCCAGATGCAATCTCTTGTATTTTCTTTAGTTAAGAGTCCATTGAGCCTTTGCGAGATTGGGAACCCCTCAATGTTTTCACGGGCTTTCCTTTCCCCTGCTGAAAGGGTTAACCCTTCTGGGAGATGTTCCTGCAGCACACCCTGCATTCCAGCCACTCATGCGTGAGGCAGGCAGTTCCGTTTCTTCATTGGTGGGAACATGATAAGCAATAAACAGCAGGAATCGTTTCCACTTTACTTCTCCCCAGCCAGGGAGAGGTAGGATTGCATTAGAGCAGGGTGCAGAGGTGAGACAGGAGAGTGTAAGCTCAACTACCTATCTGAGACCATTGGGGTCAAACGCTGCTGATCTGGATGGTTCAATGTATTCATTATATTACCAGTCCAATAGCATGCGAAGAAACCTGTTAAAACCTTCCTCTTACATCCAGCTACTCTTATTTTTATTAATTCAAGAGATGTGAGCCAGCATTTAATTCCCCATCCATAACTGCTGCCTGCTTTATTGAACTCCGTGAATCTTTGGGAGGGAGTTCAGGAACTGGAGTGGAACCTAAAGACCATTTCTTCCCTTTGTGTTTAAATCTCTCCAAGGTTTTACTCCTCAGTGCCTGAGGTAATGGTGAATGGTTTTCCCAGAGAAGGACAGTCTAAAACTGGGAGGATGGGGGGGGGGGGGGGGGGGGGGGGGGGTCATTTAAGGTGAAGTGAGAATGATTTAAAAAGGTCCTGAGGGAACAAGCTGCCAGAGGAAGTGGTAGAGGCTGAGACAATTGTAACGTTAATAGAGTTAATAGACATTTAGGCAGGTATGTGAATAAGAAAGGTTTTAAGCAGTGGTTCTCAACCAACGTTCCATGTGAGTCTTTAAAAATGTTTGTTAAAATACTTTATATTAGATAAATATGTGTTTCTTACAGAGCTGCCTTTGACTTGAAAATTTTGCTCAGTCATTCCCATTAGTGGGCAATCCATGTTAGGCTGGAAGCCAGGTGGGCCTTAAGCCGAAAAAGGTTGAGAACCACTGGGTTAGAGGGATCTGGGCTGAATGCAGGCTAATGGCACTACCATAGGTAAACAACTTAGTCAGCATGAAAGAGTTGATCTGAAGGACCTGTAATCAGATCCACACTTCTGTTGAACAACCCTCTCACACCCCTCAACCACAGTATAAAGAATATCAGGGTGTAGGTGATGTCATGCACGTACTCTAACAAAAAATCTGAACTTGAATCAGTTATTATTTCAATATCCAGAGTGACAGCTGTGGTCAGCTGGTACAAGAGTGTGAATTGAACTTTGGATCCACCGTATTTGTGAGCAAGTACTGCACTGGCAGTATTTTCTTATCAGTCCAGAATGAATGGTGCTCCTCTTGTGATTAAAGATACCAATGAAAGGGGGGGGAAATTATGAAGCAGGCCATCAAGAGGCCACTGCTGGGAAGCTGTTCATAAACTCAGAGCGTGCTTTGGCGTAACATGACGGCAAAGAATTGTCGCAGATGCTACCTATGAAGCCCTTTGGGATATTTTCCATGCAAATGTGGAATCCGTGGCCTTGTATTGGTCAGGATTAGATGTACACTTGGACATCTATCAGTCTCTATCAACAAGGACCCTCACCACCCAGGCCATGCCCTCCTCTCACTGCTACCATCAGGAAGGAGGTACAGGAGAATGAAGACGAACACCCAATGGCACAAAAATGGCTTGTTCCCCATCAGATTTCTGAATGGACAATGAACCATAGACATTACCTCACTTTTTGCTCTTCTTTTACACCAATTGATTTATTTATTAAAATAGTGTACATAAAGGTCACTTTTAGCAATTTTTGCCCCTGTAATGCACAATAATGCTGCCACAAAACAACAGATTTGGAGACATATATTCATGACAATAAATTCTGATTTCGAATAAAAGAAATCACAGGCTACTTTAAACAGAGTGAATACATGAAAGTGTTGGAGAAGCCCAGCAGGTCACTGCGGGCAAAGATATGCTATCAACGTTTCTGGCCTGAGTCCTTCGACAAGGTTCTTACCACAATGAGAGCATCTGCAGACTTTCTTGTTTCATGCTAACCTGTAGATTCAAGAGCCTGATAGCTGCTGAAGAACTGTTCTTGAACCTGAACTTCAGGCTTCTGCACCTTCTGCCTGAAAGTAACAGTGAGAAGAGATTGTGACCGGGGAAATGTGGGTCCTTTATGATGTTGGCTGATGTTGGGCAACACAGTTAGCAGAATGCTGTTACAGCATCAGTGACACTGGTTCGAAGCTGGCGCTGTCTGTAAGAAGTTTGGTACATTCTCCCTGTGTCTGCGTGTGGTTCCTCCTGGTGCTCCAGTTTCCTCCCATCCCATCCCAGGGTTATAGGTTAATTGGGGTATTTGGGTTTGTTGCCTGGAAGGACCTGTTACCATGCTGTATGTCAAAAATTTGTAACCCTTTTTAATTTTAAAAAAATTTAGAGACAGAGTCTTCAGATTCCCTTATTGGATGGAAGCCACACAGCAGGGAAACAAGCCCTTCAGCCCAACTCATTCGTGTCAACCAAGTGGCCCATCTGTGCGAGTCCAAACTACTCTTCATACGGTCCATATCCCTCTAAACCTTCCCTGACCACACCACCTGTTCTAAACATTTTAAACCGTTTAATTATATCCACTTCTACCTCTTCTTCTGGCAGCTGGCTGCACAGACTCAGTGAAAAAACATTGGCCCTTAGATCCCTCTCCTTCCCCAAATTATTTTAACTCCATGCCCTCTGGTTATTGACCCCCTCATCCTGGGGTAAAGGCTACTCACTATATCCATGCCCCTCCTGACTTATAAATCTCGATAAGGTCACCTTTCAGCCTGTCATGTTCTGGAGGGAATGGCCCCAGCGCAGTAAATAAAAGCGCTGGAGAAACTAAGCAGGAGATGCTTAGGAAGTAAAAGGTAACCAATGCCTGGGCCCTTTGTCAGGTATCAGGAAAAACAAGTTGACCAAGCGGTCAAGCCTGAGACATTGGTCATCCTTAACGCTTCCTTCCTATATGGATATTCAGAACAGATTTCAGATTTATTGTCACATTCCTGAGATTCTTTTTCCTGCGGGTGAGGCAGAATTAACATTTTATAAAGTACAGGGCATCTGCGTACATTTTGCTTACACCTTGATGAAGAGCTCAAGCCCTAAACGATGGTTAGGTATCTTCGCTATATCAAGAATGCTATTTGACCTGCTGAGTTTCTCCAGTCTTGTGTTTTCTTGCTTAACCCCAGCCTCTCCATCCCCTCTTCGGAGGATCCTCTTTCCCCAGAGTGAACACACTCTCCGAGGTCCCCTCCCCTGGCTGTCTCATTCTCCCAAATGCTGTGTTCCTTCAGCAAGCCCTTCTGGGTGGTGTGGTTGAATCGCCAATCTCCGATGTCACTTTCTGCATTTCAAGCCTTAGTCCTCACTACAAGACCACCACACGTTAGGGATTCCAGCCCAGGTCCGTGCGGGCACCTGCTTCCTTGGTTCCTTGTGTGTGTCTTACAGTCGTTCGGGAGATGCAACCTGATATGCCCCCCTCCCCCAAACAGTGGAGCTGCAAACGGTGTAACGCCCCCCAACTGTGCCTTGGGTTGGCCGAGGGGAGTCACAGCTCGCAGTGGAGCATCTGCTTCCAAGTAACCCTGCCTTCCTGGTTTGTTGTGGTTACAGGAGCACCAGGCGAAGACCAGCCATGGATGATTTTCAACAGGTGGAGGAGGTAATGTTTAAGGGCAAAATAAAGCTTATAACACAAAACAAACGTGCGCTGGCTTCAAAGCCAACGCTGTGCAGAGGAGAAAGGGGTCTCTCCACTGTGCCTTGGGTGGTGAGGGCCAGGGGGAAGCGGCGGGACGTCGCAAGGGCACGGCCGGGCTGCGCTGGGGCGAGGAGCCCCGTTGCATGGGCATCCTCATTTCGCTGGAACTCGTACCTTACTCTGCTGCGGGCGGTCTCTCGAGGTTTGGGGATGAGCCGGCCACTGTGGGTTGTGGGGCAGGGTCCGCAGACCAGGGCAAGGAGGAGCAGCGGGCTCTTCATGGGGATGGTCAGGGCAGGAGGTAAGGTGGCCCTTCTCTCCTTCCACTCCCATACATGGCTCCTGCGTGTTTCTGGCTGAGGGTCACATACAGACCCTTCGGCCCATCAATTGGGACTAGGGGGCCTACCTGGTCTGTCCTATTTTCCCGTCTTTGGCCCATATCCAACAAAACATTTTCTATCCATGCACCTGTCCAAATATCTTTAAAGAAGGGGATGAAACACAAAAGTTTGCAGACTCTGTGATTGAGGTAAACACAGAAATGCTGGAGGAACTCAGCCAGTCTTGTAGGGTCCATAGGAGGTAAAGATATATAACCAATGTTTCGGGCCTGAGCCCTTCCTCAAGGCATCTTTCAAATGTTGTTTTTTGTACCCGACACAATTGCTTCGCTGGCAGTTCCTTCCATAAACCCACTGCTCGTTGTGGAAAACCCTGCCCCCTTGATTCCCATCTGGACATTGAGAATCATCCCACACTACTTTCCACTCACTACACAAGAAAAATAAAACCAGAAAGGGACTTTGGCTGTGAGGCAAAGCTATTTAAAGCAGAGCTTGATAGGTTCTTGATTAGTAAAGGTGTCAAAGGTTAAGGGGAGGTGGCAGGAAAATAAGGTTGAGAGGGGAAAAAAAATCAAAAGGCAGAGAAGACTCGATAGGCCAAATAGCCTATCTCTGCTCCTACATCTTCTGGTCTTGTGATCAGAGCTTCTTAACCTTTCTTCACCCACAAACTGCTTTCAGCATTCCTTTAGTTACCACAGACCTACAACAAATCAACAGGCCACCAGATGAGGAATAAAACACAAAATTCTGCTGACACTGTGATTGAAGTACTACAGTGCAGGGACACGACTGGAGATTTGAGCTAAGGTGCATTGCCTGGTGGTGCCACACTGTACCAAATGATTGTTGCAGAAGTACTAGAGTGCAGGAACAGGACTGGAGAATAGGGGTTGAATTATTTCCAAATACACATTGTGATGATCAATTTCACTCCGATCTTCCAGGCTGCGTTTGTCGTTGATGACGTGAGCACCATCATCAAAGAAGTGAGTGCTTCAGTTCCATTTCTATGTCACATTTTCTGGGTTTGGTTGACCATTTTCATTGTGTGATGTTTTCCTGGTTAATGTTGCAGGTGATAGAAAACACCATTGGAGGAAATGCCTTTCAGCATAATAAAGTGAACCAGTGGACATCCTCTGTGGTCGAACAATGTCTCAGCCAACTTACCAAACTGGCCAAGCCTTTCAAATACATTGGTGAGGCTTTTTCTTCTCTCATTCATTGTGGGGAATTTCTGACAAGAACAGCTTTTATTGCTGAACCACAGTCACCAAGTTTCTATTGCCTTTGAGCAGTTGGTGGTGAGCCAGCTGTTTGAATCTCATCTCCACGTGATTACTCACAATACCACTGGTTAGGAAATTTGAGGCTTTTGAGCCAGCGCGGACGAAGAGAAGGAACAGTGAGCTTTCTAATAGTTTTGTACAGAGTAGATGGGCTGAAGGGCCTGCTTCTGTGCTGTTCTATGGTTTGAGTCAGGATGATGAGAAACTTGCAGGGCAAGTATTATATCTATAATAAATAAATATTGCTCTGTGCAAATGAGAGTCTCAGATGGTTAGTGTGAGCAGTTCCCTTGGGCGTTCAGCATTCTCACTGCCCATGGGAAGAAGCTGTTCCTCAACCTGGTGGTGCTGGCTCTGATCCTCCTGTATCTCTTCCCTGATGGGAGCAGCTGAAATATGCTGTGTGCAGGGTGGAAGGGGTCCACAATGATTTTGCATGGCTGCTTCAGACAAGGGTTCTGAGATCACGTTGATGTGGGGGAAAGGAGACTCCAGTGATCCTCTCTGCCACTCTTCTGGTCCTGTGGATTGACCTCTGATCCATTTCTCTGCAGCAACTGTACCAACTGTGATGTAGCCAGCCAGGATGCCCTTTATAGAACTGCTATAGAAGGTTGACATAATGGTGGTCGTTAGCCTTGCCCGTTTTAGTCTTCTCAGGAAGTGCAGTCGCTGTTGCACTTTCCTGTCAAGTGAGGAGATGTTCAATGTCCACGATAGTTACTGTATCTAGACTGTGCTTACAGCAATTGGCTGAGAGCTAAGCCACACCTATTGCCTGGGCCTTAAAGGGTTGTGTCCCTAGCCAGGTCAGATCATTCCGGACTGGTTGGCCACCTGTGAAGAGCTCCGGTCTTTTGCTAATAAAAGCCTTGGTTTGGATCAACAAGTCTTTGGTTCTTTCGACGAGCTCTACATACCTTAACCCCAAAGGTTCCCCCCCCCCCCTCTGAGTTGCCCCATATCCCTTGTCGGGCAACCATAACTCCCCTTTTTATTTGGATTGCGATCTTGTTCGCAGCGTCAACTGATTTTGCAGTGACGGTTAATCCCCCTCTACGCAGCCCTCTCCAGAAAACACTTTTTTTAACACATTTCACAAAGCTCTCTCTCTTCTCCCCCCCCCTTACTCCCTTCTCTTTAGTTCTTTACATATACATTGTTTTTACATCTTTATATATACTTTATCACCATTCTTCATTCTTGTTACATCTCTTCATCTCTTCTCCTGTCCTGCAAACATTCTGCAAATTCTTGCACTTTCTCTGGATCCGAGAACAGTCTGTTTTGCTCCCTGGGTATAAATATTTTAAGCACTGCTGGATGTCTTAATATGAATTTGTAACCTTTTCTCCAAAAAGTTGATTTCGCTGTATTAAATTCCTTCCTCCTCTTTAAGAGTTCAAAATTTATGTCTGGGTAAAAAAATATTTTTTGACCCTTGTATTCCAATGGTTTATTATCTTCTCTAATTTTATTCCTTGCCCGTTCCAGTATATTTTCTCTTGTCGTGTAGCTCAAAAATTTTACTAAGATGAATCTTGGTTTTTGATGTGCCTGTGGTTTCAGAGCTAATGCTCTGCGTGCCCTTTCTATTTCCATTTCTTCCTGCATTTCTGTCATTCCCAGGACCTTCGGGATCCATCCTTTTACAAATTCCTTCATGTCTGTGCCTTCTTCACCCTCCTTCAGGCCCACTATTTTTATGTTGTTTCGCCTACTATAATTTTCCAACATATCAATTTTCTGAGGTAACAACTCTTCTATCTCTTTAATTTTGATGTCAATTTCTTCCAATTTTTCTCTTGTCATTTACTTCCATTTCTACAGCCGTTTCCCGCTCTTCCACATTCTCTACTCTTTTCCCTATTTCTGTCATGACCAGTTCTAACCTTTGCATTTTATCTTCTGTTCTTTTCATTTTCCTTTTAATTGCATTAAATTCTAATGATAACCATTCTTTTAGTGATCTCATTTGTTCTTCAAAATAAGACTTTATATTCTGTTCAGAATAAAGGACAACGAAGTTACCTTTTATTTCTCTTTGTCCATCAGTTTTACCTTCTATTTCTCTGTGAAGATCTTGGTCTTCTTCTTTTGTGTTTGTATCTGTGTTTGTGTCTTCTTCTTCTCTTCTTTGTGTCTGTGTCTCTTCTGTTTGTTCTTCCTTGCCCTCCAGTTGAGAGCCCTGGTGTTGAGCGTCCCTCAGCTGCTCGCTCTGTGACAGCCCGCTCCTCTGCTGAGCCCCCCTCCCACCAGTGTCCTCTTTCTCCTTTGATTTTGCACTGCGCACTTTTGTTTGGCTCCGAGAGCCATTTTTGTAGTGCAGCGGCTGGTGGATTGTGACTCCACAGAACAGGCACTGACCTTGAGGGTTGGGCGCTCCTCGTCACCACAGCATCCTGTTCCTTCGTGCAGGTAAGGCCTTCTTTTTTCTCCACCGACTTTTTAAACTTTTTTTCCAGTTGTTCTTACGTTCTCCTTCTTGGAAGTCATCTTCTTTCTCTTCTCTGTATCTTTATCTTCTATTTCTTATATTCTATTTTTGTTATGCTTTGCTTTTTCCTAACTTTTTTCCTATTTTCCTGGAGAGGGCTGGTTTTCCCGACCAGCTATTACTCCTTCACGTGACTCCTCCCGAATTGTTTGACTTGTATCTTTTCCACATTCCTTATTTTTTTTTAAAACCTTTGTTTTCCTTTTAATACTGGTCATATATATATATCTATATATATATATCTATATATAGATATATATATATATAAAAAACATCTGGCACATGGTTAGGTAAGGGTTTGAGTTTTTCTTCTCTGCTATTTTCTTCTTTCCTTATTTTAATATTATTACAGTTTCTCCCCCAAAAAAGGTATATACTATTTAGAATATAAATTATTGATATGATTTACAATTTAGTGAGATATAGAATATCTCATTTAGTTTATTGTAACTGTCCATACTATTTTATTGAATTGTTACCTTTTTGTTTGTATGTTCTTTATCAATAAAAATACTTTATAAAGAAAGAACTTACTGTTGTCAACCACTAAGGAGTAAAAATGGATGGAACTCCTTCACTGGCTGATGTCTCAGAGACCAATGACCTTTTGTCTGTTATAAAGGACAATGAAGTTTCTGCTTCCTGAACACTTTGGGGTTTATTTTACAAATTCTGGGCTGCTAATCATGAAAATCACTTTACTATCTTCCTATCATATACCCTTATTTTTGTGATTTTCTATCATATTTAAAATCTACTTAACATTTCATTTTCTGCATTCGCATTTGGACTTCTTCCCTGGTGATCTTGGTGCAGTTAGTGAAGAACATGGTGAAAAGATTTCACTAGGACATGACACGAGGAAAAGCAATTCCAGGGCAACTGGAAACTGACATGAGAGGCATCAGATTCCAGGTATAAATGAAAATCAGCACCAAAACATTTTTTTAGGTATTTGAACTACTGCAATATGTCAGCATCATTATGCGATTAAACATGCTAAATCCAATAAAAATTAATTTAATGTTTCTCCATCTTCCTACAGTATGATCTTTGTGTTCAGCTTGAAGTTGTTCAACATAATCTTCAATTTTTTTTTCAGGAAGCAAACCTTTTGAAATAATTTGTTGTCCAGTTTTATAATTGATGAAAGGTCATTGAACTAAAATTCGTCTTTCTTTTCTCTCTGCAGATGCTGCTTGCATTTCCATCATTGCTTTAATTTCAGATTTCCAGCAATAGTTTCTCTCTTTCACCATTGTTGTTTTCCCACTTTCAGTGACCTGCGTTATAATGCAGAAGAATGGAGCAGGCTTGCACACTGCTAGCTCTTGTTTTTGGGACAATTCCATTGATGGTAAGAAAGAATGAACTGCAGATTTCTGCAGACTTTTATGTTGGGAATCAGTCCCCCACTGCATTGACCTGTGCACAGGGCAAGGCATGGGTGCAGAGGATGGCTGAAGGTTTCGTTTGAAATTTGCAGGTTGTTCTCAGCTCTGGGTAGAAGAGAGTCATTGCCAGGCATCATCTTGACAGGTAGTCAGCGTACAACTAGACCACTAAGTCTTGACCCCATTGTAGCAAATTGTGGTGAATTAATAAACAAAGAAAAATTCCATGCTTCAAGATTATGAATGACAGGAAGGATTATTTTTATTCATTCATTACATGAGTAGTGTGCATTGCCTAGAAATTTCTATATTCCTACTGAACGAGTGTTGTGTCAGAAGGGAAAAGTTCAGTCGGCTCAAAGAATAGTGGGTCTGGGCGCAGGCTGAATGCAGAAATAATTTTTATTGAAACACACGCAAGGGGATTGCAACAGGGATAACACACACAAGTATTCTCAATCACACAAGACAATGCAACCAATCACATGGGACTTAACACTACTGATACCAGTAACTGCTTACACTCTCACAACCCAGTCACATTGGAATTAATACCTGTACTACTAACAACTGCATATATAGGCACACAAAGAAGAGGTATTAACCAATTTGGACTTTATAGTACTTTTCTGGAGTTTATAGTAAGCTAGAGGTCTGGCCCGGGTAATTACTAAATGATTAAAGGTGTACACTAATGGGAGGGCAGAGTCCAACCTTGATTGACAGGTAATGTGACTTCCAACTAGGTTCCAGATGTTGTCGACAACATGACACCTTTTATTTTTAAGCTGTTAAGGCAGCAATTCAAATAGCACATATTGAATCCACAAGAGTGCCATTCTTCAATGGAAGCCTAGATGGTCTGGGAGAGTAGGCTTCTTAACTTTAATGCTTAGGCCTATTCTCACCAGGTGCCCCATTGTCCAGCAGGCTGCACTGTCAAGATCATTAGGAGCCAGGGGTCTGGTTGCCAGTCTGTGGCCTCTCCAATTTCATACCCTGGAGATAAGTCAAATTCCTTCGAACCCAACCAAAGACTGAATGTGCAGCACTCCTTGATTTAATGGTGCACTTAGTCACCTGGCCAGTAGTGGGCGTAGGGGCTTCACTATCACCAGTCCTGCCTGCTCAGTCAATGAAACCTTTATGTAAGCGGCTCTCAGGATACTGCAGACAGATAGGATCAATGTCGTCGAACAAAAGAAGTCATGATGGATAATTTATTGGACCAAAAGGATTAGTCCAAACTTGAGAACATTCTATTGTGCTCCAAAGCCAATGAAGGCTTTAGACCAGAATCAGAATTTCTTGTCATGAACAGCTCACGATGCCAACATTCAAATAAACCACCTTACAAAAATAAATAAAAATTGTGCAAGAAGTCAAAGTAAGGCTCATCTGGAACTCTAGCACTTCCTTGCCACTGTCCCAGAATGTCATGAAACTCAACTTGTTCCTCAATAAGCAAGTTCTCATTGAACATCTGATTACAAGATTTCACAAAGCCTGCAGACACTGTGGTTGAAGTAAAACACAATGCTGGAGAAACTCAGCAGGTCAAACAGTCAATAGAGCAAAAGATAAAGGTACGTTACTGACATTTCAGGCTTGAGCCCTTCATCAAGATATGAGCAAAATGCAGGCAGGACCTATGTACCTTATATTAGCAAGAAGGGGCACGATTGGCAGCTAAATGTTCCAGGATTCCATTGCTTTAGGAGTGATAGAGCAGGGAGGATAAAAGGCAGAGGAGTCGCATTGCTCGTTAGAGAAAAAATTAGTGGTGCTATGGCAGGATAGATTGGAGGGGCTCATCCAGTGAGGTGATTTGGGTGGAAGTGAGGAATGGGAAAGGCATGAAAACACTAATGGGATGTATTATAGACTCCCTAATGGACAGAGGGAATTGAGGAGCGAATTTGTAAGGAGCTGAACTGGGCACATTCGTACATTTTGCTCATACCTGAAATGATGGTTATATACAACTTATCTGTTTGACCTGCTGAGTTTCTCCTGCATTGTGTTTTTACTGCTAGTGCAAAGAGGCTAGGCTAAAGGGAGGCAAAGCTTGAAGGGATAAAGTAAAAACCAAAATAGATCTTTTGTGCTTCTCTTTGACTAATAATGACACTTGTTCCATTGACTGTTTTTTTTTTAAACTTTCAGGAAGCTGCACTGTCAGGTGGGAAAACAAGACAATGTACTGCATTATTAGTATCTTTGGCCTTGGTGTCTAGAACTGACTTCAATAATTGTTACATGTTGTGTGACTAACTTTTAAAGTAATTTGCAAATTTTTCTTCCACATGTCCCAAAGCAGAATTTATTAATTATTCAGTGCTGATCTGTCAAAAACCTGATCTCATAAATGTAAAATACAATATCAAGTGGATGTAACTTAAAGAATGACTTACTGGAAATCATTGAAATGCATTTATTTGTATTTTATAAGTCCACAAGTCACAGAATAAATAGGCCATTCAGCCTATTGAGTCTGCCCTGTCACTTTGATCCATTTTCCCACTCGGCCCCACTGCCAGGCCTTCTCCCATAACCTTTCATGCCCTGGCTAATCAAGAATTTAACAATCTCTGTCTTAAATACTCCCAAAGTCTTGACCTCCGCAACTGCCTGTGGCAAATTCCACAGATTTTCCACCCTTTGGCTGAAGAAATTCCTACACATTTCTGTTCTAAGCAGATGCCCTTCAATCCTGATACCATCAGGACTAGTTTCTTTCAAGTGAAAGGTTATGCTCCATTTCACACTGGGTGTAATAGCTGAAGACTCGAGAGATTGGTTTTTGCTCCCGATTCCAGCATTTGCAATTTGCTGATGCCTTGTAACTTAGTCTTGCTATTTTGATTTATTTGCATCAATTGTTACCAGCCAACAGCTGAGGGGAATAGCTCATTTATCAGTGTATGAGATCATTAAATTGATTTACCCAAACAAGTCTTCTTCTGCCTAGTAGTTATGCCCAAAGTACAGAGCAGCATGACTAGTGTTGTGCATAGAGTGATGCTATTACAATGCCAGTGACTTGGGTTTGAACCCGCCGCTGTCTGTAAGGTGTTTGTATGATCTCCCTGCGTCTGCTGGGGTTTTCATAGGTGCTCCAGTTTCCTCCCACCATTCAAAAACATACAAGTATTGTAGGTTAATTGGGAAGCACGCACTCGTAGGTTGAAAGGGCCTGTTACCACACTGTATGTCTAAATTTATATTTGTATGTGAAAATTATAATAATCCAATGAAAGCAAAGCTAAAGGTGTAGAACAACCTGACTCAGACCCACATGACCTTGTGTATATCTAAGAAATACCTGAAGATTAAATTTGAAGACCATTTGTTAGAAGAGTAACGGCTGAGAAGTTAAAAAAAAACAAGTGAGGGATTAACACTAGTAATGCACCATCCAGTGAACTGCTCAGTGACAGCAGAAAAACTACCACTGGGTAGAGCTGACTGATCTCATTCCCGGCCTTGAAAGAATACACACAAAGCAGTAGGGAGGGGCAAGAGGAGAAATCTCCTGTGCAAATTTCTGAAGCATACAATATTCTGAGGGGCTTGACAGATGCCAGGGTGAGAGTGTACATCAGGGGCCAGCGAGGGGATAAAACGGGTTACACATTTAGAGACAAGGAATTCCTTATCGGAAGACTTGCTAACCTTCCAAATTCTCTACTCGGGAACTATATTCAGACCTGACATCAGTTTTCTTCTACACTTTCTGGGGAAAAAAAAAATCAAAAGCTGTGAGGATTTGCTAAACAGAGCATTAATACCAAGCTCAGAACAACTTTGACCTCTTTGAGAATTGCAGGGTTGGCAGGTCTACTGGTTCCCCGAGTTGATATTCCTGCTTCAATCCCTGACCTGTGCACAGATACAAGTGATGGGCAACAAACACTAAAATAAAGCTGGCCCATCGTGTCCTTGAGTTGACAGCATATCAGAGTTTAGGCATGAATGATTTCCTCACTGAGCAGCTACATACAACTGGCAGCAGAACAGGGGTATTGGGGATCCTGGACTTTATTGACTGAGGCTTAGAAATACAGGTGTATTTAATTATTTTTAAAAAATTATATTTAAATGTAAATTTTTAATTAAAATACGAGTCCGTACCTCCCAATTACACCCAAGAGGAGCACCTGGAGGAAACCCACACAGACATGGAGAGAACCTACAAACTCCTTAGACCACACATGTCAAACTCTGGCCCACGGGCCAAATTTGGCCCGCGATATAATTATATTTGGCCCGCAAGATCATATCAAAAATGTATTAGAGATGGCCCGCTGGCCGCCGCTAACCGCTGTCCCAGGGTGAGAGAGAGAGAGAAAAATCCTGGTCCTTGAAAAGTAGTGGTGGGTGGTTTTATAAACACACTGTCGTGTCCCCCCCCGCCCACCCCCCCACCGCAGCGCGGCCTGGCCGGTGTCAGGGGAAGCCAAGGCCGCTTCCCAGCGCCCGGAATCCCAGTGGCACAGCGTTTCTTGGAGCTGCAGGTGGAGTCGGGATGCCGGAGGGAAGATTGGGGTTCCCCGCCGGGCGATGGGGGCGCCGGCCGCCCTGCTCCTTCCCACCAGACCAGCGGCGGGTACCCGGAGTACACGTGGAGAGCGAAGCTGGTCGGGCAGGTAGGGTGGAACCCCCCGCCAATCTCGGGAGTGGCGTGGGCTGGATCGGGATTAGCCGCGCTCACCTGCTCCTCCACCGCTGACCGGGATCCCAGCGCGGTCCTGATCGCGGAGACTGCCCTGGAAAGGTCCTGGGACACCGGCACGGAAAATAAAGGGGGATCGGGGAGAAACTCAGCAGGTCAAAGGGGGGTCCGAGAGAAACTCAGCAGGTCAAGGGGGAAGGGTCTGGGAGAAACTCAGAAGGTCAAGGGGAGGGGGTCCGGGAGAAACTCAGCAGGTCAAGGGGGGTCCGGGAGAAACTCAGCAGGTCAAGGGAGGTCCGGGAGAAACTCAGCAGGTCAAGGGGGGTCCGGGAGAAACTCAGCAGGTCAAGGGGGGGTCCGGCAGAAACTCAGGGGGGCCTGATTTCGCCAGGACCGTTGCCCACTCCCCCTCCCTGCCGCAGGCCGACCCGCGACTCACGGTGACGGGGCCGCTGATCCGCCGAGATGCCGCCCTGCAGCGAGAGCCGATGCCCCTGCACTGTCGTTGTCCAACTCGATCGCCCGCAAACCCCGCCCTCCCGCACACAGGCCTGAGTAAGTGTTATGAACTTTAATCTCAGGATAAAACGATCTTCCAATAGTTTCATGTCACAGTGATAAATATATTCCTGGTTAAAAATGGTCCTGCACCTGGATACAAGCTCATTAGGCATAAAACTTGAAAAGTGTGTAAATCAAAGGAGATCTGTACCAATGGAAAAAGGGCATGGCAAATAACCCTGCTAGAGTTCATGCCCACAATCAATCACCTATTTGATTGTTTCAGGAATCATGTTATTCTCCCTCATTCTCAATAGCCCTCAGATTTTACTATTCGACAGCACACTAGCAACATTTGACAAATCCTCTATAGAGAAATATTATTTATTGAATATTTTATTTCTCATTTGTTAATGCTTCTGGAAAGAGTTTATCCAAAACTATTATTAAACATTTATTTTAATAAGAAAAAGTTTAACATTACATATGTTGAAAGAAGAGAAAACATGCAGATGTTGTTGAAAATTTTCAATAAATATTTAGTTCGGCCCTCGACTTAGTCCAAGTTTTTAATTTTGGCCCTCCGTGAATTTGAGTTTGACACCCCTGCCTTAGACGGTGCTGGAGTTGAACCCTCGCCCCTGGCGCTGTAACAGGATTGCGCTAACCTTGCTGTGAGGTGCTGATGGAATTGTGCATTACAACTCAGTTCTGACACGGCACAACAGGAGAGATATGAAATGTAAAAAAAAAAGTCTGCAGCCTCTAAGATTGTAGTAGAAACACACAGAAATGCTGGAGGAACTCAGCAGGTCTCGCAGCGTCCACCGACATTTCAGACCTGAGCCCTTCAAGGTAATGACAGGGTTAGAGCGGGTGCAGTGATTTAAAAGGATGCTGGATAATTTGCCCCCGTTCTCCAGTTTTAAATTTATAATCAAACAATTCATGTGATTAAAGTGCACATTCCGAATTTTATTTATATACATTTTGGTTTGATAATATAGAAATTACATCACTTTTTATACTGTGCCAGTGACTCAGGTTCGAATCCAGCACTGTAACGAGTTTGTACATTCTCCCCATGACTGTTTGGGTTTCCTCCAGGTGCTCCCACCCTTCTAAAAGTACAGGGTTGTAGGTTAATTTGGGCAGCACTGGTTTAAATGGCCAGAATCAGTTTCTACCATGCTGTAAATAAAAATTATATTAAATAAAAATGATCAGCGGTCTAGACTCCTGAATGAACTTCACGCCAGTATTGCTGTCTTTGCTGTTCTGATATTTCTGTAACTTTGCAGTTTTAAGTTATTGTACTACGTATGTAACAGACTGCCACCCCCCCCCCCCCAAACTTTCTCACAGTACCTTGCAACATGCAACAATAAACTTAAACTTGACTAACACCTTAAAGCTTGTCAGGGCTCAGGTGGAGCACCTTCTGTTTCAAGTAGATCTTCACATATATTTGGACAGGTGAGCATTTGCACAGAATGTAAATTTATAAACAAATGTTAACTATAGAAATTACTAGCTTGGGTGTTAGGTACAATGACACAAACAAGGAAGGAATGGAGTGATACAGATCACATGCAGTTAGCTAGGATTAGTTAAAATTGGCATCATGACCAGCCCAGGCATGGTGGGCCTGTTCCCAGTCCATCTTTGACCAAATCTACAAACCTCATTGTCGTTTCCTTTAAGAGAGGAGGATGATGACTTTATTGACTCTTAGAATACAGGTGTATTTAATTATTTTTAAATGTAATACAAGAGATGTAATATAATTAGGAAAGGCTTACACAGGGTGAGTGGATCGTGGGGTGAGAGGATCGTGGGGTGAGATTTGGGTTGCGTGGTTGAACCATCCGACCATCTTGGACCATCAGATGATAATAAAGTTGAATTTGAGATATGGAATGAACCCAAATCTAACATTAGACATGAACATTCAAGCTCTTAAGACACTGTACATTGATTTTTTCAGCATAATTAGATAAAATATTTAGTGGAAGTCGAACCACTTCATCTATTGAAGTATTTTCTACAAAATTGCCACAGGCCCAATTCATAATGTGCAAGATGCATTAGGAGGGAACATTTCTTCCCCCCACCTGAAAATGAGATAACCAAGTAATTAATTTCAAGAAGACTGGGATTAGGTAACATTGGAGATTGAAACTAAAAGGTAAATTTAGGCTTGCTTTCAGAAAGCTGGTTCAGAATGAGATGAGTCAAGTGGAAATTCTAGGTTAGGTGGCATATGGTGGTAATGCAACTACCATATTAAATGACCAGACTAGTAATCTGGGGGTTTGTCTATCAATCCAGGCATCTAAACTCAAATCCCATGGCAACTGCAAAATTCAAACCATGTTGAAAATCTGGAATGGTGGGGGTGGGGGGAAGAGAAAGAAAACTAGTCATTAGTAATAACAAAAAAAACATAAAACTATCAGAATGATGCAAAACGCCTGCCTCATTAATGTCCTTGGGTGTGGAAATCGGACATTCTTATCTGGTTTGGACTATATGGAAACCCAGACATCCCATATGGTTACCTCTACCATCTGAACTCCAGTAAGCCAGAGTTCAAGGCCAATAAGCAATAAATGATCTTTCCAGCAACACCTGGCTGCCTCAAAAATGTAAAGAAAACTTCAGAAGGTAAACATAACCATCACTAGAAGTCAAGTTTGTCATCTGATTGCACAAGTACAACCTGATGAAACTGCATTCTCCAGTTTTCAGTACAAAACACGCACACACACACAACATACAAATAATACATGCACAGGATAAGTATTTCAATTGCAAATAAATAAAGTTTCATGAATGAGTCTTGAATTGTTTGTGAGAGTGTTCAGCATCCTCTGCCTGTGGGAAGGAATTATTCCTCAGCCTGCTGGTACGGTCTTTGATTCACCTGTATCTTTTTCCCAACGGGAGCTGAAAGATACCGTGTGCAGGGTGGAAGGGGTCCTGAATGATTTTGTGTGCCCTCTTCAGGCAACAATCCCAGTAGATCATGTCAATGGAGGGGAGACTCCAGTTATCCTCTGTTATGGTCCCGTAGATTGACCTCCGATCCATTTCTCTACAGCAATGTGATGCTCCTGTAGCAAGTTGACATAATGGTGGCCAGTTTCCTGGCCCACTTCAGTCTTCTCAAGTGCAGTCGCTGTGGCGCTTTCCTGACACTACTGACCAGTCGAAAGTGTGTGATGCATTTGAAGACACAAAAGAGCTGGAGAAGCTCAATAGGTCACTCAGCATCCAGAGGAAGCAAAGATCTAGAACAAATGTTTTGGGCCAGAGCTCTTTGATAAGGTATGAGCAAGAAGGTGCTTGAATAAAGAGGTGGGGGGAAAAGGAAAAGGAGACAGAGGTATAGGGAGAGAAAGACAGGAGGGGACTCTCAAACGAGGGAAGTTGATGTTAATGCCATATGGCTGGAGAGTGCTCAGATGGAATTTAGGCTTTGTTCCTCCCATTTGTAGGTGGCCTCAGTCTGGCAGTGCATGAGGTCATGGACAGATGTTGGGGTGGGAATATGGCATAGATTTGAAAAGGTTGGCCACTGGGACATCATTATTGTAGCAGATTATGGCCTCCTACATCAGAGACTAGATGCAGACTGGGAGATCACTTCATTTGGTACCTTTGCTATTTCCTTTCAAGACCCCACCACCAAATCACTTGTCAGTTTTTTAGCCTACTCTGGCCTCATCCATAGCCACATGCGAGTTCTTGCCTGTTGACCGTTGCTCCTCCTCTTGCCCCTTCTATCTCTTTATTCAGGCACCTGTCTGCTTTTTTGCTCACACCTTGGCGAAGGGCTTGGGCACAAAACCCTGGTTATACATCTTTGTTTCTTATGGACGCTGCGTGACCTGCTGAATTTCTCCAGCACTTGTATTGAAAGGCAATTTAATAATGCAGAAAATAACAGCTGCAAACTATTTGCCATTCTCACTTGCTATTTCTTTGGTCTTGTCAGTGAGTTCAAAGAACAGTTTTCAAACAAAAGATTAGTAGCACATAATTCAAAATGTCAATAGAATACAGGAATTTATTGTCAGGGTTGTACAGTATGAAAGGGATGATTTGATATGTTTATAGAGTATTGTCAAGGTCACACCTGGATTACTGTAGTTGTTTTGGTCATGTTCAAGGATAAATTCTCATTTCAGATGGCACCAAAGCCCGCTTGGTTAATAACTGGAATAAAAGGATTGATATACGAAATTGTTAAGCTTTTACTCAGTGGAGTTGAGAAGAATTAGAGGTGCTCAAAGTTGTTATATTCTTAGAGGAAATGGTCAGGTTGTATGTGGAGGGGGTGTACCATAGAGTTAACACTTTTTAAAAAATATTTTCAAGAGGAATACAAGATCATTTCGATATACCATCTTTGCATTCCCAAATCCATATCTGACTTCCAATAGCTACACATTTCCTAGAAACAGCCAAAGCTGATCATAAAAATTCAATTTGATACATAGTTAATCTTAATTTTAAACTGAATATCTTAATATTCCCCAACAAAAATAACATCCGGTCCAACAGAAGTGTTACCTTTAATATTTTCTCCTAAAATCATTTGTATCCAAAAAGGTTTAACATTAGTATACTGCCACGTTGAATTTTAAAAAAAAAAACATCTTTATCACATCGAAAACATAACTCTGAAGATATTAAATTAAATCTGAGTTAACATTTCTTGAATTAATGGGCAGTTTTAAAATAAGAGCATTACCCCATTTTAGGGGATATATGCTTTCCCAGATCATGAATCGTTGGCACTCTTCACACCAGAGACATTGTCAAAACCAAGAGACAGGCTTTTAAACTGGGATGGAGTCAAGAGGTGTGGATAGTGCAGGTGAGGAATTAGCACAAGGTCAAGATGGAATTTTTGTGTGTGTAATGTTTATAAAATATAAATTTTGCAAATTTTTGCTGACACATTGAAATTGTTGACCACTGGGAGGTCCTTGCTAGTAAACAGTTAGGACTTTATTCCCTGGAGCACAGAGGAATGTGGGGAGATTTGACAGAGATATTTAAAATTATGAGTATAGACAGTAAATGTAGGTACTCTGGTTGGACTGTGGTACAAGCTGCCAGCTGAAATGGTGAATGCTAGCTCAATTTTAACATTTAAGAATTTGGACAGTTACATGGATGGGAGGGGTATGGAGGGCTTTGGACTGGGTGCAGCTCAGTGGGACGACACAGAAACAAGTTTGGCACAGACTAGAAGGGCCAAAGAGCCCGTTTCTGTGCTGTAATGTTCTACGGTAGTGGCAGAGAATGACCTCCACCGTGGGTTTGAAAATCAGAGGAAAAATGAACAACGGGACAATAAACAGTAAGTAAACTAATCGTCAGACTGTCTCATCATACGGGCAACTGCTGATGTAGATGATCTCAAATGCACACTGCACAATTCTGGGATAATAATCCCAAATCAGCAAACAGGGAAAGAAAATTGATGAGAGTAGGGTGGTAGATGTGATCGACATGAATTTTAGCAAGCCATTTGACAAGGTCCCCCATGAGACCCATCCAGAAAATCAGGAGGTATGGGCTATCAGTGGAACCTTGGCTTTGGGAGAAATGGAGGCTAATCAATGGACACTCCAACTCTGGGGGACTCTTGCCATAAAATAAAAGGGGTTGGGGTTGGGGAGTGAAACAGGAAATTCTGCTGTGATTGTAGTTAAAAGAAACATCTTTGACTGCAAGGGGCACTGGGCAATTTGTGTTGATGGCAAATCTTTGCCTTACAGTTTTGTGTAATATCACATTCTGTTTTACTACATGACAAGTAATCTTGAATGAGCCTTTGGATCTGATTATCTTGTGGTTAATGATCACTGTTTAGATTAATAAAGAACATTTTCAGCCTCAGATCCCCTCATGCTTCTCCCTGAAAAGATCAAGTTGTTTCAAAGCACCTCTGGCTGAAATAATCCAAGCGGGTAATCGTCAATAAATCCAACTGCTGCAGTGCTATATTTTATACAATAGATTTGGAGAACTTTGAATATCATTTATTAGCAGTAAAAATCACCAAAATTGAGATAAGTTCCCAGCATCTTACAGCAACTGGCAATTTGATGGGAAAATGAAGAGTAATAATCTGCCTAAAATAAGTCACATTATTTAAGTGTTGTGAATAGAGTTTGGCTCGGCTTTTTTACATTGAAGACAAAATATTGTTAACCTTTTACTCTTTCACTATGTGGTTTAACTTTCCACTTACATTTTAGCTGAAACTTTGCAACACAAACATGAAAACATTCAGTTAAAACTTGCTACAGTTAATTAGTGCAGGCTATACAACTGTGAACAGAACAAGCAATGGGACAAATAATACCAGGTCTATTAATTGGCTGTGTTCATCAACACTGAATGGAATGTATATTTTGAGATGTCTTGCATTAAAATGAATGTTAAAAGCTGGTGCAAAACTGCACTTGTAGTCTTATCAACTTGATAGAAAACCAAAAGCTTAGATGGCATTAAAATGTAATTTCACACTAACATACTAAAAGTAAAATTCACAATTGCAAAGCTAAGCACAACCAGGAATTTTAAAAAAATTGCTAATACTAAATTCTTCAGTTTACTTTATCCCTTTTAAGTCAGTTATCATTACTTTAGCCTTAATTTTTGAGTGATCAACCATAAATTTTAGACGAATAGCTTCTTAGGATTCCTAGCAGTACAGTCCAGAACAGCCATTCTCATGGGGGGGGAAATGCACATCACGGGGGAGGGGGGTGAGGGGGAAAGAGAAGAGGGCACGGAATGAAATCACAATTTTTTTTTCTTTTGTGTAGTTGGTAGGAGAGTACAGAAGAACTGAACAAATCTTGACTGCTTCACAGGGAAGGGGAGGCATAAACTGATCTGAATCCTAAGGGGGCCATAGCCAAAAAAAGGTTGAGAGAATGGCTGGACCAGAAGACATCATGCTTTAAAAGAAACTAATTTAAAAGAAAAGATTGCCTCAAGCAATCTCCCCTCCTTCATCAATCTCCATATTTGTTGAATGAAAACTCTTGCATTCTCATGGAAAATATTCTGCTTACAAGTGGTGCAAGCTTTTGAAATTACAAACACAGACAGCGCAATGTGATTCTAAATGCAACAAATTTATATTCAATAAAGAGCATGATTCAAGGGTCTACAAGATTAACCCGCCTTAGTATATTTCAACAGCACTAGCTTTTATTTAAAGAACCCCATTGTAAAATAAATGGAGTTGCATGGACTTATCCTAAAATATTGCATTAAATATCAAAACTTGATTACACACTTTGTAATTTCATGTTACCAAGCCCTCTTTGGTGCTTCCCAGGAACCATTCAAGTCTGTTTTGCTATGATTATTCAGTGTTAGTCATAAACTGTCTCTGGTAAACCTCACTAGAAAAAGTAACGTACTGGCCAAAAGGTTCTAGGTTTATTCAGACTGAAAGGAATACTGAAATTTCTTAGCAAAAACTTCACGTTAAACGAGTAATTCGCTACTTCAAAATATCTAAAAAAAAACATCATCTCTTGCTATTTCACCACCTCCAAATACATACACCATTTCTGTTAAGATATCACTTGCATTTTAAAATCTATATTATTAGAATGGAATATTTAATTAAAATATACACAGGAAAATACTGTAGTGATCAATTTGGTCCTTTTTTTAAAAAAAAACAAAAGCTGAGTTCAGAACAAAAGAATGCTACACAGTAGTAAGCTAAAAGAGAATTTCATTTACAGTGAGAAACCTTGAGCCCATTTTAGATCACATTTCAGTCAGCTTGTGTAGGACATGCCAAATGGAGTCAATCAAAACTTAAATGAACTATAATATTTTTTCCAATTTGCCAATCTTACATGATTACAAGAATATTTCAGAGAAAACCATACTGGGTTACCATCATTGATGCAATAAAAGTAGCATTTTTTTTTATTGATAACTGTCAAGATTATTTTGATCCCCATAAATCAATCAGGTGACCAATCTGTTTCTCAAAAGCGTCAATTTGATTAATAGTACAAATCCATCAGTACAATGTTTTTTTTTGTGAAAAATTGCCATTTAATTGACAGTGTACTATCTCAAAACCCATACATAAAGGAGATGTAGTGTACAATATATTACAGAAAAGCACCAATATGTGCACATTCAAGTTCTTAGTGAGAACGACTAATCCCCGAAAAGTACCCTAATACTTGTTTGTACACACACACACACATACAATCATGCACAAAACCAGAACAAACCAAGGTTTCGTTTCCCAAATGGAAGCCCCAGGTGTATTCGCTTTTTATTCTATGCAGTACTGCTTTTTATCACTCTACATAGGTTACAGTATGGTGATTTAAGTTTGCAAAATAGATACAAATAGTCCTACGAGCTTCCCACACAGAGTTCATCATTCTTTTTTGTTGGAAACAGTTCTAGTAAGGGAGTGGAAAATTCAGATCTTTCAAGGACGACGACAGGTCGAAGGAAATGAAGCTGCTTTAAGGCAAGATCTCCACAGTCTGTCAAAGCTTTATCCAATATCGTTCGTAAGTTCTCCAAAGATGGAGTCGACCCGTGTGAAATTAGAGGCTCGATTGTTGAAAAACTGTTATGTACAGCAGAGTCATTTTTGTCACAGTCTCTACTGCAGCCTTTACAGTTTTGCACTGCTGATTCATTTGATCCAGTGTTAACTGCTGACTCTCTCTGGTGTGAGGCAAATTTTTTGCATCGTTTAGGTGGTTCCCAATGCCACGAATCATCAACATCATTTTCAGTGTCTTCACTTTCTTGAATAAACTTCAAAAATGAGGCTTCAAAGCCTATAGGTTTATATGTTGTCAAGTCAAATGGTTTCTGCTGAGTATTTTCACTCAGTTGGCTCTCCTTGCTGCTAAAGAGTGTGCCCTGTGCCAAATACATGGAGTCTGTCCTGTGAGACTGTCCTTCCATTTCAGATTTTCTTTTCAAAGGCTGTTTCAAGTTGGAGAACAGTGAGCCATTCTGGGTCCCACTTTGTTTTACTATATTTGGGATTACTCCTCCATTTTTAGGTAGAAAAGCACGATTTGCATCATTTTCCTTGAAGCTCGGCCCCCTGTTTGCCATCCCAATGGCAAGACTGCTGTTTACCGATTTCCCGGGAAACAAAACATTGCCACCACCAGAAAATACATTATTTCCATTTGGTACACCGCAGTTCTGCAATTGGTGTCCTGCCCCAACTTGCTCATGTTCCATTTTGAACTCCGTTTTCAGAGTTCCACCATTTTGTTGTCGGAGAACACTGCAACCTGGAGCGTCCTCCATTTGCTCAGAGGGGACTTTTTTGGGAAGTGTTGCGGAATCAGATTCCATTTTCTCATGCGATGGATCAGAATACCTCTTGCACACTAGAAGTGTATTAAAATTCTGCTCAATGTACTTAGCAGTCATTTTGTGAAGTATCTTATAGTGTCTCAAAACACTGCGCTGACTTAGGACAACTGTTTGGCAGTCATCAACCATACATGGAAACTGGTCCCTCAATACTTCACTCTTACACATTGCAAATCCATGGTCTGCACTCTTCAACATAAAATCACGACACCTGACAGATTTTCTTGATTCTTTATCATACTCATCCACGGAGGAATAAGCCATAAAGGATGCATTTCTCTCACAGTCTTCATCGGGCTGTGACGAGTCATCAGAATGATCGTCTGCTCGACCCCTTCTTATATCTGGTTCCAATTTTGCTTTTCTGCTGCAAGCCTCGACTTTAATATCTCCACTGTCGTGAGCTTTGAAGTTAGACTCAGGTTTCAGTGCCGAACTATACGGGTCAAGATTCTTCTTGTAGCTTTCAAAGTTAGGATCAACTTCAGAATCACAGCTCCCTTCATCAGAAAGAGGTTCTCCACCGACTCGACCCAAATTAGACACACGCAGTAATGAGGTGCCAGCGGTGCTTTCATCGGTGAGACGTTCCTGCTCAAACAGCTTCAAATCAGGCTTAACAGCTGAAGCTGAGCCATTGCCATCAATAAGACCGCCCTGGTTGCAGCGGTCCAAATTAGGCTTACGGTCATACTTCGAGTTTTTGCGTGGCCTCAGTAATATAGACTTGTAATGGGCTTTGTGCTGTCTGTGGACATGGCGCAGGTAACTGGAACGAATAGTGTAAGTACGACTGCATCCATCAATGCTGCACTTAAATTCTAAGTCAGCAGGCTGGCGTCTAACATTGCTATACACGTTAAAGGAGGGTAGACAGTCTGGCTGATTACATGCATACTTTCCTGTTTCACCACCTGCAAGCTTGTGAATTTCACTGTAGTGTCTCAAAAGCACTCGAGGATATTGGAAACGTTTGGTGCAACCTTCAAATTTGCATTTGAAGATTTTCTTCACTTTGGTATTGTCTTTCTTGGCATTTACTTGATCTTCTTCCAAACACATTTGCTCTCTGTTGTACTGGTGAACTGTCTCATAGTGGCGTATCAAATTTGGCTGGCCCGTGAAAGCAGCAGAGCAGCCTTTGTGAATACAGTGATAAGGTTTGTGATATTTGTTCAACATGTAACACAAATTACTTTTAGCCCCAATTCTCCGGCTTCCTCTACCTTCTTCCTTGGATTCAGAATCATCTGCACTATCTGGCATCATACACCCAGATTCCACACTACCATTCAAACGCATCTCCTCGGATTTTAAAGATTCTGCAGATTCAGAACATTCAATTTCTGTCGTGAAGGACTCATTCATGGTGTTTTCGGAATCACTTCCAGTCTGGCGCCAGCTTCCACTCATCGTACCAAGCTGTGCACGCCCCTCATCCCCAAACAAATTAAAGTCTTTTGTCTCGCAAGGAACAGTCATTGGATAAAGGGAATCCTTTTCTATCTTAATCGGCCTAGTACCGTCAGGCAAATTCAGCCTTTCGGTGACATTCGGAGTACTGCCTAACTTCTCTTCAGTGAAGCGGGGACCGTCATTCTCAGTTTTAATCAATATATTTGGCACAATCAGCTGTGGATTTGCGTGGCTAGGAACAGAAACACAATTAATGTAGGAGAACTTGCCTTTCTGCATGTCCTCTTTACTGAACCTATGCATTTGTTTATAATGAGTTCGGAGATTTGTTTTTCTTGTAAATGTTCTTAGGCAGATGTGGCATTTGAATGGTGCAAACCTGAGTTGAAACCGGCTTAACTGAAGAACCTTGTCCTTGGAGTACTTGTGAGTTTTAACATAATGGTTAATGAGGCCATCTTTGGTCATTGCCTTGAAGGCACATCCTTCATAGTCACAAACAAATGGCTTAATGACCCCCGAGTCCTCTTTAGATGAGTCAGTTTGGAAGAGCTTACGTGTGCGTGGCTGTGATTGGGAAACATTACCTAAAGATTTGGATATTGAAGTGTCACTGGTAGTTATCGGAGGTGGTGGTAATGGCTCGATCAAAGGTGAAGATAAAGTCGAGCCACACACCTTCACTTCATTCGGAGGTGCTTCCGATTTATTCAACTGCAGCTTCTGAAGAGCCCTTGCAAGTTCTTCTAGAGTTGGTACTTCAGGAACACGACCAGACCGACTTGATAGCCGGCCCTCGTAGCGCTTCTTCACTGGATTAGTCCCTGCACTGTTCTCGGTCACTAATGGGCATTTTATCTTTCGAGCAAGGTGGCCACCAAGTGATTTGGGATTTGAAAACTCTTTGAAACAGCGAGAGCATACAAACTTGTCATCCTTAAAGATAGCAGGCCATTTGGCATTCCTGTTATTCTTGGGCTTCTTAGTTCTTGGAGATTTGAGTAACGCATTTTTACTTACGCAAATTTCATTAACAGGTGCAACTGACTGGCCTTCCTGTCCCTGCAAAGATAACCGTTGTGTTGGCTGTGGTCCCATCTCAGCTTTAACTTTATCATGATTTGCAGCAGAACCTTTCACAGCACCTCTGCTGTGTTTAACAGTCTTCTTCTTAGCTTTATAGTAATTTGGATGTGCTGCCTTAATGTGCTTTCTCAGGTCTTTTGTCAATGCATACATCATGATACAGCCGTCTATACCACAAGTTAATTTATTTAAAACCGGGAAGCTATCTGCAACATTAGTGGTAATTTTGTGCTTAGCAAAGCTCCTTTTAATTTCAGGATGAAGCGTAGCTGCCTTCATCATATCCTCTATGTCACTCAACTCTTTAAATGATGCCAACTTTTCTAATGGCACAAGCAAGTTTTCAGTATAAACACCCTGGAGATTAGGATATGCAGATTTACCCTTGTTGGCCAAATCTGCCCCGTCAGTACCCTGTCTCACAGGGGAATATGAACCATCTGGACTATACTCTTTTTCCCTTTTTATCGCTTCTGACACAGAATAGCTGCAACTCTGTACCGGTTTTTCTGCACTTTCCAGTGTCTTATCTGCAGTATTGCCAACTACAGGACTTGGTTTTCCCTCTGCAGTCACAAGCTTAGATACATGATCCACTACATCCTCTGTGGAGACACTTCCTTTTTTCTGAAGTCTGGCCTCAAATTCTTCCAGACTTGTTAAACCATGTGTCTGCAGATGATTTTGAAATTCACTTTTGGAAAAATAGAATTTCTTGCAGCCTGATAAATTGCAGGAATATGCTGCTTCTCGGTAATGCTGAGCTTCATGGTGATAGAGTAAGCAAGATCCGCTGAAGACTTTGTTGCAACCTTTGAATGAGCATTTGGATCGGAATTCCTTGTGCTGCTTCCTGTGCTTCACTAGATCAGCAAAAGCCTGAAAACTTGCATTACAGTCCATCTGAATACAAATATAAGGCTGCAGTCCAGAATGTACCTTTAAATGGGCTTTCAGGTGGTAATCACTGACAAAGTGACGTCGGCAGTATTTACAGAGTGCCTTCCTATTATTCATTTCGAGGAAGTGCCTTACATTTTCATCATTATCCAAGTGATCATTCTTCAAGTGGGCAGTGAGATTCTTATAGTATTTAAATGATCTTGAGCAAGCTGTACCTGGGCACGGATAACTTTCTGTCCACTGCGTTACCACAATTTCACTCACTTCTGGCTTAGACACATCACCTTGCTCTTCATCCACAGAGTCTGCTCCGCTGAAGATAATATAGTCATTTTCCTCAACCTCTTTTTTAATAGAGCCCATTGCACTATCTAAAGCAACTTGCTGCTTAGTGGGAGTGTTTACATTCATTGCAGGAAGCAGAGACTTTTCAGCTATTTCTGATTTCTTCTGTTTTTTCTCACTCTTGGGTTTTTTTATGTGCTCCTTGACATGGGGTGTAAACTGTTCTTTTCTCTTAAACTTTTTTGCACAGACGGGGCAAGAAAATATCCCATCTCTAACATGCGTCTTGGCATGGTGGACCATTCTAGCTACAACATAATCTTTCTTACACAGCACACAGAAGAACATATTTTGAAGCCACCTGTAATATCGCTCGGACATCACTTTTTCTTTCTTTTTGTTGACAACATCTCCATCCTTCTCCCTTCCATCATTTATCTCAGGAATTTTACTCATTTGATCAAAAAGTTCATTACCATCCAGCTCATCGTCACTGAGTTCGTCTTCTGAAATGTCAACAGCCTTGTCTCCCAAATGCTTTCGACAGTGGCGCTTTAGAATTTTCCAATCCCAAAACTCAGGATCAAAAGGCCAATGGGCTTTTAAAACCAACAAAAGTTCACAGTGTAATGAATTGGGTATAGGACCATTTTCCTCATCGTATTTTTGATCAGGTTGCTTGTACAGCCTTTCCACTTCACGGTAGGCATCCACAGTGGGTTCCAACAGGAACTGAGTGAGTTGACAAGCACGCCTCACTTCGAGATCATCTGGCATCAAGCAGGCAATGGTTTTACAAATGGAAATCTTCATTTCTGCATTTTCATTAGACTGAATACGAAGGGCTCCAACACAAAGTTCAATTGAAATTGGGAGACCAGCTCCTTCTGCCTATGAAGGAAACAGGGAAAAGTTTAAACCTTTTTTCTGAGCTGAAAAATGTACATACTTTAGCACCTCTTGGTGACACCTCTATAAAAACAAAGTTAAGCCAGAAAAGAGCCTGGCATTGAGACAAAACAGTCTTTTGTTTAAAGGTGGAAAACAACAAAAAGGTTAACATTAAATGTTATTGATTTTAAAAGTTACAGGCCATTTTGGCCCATGAGCTTGTGCAACCAATCACACCCAATTAATTAACCTACAACCTTGGCATGTTTCAAACAGTGGGAAGAAACCGGAGCCCCTGGAGGAAACCCAAAGACACTGGGAGAACGTACAAACTCTTGACAGAGAGTGCAGTCCCTATCGCTTGTGGTAGAACAGCATTGTGCTAACTGCTACACTATCCACACCACCCCAATGATAGCAGCCAACCTTTATATTCCGCTACAGCAGACAGATATGAATGCATCATGACCAAACTTAATGGAATAGAATTTACAACAGGAGTAGAAGATTAAAAATATTTTCCCTCGAAGTAAACAAATCTGACTTGTTAAAAATTATTAACAGCATACCCTGAAATGTGATCAATACCCATTAGTTGGAAAGAGACATTACTATGTACAACTCAAGAGTACCATGGAACAGCTTTGCAAGCTTATTTAACTCCTGGCTTTTCCAAATTAATAATGGCTAATCATTGGACATCTTTATTACTGGACTCTTGGATCAAAACCAAAGTAATACAAGAAGCACAAGTTGAAAGGCCTTTGAGACCAGGAAAATAAAAAAATCACATTGAATATTTAAAAAATAAACTGGTTTAAAAACATTATACAAAGACAACAGCATTAAGTGATTTTCACTTCATAATTGAGCAACAAAAATCACAAGACCAAATTAATTTTCAAGGAAGGATTGAAAATTACTCCTATTTTCCTAATCAATAAAGTTTTCAACTAAAAGAAATCATCAGGTTACTTACTTCAGATTGGATAACTTTTATAAGGAAGAATATGTGGTACACTGTTCTTGCAATAATACCAAGCTGGCGACAGCGCTCCAGGAAGGAATCTAAAGATGGATCCATTCTCCGCTGCAACTTGCTCCAAAATAGAGTGAGCTCCCTTTGGGGAACAATAACATTTTCTATTCAAGTACATCTTCATAATTTACTCTGATTTAGTTCACCCTAACTGGACTGAGTGGAATTTAGATTCTAGGTTCCAACAGTCAACACACTGTACAAAAGCAAGAGGCAACAGGGAGCAGTTTATAATCAGTGACCTGATATAAAACTATACATTTTGAACAGGCATCAGATGAATACATAGCAAAATACTGATAATCTGTGATTATCCAAAACAAAGTCAGGAAGAAGAACCTACTATAATGAACTCTCTCATCTGAGCTATGGAAAGTAGAAGTTATTAGAATTTGGATTCCCTGGTTTCAGGCAAGGGAAAAGTCAGCTAGACTTCTCAAAAGACTTAGCTTTCCAGACATCAGTTGAGAACACTAGGGTTTGCTTCAATGTATGAATAACACCCTGTGCTGAGATTGCCTCTCATTGCACGCACCATTTGTAAAATAAGTACTTTTTAAGTTTATTGTAGAATAGCTTGTTGTTGGTTTTAATTGCTCATGTTTTATTGTAATGTATATAGCACTATTTTTAAATTCCAGTCAATGCTGATTGTAGTTCATTGGCTGGTTTACTGGTACAATGACAATAAAATGAATCATCATCAACCCAACTTGGAAATATATCAGTGTTTCTTCTTTGTCACTCAGCCTAAATTCCGAAACTCCTCACGCAACAGCATTGGGGGAGAACCTCCATCTTAAGGACAGCAGATTGATTAGAAAGGCAACTCACCACCTTCGGGGCAATTCAGAATGAATTAAAAAAAAGGCCTTTATCAGTGACACCAAAATTACAGGAGTGCATGAAAAAAATAATGAAATGATCCAATCACTAAAAAAACCTCCAAATCAGACAAAAAGAATTTGCACTTTCTGCCTGTAATGGAAGATTTAAACCGTGTTTTTTTACTTTTGCATCCTTTGCTTCTGCAAGGCTGAGAACCTGCTTGTTTTTTTTTAGAATCAGCAGACATAAGCTAAATTCCACCGAGGGGCCAGAGATGCTGTTATCTGACGAAAGGATATCTGTGTACCAAGAACATTTAATCTTCCTGCTTGTTTTGGTCACAGTCTGTCAGAGGCCTAGCCTTGATGCAAAATAAACCATTATATTCAAAGTGATAAGCTGAAAATTATGTTATTCGATAGAAGTTAAGGCATGCTAGCTTGCTCGCTTATCTTTCTTGCTGTGCTGGGAATAGGTGCTTGGGAAAGCAGTTTTTGGGTAATACAAGCCATGGTCCCACTGCTGAAGTTTGAGACTCTCAGAGAGGTGGCAACATCTCTCAGCAAGAAGAAGAACTTCTAGAGTCCAGCCAATGTCCCAGTCGGGGGAGGTGGAGAAGCTGCTACCGGCGCCCTGACTATCTACTACAAGTGTGCAGTCGTTGCCTCGCTTTGGCAGTTGGGAAAAGTCCAGGCGTTGATAAGTATAGTTAGGAAGGGCTTGCATATTGTAGTTTGAAATCAGCTTTTGAGTTTGAAATAAACATTTGCATAAACGGAACTGCTCTCGGTGTGTGTGTCTATTTTCTTTTGGTGGCTCAAACACTGTGACCAATCTAAAACGAACAAAATGAGAGGTATAAGTTTACCCAAGACACTGCCTCAAAGCTCAGGACAAAATTTAAGAGCTCAATTCATATATCCATTGCTCAACTTTCTCCTTCCCACACCCACTTGTTTACCTGCCAAGGGACTGCAAAGAAGGCAAAGCAGAAATTTTAAAATGAAAGTACCTTCCATACCCAATATGCTACACACAAGTAACAAACATGAATACATGCAAATCAAAGTTTCTGCATGATGATATAAAGCATCAAACATACCAAGAACAATAGACACTCTCCTGCTGCAGTTGATGGGTTAGGAATGTGGTGCAGAGAACAAAGGCAGCACTGTCCTGGCCTTCAGACTCCAAATTACAAATAATGTCCAGGACTTCCTTGCAATCCACGCGTGCGATCTACAAGAGAATGGATACTTTTTAAAAAATATATAAAATCAATCTGGACATACTAGATCTCTCAAAATTTCATCAGAGATTCCCAACATAGAACACACTGACTGTTTTGAGCAAAAGGTAAAGGTTCCATTCTTTCTTCTTCTTCTTTGGCTTGGCTTCGTGGATGAAGATTTATGGAGGGGTAAATGTCCACGTCTGCGGCAGGCTCGTTGGTGACTGACAAGTCCGATGCGGGACAGGCAGGCACAGTTGCAGCGGTTGCAAGGGAAAATTGGTGGGTTGGGGTTGGGTTTTTCCTCCTTTGTCTTTTGTCAGTGAGGTGGGCTCTGCGGTCTTCTTCCAAGGAGGTTGCTGCCCGCCAAACTGTGAGGCGCCAAGATGCACGGTTGGAGGCGAGATCAGCCCACTCACTGGCGGTGGTCAATGTGGCAGGCACCAAGAGATTTCTTTAAGCAGTCCTTGTACCTCTTCTTTGGTGCACCTCTGTCTCAGTGGCCAGTGGAGAGCTCGCCATAGAACACGATCTTGGGAAGGCGATGGTCCTCCATTCTGGAGACGTGACCCACCCAGCGCAGTTGGGTCTTCAGCAGCGTGGATTCGATGCTTGCGGACGATTATTGTCACATAATACAACATTTAGAATGTAATATACATGAAGTTTTAACTTTGGCCAGTGCCCCTCACAGAAATAAGGCCCAGTGAGGAATGAACTCACAACCCCTGGTTTACAAGGCCAGTGGGAGTAGCAATTCTTCAAATACACGTTGAAGTCTATTCCAGTGAATAATCATACAGGAGCATGGAAAATCAGAGCAGCAGACTATTTGACTTGCTGAGTCTGCTTCATCATTCAATATGCTTATGGCTCATCTGCCAAATTAATTAGTCTATTCTAGCTTTTGCCGTATATCCCTTATTCTTGCTGACCCCAAGAATAACATCCAACTCTTTGAACATGTTCAAGGTTCCTTTTATTTTCACATAATACATTGAAAACTTAACAAACATGATGTACTTTCCCCTAACAATAGAAGGAAGGTAAGCAAAGGAGCATCCCTACAGTCAATGACTATCCCTGGATTAACCTCCAGCACTCTCGCAGCTGCAAAGGCTCCTGTTGGATTCATCAGCAAATCGAGCTCCAAATCCAAACCTCCGACACAACCAGGACGCCTTGAGCGCCCGAGCCCTTCAGGAACACATCTTGCCTTCAGCACCCTCTCAAATCCTGGTACCGATTAGACTCCCATGAGCCAGTCTCCAGCAGTCCACAGCCTGTGTGGGTCCCTCAACCACTGAGCCCTTCATTAGACGCCGTCCTATCGGTCGGTTTCCTCTCCTTCTCAATGGGGAGTGATTATCCCTTTCTAGTGCCATACACCAGAATGAGCTGGCTTCAGCTTCTTTCTGTGGTAAAGAACTTCACACATCCGCCATTCTGAGAGAAAATACTTCTTCTCAGAGTCTTAAATGGTTTATCCCTTACCTTTATACTATGATCTCTGGTTCTCGACTCCCCAGCCACCAAGAACATTCTTCCCGATTCTCAACATCCACAAGATGTATGGGAATTAAAATTTATGCAAGCAATCTTTCAGAAAAGTGCTCCATTTTATTCTTAATCCCAGAGAGTAAAATGATTTCCAGGCTTTAGCCTCCATTAAAACTTAGCTATTGCATGTGCTAATTTCTATTAAGATCCAGGCATTATTTCCAAAGTTGTCTTTCATTGATTTGTACAGATTATGGACTTATCAATGCAAATGATTGGCATAGCAGTTAGCCCAATGCCATCACAGTGCCAGCAAATGGGACTGGGGTTCGAATCCCATACTGTATGGACATTCTTCTCACAGTTTCCTCTCACCATTCTAAATGTACCAGGAGGATTGTAGGTTAATTGGGTAGCACCGGCTCATGGGCCAAAACTTCCTGGTATTGCAATGTCTAAAGTTTCCTGCTAAGTACCGAGACCAGAGAATACCTTCACATGAGCTGTTACCAGGGTACGAAGACATCCATAGATGGCATTCTCAAGATCTCACCTCACCGCAGTGAGAATACATTTTATCGTATATGCAGTCATATGGGACGATCCACGATACTTGAAACTTTCACTTTAAAATCAAGTCACCCTATATGCCAAGTCTAAAATTGAAACCTTGATGGCAAAGTCTCAACACTACTGCCGTCTTCCCTCCATATCCAACACAATCTTGTGCATGTCCTGTTAGTTATCAGTGAAGTCTTAGCAATCTTCCAAGGGGTCATCCGCCCAGTCTGTCTGCCATCTGCTCTGTACAAGCTTTAAACAGCCTGTTACAGGAGCTGTTGGTGATTATTTTAAAATAGCCAAATAAAATTAAAACTTTTACATGGTCATTTTTAAATTAAAATATTGTGATTTGCTTTTAACTGCATCCACTGGTCAGCAGTAAGCGCCAGATTTGGTGGGGTCGTCTTGTACAAAAATGGTACAGCTCAAACCCTACGTTTTAGGTAGGTCAAACAAACCCTACGTTTTAGGTAGGTCAAACAAACCCTACGTTTTAGGTAGGTCAAACAAACCCTACGTTTTAGGTAGGTCAAACAAACCCTACGTTTTAGGTAGGTCAAACAAACCCTACGTTTTAGGTAGGTCAAACAAACCCTACGTTTTAGGTAGGTCAAACAAACCCTACGTTTTAGGTAGGTCAAACAAACCCTACGTTTTAGGTAGGTCAAACAAACCCTACGTTTTAGGTAGGTCAAACAAACCCTACGTTTTAGGTAGGTCAAACAACCCCAACGTTTTAGGTAGGTCAAACAACCCCAACGTTTTAGGTAGGTCAAACAAACCCAACGTTTTAGGTAGGTCAAACAAACCCAACGTTTTAGGTAGGTCAAACAAACCCAACGTTTTAGGTAGGTCAAACAAACCCTACGTTTTAGGTAGGTCAAACCCTACGTTTTAGGTAGGTCAAACCCTACATTTTAGGTAGGTCAAACCCTACATTTTAGGTAGGTCAAACTCTACATTTTAGGTAGGTCAAACTCTACATTTTAGGTAGGTCAAACCCTACATTTTAGGTAGGTCAAACCCTACATTTTAGGTAGGTCAAACCCTACATTTTAGGTAGGTCAAACCCTACATTTTAGGTAGGTCAAACCCTACATTTTAGGTGAAAATTCTGACGGCGTCCAAAACACGAGCCTATACAACATCATATACGCTAATATGTTTTCTACGTGATCTATTTTTTTTAAATAATGGAGGTATCTACTGCTGTTGGCTTTAACGGTGAAGTATACAGACTGGACACAGCAACTAAAAAATTGTAGTTGGAGAGCTAATTTGCTGATATAAACATGATCACATAAAGACATTAACCTCTTTCGCTGCCTCCTCATTGGGTCCCATAGTGCAGAGACAAGTGAGGTAGATTTGTCGAAAAGCACCTTTGCTGTTAATTTCTGCATTTTCGGCACAACACTTTGCAAGCAGAGCTGCATCAAACTTGCGATCCATCTTCATCAAATGTTTAATGCGCATCTCAAGAAATGAAGGTCCCTCCTGGATCAAATAATTATTCACTGTATGAACAGAAAAAATACATTCTATCAACATAGGTATAGCTTGCATGATGCAACTGTCACATATTTACATTAGTCTGAATTAGAAAAAAAAATTAATTTACAAATTTTAAACTTGGTTCCTGAGTTACAAGAAAGCAAATCCAGTAGTTTACATTCTACTAAAACACAGAAATGCTGGAGGAACTCAGCCAGTCTTGCAGCATTTTTAGGAGGTAAAGATATATTACTGAGCCCAAGTCCTTCAAGGTATAAGCAAAGAACAGAAAGGCATCAGACTGTAGACTGGCAGGGGGAGGAGTCCAAACCAATAAAAGGTGTTAATTGGATATGAGATGTGAGAATTTACATTCTACAACCATCAAAATCCTGATGTACATCACCACAAAATATGACCAAAAGAATGTTTTTGGACTTTAAATAATTCATATTAAAACATTAATCAGTAATCAAGATAGAATTTCAGAAGCTGCAGCATGAAGTATATTATTGCACATCACAGTAGCCAGAAATTTGTGTAACAATTCAGAAATACCATAAACTGATGGGAGTCTGACTTGGGTGTGGGGATTCCAGAAAGAAGCTGGTCAGATTGGTGTAAGGACAGCATGACATCAATTATAAATGCAAGATTTGGATTGGTTCAATATAAAAATTTTTTATACCAATTTTATCTTATCCCACAAAAAATTACACAGATCAAAAGCTGAAATTTCAGAGATGTTTTTCAGATGTGGGACTGAGTCAGGAACTTTTCTACATGCCATGTGGTTGTGCATTTTGGCAAGACATCTCAGAAAAATTAACAAGGATAACAGGAGTGGCTTTCACTGGAACCTTTTTTTAAATTTTTCACACCGTGAACCATATCAACCAAAATACATACAAACATTTCCCTCTTCAATATACACAGTGGCATTTTCTCCCCTTTTTACCCCCTACCTTCCCTCCCCCCCTAACCAGCCCCCTCCAAAACCAATAAACATTCAACATATACAATACAATAAAACCATTAAACAATGTCATCACACAATGAAAATAAACAAGAAAATTGTGTCATCTACTTTTACACACTGGATCAAGTCATTTTGGCATCTTATCATTTTAGGGAGTTGAGGTCCGAGGCAAGCATTCTCTGTTATCTTCCATGTACGGCTCCCAAATTTGTTGAAATAATGTGACTTTATTTTTTAAATTATATGTTATTTTTTTCCAATGTAATACATTTATTCATTTCCATGTACCATTGCTGTATTCTCAGGCTCTCTTCTGATTTCTAAGTTGACATTATATATTACTTTGCTACAGCTAAGGCTATCATAATAAATCTTTTTTGCGCTTCATCCAGTTTAAGGCCTAATTCTTTATTATTTATATTACTTAGAAGAAAGATCTCTGGATTTTTTGGTCTGTTGCTTTTTGTGATTTTATTTAATACCTGATTTAGATCTTCCCAAAACTTTTCCACTTTCTCACATGCCCAAATTGCATGTACTGTTGTTCCCGTTTCCTTCTTACAGCGAAAACATCTATCTGATAATGTTGGATCCCATTTTTAAAAAACTTTTGAGGCGTGATATACAACCTGTGTAACCAATTATACTGTATCATGCGTAACCATATGTTTATTATATTCTTCATAGTTCCAGTACATAACTTTTCCCATGTTTCATTTTTTATCTTTATGTTTAAATCTTTTTCCCACTTTTGTTTGGGTTTATTGCTTATTTCATAATTTTCCTTCTCTTGCAGCTGGAACAGTTGGAAAGGGAGATAGTAAGTACAGAAGGAACTAACAACAGGGAATTGGCAGACAAAAAAAATACGAAACATTACAAAAGTACAAGGTGGAGAAGAACATAATGAAAATAAAGCAAAAGTATTATGAACTAGGAGAAAAGAGACAAAATATTAGCCTGGCAACTTAAAACAGAACAAGCTAAAAGAACTGTATTGGCATCAAGGAAAAAGGACAAACAAGTAACCATATAACCACTTACAGCACAGAACAGGCCAGTTCGGCCCTACTAGTCCATGCCGTAGCAAATCCCCACCCTCCTAGTCCCACTGACCAGCACCTGGTCCATACCCCTCTAGTCCCCTCCTATCCATGTAACGATCCAGTCTTTCCTTAAATGTAACCAATGATCCCGCCTCGACCACTTCTGCCGGAAGCTCATTCCACCTCCCCACCACCCTCTGCGTAAAGAAATTTCCCCTCATGTTCCCCTTATAATTTTCCCCCTTCAATCTTAAACCATGTCCTCTAGTTTGAATCTCCCCCTTTCTTAATTGAAAAAGCCTATCCACATTTACTCTGTCTGTCCCTTTTAAAATCTTAAACACCTCTATCAAGTCCCCTCTCAATCTTCTACGCTCCAGAGAAAAAAGCCCCAGTCTGCACAACCTTTCCCTGTAACTCAGACCCTGAAATCCTGTCAACATTCTCGTGAACCTTCTCTGCACTCATACAATCCAATGGAGATTAAAGAGAATTTTAAGGTATTTTATGAACAATTATACCAAACTGAGAACGAGGGGAAAGATAGAAGATAGAAGAGTTTTTAGCTAAAATTGAACTGCCAAAATTGCAAGAGAAGCAAAACAAACTGATAAAACATTTGAAATAGAGAAAGTACAGGATATATTAAAAAAGCTGCTGAACAATAAAACACCTGGAGAGGATGGATTCCCAATAGAATTCTATAAAACATTTAAAGAGTTATTAATTCCTCCTCTCCTGGAAGTAATGAACCAGATAGAAGAAACACTGCAACCTGAAGCTGTATCTACTAGGTAATTTTATGGAAATTAGCAACAAATTGACCAAATATCAAATCTCATTTATAAAAATAGCACTGGCAGTACCAAAAAAAATGTATCATAATCACTTGGAGGACCCTCTAATTATAGCACAATAGTCTGAAAATGAACAGCTATATTCCATGGAAAAAAAAGTTACAAAGAACAAATATGACACTTTTGTAAAGGTCTGTCAGCCATACCTGGATCACAATGGGGCCCAGATACAGTAATAAGGGAACAAAAAGGTTAAATTAGATATACAATAACATTCTTTCCCCAAATGTACTCTATATATTTAAAATATATGTAAGCTCTGATGGTAATTTTTATGTATGAGGGGGTTGGGGGGGGTGGGTGGGAAAGGGAGGGAAGGACTGTTTGTTTTTGTTTGTTGTGTTTGTAAGAAAAGGTTTTAATATATTGTATATTTAAAATGTTACTATGTAGATTTTTGAAATAAAAACAAAAAATATTCAAAAATATAAACTGGGAAGATAATACTGTATTCAGTCATTTATTTTCAACATTAAATTCAAAACAACATTACAGTCCTACAGTTCTCTTCTTTAAAACATCACAACATCATTCCAGTTGCTTCTTGACCATAATATGCATTCATGGATTCCATGGAAGAAAAAAAATCTTTTATTCATGACTTTAATGTACAAAACCCCTAGAAGGATGCATCTAAAGGGATACAGGTAAAGGAGCAAGAACAGGCATTTTGGACCTTCGATATGGTCTATCAAGCAACAAATACAGGCTTATGATGTTCTCCTTCAAACATAATTTTCTTCCCTTCATATCCCTTGGTTCTTCTAATATACAAAACAATTTTGAATGCAATCCATGTCAGCCTTCACAAACTTCTGGGTAAAAGAAAAATCCCAATTTTCACGACTCTTCACATGAAGAAATTTCTCATTTTAATCTTAAATGGCCACTCTTATTTTGAGACTATGATCCTTAACTCAACTTTTCAGGTAGGAAAAACATTCCCCTTATATCCAAGCTCTGAAGGTCAATAAGAATTCTGTTTCAAATATAGAGAAGAAAACCATGTACAGTAAAACTCTGATTATCTGAAATGGTCAGGAACAGGCCTATGTCAGATAATTTTTTTTGGAGAAATTGTCATCTTTTTAAAAACAGCCCAGTAGCAACAGCAAATCCCTTGTATCAATGTTTAAACAACAAGAGAAGGCTTTTTAAGAATTCAAATAATGTTTCTCAACAAAAAAAAAAATGCTGGCTGCTGCCAATCATCAATACCTCCCCACCAACATCCGCACTGCCGCTGGGACCCACGTGTCCCCGGTAAGTTTGGCTCCAAAAAAAAATTCGGACAAATGAGGATTTCTGATTTGTTTCGGGTATCCTCATTTATCCTAATTTTTAAAAACATTTCAGATAATTGATGATTTTGGGAATCCGATTTTGAATAATTGGAGTTGTACTGTACATGGTTTTGTTCTCTATATCTGAAACTGACCAAGACTCCACATCTCAAAACACATTTATTAATTTATATAGATCTTCTTGCAATGAAAGGAAATAGAGCATTTGTCTTCCTATTCTGCCTGCCACATTTCAGTGAGCTCACTGAAGCAATTGGGTTTATCCCTTGTCCCATAACACCTTGCTATGTATAAATGGTATGAGATTATGAAATAACTGTACAACTTTGGTGAAATGTTGTAAAAGTTTGGGGGTGGGGAGAACATCTGCCATGTTAAAAAGAGTATACATGATGCTTACCCTCTTCAATTGGTGCTGTCTGCTTGGAAAGGATACATTGTAGAACTGGATTTTTCCAAGCTCCACACTCTCTAGAAATTGCAAGTAGTACCTGCAATTCATTATTTCCAAATTCCAGTAATGCAATGTGAGAATCCTATCAAAATAGTACAATGGCAATTTAAGAGCACAGACACTTCAAAATTATTCACAGGTGAATTAAAACCAGACTTAAATAGTGACTTAATTAGGCAAGAAATTTTATAAAGACACCGACTGTATTTTCATGCTGATTTTTTATAAATTTGTATTTGCCAAGTTGTAAGAATGTACGATTTGGTTACAAATCTAAGCTGAACAAACTAAGCTTAAACAAAAAGCAATATGAATGACAATTCAATGCAAACTACTTTGGATCAAGTGTACTGCAAAAAAAATTATTTGAGTTTTCCATCTTTGGGTAAAGTATTTTACTTTAAGGTATTTTATCTCCATAACAGTGTACATGTTCTGGAATAATTTCACTCACAAAAAAAATGCTGATTGAAATTTTTCCACATGTTGCACTCAAGAAGTCATTGGCATGAAAAATTCTACTTTAATTAGAATTATCTTTCATTAAAACTGACACTTTAAAGAACATGAATGCAATCAAAACATCCATACAAAAGAAGAGTCGAGGAGAAATTTTTCATCCTATTATCGCCTGGAAACACCATCTTCTCCTGAAGATGACTGTTGATTAGCCTTTGCATTTATTACTTGAGTGCAATAATGAACATCAGAGGACCATTAGGCTATTACATAACTGAAAGCATTCAAACTGGGCAAACAGAATTTCAAGCAGCAGTTTCCAAGTTGCAATCAAGAGTAGAAGCCTAACAGGAAATCCTATGGTAGCGTCCTTGTCGGTTTCCTAGACTGATTATAGTAGGAGATCAAATATGACAAATTATTCCTGTATAACCAATGGCATAACCACCATCTTTGAAAGGAGATAATTTATAAGCAAAATAAAACAGAATTTCCTAATTGTATGAAATCTATTTCTAGAATGCCTAAATTAATTACAGTTCATGAATGTACCTTCCTGAAGGAAGTAGCACTATTTGGATACAGACTTGAGTTTTCACTTGTGTATTTTGTTCAATCAAGATAAATGTTGAATGATTCAGATTTCAAGTTCACTAAAACCAAGTTGAACTAAGCCATCAACTGCTTGTTCAGTAAATTTTTAAAAATTATAGAACTATTTGAACAGGGAACATTCTGCCCTAATCTGGAAGTTGCTCCAAGTACTTTCCATTCTTCAGCTACAAAGCCTTGAACAAGAGTGCCAATAGAGAACAGTGAAACATTGAAAACCATCAATCAGAAACACCAAGTAGATGATCCAGCTCAACTGGCTCTTGTGGTCCCTGGTGTCACAGAAGCTGATCCTCGACTAATTCAATTCAGTCAATCTGATAAGTGACAGAGCACAGAGCACACCAAGTGAAATTATTCTTCATTTCAAGGAAGCATTCGTTTTGGCATCATAGAGCTATGATAAAATAGAAGTTGATGGAAAATAAGGGGGAAATTTTCCATTAGCACAAAGCATACCTTGTATAAGTGGAGACTGCTGGGGTTAAACCCAGGAAAATGGTGCAGAAGTTCTTCTGGGAAATGCCCTAAATCAAACTACCTTTTGCTTCCAGGAAAAGCAAGTGTCATGCTCCTCAAGTTAACAAGGCCTTTGACAAAGATCCACACAACAGTGGTCTAAAAGTAATAGCTCAGGTAATTCTGGAGAGAGTGGAAAGGTAGATCTAATGGTAATATTGTCTTTCTGGTACAAAGCACAAAGTAGTAGCTGATGTAGGTTTGTCTCTGAGATCACAACTAGTAGGGTTACACAAGTCTCAGTCCCTTGCTTACTCCTTTTAATGTTTTTGACTTCATCAGAGGAGCCATCGGGTTGTTTGCAGATGGTATTAAAAATGGGACAATAAGTAGGAAAGTTAGAAACTAGGAGAAGCTATATAGTTCTGTCAGCTAGTCAAAAAAACAGTAAATGAAATTAAATCCAAAAAAGTGCATTAATCGAGGATGTGGCGTGCAACAAGAAAATCTTATTGGATATCAATGAGTAATATGGAGGAACAAAGGGATCTTAGACTGTAGTTTTAATGTAGCAGCGCTGGCCAAAGTGGTTTTAAAAAGCACAGAAAATATTTTCCTTTATTGGTCAGGCACAGAGTGCGTCTAGAGATTTTGTTTGTTGTATACGCCCCTAGGTGCATTCCAGCTTCATTAATGCATACAGTTCTTATAATCACATTACAGAAGAGTTGTGATTGCATTGGAGAATGAGTAAAAAGAGAAATTAGAGTGCTGCCAGGGCTGAAGAAATTCAGTTTATACAAACTAAAGTTGTTTTCTTTGGAAAAGGACAGCTACTGAGGGGTGTGCAAAAATTAAGAATCTTAAATATTGTTAATAGGAAGGTCATCCTTCTATAGGGAGGGTGAAAACCCAGAAGGTATAGATTAAGTTATCATTAGAAGGATTAAAGGGGAAACAAAGACAGGCTGGTAGAAGCCTGAAATCGATAGCCAAAAGGATGACTGAAGGGGAAAACCTCGTCACGTTCCATACATATTTGGATACATACTTGAAGAGCCATACCTCCATGAGCAGAAGCCCAATGACAAAAGATCGATTTTTTTTTTCCTGGTAGATCCCTGCTTAGCTGCAAGTTTTTAAAATTAAATTTCCTCTCAGCTACCACCTGGTGTTACCTAGAAACTCCAGCACTGTGATAGATTGTTATATTTTATATTGTATATAGTTATGTTTTAAAGGAGATGTGGCAGGTCACATACAAACACTTCAAAACAGATCTCATTTAAAATGCCAGAGTTCTGCTCAAGCCAGGCTCAGGGTGCCTTTGCAAAAAAAAATTGAAGAATGCCTATAAGGACTTCACAAATAGGTGTTAATTGGAGATGCTGTGGAGTACTAGGTTATTGTTTTGGAAAGCAACAGATGAACGAACTCGGAAGATTAGATCAATCTGAGTGACGGTCATGTCGTTTTCTCAGAGAGACAGAGCCCTTGTGATCCATACAAGAGGAGAGAACTGGCTGCATAATATTTCACTTGAAATAAGGGAAACAAAAAGGAACTGAAAGAAAGAGGTTATCATCTGGAAAACCCTGATGGGGCAATTTTCTTCGGCAAGACACTGAAATGGCTGTTCAGAAGGAATCAGCTGTGGGTGTCCAATAAGCAACAAATCAACAAGAACCTTGCTGAGCAGTAACCATTCAAGCACCAAAGCCTGGCGAAATTCAGAAATGTTAAATTCTGTGCACAGTATAAGAATTGCCTGCAACCAGTGAACTTGGAGGAGTGAGAAGTGAGATTGGACTGTGAATCAAATAACTTTTCTGAACTTACATATACATTACATATACGTGAGCTTAGAATTAGAAGGCGGTTAAATTAGGTTAAGTTAATAATAATAAGTTAAAGTTTGATCCTGTTTTCATGTTTGAAGATCATTAAAAGCAGCTTTTGTTTAAGCAACCATTTGTCTTGGTGAATTTCTATTGTTGCTGGGTTTTGGGGTCCTCTGGGGTCATAACACAGCAATGTTTAGAGGAGCAAGTTCGAGCTGGGTATTTGGTTCCCAGTACCTCACTCTGTGACTGTGCAAGATGTTCTAACTGCCAGGCACATCAGGAGTACATTTGGATATTCTCTATTTGTCTACATTAATGGAAATTCACCAATAAAGCTTAAAACAAAGTGGTCTGACTGGACACCCCATTAATTCACCAACCATTGACACAATGTGGTTGCAACATGTACAATCTATAAAATGTGGCAACTTGCCAATGCCACTTTCAAACGCTCAATTTTTGCCACAAAACAAGCAACATAAATGCACATAACCACATACAAAAGATGCACTGCAATCTATTGGGAGAGTATACAGCTGGTCAAGGCTCTTCACAGAACAGATTGAGGGAGCACTTTCATCAGAAGGACTGTAGTCCAAGGCATTAAACATTGGCCACTGGCCCTGCAAGCATAGCTCACATTCCAATATTTATAAAAACAATATTTCTTTTAACTAAAATTAAGAAAGATTAGTTGTCAGTTGAGTTTGGACATGACTATTTCCCCAAAGTGAAATTATTTCACTGAAGATCTAAATAAGAGTTGCTTTCAATGCAGGGTGTGTTTTATTCTAAACATTAAATGCACAACATATGAACATGTGTATATTCAAACACTTTAAAATGGTGATCACTTTAAGAATAAATTTTAGACTTGCATTTTATGAAATCAACTCAAAACCAGTTCAACAACCCAAAGGGCATTGTTTTGTTTGAAGTATCAGACATTTAACTGAGTTTCTGAACCAATTCCCTCACCTGCAATGTCTGTTGCAGCTGCAGCCATACATCTTGAGGAACTTCATCAGGAAGTGAAAGTAGCAGTTCAAAACAGCTCCTACAATTATTAAAGAATATGGATAATCTGTCTTTTTTTTTTTTTAAAAAGTTTGACCTATTTTATGAAATATTAAATATATTACATCTTCTTAAAAAATGAAAGGTCCAGGCTTCCAATTATATAACAGAAGGCACTTGCTGGACAAGCCTAGTAAAAAAATTTTTTTTTTTTTAAAATATTGAACAAGTTACTGAACTAAAAGTTGTTTTGTTGACAAAACATTATTGCCTTAATGTTTTCATGAAATGTAATTTGGTTTTATATATTTCACAAAAGTAATTCATTCCCTTAACATGCTTGGATCCAGATGTAAAAGATTTCCTTATATGCACTGAATTATCACTAAAGACTTAATAAGTACTAATAATTTTCATCTGCAGCAAACATTTTACAAGTCACACCCCATTACAGGCCACCAAAATAGTCAAAAACAATAATTTAGTTTCTATACAGATAATAAATTCTTACTTTTCTAGTTTCTTTTTTAAAAGAGCCATCAATTGAAGAGATACTTACACTGCTAACTGACCAAGTACAAAATTAATGTGAGCACACTCTGTAGAGAGGTAAGGCCTTGCACTTGTATAATTCTGGATAGAAATCCGATAGACTTCCAATAAAGGTAGGAGTTCTTCAGGAGCTTTGTATTTTTCACCATATTGTATCAAGATCTGCAATGGAAGAAAATGGTTATTTAGAAACTACAAACTAAATCACAATGACTTCTGCAAAATCCAATAAATTGGTTGAACGCTCTTTACCCTTCACAAAACCAAGATGATCTTGTTAGATTACCTTGAATGCAAGTGCAACACTACAAAATCTTTAATTAACATTTCCCCCAGACAGATGTGATGCTAACTGGATTGTTGTTTCTTGTTTTCTGCCTCTTGTTTCAAATAAAGTTCTATTTGCTATTTTTCAATCAAATGTGGCCTTACACAAAGTTAAGGAATTTTGTAAAATTAAAATCAATGTGTCAACCACATTGCAGGCCAACTGAATCCTGAAATTTGCAAATCCATAGTCTGACAATTTTCTTAACATTACTTCACTGATGACTGCAATTTTCCTGAAATCTTTTTATCCCTTCCAATTCCCAATTTAGAGCCAATTCTGATATTTTATTTGTACATTCAATAATGAACTGTAAAGGATTGATTTTACAAAGACTGATAATGTCAAATGTTTCAAACTGAAAATACAATAATATTATGCATATCATCTCTAAATCCATTCAGCATCTTTCATGCAAATCGGAGAGGACTGAGAATTGACAGGTATGTTATAGATTTCCACACTGTACAGTAATTCTTCTTTCTTTGGCTTGGCTTCGCGGACGAAGATTTATGGAGGGGGTAAAAAGTCCACGTCAGCTGCAGGCTCGTTTGTGGCTGACCAGTCCGATGCGGGACAGGCAGACACGATTGCAGCGGTTGCAAGGGAAAATTGGTTGGTTGGGGTTGGGTGTTGGGTTTTTCCTCCTTTGCCTTTTGTCAGTGAGGTGGGCTCTGCGGTCTTCTTCAAAGGAGGCTGCTGCCCGCCAAACTGTGAGGCGCCAAGATGCACGGTTTGAGGCATTGCATTGGTTATTTACTACACTCTTAGCAGAGACAGACATGTTAACCAAAGTTCATTGTTTCAAATAAATGTTATTGTTAGGCACTGAAGAATTGTTTCACAATACTGCAGTAGCCTCCTTTCCACTTGGAGAATTTTTCTAATGCATTTGTATATAGTGTACTAAATTACAATTCAAGATTGCAGAAACATAGTTCCTTTGAAAGCTGTGACAGAAGTCCAAAGTCTTATGCAGAAGCACAGAGGTTAATAAAGAGATCCTGATGTGACCTGAAATGCAAAACCATTCAGTTCCTCAGCAAGTTTCCCAGGGAAGTAAAAGCAGTCATGAAGTAATCTGTGACAAGCAAGAGAACAATCATGCAATTTGATTTAGTATCCCTTTGGAAGAATATTTATAGCAAATTTTCACAACTAACGCAGAGTCTTGGACCTGTATCTTTCCTGATTAGCTAGCTGATTCCAGCATTTTCTGGCTTTTATTTCAAATTTTCAACATCTAAAGTTTGTTTTTCGCCATTAGTGCAGTGGACTTTACACAAAAAAAACAGGTTTTAAAGAAAATTGCTTGGCTATTGCTATAGAGGTGCATACATGTGGGTAGCAAGTGATACCATATGATAAATCAACACAATTATCTTTGGTTTAGGCCACGTTTGTACAGTAATTAGCTCTTGGGGGTGGTCTAAAGTTTTACCATGCCTGATAATCTTGTAAATTCAACTTTTCGGAATTATTTGGAGATGAAGTCACTCAAATCTTTAAATAAACAAGCAATTCCGATTGTCAGTATAATGGTCTCCAAGTACATTTGGTAAAATAGGCATTCAAATGACGAAGGATAGTGTGGGTAAGGAAAATCTCAACATGAGTAGCCAGGAGGAAGTAAATTGTGAAATAGAACTAAAAATTAAATACAATTCCCAGAACAGCCAAGAATCAACTTTGTGTACTCAGTTATAGTAACAGAATGCCCATCTTGGATCAACTATCTCAATATCTCTTACATTACCACATAAAGAACATTATAATTTTGGAAATTAATATTTCAAAAAAATAACTGCAAAGCTATCTTTCTGAAAATTTCTATTTCAATACATGACAATGGTGAACTGGCATCAAAATAGAGCTTTTTTTTAAAATGTTAAACAAAATATTCAATTTTCCACTTCTAAAGAGATCCAAGGCATTAAATGATTTGAGATATATTCAAGTCACCAACCTCCGAACCACGACCTGACTAAGACAACAGTTAATCTACTGTTTAACCATCATCGTAAAGGTGACTTCGTAGCAGCACAAGATTTCAGATTTGTCAGAGTACATACGTGACATCACATACAACTGAGATTTTTTTTTCCTGTGGGCATGGCAAATTACCACTAATTGGTAGTGCAAAAAATAAACTGCACGTAGCGTAAAACATGTAAACAAAAAACTAAAACCGACTGTGCGATTCAGAGACAACAAGAAGAAAATCAATAAAATGCAAAGGAGTCCTTAAATGAGACAGTCATTGATGGGCCTGATAGTGGAGGGGTAATAGTTGTTCCTGATCCAGGTGATACGAATCTTGTGGCATCTAGACCTCTTTCCTGATGGCAGCAGCAAGAACAGAGCGTGTGCTGGGCGGTGAGGACCTTTGATGATCGCTGCTGCTGCTGCTCCCTGTAGATATACTCAATAGCAGGGAGAGTTTTGCTTGTGATAGCCTGGACTGTGTCCACTACCTTTTGCGGGGCTTTTCGCTCAGGGGCATTGGTGTTTCCATACCAGACCGTGATGCAGCCTATCAGCACACTTTCTACCTCTAAAAATTTGCCAGGTTTCTGATGTCATACCAAACCTCCACAAATTCCAGAGAAATTAAAGGCGCTGGTGTGTTTTCTTCATGATGCCATTGGTGGTAATAATCACAGTAGCAGTTTATTTATTATAGCGCATTTAACACAACGCACATGGATCCAAAGCACTGAACATACAATGAGGAATACATTGGTTGCTATTTAAATGATAGCAGGCAGCCACCAAATTACACCAGCGCAGCCATCTTTTTACATAGACTACACCACTTAGATCATTGTTCAAACTATACCCGTTCCTCCCAATCGCAGCAATGAACAACTTTCCAATTTCAAATGAACAACAGTACTACAAACACCAGACTTCAAAGAACAAGTGGTGAACACAAATAACCTCGTTCGCAAATACATTTGGATGTGACAACAAGTTCAACTGCAATCATCTTATGGCTGGTATACCAGCATCGGCAACTTAGATGTTAAAGTTTGCTAGCTTCAAGAGGAAAACTACCAAGTCACAGTTTCTTGAGGCAGCAGAGAAACAGCTTGCCTCAAAGCCTCCCTAACCTCGGATGATTTGAACACCTTGAGGCCTCGCGCCTCAGATCAACATATCCTTTGGATTTCTCAGGGTTAACACTACTCCATTGCTCCGGTCGGATAGGGACACCACCTCTATATCTGCCACAGTGCACCATTTCCATGACCATTGAAGCAGGCACCACTAGAAGGCAGAGGCCACATCGCCAAGAGACCCCGCAGCTCAGTCTCTTCAATAGGCCTCTCTCCACAACCGTCCAGCTGCAAACCTTGTGTCTTCGTTTCAGCGACTCACTTGTTTGGCAACCCAGGATACAGTTCCAGACTCACTGCATATCACAGAATCTTTCAAATCCTGTTTTGTGCATGGTGTGTCTACTTACTAGTTATAGCAGTCTTGGGATCCAGAGTGGCGCCTGCTGCAACCGCAGTCGTGCCATCACCTTTCCACTGGTGTGTTGGATCCAGAAAAGATCTTCCAAGATAGTGACTCCCAAGAACTTACATTTGCTCACCCTCTCCACCTCTGATCCCACAATGATCACTGGATTTTGACATCTGGCTTTCCTTTCCTGAAATCAACAATCAGCTCCTTAGTTTTGGTGACACTGAGTGCAAGGTTACTGTTGCACCATTTAGCCACGTTTTCAATCACCATCCTGAAAGCTGACCCATCCCCCTCTTTTATACCACTACCATGGTTTTGTCGGCAAATTTGTAGATGGTGTTATTGCATTAAAGTGCTCAGGAAGTTATTAGTTCAAGTTCTGTGACCAAGATCAGTTTTCCCAGCCAAGTTCAGTTTTCCCAATTGATGCCTGGCTCCATGCATAGATGACTATGGAAGTTCCCTGGTGAACAATGGTTTCCGACTCCATCACAACATAACCTCCAATATTTAAGATTCACAACAGTTGGTTCCATCTGGCTGGCTTGGAATGAACACATTTGCTGGGATCCTAACAATGACCTCATCATTGGTCTAATGTGAAAATCTTAGATTTTTGATCAAAAAACCATGTCTTTACACCTTTTTAAAATGGCCAAAATTTCCAAACACTCATGTGAAAGATTTTTACTGTATGGATGATGCAAATGCAAATATATATATATGTGGTTAACTAATTCCTAATAAGGAGTCACGTGATGGAGTAGTGGATGGTCGGGGAACTCCAGCCCTCTCCGGAAAAGTTTTTAAAAAAACAGAGAAAACACAAAGGCACAAACACAAAAATTAAAATAAAGTGAAAGTAAAGGTGGGAAGAAAATGGCAACGAAGAAAGAAAAGTCGAAAGCAAAGGAAAGAAGAGAAGAAGAAAATACATCGGAAGAAGAAGGTGAAGGCCTTATCTGTCCGAGGAGGCCCGCTGTGGAAAGAGAAGCCCGCTCCCTCAGGTCAGTCGAAGTCCTGAGCTCGGGACTACAAAAATGGCTCGCGGAGCCAAGCAAAAGTGCGCAACCGCGCAAGACAAAAAAAAACACTGACGGGAGGGGGGACCAGCTGAGGAGTCGATCTCCACAGCTGAAATTGACAGCCACAACACAGCAGCAAGAGGAGAACATAGAAAACAATGAGAACAAGAAAGAGAGTAAAAGGAAATCAAATAAACAACAGATGACCAACCCAGAGGAAGAAGAGGAAGAACACAGAGAAATGGAAGAAGAAGGGAAGGGCAAGTACATGGATATATTTTTTTTAAAAGAATACATGGAATCAATAAAAGAATGGCAATCACAAGAATTTAGTGAAATAAAAAGTACAGAAGAAAAGATGAATAGATTAGAGATTTTCATGTCAAATATAGGAAAAAGAGTGGACAAGGTGGAAGAATGAGAAACAGCCGTAGAAATGGAAGTAGAGGACTTAAAAAAGAAATTAGAAGAATCTAATAAAAAAGTTAAAGAGACACAAGAGCTGTTAGCTCAGAAGATAGATATAATGGAAAATTATAATAGAAGAAATAATATAAAGATAGTGGGCCTTAAGGAAGATGAAGAAGGCAAGAATATGAGAGAATTTATAAAAGATTGGATCCCCAGGGTCCTAGGAAGACCAGAATTACAGGAAGAAATGGAAACAGAAAGGATACATAGAACATTAGCCCCTAAACCACAACAAAAACCAAGATCCATTTTAGTAAAATTCCTAAGATATACAACAAGAGAAAATATATTGGAGAAAGCAATGAAGAAAATAAGAGAAGACAAAAAGCCACTGGAATACAAAGGTCAAAATTTTTTTTTCTATCCAGATATAAGTTTTGAACTCCTGAAGAAGAGGAAGGAGTTTAATACAGCAAAAGTGATCCTATGGAAAAAAGGATATAAATTTATGCTAAAGTACCCAGCGGTACTTAAAATAGTTATTCCAGGGCAGAAAAACAGACTATTCTCGGATGCGGAGGAAGCACGAAAATTTGCAGAACAACTACAAAACAGACAGAGAGATGAAGACATGTAACGAGAGCAAAAATTACCACAAACTATATGTATGTGTGTATGTATATTTAAAAGAAAATATATAGAGTATAGATAAGAATTAATAAGGGAAAGTAAGGAAAGAGAGGAAGTAAGGAGGGAATTAAGAGTGACCTTTGTTATATATGAAGATTAAAATCTTTTCTGGGGGGGCTGGGCGGGGAAGAATTACGGTCACTGCGAAATCAGTTGACGTTTGCGAGTGATTTCGCAAATCCAAATGGAGAGGGGAGATGTGGTTGCCCGACAAGGGACAAAGGGCAACTCAGGAAGGGGAGGGGATAATGGGGGTTAAAGGATTTTTAGATGGGAGAGTAATGGAAATATTTTATGTTTTAGAAATGTTGTCTTATAATGTGCTTAAAAAAAACCAGAAATGGTTAAGAAGGAAAGGTGATGATGAGGAAATGGAAATGAAAGATAAACAAAGTATAAGATGGCTATGTTGAATTATATGACTTTAAATATTAATGGAATACATAACCAAATCAAAAGGAAGAAACTTTTAAATTTATTGAAAAAAAATTGATATAGCATTCATTCAAGAGACACACTTAACCGAAGTGGAACACAAAAATTAAAGAGAGATTGGATAGGACATGTAACAGCAGCATCATATAATTCAAAAGCTAGAGGAGTAGCTATATTAATCAGTAAAAATGTACCAATTAAAATAGAAGAGGAAATAATAGATCCAGCAGGGAGATATGTAATGATAAAATGTCAGATATATTCGGAGTTTTGGAATTTACTCAATGTATATTCACCTAATGAAGATCAAAAATTTATGCAAGATATCTTTTTGAAGATAGCAGATACGCAAGGGAACATACTAATAGGAGGGGATTTCAATCTTAATTTGGATTCAAACATGGATAAAACTGGAAAAAAAAATTAATAGAAAGAACAAAGTTTATAATTAAATCGATGCAAGAAATGCAACTTTTGGATATATGGAGGAAACAACACCCAAATGAAAAGGAATATTCATATTATTCGAGCAGACATAAAACATACTCAAGAATAGACCTATTCCTGTTATCAGCTCACATGCAAGAGAGAGTTAGGAAAACGGAATATAAAGCTAGACTATTATCAGACCACTCCCCCCTGTTATTGACAATAGAGTTAGAGGACATCCCACCAGGAATGTATAGATGGAGATAAAACTCCATGCTACTTAAAAGGCAGGATTTTGGAGAATTAATTGAACGACAAATTAAAATGTACTTTGAAATAAATACGGAATCAGTGAAAGATAAGTTTATACTATGGGACGCAATGAAAGCGTTCACCAGAGGGCAAATAATAAGTTATGTAACCAAGATGAAGAAGGACTACAACCAGGAAACAGAACAGCTGTAAAGGGAAATAGCAAATATAGAAAAAGAATTAGCAATGAAGGAAGACACAACTAAAAGAAGAGAATTGGCAGATAAAAAAATAAAATATGAAACACTACAAACATACAAGGTGGAAAAGAACATAATGAAGACAAAACAGAAATATTATGAACTAGGAGAAAAAAAGCACAAAATTCTAGCGTGGCAGCTTAAGACAGAACAAACTAAGAGAATGGCATTGGCATTAAGGAAAAAAGACAAGCAAATCACATATAATCCAACGGAGATTAATGAAAACTTTAGAGAATTCTACGAACAACTATATCAAACTGAAAACTAAGGGAAAGAAGATAAAATAGATGAATTTTTAACTAAAATTGAACTACTGAAATGACAAACAGAGAAACAAAATAAATTAACAGAACCATTTGAAATAGAAAAAATACAGGAGATAATAAAAAAACTAACGAACAATAAAACACCAGGAGAGGATGGATTCCCAATAGAATTCTATAAAACATTTAAAGATTTATTAATTCCTCCCCTTCTGGAAGTAATCAACCAGATTGATAAAACACAAAGCTTACCAGAGTCATGTAAAACAGCAATAATTACAGTAATACCAAAGACAGGGAAAGATCCACTTATACCAGCGTCATATAGACCAATATCTTTATTTAACACAGATTACAAGATAATAGCTAAACTATTAGCAAACAGATTAGCCGACTATGTACCAAAAATAGTAAATCTAGACCAAATTGGATTTATTAAAAAAAGTCGAACAACAGACAATATCTGTAAATTTATTAACTTAATTCATGCAGTAGAAGGAAATAAAACTCCAACAGTAGCGGTTGCTTTAGACGCAGAGAAGGCCTTTGACAGAGTAGAATGGAATTATTTATTTAAAGTACTACAAAAATTCAGCTTACCAGAGAAATATATTAATTGGATTAAAGCATTATATAAGGGGCCATTGGCGAAAGTGACAGTAAACGGATATATATCAAAACAATTTAACTTAAGCACATCAACAAGGGAGGGATGCCCACTATCTCCTTTACTGTTCGCATTAGCCATAGAACCATTGGCAGAACTGATAAGAACAGAAAATAAAATAAAAGGGATAAAAATAAAAGACAAGGAATATAAAATCAGTCTATTTGCAGATGACGTTATAATATACTTAGTAGAACCAGAAATATCAATAAAAGAATTACATAGGAAATTGAAGGAATATGGAGAAGCGTCGGGGTACAAGATTAACGCAAATAAAAGCGAAGCAATGCCAATAAATAATGCGGATTTCTCAAAATTTGAGAAAGAATCACCATTCAGATGGCAAACGCAAGCAATGCGATATCTAGGTATACAAATAAATAAAAACCTCAGCCATCTATATAAACTCAATTATTATCCACTAATTAAAAAATTACAAGGCGACTTAGAGCATTGGAAAGATTTACCACTAACACTGATAGGAAGGATAAACTGTATTAAAATGAACATTTTCCCAAGGATACAATATTTATTTCAGACATTACCAATATGATTAACAGAGAAATTTTTCAAGGATTTAAAGAAAATAAGAAGGAAATTCTTATAGAAAGGGGGGAAACCGAGGATAGCACTAGATAAATTAACAGAATGGTATAAACAAGGAGGCTTACAACTACCAAACTTTAAAATTATAGAGCCGCACAATTAAGATACCTATCAGATTTTTATCAAACAAGGGAAAAGCCAGATTGGACTAGATTAGAACTAGATAAAATAGGGGAAAAGATACCTGAACATATATAAATGGGATGAAAAATTGGTACTACGTAGAAATTCTCCGGTATTGCATCATCTGCTCAACATCTGGAAGAAGATTCATGTAGAAAGGAATAAAACAAATTACCAACTACCAAAACTAATACTGACGCAAAATCAGCTAATCCCTTTTACAATAGATAACCTTTCCTTTAGAGAATGGGAGAAAAAAGGGATCAAAAGAATAGAGAATTGTTTTTCAGGAAATAAACTATTATCCTTTGAACAATTGAAGGATAAATATAATATAACTGACGATACAAGGTTGGCATACTACCAACTGAAATCCTACTTGAAGGACAAATTGGGAAACAGTCTGAGGTTACCAGAAGGAAGTAATTTTGAATATGTGATTATAGATACAATGATAATCAAAAAATTTATAACAAACATGTATATTAAACTACAAGAAAAGGAGAATGAGGAAACAAATGGTAAAACCAAACAAAAATGGGAACAAAATCTAAGCATAAAGATAAAGAATGAAACATGGGAGAAACTATGCTCCGGAACCATGAGAATAAAACAATAAACACAAGGTTACGTATGATACAATATAACTGGATACACAGGTTATACATTACACCTCAAAAGTTAAATAAATGGGACCCAACAGTATCAGACAGATGTTTTCGCTGTAAAAATGAAACGGGAACAACAGTTCATGCAATCTGGACATGTGAGAAAGTGAAAAAATTTTGGGAAGATCTAAACCAGATACTAAATAAAATCACAAAAAGCAATATACCAAAAAACCCAGAGATCTTCCTCCTAAGTAATATAAAAAACAAAGAATTTGGACTTGATTTGGATGGAGCACAAAAAAGATTTGTTAGGATAGCCCTAGCTGTAGCAAAAAAATGTATTATGTCAACCTGGAAATTAGAAGATAATTTGAGAATACAACAATGGTATATAGAAATGAATAAATGTATTCCATTAGAAAAAATAACATATAATTTAAGAAATAACATTACAATATTTGAACAATTATGGGAGCCATACATGAAACACAATAGAGAAAACCTATCGTGGACATCTACCACCTAAAATGACAGAAGGAGAAGAGAATGAAAAGAACTGACTCAGTGGAATTTCTTGTTTATTTTTATTGAGTGACAACATTGTTTAATGGGTTTAATGTATCTTAGATTCTGAACTTTAAATAAGTGGGAGGGGAGGTGAGGGAGGGGAGGAGGGAGAAAATGACACTGTATATATTTGAAAAGGAAAATGTATGTATCTTGATCAATGTGGTTTATAGTGTGAAAAATAAAAAATAAAAAACTAATTCCTAATAAACAACTTGCATTTTTTCTATGTCCGTCATAAATTGTGTCTTTTGCATAGTTATAGTACATTTATAAATTTAATCATGTTGAACATTATATTGACACCAGCAATACAATGAAGTACATCTTAATAAATATTAATTTTTAAAATGCAATTTATTAATTTTTTTTAACAAGTACACAAAACCACAAGTAATCATATTTAAGAATTTGGTAGTAAGACAATATTATCAAATTTCTGGAAATGTACACAATAAATCACCTTCTGGATCTGCTGCTCCAAAATCCCAATAAATGTGATATTTTGTCACCTTATAATCTTTGATTAAATTGTCTTAATTAAAAAAAAATAATTTAAGCTCATCAAATACATTTTTTTCCTTTATTTGCCCTGGCACAGTTTTAACTTTGTAATCAAACAATTCACATGTGATTAAAGTGCAGATTTTATTAAAAATTTGTATACATTTTCATTTGAGTATGTAGAAATTACAGCACTTTTTATATATTGTATCATCATATCAGGACACCATAATGATTGGGACATGTGGCTTCACATCTGCAAACTTGATAACACTGTTGGAGCTGGATCTGGCGATGCAATTGTGGGTCGATAGCTTGAACAGGAGCAGGCTGAGCACACAGCCCTGAGGTGCACCAGTGCCCAATATTCTGCTAATGACCCGGATGGAATGGTCTTTGTTCGGAAGTCCAAGATCCAGTTACAGAGAGGGGTGTTGAGTCTCAGCGAGGACAACTTCTCCACCAGCCTCTGAGAATTCTTGTATTAAATGCCGAGCTGAACAGCCTAGTCGAGGAGGTGTTGTTCTCCAGGTGGGCCAGGACAGAGTGAAGCGACAAGGCTATAGCATCGTCTGATGCTATGATGCAGGGCAAGGGAGGCAGACCCCAGTCATCCTCTCTCCCGCTCTTCTGGTCCTTGGCATTGACCTCCAATCCAATGCTCTACAGCAGCTATATCACTCTCTGATGCAGCCAACCAAGATACTCTTGAAAAAGGTTGACAAGATGGTGACCAGTAACCTTGACCACCTCAGTCTGCTCACACCTTCCTGACAAGTGAGATGATGTGTCTACGATTGGTCATTACTTCAGTGGACTCCAAGGAACTTGGTGCTCTCCACTCTCTCTATTGTAGAGTTACTTATGTGAAGTGGAGGGTGGTCATCCCTACTCTTCTGAAGTCTACAATCATCTTGATCACTTCTGTGATCTATGAATATTCTCGTGACATCACTGGCATCATTTGTCTCAGAGTCTAATAGTTTAGTTCACATTAGATATAGGCACAAAACTTTCAACCAATCTTGCATTGCAGTATTAGCAAAGTGCAGCTTTCACCTGAGACCTTAAATGGCTTTTCCAAGCATAAAATAGATCAAATTTTAATCAAAGAGAATGATGGCCTGACCCTCTTTTAATCAACATCTCAAAGAACAGTCATCTTTGCATTGTCAATTTGCTGTTGAAACAATTTTGTACACACAGATATGCTATTTTCTCCTACATTCCTTCAGATCTGAAGCAATATATTTCTGTGAAGTGATTTAAGATATTTTGAGGACATGAAAACTTTATTTAAACTCATCATATTAGCACACCCAACTGCTGGAGAGCATTCTGAGATTCACCAGGATGGTGTTTTTGATATAGCACTTTAGTTATGAGAGATCGGGTGTTTTCTCCTTGGAGCAGAGGAGGTCAAAGGATGATGATACATATAATTATGAGGGATATTGATTGGGTACAATGCAGGAAACGATGACATTTGAAGGGCATTTGAGGGGTATCTCTTTCACCTAGAGGGAAGCAAGTACTAGAGTGATGGAAGCAGAGCTACTGACCATATTTAAGAGGAGTCTGGTTAAGCACTTGAATTGCCTAGGCATAGAACATATCTGAAAGTAATAAAGATTAATGTCCTCTGATCAGTGAGGAAATGGTGGGCCAAAGGTTCAACTCTGAATAAAGCTAGTAGTCTTTATGCCACTAGTATCACATTAGAGTCACAAAAAATTCTTAATAGGATTTTCAAAGAGAAGAAAACATAGTTCAAAGTGAAATACATCAGCACAAAAAAAATCAAATAATGAAGCCAAGAGCAATCCAGCTAATCTTCTGCCAAACCCTTCTTCCACACCCTTAAATTCTTATTTATCATCCTTTTGACAACCACTAGTGAAGCATCCTTAACCAGTACACCTACATTCAGTGCAATCCACAAACATTGTGTAAAATTTCCCATAATTTTTTGTCAATTATCTACATTCTACAACTCCTGTCTCCCCCAGGTTTTAACTTCTCTTCTAAAGGGAAAACATTCCCATTATTTACACCATTTTAGAGACATAAACATCTCTATCAGTAGGTCTTTTCCTATGGTGTGAACAAGTGGGTAAACCAGGCAATTTAATCGGTTACCTACCTAGGAATTGCGGGATGTGAAAAGGTCGAATTGGGCACGGCTGGTCAAAACTGACCGGGCTCCAATACGTAGGTGGGGGGTACTCTAGGAGCCCAGCTAAGTTCACCTGCCAATCCCCTTCTGGCAGTGAGAAACAACAAATGCCTTACCAAGGCTTTGTGACATCAGCGCTGAATGCATCACATTGGCGATCCACCTCTGAGGATTTTGCAACTTTTGCTTTTCATGCAAAAGACAATTTATGAATCAAACTATTACTTTTCATCATTATTATTCAGTTCCTTGAAGTTTTAAGTTCACTTTAAAACTTAATTGATGTATAAATAACCAAGTTTACAACAAGCTGGAAGAAAAAAATGCTACTGACGGTTCTGGAACCGAGTATCTGGAGATGGAAGAAAGGTTAACATTATGCAAAACAGAGCAGCATTCAGTTGTCTGTTCTCTTTATTAATGCTATAACAAGGTCTCTACGCAGCACCATCTACTGCAATTGCCAGAAATACTTAAAAGGAGAATGTCGCTTTTTTGTTAAAAAGTTGGCCAAGATTTTCCATCACTCTGTCATATCCCGCCAACCAGTAACTCCATCTTGTAACGTTCTTTCAATTTCCCTCAATACTTTAACTGTACAAAACATCTGCATGTAGGTTTTTGCAGGTGACAGTCTATTTTAGCTTGAAAGTGTTCAAATAAGTGATTAAGTAATTAATATTTAAAAGCCCCATCATGGCAAAGCCTGACAATCACAGAATGACATGTGGCAATGCTGGAATTCTTACAGCACCTGTGGATGCCTGCATTTAACATCTCCACATAGTTATTTTAAAGCTAATCTGTCAATCCCTGGTTGGTAACAAAAGTTAAACCAAGTTTCTGAGCCTTAACTACAGTGTAAACTGCAGCTCCAGAGACTTTATGAAACCATTCCTTTGCCTTCAACATGTTACTATATTATCTTAAGGCCATTATACAAGAGATTTGCATCACCATCACTTTTGTAATTTTAACATGAAGCTCATAGCTTTGGTTACATCAAGGATAGGGCAGGCGTTTGCCGCGGCACTTGCCCGCTTTGTTGTAAGAAACATCGAACACCGCACATGTTCTCACTACCAATACATGCAGGCATCTGGCAGGAGAATAAATAATTGACCTTTATATAAGAGTTGGAACCTGATGATTCTGTTGCACAATTTAACTTTAGAATGTGTTAAAGTGGTCTTCAACGTTAAGATTTATACAAGCGGGTTCTGGTGGTATTCCTGTGAGTGCGTAACGTGTCACTCACGATGTCATTGCTGGGGGTGGGACATTCCTGAAAATGCCCACTTGCTGATTTTCAAGGTACAGCCTTCTCGGGAACTTCACCCAGTTCCCGGGGAGGGGGTCCACCTACATTCAGCACTGTGAAAAGGCCTAGTAATCACCAAAGAGGACCTCCAGCTACACAAGTCTATTTACCTGCCAAAGCTCATCATTTTGGAAACATTTCAATAAGTCACTTCTCTCCATTCAAGTACAAAACCAATACTGAACACAGTACTAACAATTGAGAATTTATATTCATCACAACTTCCTTGGTCTTGTATTTTTTTTTGCTGTAATGAAGTCTATAACTCCATCTGACTTTTTGTTCAAAAATATCATTTTTACACTATACCAGCATGCCACTTCATATTTATCTCAACAAGTCTTGGATTTTTCACAAACTGAATTAGCTGCAGGAATTACCTAATTTTAGAACAATCTAGTTCTGAACATACTTCAATGGAATAACATATGCAACATGGTGTAGGGAGATAATTTATACCTTCAAGTTTAACACAGAATTAGTTAGAAATGCAGATGTTATAAGCTAAAACAACACTATCTAAAGGGAATCCTGTGAAACAGTCTCAGTCAGGAAGTGCATGGGAACTTGCAGATGCAATCTGTTTTGCCCACCCATAAAAGCAGCCAAATAATGACTACCATAAATATAAAAAAAACCTCTCTTAATAAAATCTCTATGATTCTGTCAAAAACTAAGCAATATCACCTTATAATTATTTGTTCAAGGAGAAAGATTTACATTTATCATGTGCTGCTGTCACTATAGCAACCATTTTAAGTGGGTTTATGTATGCATTATTCAATAGCAAATATGACACTGGTCAAAACATACTTTTGCAACTTGATAATACATTGCTTTGATTTTTGGTTTCTTTAAAGTAAGCAAATTGGAAGAATTTCATAGATTCATTGGCTATGGTCTAATTCACAACAAAAGCATCTTTTAAAACTATTACACAAGAATAGGACAAATACATTTTTCATAAGCTTTCACACAAGACTATTAGAGAAGTTTTATCTAGATGAACATTTGTACACAAAAAAAGTGAAAGGATAGATTTAAAAATTTCCTGCCTGCTTTTTGCTCATATCTTGATAAAGGGCTCAGACCCAAAACATTGTTTACCCATTGCTTCCTATGGATGCTGGGTGACCTGCTGAGTTTCTCCAGCGCTTTGTGTATTGAACAAAATTAACCCTTAAATGTTTTGCCTATTTGATCCAAGATTGCAAGATCCTGTCACTTTCCAAAACACTTTTAATGAGAATTTAATGACATTTGTGTTCTCTTACGCACTTTCATCTGCAGGATTTTATTCAAATTCAAATCATTCAGGAATAAATTATTGGATACTTATACACCAAGCCAATAGTCCTCATTTTACATAGAAGCACACTGGCTAATGGTTATTCAAAGAAAGTTAATTAATGCTCCCAATAAGAGACACTCGGGGGGAAAAAAAGAACAATTAGGCCAAAACACAAATCAAGTTATGGTCAGTAACAATAACCTCCACTTGAAATAATTTGGGAACATTCCGTTTATCCCACCCAACTTCAAGTATTATTTTCAAACAAAAATCCATGCTCAAATGATATGCTATTGGCAGGTTAGGAACCAGGACATATTTGAACATCTTACTCAGCATGGGCCAAATGACCCATTTTTGTGCTGTCTATCATGTACATTAACAATTTTAAATAGACATTTACAATTTCAACATATGCAAATAAAATAATTTCAGGCATCAGTGCAACTTGCTTTACTTTTCAAACTGAACAACACAAACCAGAAAACTTAATTGATAACAGTTTTCATCAAATTAAATACTCAGACACTAAAACATGGATATTATAAATTATTTCAGTGATACCCCAGCATGACAGGGAAAGCAGAACAAAATTCCTACAAGCCATTTACTAATTTGCCACTGCATCGTTCAGTCAAATCGCAACTGATCTATACCAACTCCACACCTTTACTCTAATCCTCAATTTAGTTTAAATTTTAAATCTACTCCACTGCTGAATACTCACTACATTGTTAAATAATCAAATTTCTCTTCTGTTGAATGGCAGATATGATTCTCAGGTTGTAACACATTGCCTGCCATCCTTACCAACTTCTGATTTTTGGAATCAGAACAACACAAAAAAAAGTGGCAAATTAAGGACCCAATTACACAAAGTGCAAAAGTAAAACATGAAAATCGTAGACATTGTGGTTGAAATAATAACAATGCTGGAGAAACTCAGCAGGTCTTTTATATAGCAATGCTAAAAATACATAACCAATGTTTCGGGCTTGAGGCCTTCATCAAAGTATGCAAAACAAGTCAGCAGGCATATAAACAAGAGAGTAGGGGGAGGTGAGGTCACAAAAGCAGGAGGCAACATTCACATTGTATTTTTACCTTTGCCACATAAAGGACATTGACCTGCTGAGCTTCTCCAGCACTGTTTTTACACAAAGTGTAAGTTTGTAACACAATGGATTAAATGTATCAATAAGTGGCAAGTAACAATAACTGACATGGTTGCTTAGCATCTATCCACAATTTTACCATAGCTAGATATATGTAGAAGTGAAACTTAAACAAAACTGCAGAAGTCCAAATATATAAATAATATTTCTTCCATCAAAAAGAAATAATAAAAAGGGAAATGACAAAATTGTGACCACAACTTCCAACTTGTTGCTTAGGTACCTTTTAAACCTAAAATAGGGGCTTCTACGTGATCAAGTACCTTCGTACTCAAAGAGAAGATTAGGTTAGACAAACTTTGTTCGCATATTACATGCAGGTCTAAAGAGTTCACAAGACGCCACAATTACAATACAAAAATCACCTTCCCTGAAACAAAATTCAAATTCCGAAATTTAATGAAACTTGTAATATTACAGGTAATTCACTAATAAAATCCTCCAGAGAATGTCCAAGAGGTTTATATAGAATCCGTTTCTACTCAAGTAAATTAGGCAAGAAATCACAATTAGCAGCAAATAACTTGTTTTTCAGAATTCTGTACACACTCAGGAACTAATTCAGATTTATTGTCAGAGTTCATACTCAACATCACATACAACCCTGAGATTCTTTCTGCAATTGATAGTGCAAAAAAACTGTATATACAATGTAAACAAAAAAATGCAAATAACTGTGTAAAACAGATTTTTTTTTAAAAGTGCCAGAGTCCTTAAATGAGTCCCTGACTTAAAAAAAAATTTCACACTATGCACCATATTAACCAAAATACACACAAACATTTCCCTCTTGAATTTACAGTGTCATTTTCTCCCCTTTCCCCCCCCCTCCCTTCCCACCCTCCTTCAAACCCATTAAACGTTCAACATAGACAATACAATAAACCCATTAAACAATGTCATCACACAATGAAAATAAACAAGAAATTTGTGTCATCTACTTTTACACACTGGGTCAGTTCATTTTGTCTTCTTCTCCTTCTGTCATTTTAGGGGGTGCAGGTCCGCGGTAGGACTTCTCTGTTGTGTTCCATGAACGGTTCCCAAATTTGTTCAAATAAGCTGACTTCATTTTTAAAATTATATGTTATTTTTTCTAATGGAATACAGTTATTTATTTCCATTTACCATTGCTGTACTCTCAGGCTCTCTTCTGATTTCCAAGTTGACATTATACATTTTTTTGCTACAGCTAAGGCTAACATAATAAATCTTTTTTTGTGCTCCATCCAAATCGAGTCCAAGTTCTTTACTTCTTATATTACTTAGAAGAAAGATCTCTGGATTTTTTGGTATGTTGCTTTTTGTGATTTTATTTAATACCTGATTTAGATCTTCCCAAAACTTTTTCATTTTCTCACATCCCCAAATTGCATGTACTGTTGTTCCTGTTTCCTTCTTACAGCGAAAACATCTATCTGATAATGTTGGATCCCACTTATTTAACTTTTGGGGCGTGATATATAGCCTGTGTAACCAGTTATATTGTATCATGCGTAACCTCATATTTATTATATCTCTCATAGTTCCGGAGCATAGCTTTTCCCATATTTCATTTTTTAAAAATCTTTATGTTTAGATCTTGTTCTTTCTTGATGGCAGCAGTGAGAACAGAGCTTGTGCTGGGTGGTGCAATTCCTTGATTGCTGCTGCTCTTCAATGGCAGCAATCCTCATAGATGTTCTCAATGGTGGGGAGTTTTTCCTGTGATATCCTGGGCTGTGTCCACAACTTTGTGCAGATATTTTCACCAGAGGTGTCCCCATACCAGACTGTGATGCAGCCAGTCAGCACACTTTCCATCAAATATCTACAGAAATTTGCCAAGGTTTCTAATGTAATCCCGAATCTTTGCAAACTCCTGAGGAAGTAGAGGCGTTGACATTCTTTCTTCACTATGCTATTAGTTTGTTGTGTCCAGTAAATATCCTGTGAAATAGTGACTCCAAAGAACTTAAATTTGCTCACCCTCTAATTAATCTGTTCTTCTGCCCACTCTCTACAGGTTTCCAAATGTTTCATCTTCAAGTATTTATTCAATTTCCAATGAAAGTTACCACCAAACCTGCCTGGACCATCCTTTCAGGAACTGTATTCTTGATTATAACCATCTGTGTAAAACCCTTCTCAACTTTTGCCACTTACATTAAACCTATATATTATTTAAAATAAATAATCTTCAAGGAGAACTATCCTCTTCTCTCTACAAATCGAAAAACTCTTTCAGTCTTGGCATCACTCTACTAAATGCCTATTACTTTCTCAGGAGAATTTAATATTTTTCCTTGAGCATGATGCTAAGGACTAGCTACAAAATGGTCGGGAGTGGGCCCATTTCGGAAAAACGTTTTTTTTGGAGAACTGGTCATTTAATAAAAACAGCCCAGTAGCAACATGAATAAGGGGATGACAGTCAGCTGGCGAGCACCTGACAGCTCCCCTCCCAGCTGCCCCGCCCCCCCGGCGTGGCCTGTCAGTGCGGGGATGTCCCGCACAGGACACCGCTGCCCCACTCTCTCCCAACAGCCCAATATGAAACCCCCACACAATGGGGACTGATATAGGCCTGTGGGCAGGACGTCCCCACACTGACAGCCTGCGCCAGCCGCCGCAGTGTGGGGACTCATATCGGGCTGTTGGGAGAGAGTGGGGCAGCAGTATCAGTGTGGGGGCGTCTTGAGCGGTATGTCCCCACGCTGACAGCCTGCGCCGGGAGGCAGGGGAAGCTGGGAGGAGAGCTGTCAGGCGTTCGCCAGCTGACTTTCATCCCTTTATTCATGTGCCAGGGGGACCTCAGTGCTCCGGCGATTATCCCTCCTGGAGGAGGGTTACGAAGTTCACCTCGCAGGCGCCTCCTGCACTTTCAAGTGGCCTCCCGATAGCCATATAATATGCAGCTTTACAATCGGGGAATTTGGACACCTGAAAGTGCCTAGTGCTTATACAACAGAGGAAAGCTTTTTAAGCATTAAAATAATTTTTAATTCTTATTAAAAAAATGCTGGCCATCACCGATCACTGACACCGCCCCACTGAGGCCTCACTCGTGCTGGGAGCCCAATGTCCCTGCTGCTGCCGGGAGCCCGAGGTACCCGGTCAGTTCAGCTCCAAAAAAATTTTGGATAAATGAGGATTTCTGATTTCTTTGGGATTTTGGAGAATCAGATTTCAGATAATGGAGTTGTACTGTACAATAGTTGAATTGTGGCCTAAAAAGTGTCCCAGTATTGAAATTTTATTTTCAACTTCCATGTACATATATCTCCAAAACTGTTCCTGCATCCCAGTAAACAAAGCGCCCCAACGTCACAGAAAACACACCAATTAAATGTGAACTTTCCTTATTTAGGAAACCCTCAAAATAATCAAGATGAAGAAATCACCAATGATTAAGATTTTTTTTTAAATGGTATCAGGTTTTAATTATGTCAAATCATTATACTTTTACTGCATTTACTATGTGGCTTCAGAGACACAAGCTGAATAAGCTAAAATGTAGTGTGGTTACTTTATATAGCTATTCCCCAACGTAGGTCAGAGTTCCATTCTGACTGGCGGGTCAGATCTCGAAATGGACGCAAGTCGAAGCAAGGGAAGTCACACATTTGAAGAACATGCTTAAATTCATTTGGATTGTTTGCTTTTTTTTTTAAATTGTGGAGACCATTGAAGACCTCTTGCAATCACATTAACTTTTTTCCTCCTTCATATTGGTTGATTACCTTCATTTTCAATTGCAAATCGAGCTTCTTTCTCGGCTTCTTAGCAGATTGAGAAGGAGATGGGTTTTTCTTTTTGTTCGCCATCTTTGGTGAGTGGCAATTGAGAGACGGTCACTATCGTAAGCACGCCGTCACTTTTTTTCCGGCCATAAGTATGGGTGATCATAAGTTGGAGAAGCTGTACAACCATTGATTCTTGGAAGCAAGTTTTAATTCGATTATGATTGCCAGAAAATTTAAAATGCAATGTGAAGCTACAGGATTTTTGTAAAATTTCATCTGTTTCACCGATGCCCTTCATGGATAAAAATCAATCAGCATTACAAAGGTGCCACCATCTGTGACTTCAGACTCAATGAAAATGCTTGACACTTTATTGCTCAGTTCAAGGGCATCATTACCAGTAACTTCTTGCACTATGAAGAAGTTTTAAAAGTGACAATATATACATAATTCTCATTTCACGAAAAACTGGCATTTGAAAGGATCCAATTTCATAATCTATTGCACTAACATCCTGGTAGCATTACTACAGCGAATCAAGCAAATCCCATGTTATAGATCATAGAACAAACCGCTACCAAACACAGCAAAAATTTTCACGGAATTTGTGTTAAACAGAACATCTATTTTTAACTCCCATCTTAACGTGTGCAGATAGGATTTTGTTATGGAAAAATCATGACACCTGTAGTTTTGTAGGAACACTACACCTTTTGCTGTAAAGTGGTTGCTGCCTGTCCATTTCATTTTCAACCATTGTTAATTTAATTTTTTTTGTGTGTGAGAAGACAATGCTTAATTGTGATCTACAATTCCTTTATATTCGATTTTTGAAACCATTTTCTCATCTCAAATACACAGATTGAGGCAGCACACAAAGATTCACATTCATAATATTAAATTATTGTTAAAACTGCACCCATCAAGATGCCCAAGAGGCCTTTCACCCCCCTCGAAACGTCAGTACTAAAACCTTGTAAAATAGTACTGCAGTTGTTCATTGAAGGAACATTTGACTTTCACATCCCATCTGTCATTTAATGGATTCTTCATAACCAAGAATACAGTTACTACTGGTGGCTAGCAAAACAAAGTCCATGCAAGATCCATTCTTTTATTACAGAAGAAGAAACTTGATAGACATCTGCCATTGTGGTCCATAATAGATCACAAACCAAGAAATTACCCTTTCTCTAAACGATGAAATTGTTTGTAGCCTGGAAATTTGTAATTTTACAAACCCTAATTCCAAGCAGCTGTAATATACAATTTAAATGAAAATGAACTAAAGAATTACACTTCGATGTCATGGCAAACATGATCTGAAATCACTCAAACTGGCAAATAAAATTAAAATGAAAAGAATCTTACCTACATTGGTAATGATGATTTTCCAGAGTTCAAATGTACACATTCAAGTTTCACGTTTTAACAAAATCGTGACAGCATGGGCCTTTGACATGAGACACCCTCAAGATGGAATTAAAGTCACTTATCTCTGAATAAGTGAGATTCCTGCACAAGAATAGAAATCAAAAATGGCAAAGACCAGAATGAATTTCACCAAGTCCTCCTTGGTGACCTCCCATTAGCAAGCACAATGAGGAAATTAATCCTATTCCATAGCTTCTGCAAAAGATTCCTGCCACCTCCACCCCAAAAAACGAAATTCAAAAGCATCTCTCTATCTTTCAAACACCTCCTCCAGCAATTTAACTGTTGACTTTTGAGCAGCATTCCTTCCGAGTAATGGTGAACAGAAATTACACCAACTTCAAACATTTTCTTTGGAACTCTTATCTTCGTATCTAACAATTTTTCAGTCCTCTTCTATCGTCTCCCTATCCATGACCTAGAATACATTTTCTTACCTTTTTCTCCAACTATTCTGCAAGCATTGCTTTAGCAGAGTAAAGAAGTTCATACAAAAGCTAAATGAGTAACAAGGAACTTTAATTAACTACAATTGTCAAAAATTAAACCTACGTTGGAGCAACAGACATGGTTTGCATAGCAGTTAGCGTGATGCCTTTACAGTGCCAGTGATCAGGGTTTGAATCCCGCACTGTCTGGAAGTTTGTACGTTATCCCTATGTCTGGGTGGACTTGTCCCCAGGGGCTCTGGCTTCCTCCCACCTTTTGAAACGTACTGGGGATGTAAGTTAATTGGGTGTAAATTGGGTGGCATGGCCGAAAGGGCCTGTTACCGTGCTGTATGTCTACATTTAAAAAAAAATTAAAAACAGGTTCATGACATCCATAGTAGGGGATGGACCAGCCAAGGGTCTGCTACCAGGTTACAGTTACATTTAAAAAAATAACAATGATCTAAATAACTTGGGGAATTCAAGATGGTGTCAGGAAATGGATAAAAAATTGGAAGCAAAAAGAATCACTAAAAGCTTGAACAGTCATAAAGAGGGAAAGGAGATTACCAAAAATTAATGGTGCGCAACCAACATTAGCAATTGATAGTGTTAATTTCAAGAAATTCAGGATAAAATGGTTAATAAGTCATTCACATATCAAATATTTAAATAAGAAGGGATGCACAGGAACTATAAATTTGAATGCTTTAAGTGGCAGAAGCTTGACAGCAAAATTCAATCTAGACTAGTTTTACACATGGCCCATAAACAAAATAGCAAAGATGAGTAAAGACAACAAGAGCTAGCTTCATTAAAGCAAATAGATTATTCAAAATTATCTAGTTAAATTCTGCTTCAACAGTTATGGTTAAATCAAGTCTCTATTAGAACATTCCAGGTCCTGTCAGTGAGATACTGAGCAGAATTTCAATTCTGAAAGCAACGAAGAGGCTGCAATGATTCAACTTTAGTGTCAGGTGATGCAGCTTGAAGAGAAACAGAACATGTTTATTCTTTTCAGCCTTGAAAAGATGTTACAAATGCATGTTCAAGAGTAACACTATTTAAAAGAACATTTGAAGAAATATACCTACAAAAGACTGACTGTAGGGAGGGATGGGGTTGGGATGATATATACCACATATAATTTCAACAAATTTCTAGAATTGAATGCAATGTAACTATTGGTTTAAAAATATTATAAAGTATTTTAAAAAAGCCAGTACATAGAGACTGTTTAAAATGTTAAAAAAGACTGCTACTAGTTTTTATTCAAAGTACATATCTAGGCAAACACTTGAAATTATTTAATCCTTGATTAGAGAAAAAAAATTTATGACAAGTTGATGTGCCTTTTTCCTATTCCTATCCAAGAACCCAACAACTAGTTAAACCAAAATATACAATAAGAATCAATATTCATTGAGATGTTTACAAGAAAATCCATATTGTCGTTCAATCTTCGATAATGACTACATGGAAAAATCCTGGAAGATTGCCAGAACGATCGAGTTTCTGCCCAAGCTATGTGGAGTGTAAAACAAATGACCAGCTTTCATATCCTTGCATAGGTGGATAGTCAAATCCAAGTTTGCTCTTCTAGTTACTAATGCATTTCACAGGACTATAATTTGACATTCAAAGGAATTGACATTCTAAGGTTCAAAGGGACAATGCAAAGGAAAGAGTGCAATTTTGGGAAGCGAGTCCACAGGACTGAGGCAGCTGAAGCCATGACCACCAATGGTGAACTTAAAAACCAGGAAGATAACAAATGGTCAGAATTAGAGATTTTAGCCCTACAGTGATAAACTAATAATGGCAAGGCACAGCCACATTTGAAAATAAGGGCAATTTAAAATCAAGGCATTGCTTAACCAGGAGCTGGAGTGTATGTAGAAGTAACAAGCCAGCATCAGATTATTCAATGCATTTTGAATGGTCGAGTTTACAGAGGGAGAATGAAAGCAACTAGATAAGATTGTACCATACGTTTCTGATTATCTGAAATGCTCAGGATCGGACATGTAATGGTTAACTGCATTTTATGGATATCTGATGAGAAGTCTAAGCAGCAGAATACTTGTATCCACTGTCACTGCTCCCAACACCTCCCCACCACCGTCACTGAACTTGCCCAGGTACCCGAGGTCCCTGCTCAGATCCCCGACACCTCCCCACCATCATCATCATGGAACCTGCCAAGATCCCCGCTTGGATCCCTGACTCCTCCCCACCATTATCGCCAATCCTGCCTGGGAGCCAGAGGTCCCTGTTCCAATCCCAGCCCAGCAGCAGCAGCATAAAACAAGATCAAGGGAAGGATTTTCAAGCATATGAAATAAAGTTTAGCTCTTACCTTGATTACACAAGAGCTCCATTGGATTCAAAATGGCGCTAATAGCGCATCAGAGTCCAACTTGAGCACGGCAGGTTAAAAAAAGTTGTTCAACTATTTTTCAACTTGTGACTTCATGTCACCACCAAAAATTTTCACAGATGACAATTTTGGTAACTTGTCTTTCAGATGATTGGAAATGTACTGTATTAGAATTAGGAAACTGGGCATTTACAAAGGTAAATGAGGGTTTCATACCAAATAATTTTCATTAGCTAAAGACAATATTAAAGAGGTAGAAAAATATCATTTTGGCAGCATGGTCTGGAGTTCAACTCAAGGTCAAACTCAACTTGTGACAGTTTGGTTCAATTTCAAGTAGATGCCAGAGATTGGGATGAAGTCAGTGGTTTGAATAAAGACTGGAAGGAATATAAATACTACATTTTGGAAAGGTCTGACAATTTAGACTGCAAAAGAGTAAATTGAGAGGTGTGTGCCATCAATGTACGTGAGGAACACATTTCTATTTTGAATGTTGCAAAGTGAGCAGAACATAAATGCACAGTATTTTAAATTCCTTGCTCTACATCACATAACAAATCTTCTTCACACAACTGCACCAATAAGCTTTTGATAATTAAATGCCAAACAATACATGTTGCCATGAGACGAAATACACACGTTGAGTTAACTCTTAACCAATGTTGTGCAGTAAAATTTGCTGTCCTTTGGGACAGCTATTTTTATTCAAGATAATCCCAATGTGTATTATTTGATGATGCAAACTCAACTGTAAAATATAATTTGAGCTTGTGTGTATATCTTTATCTTTATTGATCATTAGAAAATTCTTTGATGCCAACCTTCCTTAATATGAAAGTAACTTTTCAGAACAGTTTCACTGACTACATACCCCTTATAAGCATCATGCATATCACTTTGTTCTAATCTAGGGGTTCTCAACCTTTCTCTTTCCACCCACATACCACTTTAAGTAATCCCTATGCTATCAGTGCTGTGATTAGTAAGGGAGTGCTTAAGGTAGTAAGTGAGTGGGATGGGAAGGTTGAGAATCACTGCTCTGGACCCAATTGTTACTGAAATATTTAGCTCGAGAAAAATTGTCATTAGTCCATTTCCTTTGGAGTTATGAAACCATGCACATAATGAGTCAATTAGGTACAATTGAAACTTTTTGTTTCCACCCTCAACCCACCTTAAACAATCCCTCACTAATAGGAGAACCTATGGCATAGGGAATACTTAGTGGTATGTGAGTAGAAAGAAAAAGGTGGAGAACCACTGTTTTAATCCAAGCATAGATTTGAAATTAAAAACATTGATCGACATGTTAACTATTGTCATGAGTTGGCACCACAATAACCAACTGCATTTATGTACTTCTAACATAGAAGAAATCATCAATAATATGAATACACACTGAAAAATAAATAAAATGATCAAAAGTTCAGTTAACAAAAAAAACTTCTATTATATTAAAGGAGGGAGGCAGAAGAATTTTGGCAAGAAACTCCAAAATTTACCATCAAGACAGTTAAAGGAACAGTAACCAATGTGACTCAGATAAAATCAAGGAAGCAAAGCAATGATGAGAAATTTTGGATGGTTGTGGTGGATAGAATAAAGATTAAGAGGAACCAAATTATATTGGGATTTAGAAAGAAGGCACTTCTGGACTAGGATTTAGGGATAAGCAAATCTGATGATGAGAAGGCAAACCAAGAGAGGAATGGAATACAGTAGTTGAATCCAAATATAACAAAGGACCAGACAAGAGTTTGAAAATGCACAATGAAGAATGGTAAAAGGAGGCAAATTTGGTAGTCTTCAAGATTAAGTTAATTTTGAGGTCAGAAAGTTACAGTTATGAACAGTCTTGCTCAGTCTGATATAGTAGAATGAAGTACAACGAAAAACCACTGGCAAAGGAACAGAGATCATGTTCATGTTGGAAACTGAAGAAATAGCTTCAATCTTCTAGACAATGAACTACGTGAGTCTGGTTGATTGGTAAATGAATAAGAGCAGTCAAGAAAAGTGGCAGAAAAGGTTTGGCATCAGGCATGTCTGAGATTTTATATTATCTGCAAAGTACCACTAGATTACAACTAAAGATGCTCATTGAATCTGGTTGTTGCCTTCAACCAAGCCATCCAAATGAAAGACCAAATAAAATTACACTTTAAAACATCTGATACTTAGCACTCTTTTGCCATCTCCTACTCTAATTCACTATAAAACCATTAGAGTCAATGTGACATCACACTACAATTTGTTTTGATATTTTTAATCAACTCAAAGGAAATATGAGCACAAGTGAATTGCACAAGTACAAGTGGCAGGAACTTTTGAGAACTGAGTATGGGAAATGATTGTGAGGTAAACCAGGACTGCCTAAAGAAATCTCTTGGTGCCTGCCACATTGACCACCGCCAGTGGGCTGATATCGCCTCAAACCGTGCATCTTGGCGCCTCACAGTTTGGCGGGCAGCAACCTCCTTTGAAGAAGACCGCAGAGCCTACCTCACTGACAAAAGGCAAAGGAGGAAAAATCCAACACCCATCCCCAACCAACCAATTTTCCCCTGCAACCGCTGCAATCGTGTCTGCCTGTCCCGCATCGGACTTGTCAGCCACAAACGAGTCTGCAGCTGACGTGGACTTTTTACCCCCTCCATAAATCTTCGTCCGTGAAGCCAAGCCAAAGAGAAACCATGATTCATAATAGAACAGACTATTCACCAAAACTTTTACCTGATTGGGTCTAAATATATACCTACAGAGAACACATTTTTAAATGGAATTGAATGGAAAGCAAGTTCATTCAGGAGATGTACTGAATTTGATATTTTTGGTCCGAGATCAATGCATTCCTACTAGTACAATTTATTTTTTTTTGTACTAGATACAGTAAAGCAGGGTTCATATGTAATCAAGTCATTGAATTCAAATTATTTTATCAAAAATCAATATTCAAGCAAAATGTATTTGATAAGGATAACATAACAGAATAAGAAAAGCTAATGGATAGAATACATGTGAAACTGTTAAAGCATATAACAGTAATTTATTACAATACAATCAAGGACAATTGAATGCCACAAAATCTACACTAGATCATAGTTAGTAATATTTCTATCACAGGCAAAAATCACATCTTGAGTCAAGCTCCCATGAATCCTGAAACCCAGAATAGAATGCAAAGTCCCCAACGAAACTTACAAAACAAAATGGTTTACATTATAACTCCAGATTTTTCCAAATTGATTAATACCATTAAAAAGGATTGAAGATACAAAAATAAGACATCTCAAAAGCTATAAAACAACATGGTTACATTCATTCAGACCAGATGTACCTACTGATCCATTCAATTGCTTTATGCTTGCTGAATGAGGCAAGCTAAAGAAAAAAATAACCATCCTCACATTTATACCAAAATTTAGGACAAATTTAGGAACAGCACAAAAAATTAGGAATTTAGTAGCATTGACACCATCTAAGGAAGACAATAAACCAGGGTTAAGACTCAAAATGTTGTTGGTCTACTACCTTCCACGGATGCTGCCTGACCTACTGAGTTCCAACAGCATTTTGTGCATTGCTCCAGTTTTCCAACATATGCAGTCTTTCTTGTTGTGTGCAAGGAAGGACATGACTTGTACCAGGCTGATTTCAATGCCAGATCAATTTTTAATATTAAAAAATATGCTTAAACTATATTTAGGAGGTAACATGATAATCCACTGAAATTACATACCCACGAAAAATGGCACTGTGAACAATATAAATGAAAATCAGATAACTATTGAAGTTTTCAATTTAAAAACTTTTTTTTTAAAATTCATCATTGTAGCTTCCTTTTCCATTAATTAAAAATGTTAAACGTTGATACGTTTAACAGCGTTTTCCCAACACTTCCACATTAAACAAATGGCATGCAAAAAGCATACAACCAACATCCAGACAGAATATCAACAAACTACTGCAACTGTTCCATCCATTTTCAGGAAAGCAGTACAAAAGCAATTAAAAAAAAAACATTAAGATTAAATGATCAAAAGTTTAATTATACAAAAGCACAAAATCCACAGAAATTAAAGCAGGTCTGTTGGATTTGCAGAGAGTAGTGGTTGCCAACAGCCGACCTAAACAGATACTAGCCAGAGAAAAGGGTAAACCTCTATCAGTCACTGCAGTAAAACTAAAAGTGCTTTCATTCTAATTCCAACATTGTTAGCAGATTACATTTGATGAACAGCAAGGAAAATATTTTAGACAATGGATTGTTTCTTTCTTGAAGCGAAAGAAGACTCAATGCGAAAAGCTAGCTGTTTATTTTCCACCTTCCTTTCCCCTGATTGCTCAGGCTATTGTTCATTGAGGCAACACTGGGCAAGGGGAGGGGGGGGTGATATAAAACATTTAACTATTTAATTCTCGAGTGCGCGTCGCTAAGCACAACAAACAAGCGCTCACTGAACAGTTAACTTTTGCACCTCGATGTTTTCTTAGTAAGATCAAGATCGGAAATGGCGAGAGGCGAAGGCGGAGGAGAGTGGTTGCGGATTGGCCGCTAGGTCCGGGTGGCCGATGGCCGGAATGCGGGCATGAAGGAGAGGCCCCCACCACATCCAATCCTCTTCCCCCCGCCGCCCGCCCCTCAGAGCCGAGCCTCTCCACCAACACCTCACCGCACAAGCCCGCCCGATGCCGGGGCCTCACCTCGCAGAAACACTGGCAGTACTGCGTAGAAGACTCTCGGGACACGCCGCGCCTCCGGAGTTCACCATGGACGAGTCGCAGCCGCTCGGTTAAAGGCTCGAGGGCCTGCTCGCTCCCTCCGTCCGCCATCTTCGCTCTCCACTGTTGCGCGTAGACACTGCTCACGTGATCTGCCCACCTCTTTCCCCCCCTCCTTCGCCGACGCGCGCATTCCCCTCGACCGGGCGGCATGAGCGTGCCTATGACGTCACAAGGTACGCAGTCCTGTGCATCGCGCTTCCCTATGACATCACAGCGGCTCTGAGCGACTTGCTCGATCGCCTCAAACACCCAAAGAAGTGTGTTTCAAGGACGAGACCTCAGGATGTTCCAGTATATATTCAAATTAAAACGGAAAATGCTGCAGGTTCATCAGCATTAATGAGCACCAAGGTTAACCTTCCAGCGCTGTTATAGGGTTCATTCAGGAGCCGATGGCTGCAGGGAAGACACTGCCTTTGTCTGTCGCCACGTTCCTGATGTACTATCAGTGACTCCAATAGGCAGAAATTGAGCAAACTCGTAGACTTTTATTCGCTACAGAACAAAGGTACGTCCATCCATAGCCCCTGAGGGTGCCAGGTCCCTATCAGAGACAGTGTCCTCATGCCCATCAGGGTATGCCACATAGGCATATGGGGCTTGGAGTGGAGGAGGTGATTCCTTTCGTAGGACCTGCCCTGGGGATGTCAACCACACCAGCAGTGTGGTCCCTGTGGCAGATTTCCTGAGAAAGGAAAACATGCGTTCATGCAGTGTAACATTAGAGGGGAGATGTGGTTGTCCGACAAGGGATAAAGGACAACTCAGGAGGTGAAGGGGAGATTGGGGATAAATAAGATAGAAATAGGAGAATAAGGAAAATGTTAGATGTTGTAGGAATGTTGTCTTATAAAGAGTTGAAAATAAGAAAACAGAAATGGAAAAGGAGGAAAGGTAATGATGGAAAAACGGAAAGAGAAGATAAACAAAATATAAAAGGGCTACGCTGAACTATATGTCTTTAAATATTAATGGAATACATAACCAAATTAAAAGGAAGAAACTACCAAATTTAAATGAATAAATGTATTCCATTAGAAAAAATAACATATTGGTTAAGAAATAATATTGAAATATTCGAACAAGTATAGGAGCCTTACATTAAATACAATAGCGAAAACCTACCGGGGACAAACATTACCTAAGTTGATGGAAGGAGAAGGAAAGAAAAGAATGGACTCAGTAGAATTTCTGGTGTAATTTTGTTGAATGACAACATTGTCTGACTGGCTTAATGCAACCTAGATTGTATACCTAAAATGGATGAGAGGGGGGGGGTGGGGGGGTGGTTTGGGAGGAAAGGGTGGGGGGAGAAAAAGTCACTGTATATGTGTGAAAAGAAATAGCCAATGTGATTTATGGTGTGAAAAATAAAAAAATTAAAAAAAAAAAAAAGAATAAACAGTTTAAAAGACAAAAAAAAAAATGCAGTGTAACATTGTGGCATGTCAACAACTCTGAGGACCTGTCCTGGAGCCTCCATGTTGATACAATCACAAAGAAGGCTCGTCAGTGTCTATACTTTGTGAGGTGCCTGAGGAGATCCGATATGTCACTGAAAACTCTCATGAACTTCTTCTGGTGTACCGTGGAGAGCATTCTGGCTGGTTGCATCACATCCTGGTATGGAGATGCCACCTCTCGGGACAAGAATAAACTTCGGATTTAAGGATCCAAGGGAATCAATGGACTTTGTAAGAACCCTATCACTGCTTCGGGATTAAATGTAAATAAGGTGGAAAGAGGGAATCAAGGGGAAAGATGTACTGTAAATATTGTAATTGTGAGAAATAAGAGGGGGGTGTAGCACTGCTCAAGGCAGAGCTTCTGAAATAAATGCTGTCCACACCAAGCAAGTAAACAAGTAATTGCTGTTAATTCAAACCATGCACATTCCTTTTTAGGGTAGGTGACAGGCCTGGCCATTCCCCTGGCAATGCACTCCTGCAGCCTGGAACTTCTGCATGGTGGGGTAAATCTCCTGTGCCCTGCTGTGCTGGCTGTTCACTACAGCGATTCAGCCCATTGTGTGTGGGGTTGACCTGGTCTGCTACAGGGGATATGTTTTTTTTATAATGCTAATTTTTAAAGATGAATGTATATTAGAAGTAAGAATTAACACGGGGAGTTCAAATAAAGGGAGGGAGGTACAAGTGGTAGATGGGTGCGTTTGGCACATCTCAAAATGGGGGGGGGGTGTATTGGCACCAATAGCTTGGTTATTGGTGCCATGGTGGGGAATGAAGATAAACTGAGGGAAGGAAAAGAAGAAGGGGGATTTATGGGGTGCTTTTCATTTTGCTATTGGATGTAATTTAATTGTACTTTCAGTTGTGCAAGGGAGGAAGGTGTTGGGGGGGGCGATATGTTACATGAGTATTAAAAAAATTATAATGTTTGTTTGACGAGTCTATGAGAAAATATTCCATAAAAAAGAATAAACTCCAGAAGGTTGTTAACTCGGCCTGCGACAACCCCAAACACCAGACTTCACTCCATCGAGGTCGTCTACATGAGGTGATGTCTTAAAAAATCAGCTTCTATCCTCAAAGACCCCCACCACCCAGGCCATGCCCTCTTCACTCTGCTACCATTGGGAAAGAGGTACAGGAGCCTAAAGACGAGCACTCAGCAACACAAGGACAACTTTCTCCCCTCTGCCATCAGATTCCTGAATGATCAATGAATCATAGACACTTTTTGTGCAGTATTATTTTAACTTTTTTTATAGTAATGGCGTAAGATGGTTATAATATGCATGTTTGCACTGTGATGCTGCCGCAAAACAAATTTCATGACTTATTCATGACAATAAATTCTGATTACAACACAATTTTATTTGCTTTGCAAAGCGGATGCTCTGATACACAAGAAGACTTGTTGTATCCTTCAACAGGGTCTTTCTGCAAGAAAGCCCATACGCAGATGGGTGCAAGCCTTTTTATATGGTTTAGCTCCCATTTCTACAGCCTGTTCACAACTATTCACACGACCTGTAATCAGCAAAACATCTAGCATAAGTTTTGAAAACAGCATGACCTTGGTTCTCACGTCTTGCAGCTGTACTACTAAAAGAAAACAATTTCTTAAACAGACAAGTATTTTACTATACAAAATATTCTTTTTAAGCCTTTTCTTGCTGCTGAAATATATAGAAAGGAAAGAAGCCAATAAAGCAAATCTATAACATAGCAGGATGTTCAGGATTATGATTCAGGATCTCGATTACAGCAAATGCTATAATCTATCACACTCTTGAGCTACACGTTATAGACATATCCATATTTCTTTCCCACAGTTTCAATCCACCTTTTTTCCATCAGGTCCCAATTATATGCACAGCGGAACTATGTACGAGTTACACTCATCTACCAGTGACAATAACAGTGACATAGCCATTGATTTGTGCCTTACAGCTCATCAATCATTACCACAAAGTCCTTCGTTTTAATTACATCTAGACATACAGCACGTACAAACATTTATCCTTCTGGTCCGGGAGCTGTGCTGTCCAAATAACTCGATTAACCTACGACTCGTGTACTTTTTGAATGGTGGGAGGAAACCGGAGCATCCGGGGAAAACTCATGTAGACATGGAGCGAAAGATGGCACCGGATTTGAACTCCGTCGCTGGAACTGTAATAGCTTTGTACTAACTGCATTGCCCAACTTTCACCAACTTGATGTTCTTTCTTCATTGGTGTACATTTTGCTTTTTAAGAACAGATAATGAAATAAAATCAATGTACATTATGAGCTTTAAAGTCAAGGAATTGACTACATTGTCTTGCTGTTCCGATTATCATTTGTCCTTCGATACCATCTCACTGAGACTTCATGAAATACTGCAACCTAAATTTTCTGATTAGTGCTCATGTAATCCAGTTCTCATAAATGTGCGAATGCCAACATGGTATTGACAATTGTTAGAAAAATATGCATTTGTATTTGTACACATCTCTATTTTGCTCAATCTCACCTGCCTCTTGAAGGTAAGACATCTATTCAAGAGATGGTTTGACTGTTACTTTCTTCTTTCTTCTTTGGCTTGGCTTCGCGGACGAAGATTTATGGAGGGGGTAAAAAGTCCACGTCAGCTGCAGGCTCGTTTGTGGCTGACAAGTCCGATGCGGGACAGGCAGACACGATTGCAGCGGTTGCAGGGGAAAATTGGTTGGTTGGGGTTGGGTGTTGGGTTTTTCCTCCTTTGCCTTTTGTCAGTGAGGTGGGCTCTGCGGTCTTCTTCAAAGGAGGTTGCTGCCCGCCAAACTGTGAGGCGCCAAGATGCACGGTTTGAGGCGTTATCAGCCCACTGGCGGTGGTCAATGTGGCAGGCACCAAGAGATTTCTTTAGGCAGTCCTTGTACCTTTTCTTTGGTGCACCTCTGTCACGGTGGCCAGTGGAGAGCTCGCCATATAATACGATCTTGGGAAGGCGATGGTCCTCCATTCTGGAGACGTGACCCATCCAGCGCAGCTGGATCTTCAGCAGTGTGGACTCGATGCTGTCGGCCTCTGCCATCTCGAGTACTTCGACGTTAGGGATGTAAGCGCTCCAATGGATGTTGAGGATGGAGCGGAGACAACGCTGGTGGAAGCGTTCTAGGAGCCGTCGGTGGTGCCGGTAGAGGACCCATGATTCGGAGCCGAACAGGAGTGTGGGTATGACAACGGCTCTGTATACGCTTATCTTTGTGAGGTTTTTCAGTTGGTTGTTTTTCCAGACTCTTGTGTAGTCTTCCAAAGGCGCTATTTGCCTTGGCGAGTCTGTTGTCTATCTCATTGTCGATCCTTGCATCTGATGAAATGGTGCAGCCGAGATAGGTAAACTGGTTGACCGTTTTGAGTTTTGTGTGCCCGATGGAGATGTGGGGGGGCTGGTAATCATGGTGGGGAGCTGGCTGATGGAGGACCTCAGTTTTCTTCAGGCTGACTTCCAGGCCAAACATTTTGGCAGTTTCCGCAAAGCAGGACGTCAAGTGCTGAAGAGCTGGCTCTGAATGGGCAACTAAAGCGGCATCGTCTGCAAAGAGTAGTTCACGGACAAGTTTCTCTTGTGTCTTGGTGTGAGCTTGCAGGCGCCTCAGATTGAAGAGACTGCCATCCGTGCGGTACCGGATGTAAACAGCGTCTTCATTGTTGGGGTCTTTCATGGCTTGGTTCAGCATCATGCTGAAGAAGATTGAAAAGAGGGTTGGTGCGAGAACACAGCCTTGCTTCACGCCATTGTTAATGGAGAAGGGTTCAGAGAGCTCATTGCTGTATCTGACCCGACCTTGTTGGTTTTCGTGCAGTTGGATAATCATGTTGAGGAACTTTGGGGGACATCCGATGCGCTCTAGCATTTGCCAAAGCCCTTTCCTGCTCACGGTGTCGAAGGCCATGTATAAATCTGTAACCATTATTTTTCATCTATTCCAACTCAATGATGTAAAGAGGTCTCAGTGCTCCAATTACAATTTACTCATTAATAACACAGCAGCAGAATTACAGCATTTTCAAATGTTTAGACCACTGAAATGCTGACAAAACAATTAGAAATTAGACTGGAGAATGAAGATTTTGCTTCCTGAACACTTTTGGGTGTATTTTATCGATTTTTGGTCTGCTGATCATGAAAACTACCTTCACATTTTCCTATCTCATAACTTTTTTAAGTATTAACTTATCTTTGAAATTTCCTGTCATATTTTAAGAATATTTCAAGCATACAAAACCATGAACTGCAACATATCACTGAAAATTAATTTTCTGCATTCACACATGGACTTCTTCCCTGTTGATCTTGGTGCATTCAGTAATAAACATGGTGAAAGGTTTCACCAGGTCATTGAGACCATGGAAAAGCAGTATCAGGGCAACTGGAATCTATCAATGCTGGTCAACTATTGTTGAACACTGATATGAAAGGCATCAGATGCTGAGTTGAAATGAAAATCAACAACAAAGCATTTTTTTTTTAAATTTTTTATTTTTCACACCATAAATCACAATAGCCATGATATACACTTTTTCTTTTCCACACATTTACAGTGACTTTTTCTCCCTCCCCCCTCCCTCCTCCCAAGCCACCCCCCCACCCCCCCCTCTCATCCATTTTAGGTATACAATCTAGGTTGCATTAATTCAGTCAGACAATGTTGTCATTCAACAAAAATACACCAGAAATTCTACTGAGTCCATTCTTTTCTTTTCTTCTCCTTCCATCAACTTAGGTAATGTTTGTTCCCGGTAGGTTTTCGCTATTGTATTTAATGTAAGGCTCCCATACTTGTTCGAATATTTCAATATTATTTCTTAAACTATATGTTATTTTTTCTAATGGAATACATTTATTCATTTCTATATACCATTGTTGTATTTTCAAATTATCTTCCAATTTCCAGGTTGACATAATACATTTTTTTGCTACGGCTAGGGCTATCTTGACAAATCTTTTTTGTGCATCTTCCAAGTCAATTCCAAATTCTTTATTTTTTATGTTACTTAGGAGAAAGATCTCTGGATTCTTTGGTATATTGTTTTCTGTTATTTTATTTAATATCTGATTGAGATCATCCCAAAATTTTTCTACTCTCTCACATGTCCAGATTGCATGAATTGTTGTTCCCCTTTCTTTTTTACATCGAAAACATCTATCAGATACTGTTGGGTCCCATTTATTTAACTTTTGCGGTGTAATGTATAGTCTGTGTAACCAATTATATTGTATCATACGCAGCCTCGTATTTATTGTATTTCTCATCGTTCCAGAACATAATTTCTCCCATGTTTCCTTTTTTATCTTTATATTTAAATCTTGTTCCCATTTTTGTTTAGTTTTACCATTTGTTTCCTCATTCTCCTTTTCTTGCAGTTTGATATACATATTTGTTATAAATCTTTTGATTAACATTGTATCTGTAATCACATATTCAAGGTTACTTCCCTCTGGTAAACTCAAATTGCTTCCTAATTTATCTTTCACGTAGGATCTCAGTTGGTAATATGCCAGCGCTGTATCTCCAGTTATATTGTACTTATCTCTCACTTGTTCAAAGGATAAGAATCTACTTCCTGAAAAACAATTTTCTATTCTTTTAATCCCTTTTTTTTCCCATTTTCTAAAGGAAAGGTTGTCTATTGTAAAAGGGAGTAGCTTATTTTGCGTCAATATTAGTTTTGGTATTTGATAATTTATTTTATTTCTTTCTACATGAATCTTCTTCCATATATTGAGGAGATGGTGTAATACTGGAGAAGTTCTATGTTGTACCAATTTTTCGTCCCATTTATATAATATGTGTTCAGGTATCTTTTCCCTTATTTTATCTAATTCTAGTCTCGTCCAGTCTGGTTTTTCCCTTGTTTGATAAAAATCTGATGGGTACCTTAATTGTGCGGCTCTATAATAATTTTTGAAGTTTGGCAATTGTAAGCCTCCTTGTTTATACCATTCTGTTAATTTATCTAGTGCTATCCTCGGTTTCCCCCCTCAACAACAAAGCATTCTTAGGTAAGCATCATTATGTGATTAAACATGCTAAATTCAATAAAAGTTCATTTAATTTTTCTCCAACCTCCTAATCGATACAGCATATCTGAAATTGTCTTTTTATTCAGCTTGAAGTTGTCTATCGTAATCTCCAATTTTTTATCAGGAAGCAAACCATTTGAAAAAAAAATTGTTTTCCAGTGTTATTATCACTTAGAACATACATTGGACATCCCAATCCAATCCTTAGGTTAGGCAGAGGCTAATTGCTTTAAAGAAGATTTTAGAATCTGAGGCCACATAAGAAGTATTATTAATGTCAAAGAAATGGTAATTCAAGTTATTTTACATTTTTTAAATAGCTCCAAATGTATAAGTTTAACTAAGATGATATATATCATCTTATATATTTATCTATATATAGATATATATCAACATAAGAGTATCAATATAAAATTCTTTAACTATTATAATTCTAAAGAGGCACTAAGATTAGGGATGTACTTGGCTCCTGCTGGATGAACTTAGGATGTTAGGCAACATCATGGCACTTTGATATGCACCTGCTCTAATGTACTTTCTCTCTTCTCCTACTCCTCTCCACAACTTAAAAAACGCTTGTCTACCCATCTTTCCACTTCTGACAAAGGACGTGACTCGGTTTCCACATTCCCACAGATGCCGAATGAATGGCTAGCTGCTTCTCATGTTTTCTGTTTTGCTTCAGATTTTCAGCATCTGCAATCTTTTACTCCAAATGATAATTCTATATATTGGGTTTGTGGAGTAGTCAGCTATCCTTCCTCATAATGCAAGAGTTAACGTACGCTGAGATATCTAATTCAGACATTTATTTCATCATTGACTCAATCCATTAGATATAAATGCCCATGAAAGAGATAAGGAAAGGAAAAAGTTAAAAACACAATGTCGGAGAAACTCAGCTGGTCAAAGAATTTGCTTTATGTAGCAAAGATAAAGACACATAACCAACATTTTGGGCTTGAGCCCTTCAGCAAGGTATGGTAAGGAAAGGAATTCACAGATAACAGACTCAAATGGTGACACAAGGATGTTGTTTGGACTGCATGCCATTGATTTGTGCCTCACAGCTCATAAATCATTACCGCAAAGTTTTCATTTTAAAAATTTAGATATACAGCACGGTTAGAGGCCCCACCATACCCCAATTAACTTACAACCCCTGTACGTTTTGAAGGGTGGGAGGAAACAGGAGCATCCAGGGAAAACCCACATAGACACGGGGAGAACGTACAAACTCCTTACAGACAGCGCCGGATTTGAACCCTGGTCGCTGGCGCTGTAATAACTATGTTGCCCAGTTTTGGCCAATTTGATCCTTCTGATTTCTGAATTGCTGTAAGTTTTGCTTTTTAAGTGCAGATAATGAAATAAAATCAATGTACATTATGAGCTATAAATTCAAGGAATTGATTACTTTGTCTTGCTGTTCCAGTTATCTCTTGTCTTTCGATCCCACCTCACTGAAAGACTTCATGAGATACTGTAACCTGAATTTTCTGATTAGTGCTCATGTAATCCAGTTCTCATAAATGCATGAATGCCAAAACCTCAACATTATCTACGTAAAGGATATTGAGATACACCATTCATGTTATTTATAGCATGTGATAATGTTAAATCAGCTTGATTTATCCATCTCTAATATAAAGAAGGATGTCTATCTTTACATTAAAACAGTTCCAACCTGTAGGTAAAAGAGATGAGAGACCTATTAGATAACTCCTGCAGTGAGATCAGCACAATGGGCTGAATGATCTCCTTTCTGCATAATTCTATTTATCTCTGAAGCAATAAAAAGCCAAGAGGACATGAAAGCATAAAAGACAGAAATAAAATAATAAATTTCAAAAAGATTACAATAAACATGCAATTTGAGTTTTCTTAAACTGTGGATGAATTTGACTAACCTTGTTCATAATACTTTTTGTAGTGCAACATTACAGTCAGAACAAAAAGTCTTTGTAAAGTTCAGAGCCAACACACAGTGATTAGCCTCCTGGGTGGTGTTTAGTTTTCATTTATATTTCTCTACCTTAGTGTCCTGATCACAGTTGTTACTTGTACTATGGTTGACAGGGTGAATCACCTTTATGCTGAACTGCATTCTCACCCAGCAACCACTTTCAAATAGTACTCATTGATTACACTGGTTTCCTTCCTGTAAAAAAAAAAGGGGATTATAATAGACAAATTCTAGCTGAACACAGATATTTTAACATTTGTTGTATCACATGGGAAGTGGGAGAAACATTAAATTAACTTTTATTGAATTTACCATGTTTAATCGTATAATGACGCTGACACATTGCGTTAGTTCAATTGACCCAAAAATGTTTTGCCACTGATTTGCGTTTGAACTCAGCATCTGATGCCTCTTGTCAATGTCCAACAATAGTTGGCCAGCATTGATGGATTCCAATTGCCCTGATATCACTTTCCCATGGTCACAATGTCCTGGTGAAACCTTTCATCATTGACAAGACCAAGATCAGCAGGGAAAAACTTCAAGTATGAATGCAGAAAATTAATTTTCAATGACATGCTGCACTTCATGGTTTTGTCTGCTTGAAGTAGACTTAAAATATGACAGGAAATCACAAAAATAGGTTATATAAAAAAAAGTATGTGATAGGAAAACTTTAAAGCAATTTTTGTGATTAGCCACCCAAAATACATAAAATATTCCCAAAAGTACTGAAGAAAAACCTTTGTTGTCCAGGCTTGGAACTAGTAATCCTGTTTGATATTTTCTTTTCCTTTGTCCTTTGGGATGGAGCCAATTACCACACAAAATTTCTCTGTCAAGACAACTTCCTGAACACTGATCAAGAATTGAAGCTGGGAACTATTCTTATAAACATCTCTACAGTAGTTCACAAAGTAAACCATCAGACTGGCATTTGGCTACATAACTGCTTAATTTTTCAGAGAGGTTTTTTTTCTGGCTGTAACATTGCATCACAAAAGTATCGTGAGCATGCTTGGTCAAATTCATCCAGTCTATGACCATCACTTTTATCATGATCTTTTTCAAATCTATTTGGTTATTTGGTTAACAGCATTTTCCCCATTGGATCTCTCCACTCAGCCTTAAAAGATTTCAGTAATTGACAATACTCCCTCATGAGCAGAAGCAACATATCGCATTTGTTGCCAGAACAATGTTAATATTTTCCTCCAGTATGAATCAAATTTTCAGCTTGAATAGATGAATGAACATTTTTTATGCCCAACAGAATAATTTAAGCAGCAAATTGTTAGATGATGTTAAATGTTTCCACGTTTAATTTAATCATTGGAGAATATTTCCCCTACTTCCCACAAACCTTACAAAATACATTTTCAGAAAATTTGTCTTATTGTGTTAATACTGCCTTAATCCAACAATTTTAATTATAATTCCACCAAAGTTTACTCTTAAAATTATTTCTGAATTTGTGTTGGCATTAGTTCAGTCAATGGCATTTGCTTCTGCTTAACCTAGTTGTCAGTTCAAATCCAGTCCAACGATGTTTAAAAAAAACCTTAGTATTATAGTGCAACATCAGAGCTGGATGAAATGTTAAATTGAAGCCTGCCCCTTATAGTTAAATCTAAAAGATCCAAGGCATCTCATTTGAGAAGAGCAGGAGAGTTATTCCTGGGATCTTGGCCACAGTTTTAGTTCCAGTTCAAGTTTATTTATCATCCCATTGTAACAATACAACTCAATAAAACGACGTGCTCAAGTCCACGGTGCAAAATCAGTGCAAACACACATAAATATATAATACATATGCAGACAAATTTATATACATATATATACTTAAATTAAAAATAAATATTATCTGTTCTTTATCGCAAAGTAGTTTGCTGTATGAAAAGTCACTGGTGCATATTTCTAAACTGAGAATACTTCAGAAATATTGACTATAATGCTCTTTGAGATATTCTGAATGGAATATGAAATACGTATTATGTCTGTTTACATTTCTTATGATTTGGCTTCACCTTTGTTAAATGTTTTAAATATATTTTTAGAAGATATGGTAGAGCAATTGTGACTAACACTGTTCTGAATTTTACCTGATACAGTCTGGTAATGTTTACAGTTTCCACTGCCATGTACCTGATTAAAACATGTAATTTGATTTATGTCCAGATAGCAAGTTTGTAATATTATTATTAAATGCAAATCAATTGCACACCCAAACAAAAAGTGAATAAGTTAGAACAAGATTGTAATGTGTTTAATACAGCTTAAGTTTTGACCCCAGTGCATAGCCTTTAAGAATAAAAGATTTAAGATAGAACTACAAGAGGAGCAGTAAGAACTAAAGCAGCAAAAGCAACTCTGGTTTTAATGAGAGATTTGAATTTGATAGATACTTGGAGAAAATTCCATCCTTAGGAAAGAGACTAGTTTTTTAAAATTCAAATAGACATGATTCTTATTCTAGAAATGACTTATTTTTAATATCTGTACCTTTGATCCAAAGCAATCATATACCCTTTACTAAAGATAACCTATTTTTAAATATCTGGTTTCACAATGACATTAAAAATGTAGAAGATTGTTATGAACAAAGTCAATTGATGTAATTTCAACAGTTAAGAAATAAATATGGAATTACTCAAAATACACCTTTTTGCTATCTTCATTTGAGGGGATATTTGTGGGAAAAAATAGGTCAAACAATGTATTTAACAGCTTGTAGTGAGTTGGAGGTTCTTATTAGGAGAAGTTATACTAAAATATTTATTTACACAATGTATCTTTTATTACAAGCAGACACTATTGAAAAGAGAATACATAAATCCAGTCAGAAATGGGAGGTTGATATTACAATTGTTGAGAAAAGATGGGCAGAAATCTGTCAAGACTGCATGAAAAATATAAATGTTTGATACAGTTTAGTTCAATATTTAATACCGCAAAAATTGCACAAAATGAAATCGGATTTATCAGATAAATGTTTCAGATGTGGTGAAGAAATAGGAACCTTTTTGAATTCTACTTGGTCATGTTCTAAAGTTAGAACTTTTTGAATGGATTTAGGAAAGATTTTCAAATAGATTATTGGTAGTGTTATTCCACAAAATCCAGATTTATTTTTTGTTGGGGAATATAGAAGGAACAAGACCTGAATTAAAACTATCATTTTATAAAGTCACATTTATTAAAATAGCTTTAGCAGTGGCAAGGAAGTGTATTACAGTGACTTGGAAATCAGATGCACATTTGGGTATGGAAAAATGGCATTCAGAAATTCAAAGTTGTATACCTTTGGAGAAAATTACATGTAATTCGAGAAAAAAATATTCAACTTTCATACAAATTTGGAGCCCATATATGCAAGATTTAGGTTTAAATATGTAAAGATGTACTTCTGGCCTCTTAAGACCTATATTAATCTTCTTCCCTAAAGTTGTTTAATATAAATACTGTAAGATTCCAGTGTGTGAACTTACCTTTTGGACAATCCCGATTAGTATTATTTTTTCTTTATATTTTTCTTTCTCTTTTTATATAATTATTTTATATAACTCTATGTTGTATCTATTATTATAACTTTTATATTGGGAGGGCAGATAAGGGGAGGGGTTATTATTGGAACTGGGTAGTGGACAGTAGTGGAACTGGGTGATTATTGTAATCACTACAATTTTAAAATTGAGTATTGACTCTACAATTATATGGATGAAAATTTTAAATAAAATATTTAAAAATTAAAAATGAAGCAGACACTGGAGTAAACACATGCATCTGATTAGTTCCTCGCAATATGGTTAAAAATGTCACTTGACATGTTCGAAGTTGAAAAGAAGAAAAAGGTGCTGATGCTGAAAACCTCATAAAAGGTCAGGAAGTGTCTGTGGAAAGAGAAAGAATCCTTTCAGGTCTGCAAGCCTTCAGAACTGGAAATGGCAGAGCATGCAAGTGGTCAGGAAGTCAAACAAAGCAAATGCATTTGATAGGATAGATCAAATGGTTTAAAGGCAGAAGTCACCAGCACAAAATACTGCCATGGATGAGACCCATGGTTGTGTCTGATGAGATTAGGCCACCTTTTGGAGGACCGTGCTTGCAAAGAGCCAGGACTGGTGGTGGTGGTGGGTGATTTGTGAAGGCACCTTCCAGCTGACCCTAAAGACAAGAAATATGTTGTCCTTTTCAAGGTCTTGGGTAAGGCAGGGCAGTTGTATTTTTTTTTACTGTAAAGATACATTACCAACGTTTGGGATTGAGCAAAATGTAGGCATGTAGCTGTGCGACATGAAGGGCACCGCTTGATGGACGGAATCCCTCCGGCACTGCGCTCTCCCCGCGTCCGCGGAGCCCGGGCGGAGTGCGCGTGCGTGGCGACTCCGGAAGCAGTCGCGTGGCCTCGGCCCGCTGGCGGAGCGCGCGCCAGCTCCTGCTCGTCTCTCCGAAGGTTGGGTGCTTCTGGCGGGGCGGACGCTGGGGTCCACAGCGGGGCAAGCGGCGCGCGGGAGAAAACTCGGCATCCCCGGGGAAGCAAAGGGCGGTGGATGTACGGGGCCCAGAGGGTCCCTCAGGAGTGAGGCCGTTTCTCCCACCCCCAGCCCCACGGTGGATATGCGAAATGTCGCTGGATAATGTGTGTGGAGGAAGCTAGAAAATCAATCGTGCTTTAAAATAGTGTTTAAGATTTTAAAAGGGACAGACAGAGTCAACGTGGATAGGCTTTTTCAATTAAGAGTGGGGGAGATTCAAACTAGAGGGCATGGTTTAAGATTGAAGGGGGAAAATTATAAGGGGAACATGAGGGGAAATTTCTTTACGTGGAATGAGCTTCTGACAGACGTAGTCGAGGTGGGATCATTGGTTACATTTAAGGAAAGACTGGATCGTTACATGGAGAGGAGGGGACTGGAGGGGTATGGACCGGGTGCTGGTCAGTGGGTCTAGGAGGGTGGGGATTTGCTATGGCATGGACTAGTAGGGCCGAACTGGCCTGTTCTGTGCTGTAAGTGGTTATATGGAAAGAAGGGAAAGAAGAGCAGTGAAAACCAGATGAATGTTGGTTATTAGGTGGCGGTGAGTCAGGGGGTGTCTAATACTCCTGCATTGCAGCTGATTTGTCTGGAGGTGTTAAACATTGGATAGGATTTTTTAAAAAGGTGCAAAACAAAAATATTCATTACTAAGGGTCTGAAACTCCACAGAAAATGTTGGATAGGCTCAGCAGATCTGACAGCATCAGTTGAGAGAGAAAAAGATCTCTTTCTTTGGCTTGGCTTCGCGGACGAAGATTTATGGAGGGGGTAAAAAGTCCACGTCAGCTGCAGGCTCGTTTGCCTGTCGATGCGGGACAGGCAGATACCGTTGCAGCGGTTGCAGGGGAAAATTGGTGGGTTGGGGTTGGGTGTTGGGTTTTTCCTCCTTTGCCTTTTGTCAGTGAGGTGGGCTCTGCGGTCTTCTTCAAAGGAGGTTGCTGCCCGCCAAACTGTGAGGCGCCAAGATGCACGGTTTGAGGCGATATCAGCCCACTGGCGGTGGTCAATGTGGCAGGCACCAAGAGATGACATTTCTAAACTACAAATGCTACTGCTTTTTAAAAAAAAATTACTGTCAAGTTCTGTGGCCTGTGTAAAGTTCTAGACCAGGTGAGGAGCTGTACTTTGAGTTTATGTTGGGACAGTGTCCGAGATCAAAGGTGGGTCAATGAAAGGGCGAACCATACTTGCAGCAGATTGAAGCATCGCCTGAGTGGACTGAAGGTAGATGATCCACAAAGTGGTGATCAGTTTGTTTCCTATCTTCAGTACAGAGACCAAAGGATGAGCACAAGGTTCAGTATATGAAACTGGAGCAGGTGGTTCAGGTAAATGAACAGGGTTGTATTTCTTGCGTTTGTGCAGTCAGATGCAATGGGAAGTCGATGTTAATGAAAATAGAAGAATGTGAAAAGAATTGTTCCTTTGGAATGCTGAAAGGAAAATAGAACATGGCTGGCGAGAAACAAAAACTGCAGAGGCTGGAATTAGCAAATCATGAGCTGCTGCAAGAACTCAGCTGGTAGAAATGGCCAGTCAGCATCTTGGGTCAGAACCCTTAATCAGGACTAAAATGGCAGATGTTTCCACACGTTGAAAGTGGTGGAAATTAACGATGATTCATTAAACTTGGAGGCTAATGACATGAGAAGCACAGAGTGTTTTGGGGAGGTGAGGGGATAAATGCAGGACGTGGTTCAGAGCTGTGTCAACTATGGCAGAAGACAAGTGAGGTTTGTTAGATTAATTCTTGTGGGTGAGTATATAAAACATTAGTGGATCCTACATAACTGATTTCAGGAGAACTGAGTTGGACACGTTCCAGGAAATTTAAGTGAGAAATATTTAGAAGATTGGTTTGGAGAGAAACTGCATTAAAAATGGTATGAATATTTGGACACAGTTTTTGAAAGTGAAAATACACATTAAACATTTGGGCTCAGGAAATTTGGCAAAGATTTAACTCCAGGGAATTCTCTGGAGTTTATCCACCAAACCAGGGGAAATACCAGACAGTTTTTGTGGGCCTGTGCTCTTCCCTTGGCCCAGTTTATCCAGGCACCTACCTACCTTTTGCTCATACCTTGATGAAGGCCTCAGGTCCAAAGCACTGGTTATGCATATTTATCTTTGCTAGATAAAGAACAGAGTTTCTCCAGCATTTTTGTGTAAACTACAATCACAGCATCTGCAGACGTTTTTGTTTATCTCCTAAGTCCTAACATCTGGACTGCTTGGAGATTATGTCATTTTTTCATATAAAATGCAAAGATTTAAAAAAATTAAAAAATTTTTGCATTTCCGTGTGATTGCTTGTTGCCGCTGTGCATCTGTGGTGCTAAGGTTTGGTGAATTTAACACCTTACTGTTTTAGTAATATTTTGAATATGAAAAGGTAAAAGACAACAGGCTCAAGGAGCCAAATTACCCACTACTTCATTTTCTTGTGTCCTTGACTAATGTAATTATTTCCTATACGCTGCTAAACTGAAAATTAAGAATTCCAATCTTCAAACGAATTCATATTTGTCAGAGTATCTGAGGATCTAGCTGTTGGCCTTTCAGTTGTCAATCAATTGGGTTTTCAAGGTTTTTTTTATATCCGAAGATATAAATGGGAATGGAGCGAAAACATGAAGTGTTAAATGTGGTCGTTTTTCTTTTGTATCAGGATAGTTGGTAAAAATGACTCGATCAAAGAGGATCGGCAATCACAACAGTGACAAAAAGAAAAACGTGTCAAAACTATGGAAGACAAAAAGGCGAACTAAGGATCTGGACCAGATTCATGAAGATATGAAACCTGAAAATGCAAACAAATTATTGCACCAGGAAGTAAACTGCGATGTTACTGGAAATGCTCAGTTCTATTGCTTGCACTGTGCGTAAGTCGCTCTTTCGTAAACAATGGGTTTATTACATTAGAGCGAGGATGGATATTTGTCTTTAAATTAAATTTAGTCACACAGCACGGTAACAGGCCCTTTTGGCCTACGAGCCAGTGCTGTCCAATAACACCCAATTGACCTATATCCCCAGTACGATCTAAAGGGTGGGAGGAAACCTGAGCTCCTGGAGGAAACCCATGCAGACACCAAGAGAACGTACAAATTTGTTACAGACAGCACTGGATTCAAACCCCTGTCTTTTACATATCAGAGTTTGTGGATATTAACTCGACCACCAGTCTTACTTTGTAGTCAGCGCGCAAATTGCTACCTCAAACGGTGATCCAAAGGAGATGGGGGTAGGAATTGCATTGTAGTGCGATGACAGTAGTGGCAGAGGGTTTGAACAGAGCATTTTTTTAAAAAAAGGACAAGTGTGAGACTACAGGTGCTGGAATCTAGAGCAAAAGACAATCTACTGGAAGAACTATAGAAGAAATGTCTTACAGAGAGGCTGGCAAATAGCCCATAACTGACTATTTGTGATCAGCGAGACATATTATTTAGAAGCTAAGTTGTAGCCTTATCTGTAGTCAAGGTGTGTTTTTCTTCCAATTAGGCAAAATTAAGGTTTTAATAAAAATTGTAATAAAGACTAGATTTAGTTTGCAATGGTTTTATTCCACAATGTAATCATAACCATATAACCATTTACGGAGTGGAAAAAGGCCATGTTGGCCTTTTGAGTCCGCACCGGTTCACTGATTTTGTGTACCCTCTTCAGGTATTGGTCCTGGTAGATCAATCATGATTTTTGTAAAAGCTTGTTTGTCTCAGTATAAGACCAAGTGCTTGGAAAGATAGATTTTAGAGTTGGTGAGCAGTGGAGACTGCTCTCTATGATGTATCAGGTGAAATAAAGTATGTGAAACAATACTCGAGATCTCTGAGAGGTTAATTTTGTTGACAGCAACTCAGCAGGTTCAGGACCGTCAATGGCTGGAACTCATAAGTGTTGATGAAGGGCTCCAGCCCAAAATATTGATTGTTTTTGGGTCAACTTGCTGAGATCCTCCAGTAGATTGTGCTTTGCTATGAAGCTTTTGGCAGGCAACAACATAGTTTTAAAGTTCTTCCAAAACTTTTGAGTCATCTTATTTTTGTTTCATTTGCAGGCGATACTTTATTGATCAGAGAAGCCTCAAAGATCATTTTGGAACCAAAGTTCACAAACGAAGGTAATGTAAATTATCTTCAGATTCAATCCTGAATATTGCGGGGAGATTAACACTGAAAAGTGTGAGACATTGAATCATAGAATTGAACAGCACAAAAACAGGCTCTTTAAACTCATCATGTCTATACTGACCATGATGCCCATTGAGGCTGATCGATGCAGTGCCCGACCTTCTGGGATCGATAGTCCACTGTATCTTTTGACATTTTCTTCTTCACTGTTTATGGCTCCATCAATTTTCATATTATTACATATTTTGTTTGTATCAGAGGCTTGTTCAATAAGCTTGCTAAGCTATTGGGGGAAGCTGCCTCGGTTGAAGATGTTTCAGTCATTGCTTTAAATGGCATTGCATAATTGAACCATTAAAGCATCTAACAATCTTTGTTTATTATTAACTGATTGCACAAGTACAACCTGACGAAACTGATCTCAGGTCCTTGGTGCAAAACACGCAGACACACAACCAGACATAACACACATACAGACAAACAATATGTAGGCAGGACAAGTATTCATCTATATAAATAAATATTCTTTTATGAATAGAGTTTCAGATGGTTAGTATTAGCAGTTGCTTTGGTCATTCAGCATTCTTAGTCCCCACAGAAAGAAGCTGTTTCTTGGCTGGTGGTTCTGGCTCTGATACTCTGTATTTCTTCCCCATTGGGAGAAGCTGTAAGATGCTGTGTGTGGGATGGATTTTGATTTTGTGTACCCTCTTCAGACAGTGATCCCAGTGGATCACGACAATGGGAGGGGGAGGGAGACTCCAGTGATTTCTTTGCCACTCTTATGGTCCTGTGGATTGACCTCCAATCCAATTCTCTGCAGCAACCATACCACACTGAGATGCAGCCGGCCAGGATGCTCTTGATAGAGCTCTTGAAGAAGGTTGACAAAATGGTGGCCGGTAGCCTTATCTCCAAGTGCAGTCGTCGTTGCACCTTCCTGACCTGATTTTTGTGTGCTTTCTAGGCTGAAACAATTAAGTGAAGAGCCATACACCCAAGAGGAAGCGGATCGAGCAGCAGGAATGGGCTCCTACATTCCAGCAAAGAAAATCAAAGTTGAAACCCAGAACATAGAGGAGGAAATGAGAATATCATAATTCATGGATGTAACCTTTTAATAAAATGTTTTATGTTGCTTGAAGATTCAGCTGACTTATGCTGTTAAAGTTACATAATAAATATCCCTAAACAAGTAACCTGTCATGCTTTATTTTCTGACTGTGGCAGTGGCAGTCTTCAGCATCTGTTGTGAAAACTGGTTTTGAAAAGAAGAAACAAATTTGTTAGAATTACTTTGGTTATTTTACTGATGAAGACATAGTTGATCTGCATTCCCAGATGCTTCCATTAGCACAAGAAAGCAGTTAATTTCTTGGTTAACTTCTGCTTGTTAGGGAGGTGATGCAGGAAGTAATTTGCAAGGGTATTTTATTTCATACTGAACAGTATATCAAGTCAGTGGTGTGCTGGGAGAGCTGAGTAAAGGGCAAGCAGGAAAAATAAGGTGCTGCGTTAAGGAGAGCAATGAGGACAACAATCGGTTAAAGCTGATGCTTAATGAAAGGGGGGTTATTTCAATGAGTTGAATAAATCTGGCCCAGGTACAACAGAAGCAAAGATGATAATGAGTTTATTGTCGGTAGTAAACTTTTGTAGTTTACTACTCTAATTGTTTCCCTTTCATTGTCTTTGCTTGGTTTAACCATGTACACAGAGCTTGTGGTAAAAGTAAAAACCACAGTGTTCACAGACTTTTGTGTTTTACACAGAACTTGTGCCTTCCAACAATTATAAAATCCTCTAGCTCTGAACTGACAGACTTTGTGCTGACTGATTCCCATTGCAGTAGTCCTACTCAAGTTTTAACTTAATATCAGGTGCACTGAGTTACAGTGAGTAAGTTTATTTTGCCTTCAATCTAGCCAGTCAGCTCATACATAGTACATAAATGAAAACAGGATCAGTTATCATGGAGAATGACCAACACTAATACCGTGAGGTTCTCAGAATGCTGATAATACCAGGAAATAAGCTATACTTCCTTGTATCTCGTGTTCAGCTGATCAGACTCTGAACGAGCTTTCACCATTACTCCAACTATTGATGCGTACACCAAAATAAATCATATTTTCAGAAGTAATTTCCATACATGTAGCCAACTTTCTTGCCCTTTTGAATATTGGATCTAATGTATTCAGTTAGTGCACACACTAACAATCTCACCCTACTCAACATGAGAATGTGCCAAAGCTGCAAAACCAGGGCAGCTTCTGTGGAACAACTACATTTTCACACATCACCTTGTCTTATCTCTGATAGAAGCATTTATTTATATTATCAGAAGTCGGTTATTTTCAAAAATAAAGCATTAAGATTGCTTTTCTATCCAATGTTTTTTTTCCCCCCCAGGATTTAGGTGTTGCCAAGTCAGCACTTATTACCCATCTCCAACTCCCACGATATCCCCAATTGTTCTACCCTATCCTGTTGTTTCGGAAATCAGAAATGCACTAAATGCTGGAGGAACTTGGATCAAGCAGCATCCATGGAAGGCAAAAGGTAGTTGACATTTAGGGCGAAAGCCCTTCATTAGGAATGAGTACTCCAAATTGGGATGAAAGGTTCCAGCTTCTGCAGGTTTTGAATTTCCAACATTCAGTGGTTATTTGGAGAATGCATGTAATGTGACAAAAAAGATGTACACTTTCGACAAGGTATCTTGAAGCAAAATGGAAAATCATTGCTTCCACCAATGCTGTTTCAACAATCCGCAGACTTTCTCCAGGTTTGTTTTGTCGCCACTGAACACAGATACTGCATGTGAAACAATTTGATATTTAGAGGGTTAAAGCAGCTGAAAAGCTGAAGCAAGGGTAAAAAGCAAGGAAACCAAAACTTGCAGCTGCACCCCAAGGCCAGATTGGGATTGTACTAACAGTTGTATGATAAGCATTGCCTGGTATAAATTAGATTATGATGACAGTTACACAATTAGCAATGTTTTAACTCCCTTTGTGACTGCAAGGGTGAAACTTATGATAACACTATGTAAACCATTTGTTCGTCCTCCTCAGAGTCCTTGGGTAATCCAATTTCGGCCTGTTGAACTCTACCGTGATAACAGGAAATAAAGCCTCTTTTTTTTTCCCCCAAAATAAATTTTATTCACAAAATTATTACAACAGAAAGCCATGCAGAGTCTAGTCATATCCTTCGTGTCAAATTCATACATTACGGTATATTATATTGCTTGAATCATGATTCAAAATTCATATAAAAGCAGTGTAAGGCAGTCAGATTCACCACCAACAGAAATTGCCTGACATGCCTCAGAGATGGAGAAGCAAAAGAGAGTTCTCCACCCCACCCCGTGTCACCGAGTGTCCGTGGATTCATCTCTAGTACAGCGCTCTCGCAGCCCCCACAGCCACACAGTCCAAACCATCAGCAACCCAAGCTCCAGATCCAAATCTCTGAAAAGATTAGGAACCCTTCAGTACCCTTGGCATCCTCTCACATCCTGGTTCCAATACCTGGTACCCCTTCAGCCCGTTTTGAGCCAGTCTCCTGCAGTCTGCAGCCTGGTGCCAGTATGTTGACTGCATCATCTGCAGCCAGAAAAATAATGGTGCTGCTGATGGTGTGGACCCAAGGGGAACGGAGACATCGTTCCTGCAGGGTCCAACCACCAGTCTAACTGCCGTCAGCTCTGTACAGGCTTTAAAGGCACCACTGTGGTTCCTTGTAGTTTCACCTCCCTCTGTTGTTCGAGGTCTGCTAAGTGCAAGCGAGTTTCCTCGGACACTGTAACTAGCTCCGCCAAGGATCACACCCTTGAAATACAATGTGTTCCCCTCCTGCACCCTCCAGATTGCATTCAGATTTTTGGAGACTAAAACTGGGCATAGTTTCTGAAATTCTACTCTTTGGACAATGAAAATTTTGCCTCTGAACACTTTTGGGTGTATTTTATCAGTTTTCTGCTGCTGATCACAAAAACTGCCTTAAATATATTTTTTTTTAACCACGTACTGTTTTCTGAGATATTTTTGTGATTTCCTGCCATATTTTCAAGTATAAAACTATGAAGCAGTTGAAAATTCATTTTCTGCATTCGCACTTGGACTTCTTCCCTGCTGATCTTGGTGCAGTCAGTGATGAACACGGTGAAAGGTTTCGCCAGGATATTGTGACCATGGAAAAGCGGTATCAGGGCAATTGGAATCCATCAGTGCTGGCCGACCACTGGGCACTGACACAAGAGGAATAGGGATTTATTGTCATGAAATTCAGTGTTTTGTGGCAGCATTATCGTGCAAACATACATATAACCATCTTACGTTGTTACTATGAAATAAAAATAGTGCATAAAAAGTAAGGCCAGTTCATTGATTATTCAGGAGTCTGACGGCAGAGGAGAAGATTGACCTTGTGCCGCAGAGCGCTCGTCTTTAGGCTCCTGTACCATTTCCCCAATGTTAGCAGAGTGAAGAGGACATGGCCGAGTTGGTGGGGGTCTTTGAGGATAGAGGCTGCTTTTTTAAGACTGCCTCATGTAGATGTCCTCAATGGAGTGATGTCTGGTGCCTGTGTCGTTGCAGGCTGAGTTAACAGCCCTCTGGAGTTTATTCCTGTTCTGAGAGTTGCCACCTTCATACCAGGCAGTGATGTAACTGGCAAGAATGCTCTCTACGGTACACCCGTATAAGTTTTTGAGAGTTTTTGGTGACGAACTGAATTTCCTCAGACACCTCACAAAGGTATAGCAGCTGGCGAGCTTTCTTTGTCATTGCATCAACATGGGGGCTCCAGGACAGATCTTCGCAGACGCTGGCACCCAGGAGTTTAAAGTTCTTGAAGCTCTCCACTACTGATCCCTCAATGAGGACTTCCTCCTGAAGTCCACAATCATCTTGGTTTTGCTGACATTGACCGCAAGGTTGATCTCTCCCTCCTGAACCCTTCCTCAGCGCTGTTTATGATTCTGTCGACAACTGTGGTGTCATCGGCAAACTTGTAGATGGCATTGAAGTTGTGCCTGGCCACCCAGTCATGGGCCTATAATGAGTGGAGCAGCGGGCTAAGTACGCATACTGGAGGTTCGCCTGTGTTGTTGATCAGTGGGGAGGAGACGTTGTTTCCAATTTGTACTGGCTGGTCTTCCAATGAGAAAGACAGGGATCCAGTTACAGAAGGGGGTACAGAGGCTTTGTAGCTTCTTGACCAGCACTGAGGGAGTAATGGTATTGAAGGCCGAGCTGTAATCAATGAAGAGCAGCTGTATGGACGAATTGCTGTTTTCAAGATGATTCAGACCTGAGTGGAGAGCCAACGATATTGCATCTGCTGCGGAGCGTTGGCGACGCCAGGTGAAACGTTGGATCTTTGCTTCGGTCCACATTAATTCTAGCATTTCATCACAGTAGAAAGTTCGTGCTACTGGGCGGTGGTGGTTGAGGCAGGCCGCGCTACTCTTCTTGGGTACCGGGATGATTGATGCCCTTTCGAAACTGGCTGCCACAATGGGAAGTCGAGATGCTGAGTACAAACATTTTTGGGTCAGTTGAACGAAAGCCACTTGCCAGCATCATTTTTTTTTGTAAGTAAACATGCTGAATTCCATAAAAGTTCATTTAATGTTTCTCCAATTTCTTACGTGATACAACAAATCTGAAATTATCTTTGTGTGCATCTTAAAGTTGTCTCTCATAATCCCCAATTTTTTTCCAGCTTTTTTAAAAAAAAATGATGTCCTGTGTGCATTGGGAAATGAGTGGTTGTGGGAGGATTTGAGAGAGTTTGCTGGCCACTGATTGGTAAGTGCAAGGCACCCGTCCCAATGCGTTGGTTCCGCTCAGATCCCAGACTTGCCCGTGCCCCGTTGAGGAGGAGGAGGGGTGGTCGAAGTGATGGGGACTCAGTGACCCCATGCAGCCGGGGAAGGAGGGGGGAGGGGGGTGTGCAGCCGGAGCCGGCAAGACTGCAGCGCTGACCGATGGCGTCTGATGTCCGGCAGCGCAAGGCTCAGCGCAGCGAAGAGGAGGAGAATCAGCCGCCTGCCACATCGCCGGCCGAACCCAGCCGAGGGCCGGCCAAGAGCGGCCGCTCCGGACTCCTGCTCTTGCTACCACTCGGCCTCATCATCCTAGGCGTCACAGCATGGAAATGCTGCACCGACGACCGGCGAGCGGAGCAAGTGAGAGAAACGAACGCACCCCGGCTCATGTTGATTTCACTTGGCTGGGGAGCCAGCAGCCCACCTCGAACAGCCCCTGAAATTAAACCGTGCGGGTAGATTGGTGGGTTGGAGCAAACTTTCAGACCGTGGTGGGTGGAGGGGGGTTTACATTTTAGGATGGGTTTGATGCAGAGATTTACGTAACTGTACCCGCCCCCCTGGGCAAGGTCACTAGTCAACCCCCTCCCTTTACACGTGTGGCTTCATCATGGAGCCTTTCTCTGTTACCATCCACTTAGAACTACCTTCAAAATTGCGTCTTGTATTTAGTCCAGTTGGCCCTGTTAGGAGGTGAGATCATTTACCAGCAGAAGTTGGCCCGCAGTACCAGTAAACTGGCGATTGAAGCCCCTGTGCAAATATTGCACCCCTCAAAAGCTCCACTGGAGTAACTGCCTCTGTCAATCCGGAGGAGGACAGCCAAAGAGGGCGTCAATGAAATAATAGGGTGGGCAAACATTTTTTCCCCAAAAGGTTTGCTCCCTGGGGAGATAAAAAAAAGTTGGGGATTGTGAGAGACAGCTTGAAGCCAAGCCCAAAGATAATTTCAGATTTGCTGTATGTGTAGGAAAGTTGGAGAAACATTAAATAAACTTTTATTGAATTTAACATGTTGAATTGCATAATGATGCCGAGCCAAGCGCTCAGGTTGACTGCACGTGTTGCACCACAAATGTGAAGAGCCCAGGTCACTAATTTTCCAACTGAAGTAGAGCTCATGGGCTTTCTTAATAAGTGCAGTTGTGCTCCATCTTTGAGTCTTGAGCATAGACTGACCACAAATTATATTAGAATGAATTGCAGCTGATGAGCCATTTCTGCTGTCTTGAATCTTCCTGAAGATAAAAAATGCAATTGTTAAGTATCCTATTGCCTGAAGAAAACATGCATGAACATGCATTCGATCTATATCAGTGTAATGCGCTGCATCCATATACGTGAACTGCTTTTATAGCCTGTCTGCATCTATCCTGACTAAGCATGCCCAGGCCTATGACAACATTTGCATAGCACCTGTGCTGAGGGCATACCCAGGCATGCTTGGATTGACCAAAAGAGCTTGCTTTGTGGGCAATTTGGTGGTAGACTTAAAATATGACAGGAAATCACAAAAATAGTTTTTATCTAAAAATTAATTTGTGATAGAAATTTTTTAAGATGATTTTTGTGATCAGCATCCCAAAATTCATATAATGCACCCAAAAGTGTTCAGGAAGCAAAATCTTAGTTGTCCAGTGCAGTTGTCAATACAGTCCCATGCAGATAAACAGTAGATTACATTACTTGGACCAGAGTGAGTAAAAGAACTGAGAGACCTTGTACAAATAGACACATTGCTTAAATCTGTGCCAGAGGCAAAAAAGACAAACCAACATGAAGGATTCAGCCAAGACGAATAGAAGTGGAAAAATAGGGAACGCTTGAGAAGACTGCAGATGCTGGAATCAGAAGCGAAACACAACCCACTTGGTGGGTTGAGTAACATTGATGGAAGAAAAAGAATGGATTTATACTTGACTAAGGCCCAGGCACGAAACATTGGTTACCCATTCCTTCCAATGAATGACCTGCCGAGTTTCTCCAGCACCTTTGTATATATTGCATTGCACCCCAGCATCTGAAGACTTGCTTGCTTTAACTGATCCTGACTGGAACTGGGTGGGAAATGAGACACATTGACCCTTAGTTAACATTTCTGATTCAAGATTCTTTATCAGACTCTGCAATCTGATGAAGGGCCCTGGTCCTGAAACATTAGGTCCATTTCTCTCTCCACAGATGCAGCTTGACTGACATTGTTTCCAATATTTTCTGTTTTTTATTCCATTGCTTTATTTTCATTTAAATCCTCACACAATCAAGTAAACAGAAGAAAGGTATCGAGGAATTCTGGCACAAAATTTTATTGGAAAAAAAAATCCAAATACTATTTACTGAGTTGTATGTTTTTGATCAATGGCTCAATGTTTAAACTAGTATTTATTTTATTTGATAGGAAAATGCTCTGAAGTCACTTGGCAAAGAAGGCTTGTTCTTGTTTTCCTCGTTTGACATTAACAACGACTTGTATCTCAGTCCAGAAGAATTTAAGCCTCTAGCTGAAAAATTAACAGGTACAGTATAATGGAGACCCATTGATACAGGGTCCAGTGTTCAAAATATATTACTCAACGTTTAAATATGTAGTGTTTAATGGCATGTGATAAAAACCGTAACCTTTTATGTTAATATGTGATTTGAATCTGGCCCAAAATAGTGTCTGAATTAGTTGGTCGTGCTGGAAAGAATACCACGGAGATTCATCTGGATGATACAGAAATGCTGGAGAAACTCAGCAGATCTCACTGTGTCAACAGGAGATAAAGATATTTCCAAGATATTTCTTCAAGGGATGGAAAAAGCAGATGGCAGCATCTGAATAAAAGAAATATCCAATTTTCGACTTTTGTCTGTACTTCTCCCCAACCATTTCTTTTATTCAGAGGCTGCCAGCTTTTTCCATAACTTGAAGAAGGACGGGCCTGATGGTCAGTAATATAAGGACGGGTCAGTAATATATCTTTACCTCCTATGGATGCAGCAAGACCGGCTGAGTTCCTCCAGTATATCTGTGTTTTTACTACAATCTGCAGACTCTCATGTTTCACTTCATCTGGATTTTGCCTGGATTGGATGATTTTAGTTGAGGGCGAGAATAGATTGTTTTCTCTAGAGCAAAGGAGGTTGAGGGTGATCTGATAGGGGTACCCAAAATTATGAGAGGCACCGATAGGAGAATCGGAATCTTTTTCCCATGATAGGTGCATTAAAATCATGTCAAAGGTTTAATGTGAGCATTAGGGTTTTGAAGGGGATTGGAGGAGTATTTTTATTTCACACAGAGTTTAGTTCTGGTTGAATGTCCTGCTGGAGGGATCTGATAAAATCACTGTTTAAGAGACACTTAAGTATCGCTGCCACAAGATGCGCACCACCAGGTTCAGGAACAGTTGCTACCCCTCCACCATCAGACTCCTCAACAACAAACACGATCAGGGACTCATTTAAGGACTCTTTACTTTTGCACTTTATTGATTTTATTTCTCTTTGCATTGCACAGTCAGTTTGTTTACATTTCTTTATTTGTTTACATGTGTTTGTTGTATACAGTTTTTCTTTAGCACTACCAATGTCCTAATTCTGCTTTGCCCACAAGGAAAAGAATCTCAAGGCTGTGTGTAATGTCATGTATGTGCTCTGACAATAAATCTGAACTTTGATTTAGATAGGCATTTGAATCGGTAAGGCATAGAAGGATATAGTCTTAATGTTAATAAATACAACTTGTGCAGGTGAACAAAAAGGGTTAGCATGAACACAGTAGGCAGAAGGGCCAGTTTCTGTACTGTATGACTCCATGATACAGTGTGTTTTGTATGTGTGCAGGAGTTAGCCAAGCCCCTGCCTATGACGGTGATGAGGAGACTGACCCTAATGCAGAGACGCTAACTATTGAAGCTGCTTTTCAGCCTCTGATCCTGGAAACCATGACCAAGAGCAAAGATGGATTTCTTGGAGTGAGTGCTCATTGTATCCCACCTTTTGTGCAAGGAATGTGATTGTGTTCTTGTATTTCCCACTCTGCAAGTGTTATAATCCAGGACACACGCAGGAGTGATCTTCCACGTGACAATTACGAGGCTATGCATTTTGCATTTAAACAAAACTTAAAAGGCGAATGGAATGGTGGCTTTTCTACCCAGGGCACAAGGAGAAAAATGTTACACTCCAGCTTGGCAGAGCACTGATTAACCTGGAGCATTTAGAGCAGGTCTGGGCACCTTGCCTTGCAAAGGAGGGATTGGCCTTTGAGGGATTGCAGCAGGAATTTAGCCAGAATAATATCTAATTTCCATGGCGAGGTTAGAAAGCCTATCATTAGATTCTGTGGAATGTTGAAGTGTACTTTAAAGAAACTTCTCATTTAAAAAAAAATTATATTGATAGTTTCTTTCTAACGATTGTGGTTTGACATTTTGCTTCCTGGATTGGTGCTGATGCCTCAAGTGGGATCAAGTGTAATAAATCCGAGTTTATTGCTGGATGGCAGAATGGAGGCAGAAAGACTCCTCATATTCTTCAACTTGCTCAAGCCGTTGGTCATTTGGATGTTCAAAGGCCGTGTTCTGATGGAATTGCTCATGTGTGATCTGAGGTGATTTAATATTGGAGCCAATAACTAGAAGATATGGATTTATGTTGATTGGGTGGAAGGATTAGAAGGTAGCTCAGAGAACAAAACATAGGCCAGTTGTAGCTGGGGTTGGGAACTTGCAGGTGATCTTTTGAAGGCTAAAGACCAAGAGCTGGAAGTGGAACCCCTATAAATTCACAGAAGACTGAATAGCTATGGTGTAGTTTTCTTATTTAAAACCAAGGCCATGTTGAATTGCTATAAAAACCAGAGATTTGGAACATACAAATGGTTCCTTAGATTAACAAAGTCTTAGAAAGCATGACTGCGAATGAAATCAAGATTTAAAAAAATAATTCCACTGCTATGATTGAAGAAACTAGTTTTACACTAATTTGATCTTGGATAGGCAATCCATGTTGAACTGCAATATGAAAATGTAGGACAACTTATGTAGACCGAGGAAGCTGCATCTATTTTAATAGATTGATAGCAAACAAGAATTTAATTACAAATAAATACATGGTAGGAAGGACGAATGATGCTTTCCACTCTTGTCTCAAGCGTTTACATTTTTAATTAAATTTCATTTATAGCATGGTAGAAGCCGATTACAGTCTTTTACACCTGTGCTGCCAATTACACCCAAATTAACATACGTTTTTGAACAGTGGGAGGAACGTACAACCTCTTTACAGACAGTGCTGGATTCGAACCCAGCTTGCTAGCTTTCTAATAGCTTTGCACAAACCGCTATGCTAACCGTTTGGGTCCAGTTATCACTTGTGTTTCTTTGTCCTTTAGGTCTCCCATGGCTCCCTGTCGGGGCTGAGAAACTGGAAATCTGCAGAAATGCCCTCTGGTGTGTTCAGTACCAGCTTGTTTAAGGCCTTCCTTCCTCTGAAGAATGACTTAGAGCTGGGAGAGGTGTGGTGGATCATCCCCAGTGAACTCACCATCTTCTCAGGATACCTGTCAAACAACAGATTTTACCCACCAACTCCACAAGGGAGAGAGGTATTGTAAAGGCTCTTCACTCCCGTTGAATCACCCCTCCCATGTCACCTAGGCTTGCCAGGTGATGCAGAAACAGGAGTGTTTAACCCCTCTGGTGGTGTGCCAGTATGATAGGCAGAATCCTACTGAATAGCACTTACGACAATTATTCATATTAAATCTAACCTGGTGCAGATAAAGAAAGTGGTTCTCGCATGTAGTAAAATGAGGATTCTCTTCCAATTGTGGGCACATTCTCACTCAGCCAAGGAAGACTCCTTTACAAAAATCATTTGGTATTCAAACTCATTCAGAATCGAACATCAGCTGCAGAATATTTCTGCTTTTCGTAGCGTAATGACTTCCGAGAGGTTTTGTTCTCAGTAGAAGGCGGATTGTGCAGCTAAATTGAGGTGGACATTCCATTGTGTTAGTGACTACTGAATATACTTGTGCAACCATTGAATTTTTTAGATTGCTTTTTTAGGCCAAAAAAAGGGGAAGACAACTTTTACTCAGCTCAAACTTTTGTCTGCGTTAAGTACCTGGTGGTTCTAGGTACTTAAGGAGCTCAGTCTTGGGTAGCAATTCTGCAGTCAGTGGATTGGGAGCTAGGGTAGGTGGGCAGTTGGGGCGAGGCGGGTGGGCGAGCGGCCGGGGTGGGGATCCAAGGTTGGGAGCTCGGATGGCTGGGAGTAGGGGCCAAAAAAGGGGGGAAATCGACATTTACACCCGATGATTACATGAGTATATACAGTAGTAGCAATGGAGACGAGGGCAGACTCTAAAGCCCAGGGAGGACTGTAAAGCCCAGATTGCTGATCAGACTGCTATTTAAATGGTTGTAAAGTTTGGCCAGTTTGTGAACAGTCAGGAATCCTGGCTGGAACTATTGGCACATCTCCCTGTGTCCCATCCCCGCGCCCCACCCCATGCGTCCCACCTCACTATCCCACCCTACATCTCACTCCTGCACCCTACCCCATGCATCTCACCCCCAAGGCCCGACCCCACACTTCATCCCATGCATCCTACCCCCCACATCTCACACCTGCGTCCCACCCCTACTGCCCAAGCCAGCACCCCACCCCATGCGTCCACCCCCCCACCCCCACATCTCAGCCCCGTGTCCCACCCCTGCACCCCACCTCCGCGTCACAGGGGTAGCTGTCAATATTTACAAAACAGACATCACATAAATAAACTTTAAGGAATGATTTTGAATTTCAAATCTTTGAGACACCTATTTTTCAAGTTCCTGGTATTGTAAATCAGAAATAAAACATTAAATTATTTTCCAAATGGAATGCTAGTCGCCTGAATATTGAGCATAGTCTGTTGAATGGAAATTGATATCTTCTAATGTGCCTCAAGTTTCCATCAATTTTTTAGTAATTCTTCAGTTACTCTGAGACGGAAGGTGTGGATTCTGATCCCACTGGATTACGTAAGTCTAAATTCACATGCAAGTACAGTCGTGACAGAGGTGAGATCTTTAGGTGGGAACTTCAACTAAGGCTTCATTAACCAAGGTCTTTTCAGCTCTGTCAGCAGAATATTGAATAAAAAATCTATGCTACAAAGAGGAGTAGGGAAGTTCTCCCTACTCTCTGACCAACGTCAAAGACACATTTAGTTCGTGATCGTCCTGAGGGCCTGTTTCTTCCTTAAGAGCAGAGACAACACTTCAGAGGCCTCTTTGGCAGAAAAGTGTTTTGGAACTTCCTGATAGTATTTTTAATCAACCCTTAGGTAAAGCTCTTCGTATCCTGCCGCTGGCTATGAAAAGGACACCCTCTTGTCACCAAGGAGGTGTAGATGTCCCAAAGAAGAAACTTTGTTCCCAATGTTCCAGTGCGTGCTTTGATAAGTCGGAGCTTATGTATGTGCCTTGAACGCCTCTCCTTTCTCAGCAGGTCCTTTTTCATAAACTTCTCAGCATGTTTCACCCTCGGCCATTTGTGAAGACCAGATTTGCTCCACAGGGTGCGGTGGCCTGTATCCGAGCCATTAACCACTTCTATTACGACATTGTCTTTCGGTGTGTATCACTCCTTCGTCAGGTTGCTTTACTGCGGTCACCTTTGAACAATGTCCGATCGGGTTGAGGCACTTTAGGAATAGACAAGTGGCACATTGGTGCAGCCAATAGAGCCGCTTCCTCACACCTGAATCCAGTCCAGACCTCCGGTGCTGTCTGCGTGCGGTTTGCGCATTCTCTCTGTGACCGGTTGGCTTTCCCCCAAGTGTGCTGGTTTCTTTCCACATCACTAAGACGTGCAAGTTGAACGGTTAGTTGCCCAAAGCGTGCAGGTGTGAGGGGTAGAATTTGCGGACAGGAATATGCCGAGAATAAAATGTTATTAGTGGAGGAGTGAGTGGGCGTGAAGCCCTGTCTGTGCTTTGCAACTGAATTGCTCCTCCCATTATGTAACCGTGGAAATTAGTTACTGACTCCTGTTCCCACTCTGCACATCTCTCCCTCACTTTTATTCCCATCGACCTCAATGGAGAGGTTACAAATGAGCTGTTACAGGATAAAAACCTACAGCAGTATTTTTTCCACTCGTTGTTGGGACACCATGGACAGAGGTTTATCACATCTTAAATCTGCATTAATTAACTCATAACCCAGCCATTCTCATCCTTTTTTATGGCTATGACCCCCTTAGGACTTTGCTCAAAATTAAGGAGCCCCCTACCCTGTGAATCAGTCAAGTTTAGTTGGTTTCTTCTGTACTTCTCTCCTCTTTCTTTGGCTTGGCTTCGCGGATGAAGATTTATGGAGGGGGTAAATGTCCACGTCAGCTGCAGGCTCGTTTGTGGCTGACAAGTCCGATGCGGGACAGGCAGACACGGTTGCAGGGGAAAATTGGTGGGTTGGGGTTGGGTGTTGGGTTTTTCCTCCTTTGCCTTTTGTCAGTGAGGTGGGCTCTGCGGTCTTCTTCAAAGGAGGTTGCTGCCCGCCGAACTGTGAGGCGCATAAAATATGTTTCATGACTTCAGTACATGTCCCCCCCATAAATAACTGTGCCCCCTCCCCCGTTGATGATGGTTGCTCTGTTTTGAGAATTCCCTTTAATTGTGAAGGAGATGTGTAATAGTAATGGGGATTTCAGCTGCAAACTGCGTCTGTGGAAATCCCCCCCCTTGTTAATGTCAGTTTCGGGAGTGTAAACTTGGTGCTTTGCAGCATGTGGCTCTTATCTAACGAGTGGTGGGCATCAGTTTGATAAGCTGTGAATCTGAGCTGTGTTTGTGTTTTCAGGGTCCATGGAGAATTCCAGTTGAACGAGCCTCCAGATTTTCCCTTCTGGTTCACTCCAGGACAGTTCACTGGACACATTATCCTTTCCAAAGACGCATCACACGTACGCGATTTCTGGATGTACGTTCCCAATGACAGGTCAGCAGAGTTTTTTCCTTTGTTTTGGGATGATTTTTTTGTTATTTCAAAATTTGTTTTTTTTGCGGGTGGGTACTCAGATCCTGAAGTGGCAGCTGTGCCTTCAATGTCCACTCTGCATGCTTGAGTGCCTACCCCAATTGCACATCTGAGTAGCTGTGGCTGCCACCTTTGTTCAGAGAGATCAGCTGGATTACAACAGTCCTACTGGCAGGACTTCTGGCTGATCTTTAGAAGACAGAGGAGCAGAAATGGGCTATTCAGCCCATCAAGTCTGCCCCGCCATTCAATCAGGAGTTGATCCATTTTCCCACTCAGCTCCACTGCCGGGCCTTCTCCCCATTGTTTACATCCTGCACAATTTACTTCCTTTTTTGGAAGATGTTACACAGTAATATCATGAACAAGTGAGTTTAAAAGGAGTGCAGAAAACATTGTTAAATGTAGATTATATAATTGTAGCAAGGTGTCTTTAGCTAATCGATTAGCTCAATATTTGCCTAAAATAATACATAGTGATCAAACGGGATTTATAAAAAATAGATATGCGTCAGATAATATTTTGTGTTTAATAACTTTGATAAATAAATCTAAATCTCAGATGAATTATCCAATAGTGGCTTCGCTGGATGCAGAAAAGGCTTTTGATAGAGTGGAATGGAAGTTTTTGTTTAAAGTACTCCCCGTAATCTTTGATGGTCTGGGTGATCAAAAACCTATCAATCTCTCCCTTAAATACACCCAATGACCTGGCCCCCACAACCGCCCTTGGCAACAAATTCCACAGATTTACTGCCATTTGGCTGAAGAGATTCTTCTGCATCTCTGTTCTAAGCAGATCCTCTTCAATCCCTTTTGTCGTAGACTGTCCTACCATAGGAAACAACCTTTCTACATCTACTCTGTCCATGCCTTTCAACATTCAAAATGTTTCAATGAGACACTCCCCATTCTACTGAATTACATTGAATACAGGATGGATAAGAGCTGTCAAACGCTCTTCGTATGATAACCCTTTCATAAATCATTATCACCAAGGCAGGTTAAGTAGTCAGCTTGCCTTCACTCTGTGGCAGCAGTTCAGATCAATTCTGAGAACATTTGATTTAGTTCTGGCGTTAAACGGGGAGTGTGCAGAACTAGAACAATACATGGAAGCCCAGGAGGAATTCAGGAGGACACGCAGCCTCCATGGAAGCTGTGGGTAGATGAGGTTTCTGGACATCGCTTGTGTCTGAAGGTGGGGGAGTGTGCAGGGAAGGGAGGGGCAGGAACTCGAGCTAGCAGGTGATGGGTAGATACAGGTAGGAGGGGGAAGGAGAGAAAGCAGAGAACTGATTGGGAGAGGGCTGAAAAAGGTGTGACGCAGCAACCTTTGTCCCAGACAGGCAGATATACTGGACTACTGGATATTACTCCAGTTTACACCCTGCACAATTTAGTTCCTTTTTTGGAAGATGTTACACAGTAATATCATGAACAAGTGAGTTTAAAAGGAGTACAGGAAACAGAATTGGGTAAATCATTGAGTTTTGCACTCTAGGAATTTGAAGATTATCAAGATTCCTTTATTTATATATAATACTACTTAAAATTTTGCTGCCATAAAGACACACAAATAGCACCTCTAGCCTAGCCTGGCGCCCCCAACTGTAAATCAGTTTTAGCCCCTTTCCTTGCTTTGATCCATCATGGTCGCTTCAATTTAAAAAAAACACATTTGAGCTGTTGTGCCATTGCGGTTCAGAAGCCCTGAATGCAGTAGCCTGGTGCTGGTTCCTGCTGCATTAACTGGACTCTATGAAAATGCTGGAGTGATGGCAAAAAACAAGAATGTGACTTGCCAAAACACTTGCCTCAGCCGTGAGCTGTGCAGATGGTATCGTTAAACTGCAGAGGCTCGTCAAATGTCCTTTTTGGCAGCAAAAAAGAACACATTTTATGTATAATTATGTATCAATAAAGGAATCTCGATAATCTTCAAATCCTGAGGATTCCACTAGCTTTTTCAGGAATTACTGAATCAGAATTTATTGTCAGGAACATGTCACAAAATCCGTGGTTTTGCTGCAGCATCTCAGGGGCAAATATTACTAGAAATTACATTTTAAAATAAATAAATTTGTGCAAAAATAAGAAAAAGTGAGGTCATGTCCACTCAGAAATCTGATGGCAGGGGGAAGAAGTTGTCCTTGTGCCGCTGAGTGTTTGTCTTCAGGCTGCTGTACCTTTTTATCTGATGGTAGCTGTGAGAAGAGGGAGGACCCTCCTGGGTAGTGGGGAGCTTGGAGATAGAGGCTGTTGTAGATGTCCTCGATGAAGTGAAGACTGATGCCTGTGATGTCACAGGCCAAGTTCACAACACTTTGTAGTTTTCTTCCTATCTTGTGCTGAGGGTAGTGCAACCAGACAGAATGGTCTCCTTGGTACACCTACAAAAATTTGCAAGTCTTTGGTTGCATACCCAATCTCCTCAAGCTCCTCACGAAGTATAGCAGCTGGCCAGCCTTTATCAGGATTGCATCAATGTGGGGGCCATGCGGATTCGGGGATGTTGGCTGCCTCTCATGCTGCTCTCTCTTGAGACTGGAGAGTGTAGAAGCTCATCTCAGGAAAAGGGATTGGCCTTTTACAACTGTGGTGAGCCTTTTCTTCAAACAGAGGTTGTGAATTAATTTCAACGCTCTGTTAAAGATCAGTTTTTCACCAAAACCAGACTGAGATTAACCCTTGTGACTTTGTTGTGTCCATCTGTGGAAACCAACCCATCACTTTTTCCCAGGATCTTCAGATTTTTGCATTTAGCTCTGTGGTGTCTGAGGACTCTCTTCCCCTTGATAAGTTGGGAACAGTAAAAATCTAAAGCTGGAGAAACTCAGCTGATCAAACAGTGTACTTTAGGCAGCAAAGATAAAGACACATAACCAACATTTTGGGCTTGGGCCCTTCATCAAGGTATGAGCAACATGAAGGCAGGTGCTGTTTATAGAGCAAAGATAAATCAAAGAATTCATGCAGGTTACACAAAGTCCAAGAATTTCGTACGTCTAATACTGATGAAGTTCCTGAACTCATCCAGTACTTTCCAATAGTAAAAACATAATGCTGGAGAAACTCAGCAGGTCAAATGGTATTATATAGCAAAGATAGAGATACATAACCAATGTTTCGGACGAGCCCTTCATCAAGGTGTGAGCACCTGGCCACATTTTGCTCATACCTCGTTGAAGTACATGGTGCCTGTCTACATTTTGCTCATACCTTGATGAAGAGTTGAAGCCCAAAACGTAGGTTATATATCTTTATTTTTGTTCTGTAAAGTACACCATTTGACTATTTGAGTCTTTCCGACATTGTTTTTAACTTAAATTCGTGTCTTAGATATATCGGAAACAGGTCAGCTGACCATGGCTCAGGAAAGGCCTGTGAGCCAATAATGGATGTGTTTGTGATCCCAACCAGGTCTCTGAATGTGGACATGGAGTGGCTGTATGGGACAGGGGACAGTGGCAACATGGAAGTGGACATCGGCTACTTGCCGCAGGTTGGTTCCAAACTGTTCACTGCAGCTTCCAAGCTTCTCAAAGCGGTTTTGGAGGAAATTAGGATTCCTGACAGCAAGATCAATAATCACAGGTTTAAGGACAGCCAGCAAGCGGAGGGGAGAAATCTCCCTGCCCAGCGTGTTATGATCTGGAGAAGCTTCAGGTGGAAGATTTCCCAGAGGGGATTGTCCACATACTCAAAGAATAATATTTAATTAGTGGAGGGGACAAGTTGATGTGAGGGACTCATTGGAACATGCTTACAAAAAGCTGACACACCATGAATCTGTTGTCAGATACATACATGACATCACATACAACCCTGAGATTTCCCTTCCTGCAGGCCAGGCAGAATTTCCACTTACTTGTAGTGCAAAAAATACATGTACAAAAGAGATACATGTACAAAAGAGAGAAATGTAATAGATACATGTACAAAAGAGAGAAATGTAAACAAAAAGGCAGTGCCGACAATTGCAATATAGAAAATAAATATTCAGTAATAAATAATGAGCAAAGTAAAAGTCCTTTAATGAGTCTCTGATTGAGTTTGTCGTTGAGGAGTCTGATGGTGGAGGGGTAGCAGCTGTTCCTGAATCTGGTGGTATGAGACATGTGGCATCTATACCTCTTTCCTGATGCCAGCAGTGAGAAAAGAGCATGTCCTGGGTGGTGTGAATCCTTGATGATTGCTGCTGCTCTCCGACGGCAGCGTTCCCTGTAGATGTTCTCAGTTGTGGGGAGGGTTTTGCCTGTGATGTCCTGGGCTGTGTCCACTACCTTTTGCAGAGTTTTCTGCTCAGAGGTATCGGTGCCCCCACACCAAGCCATGATGCAGCCACCCAACACATCGATTGAAGTTTGCCAAGTTTTTCAATGCCATACCAAACCTCCGCAAGCTCCTGATAGAGGCCCTGATGTAGTTTCTTCATGATAACATTGTGTTGGGTCCAGGAAAGATCCTCCGAGATGGGGACTCTCAGGAATTTAACTTTGCTCACCCTCTCCACCTCTGATGCTCCAATGATCACTGACGTAGTTTCAGAGGAAGGGAGAAGAATGGGTTTGCTGTACTTCTGAAAGTTTTGTTCAACATGCATGATCTCTATTTGTATATATATATATATTTACCTGGAAAATTTGACTAGATTAAATGTGAAATGAATCTAATTTCTGGTTATTTCTGAAGAACAAGTGTTCAGCAGCTGGTTTCAGACTCAACTCTCAGGACTCTGATTAAGATCTGGTTTTCCCAGTAGATTGTGAGGAATACTTTCCTTGAGGAAACTTAGCCCACTTGGCCTCATCTTTAACTCTGCATCAGTTTGGTCTGCTTAGGAGGGACAGTACAACATTCGGAATCTCTTTGGTGAAGAACAGCTTCGTTTAAGCAAACACTGAGGAGATCGTTCCATGGTCTCAGTGATTGAATGATCTTGTTTGGCTGGGGAATGGAGGATGCACTATACAACCGTGAAAAGCCATGTTAATATTGCCAAAATGTTGTATATCAGAATCTATTGTCAAGAACATGTAACAAAATTTGTTGTATTGAGGCAGCATAACTGTGCAAATATTGCTGTAAATTACATTTCAAAATTAAATAGTGCAAGAAAATAGGAAGAAGTGGGGTAGAGTCTATGGATCATTGTCCTTCCAGAAATCTGATGGCAATGAGGAAGAAACTGTCCTTGTGCCACTGAGTGCTCATCTTCAGGCTCCTGTACATTTTTCTTGATGGTAACAGTGTGGAGAGGGCATGGCCTGGGTGGTGAGGGTCCTTGAGGATAGACATTGCCTCTTGTAGATGTTCTTGATGGAGTGAAGACTGATGCCCATGATGGCGCTGGCTGAGATCACAACCCTCTGTAGTCTCCTGTCCTGTGCTTTGCACCTCCATACAAGACAGTGGTACAACCAGTCAGAATGGTCTCCACAGTACACCTGTAGAAATTTTTGAGAGTCTTTGGTGACATATATCTCCTCAAATGGTAAAAGTCCCAGAATCCTGGTCAGGCAGACAATCCATCCGCACCTGACCTCAATGTCAGCAATAGCAGAAAGGCATTGTGTCGGGTAGTGAGTCAATGTTGTAGACTGGAGCCCTCTGTGTTGCCTCAGTTGTCTGAACTTCCTTCTAAATACCGTACCTTTTCCGCTGCTCTCGACTTAGATGGAACTCCGGGCGGTGGGTCCGTCATTTCCGAGTGTGATCGTGGACCAGAATGGGAATGTAATCGACAGCGTTGACCCTTTGGGAGAGCCTGTCCAGTTTGTCTTCGAGGAGGTCGTCTGGCAGTCGGAAATCTCTGTTGAAGAGGCCGTCAAGAATCTGGAGACGACCTTGTATCCATTTAAAAAGGTAGATTGAACCCTTTCTTTTTGCATTTGATGATTCAGCTGATGGGCAGAGCAAAGCTAACTCTCACACCATAACTTCCTCTCAAGGTTTCCTACCTTCCTTTCACTGAGGCTTTTGACCGTGCCAAGGCTGAGGATAAGCTTGTCCATTCTATATTGCTTTGGGGTGCACTTGATGACCAATCCTGCTGAGGTAAGGCCTAGTTTTCAGTATGTGTTGTAAAACAAACCATGCCATCTGGCCCACCAGTCCCATGGGAAGACCATCCGCTCCTTATCTTTCATTGTCAGTATCGGTGGGGTTTCATCCTCCTGACTCCTTGTGTGGGAAGTATAAAGAGGTCTCCCTCGCCTGCCATCAGATGGCTCCCAGCCCAGTCTCTATTGACCAAGAGCCCTCATACACCAAGCTCAGGCCTCGGACTGTCGCTGCTCAGGATGGGATCCCTGTTCTGGATCTGCCTGGGTGGTCCCTCACCAGGAGGGAGTTTCTGCACACACCCCGTAATGCAGGTTGCTGCAGTTTCCAACACCAGTGACTATAGTCCCTGCTCTGAAAGATGATACATTCAAGAAACCCTTATCTGGGCTTGTCATTGAGTTTGTTTTGGACTGTGAGTTTGCTCTCCCACTCCTCCCTCTCTCTCCTCCCTCTTCAATGCCTCCCTTCCCCCTCTTTCCCCCCCACTTTCCCTACCCCCCTCTCTCCCTCCTATTCGCTCCCCCTCCCTATTGCTCCTCTAACCTCTCTCCTCCCTCCTATTTGCTCCCCCTCCCTATCTCTCCCCTACCGTCTCTCTCCCTCCTCTCCCCTCCCTCTTTCTCCCCCTCCCTCACTTGTCCCTCCCTCCCCCCTACCTCCCTACCCTCTTTCTCCTTCCCTTTCCCCTTCTCTTACCCTCTCCCTCTATTTCCCCTCTCTCCCCTCTCTTTCTCTCATCCCCACCCTTCCCAAATGATTCCATGGTCTGGTCGGAGCACCATTGGGGAGTGGAGATAGGCAGGACAGTGATCATGGTTCAAGATTAGGTTGGGAGAGAAACGCGGACTGCTGTGGGAAAAACTTTTGAATACAAGCTCTGTTTCATTGCATCTGCAAGGTGAGATTGTGCAGGGTCGAGCTGTTTGGGACAGTTTCTATCACAGGTTATTGCCTGATGAGGGTGAATGATTATTTTGGTAAAATGAGCACTTCTCCAGCAACCACACGTTAGACACCGCATATTTAAATGAAGTGAAACCCCTTGTTGTTCTCTTTGTTCTTGCAGGTTCAGGGCGGACTCTGCGAGAGACGGTTCTCGAGAGTTCGCCCGTTCTATCACTGCTGAACGAGAGTTTTATCAGCAGCTGGTCCCTGGTCGAGGAACTAGAGGAACTTCAGGTAAAGGGATGGGGAAGCAAGAAATACGTGGAACAGCTTGAATCGTTAACGAGCTGTCTCAAACCATTGAGACCTTTAACTGGGAAAGCCGTGGAAAGTATTTTAATTCAGGGAATGAAAAACGATATGATATGAATGAAGAACTGTGTGTGCACTGAATCGAGGAGTCATCGGAAGGCCAGTGTTTCATGTTGATTCCTATTTGCCCTTGAGAAGCTGGTGGTGAACTCTGGCTTTGATCAATATTATGGAGGATGGAGAAAATGGGATTTCAGTGAGTACTTGCTTTTTATGGCACAGAAGGGGACCATTCAGCCCATCAGTTCTATACTAACTCTTGGCAGATAAATCCCATCTGCACACCTTTATTTCCCGTGGCCATGTTATTTCATCTTTCTTGCATGGCCCTCAACTCCCCTTCGACTCGGTTGCTTTTTAATAATTTAAGGTCATTGTTGAACTTACCAGCAAAACTTTGTAAGATGTTTACGGTAAATTCCACACGGATTGCGTTGGAGATTGTGATTGAACCCAGGTCCCTGGATCAGTGAGACCCCAGCACGGAAGGCCCTTTTGGATAGTTCTAATGGAGATAGCACAGTCCTTACAATGCAGAGTGGCTTTTTGTGAACCAGGAAACAATTTTAATATCGAAATGGATTAAAATATGAAGTCTCCAATTTGGCACATTACATTCGGGAGGGTGAACGTGAAGAATCCTGGTACTCGGGTGAAGACAAATTTGCGAGAGGAGATGAAGAAGTTGATTGGGCATTTTCATTGATTGATCGAGTTACAGAGCTGGTGGAAGTGTGAGGGTTTCTGTAGCGGATGAGCCGAGGCAGGGAGTGGAGCCAGGCACTATGAGAGGTAGGACAGTCAGAATGGATGTAGCTGGAAGCTTTGTCTTGGGCCAAACAATATCAACGCTGTTTGAAAGTCAGAGTTCTACTGCATTGAAACGGGCCTTTCAGCCCAACTTGTCCCTGTTGACCAAGTGTTGTGTTTGGAAGAGTATCAGGTTTGATAGGTTCACAGAGAGTCTGGACACATGTTAAAATCACAAGTAACTTTAATGAACACACAGGAGACAAATGGGAGAACATCGAACAACACACAATACTATATTAATAAGCAACGATATAGACATTCACATTGGACACAGGTTGGTCTTCGATACCAATGGCCACCTATATTCTGCACACTCACACGTGTATACATTCTATAGACAAGGACTTTCACACTCACTTCTGGTTCCCTAATACTAACGGAGGTGCAGCTCTGTGCAAGTACTGCTCTGTCGCAGTACTATGGCTCAACTTCAATGTAGTGCACACCTTATCTGCAAAACTTCTAGCAATGTCCCCGTAGTGACCTGCCTTGGAGCGATATTCAGGGCTTGGGCCAAAAGGCAGAGAGAAAGAATGTGCTATGCGTTGATATATACAATTCTGATCTGGGCGCCTCGCCAATAATGACCCTAGGTCATTTAAACGAGCCAGTGGCAAGGTGTGTACTAATGGGTGGCTGGAGTGCAACCTTGATTGACAGGTGATATGACTTCTGAATAATTTTCAGATAGGGAGGACACATGTCCATCGCAATCCACAATATTTCAGACAAGCAAGACCATACGTTTCTCCCCAATCCACATATAACACCAAGCTAGTCCCATTTGCCTGCAGTCAGCCCATAACCCTCTAAACAAGTGGTTCTCAACTGTCACCTTAAATAATCCCTAACTAATCACAAGCACCTGTGGCCAAGGATGCCATCGATGGTCTATGGTTAGTAAGAGATTACTTAACATAGTATGCGAGTGGGGAAAAAAGGTTGATAATCACTGCTCTAAACCTTTCTTATCCATATACCTGACTACCTGTCTTTTGAACATAACAAATGTCCTTGCTTCTACCACCTGCTCTAATAAGGTTAGTTTCAGTTGCCATGGAAATAGTGACTAGTTTGTGATGGAGATGAGTGAAGGTGCAGTTTGACAAAGGCACATGGCGTTGTTTAAATAGAAAACTCTATCTGAATGTGGTAACATGCTGAAATTCCAACGAGAAACGTTTCCCTTCTCATCTCTTTGTCGCTGGATGAGACAATCAGTGTGGGTCTCCAGGATTGGCTAGGTTCATGTAACCTTGCGGTGAGTGGACTTACATTACGTTGCTGATTTGATATCCTTCTCCACAGAACAACCAAGAGAATGAAGAACATGCTCGATTGGCAAGCCTGCATTTAAAGCATTACAACTTCCCAGTCGAGATGATGATAGCTTTACCAAGTGGCATAGTGGTAAGTTCTGAAACCTTGTAAAACCAGCTGTCTATATTACCTGACTGTTATGGATCCCAGCGCCAATTGTATCCCATTGTCTGAACACACAATGCTTTTGGAAAAAACATTTTAACATTTAAGTGAAACGCAAAAACTCCAGATGCTGGAATCTTGAGAAAACAATGTACACGCAGGTCCAGATGCTGAGAGGGGTGTTCAGCAACTTGGATCCTTGACCTTGAGGTAAAGGGGTGGTCTTTCCTTGAGTTGATCACACAGGGTTAATCAAGCCTTTGGACTTTGTGTCCCTGTTTTCAGGACTACCAACAAGCACATATACTCCTTGTCTCTTTTCAGGGACTATAATCCAGTGCATAAATTCCACATTCTGGTTTTATACCCAACCACCAGCTGGTTCATACTAGTGTTCATACTGTAGTTTACCCATAGACCCAGTCTGGAGTATATATTATGAAAAGTTCAAAATGGCTGGAGTCCAAAGTGTTATTGATGTCAGGATTGACTGATCACCTACTCATCCCCAGTTCATTCTAGATGCAGAGAATCTGAGAGGAAATGTTGCCCCTCCTGTCTCTTTTAAATCTCTCTCCCCTTAAATGAAAACCCTCTGCTTTGAGAATCATCTACTCTGAGCTATAGATTGTGAGCATTCATTTTGTCCACCCTTCTCATTCTATAAACCTCTACAAGGTCACCTCTCGGCCTTGTGCACTCCGGGAAATAAAGAAACAACCTATCCCTTTAAATTAACTCCCTGTAATAGTGTTCCAGTTCCAACTGACCATCTGATTGAGGGTGATGATTTTGTGCATTTGGTTGATGACTTGTGATTGCTATTGCCAGGTTCACCACATCAATGCAAACTACTTCCTGGATGTCACGTCAATGAAGCAGGATGAGATGGACAAAGGTCTCTTTACCTCTTCACAGTTTGAGGATCCTTCCACCACTGCTTATGTCCAATTTTTGAAGGAAGGGCTAGAAAAGGCTAAGCAGTTTGTTCCGTCATAACGAAAGAGAAATACATCAGAATGGAACTCTGGATGATCTTGCTGCATGGCCCCCACTATCCAGTTGCCCAAGGAACCCAGTCATTCAGGCTTCAGAAAGCTGAGAAATCATCCCTGAAACAGAATTTTGTTGCTGAGGTCTGAATGTGAACAGACCTATGGTAGATGTTGGAATCTACCTCTGCTGCACCATATCCTTGTAAGGGTCCAAAAGAACATGCAAATATTTCTGGAAGCGAGGAGTTATAGTGAAAATCCAATGTTTCTCAAGCCACCCAATGAGTTTAGAGAATATGCAGTAAAATCCTCATTGTCCAGAATTTGAGCAACCAGCAAAAAAAATTGCAGACAATAAATAGGTTAAAAAAATATGAAAGTTTAAAATTTCACCCCCTAGTGGTTAGTTTGTCAATCACGTAACATGCAATCTCAAGCAACCGGCAAATACACTTATCCGATATTTAACAATCCCCATGGGTGCTGGATATTGGGGGTAGGGTGGTTCTTACTGTACAAACACTTTCAACTTCAGAGGATGATTGCTCAAACTCCTGGAGGTATATTTTCCCTGTGCCGACATCACCTCTTCACTGATACCTTTGGCACATGGAATGTGACTTTAACGCTGGGAAGAAGGGCTAGGCTCTGCAATGTGAGCACACCTGGTTCCCTCGAAAACCCCAACATACCCATTGGTGTATGAAGGCAAAATTAAGGCCTCGCCATCCTTGAATTTGCACGTGCTGTCAGATTGTTGAAAAAGGTAAATGCCAATGAGCCAAAGGGTTTGCCTTCCTGGTATGGTACTTGTGTGGCGTGCAATGGCCGTTTCTCTGGTGGAAACCATTTTTATCATGTCTACAATATTTATAGTCAGAAGATAGGTTTGACACTTTTGTACTTCATTTATTCTATACATTTACAGTTCACCTTTATTGATCAGTATTAGTTTTATGCTTAATGATACAATGAAATTTAGCAAAAAGATGGCTTTGGGAGAATCTAGACAATGGAGGAGCAGAGGTCAAGGGTGGAACTGCTTATTCTGCTCAGGGGCTGCATTTTGTGAAGGCTTAGCCCCAAAGTCTACACAGACTGGGTTCTGCCTGATGTTGGTGAGCTGCTCTTCTGAAAGAAGTGGCTGATACCACCCTTGTTGAATAAATCAAAGCCAAAAATCCAGTTGGAGGGTTTTCTTTCATTTTGGTTTCTTTCATTCCATAGCAGTTAGCACAACACTGCACCAGCAACTTGCATTTGAATCCCGTGCTGTCTGTAACACATTCTCCGTGTCTGCATGGGTTTTCCCGCAGGTCCTCCTACCCTTCAAAATGTATAAGGATTGTAGGTCAATTGGGTGGACTGGGCTCGTGCGCCAAAAGGGAATAAGTTTAAATGGAAGAAAATCAGAGCAGACAGGGAAGTGGGGAAAGCTGTGAAAGTGGTAATTGGTGAAGTATATTGTCCTATACTTTAGTGGTCTAGGGTGGCTCGATTTGCATTCAGTTTCTCTAGATTTTAAAAAAATTGTGAAAACCCTCAACAAAATAACTGCAACCCTTCACAATTAAGAAATGTATTTATAACTGGAGGAAAGCAGCATTTCACCAGTTGGAACTGTTTACATTTTTTGTTTAAAACCAGGATTCAAATCCCAGTCCCAATGGCTGGTACCATTGCAGCACTGTGCCAACTGCTATGCCAACCATGCAGCTTTGAAGATTATTACTTCAAATGAAACATCTTGCAGGCTAAAATGGATCAACATTTGGCACCTTTGAACTGTGCCAAGCAGATTAGATTTTCAAGTCAACAGTCAAGAACATTATACAGCAACCGTCTGCCATTATATTTCAGACAAGTTGTTTATCTATTGATGCAGATCATTGTTTATTAAATATTTTAATTTTGAAATTTAAGAACTTTTTTTAAAATATACAAGATGTAGAGTTGTTAATATTGCAGTAAAGGAAGTTTAAACTACCAGCTATTGGTAATGGACTCAGACATTTAAATATGTACATATTGAAGGCAAGGTCTCCAGCTGGGACAACAGGGGATTTGCGTACTTAATACCAAAGTTTATTTTCTACAAATTTGTAATTACAATGGTTCAAAACATTAAAAAAAAAATGATCTTCACATTTCATGTCCTACACAATCCAGTTACATTTATGCTTACAATAAAGTGTTAACAGTGAACTTATTAGGTACACATTTAATCCTCATCAGTTCTCAGGTCGCAGCAGGAGTAGGATTATGGCTGTGTGTTAAATATGGACAAATGGTTCAGTGTATGGAGCATTTTTTTTCCCCTGCAACAACTGACATGCAGTGACAAGCCAGCCAAGTGCTAATTGGTAAACTTGCTCATTTCCATGCGTGGATTATATCAGAACACTATCCAAGCAGATTGTACAAATATTGTACAAGACAAATATTCCAGGACAAGGCTTCATTTAAAATTACAACCGCCTTCACCGCAGCACAGCAACACGGTTTCTAGTCATGCTGATAAAATAGAGCTTCAGGCAGCTTGGAGTTAATTTGTCACTTTCTAGGTTCAAATCTTCCTCACTAAATTATTATGTTCAGCTGCAAGCACAGTACAACTTGAATAAGGTTGGAAGGGCCGGTTCTGTTATTTTGCAGCCAAATCAGGCCGCAAGTGGGAAATTGAGCCTGGCAATAATTTCCTGTAGCATATTCCCCTCCCACCAGGTACTTCAATGCAAGGAGCAGTCAACAATCCACATTAGCTGGTAAACATGGGATATCAGGGCAGATTTATCGAAATGTCCACACCTCAAGATCCTGCACCATGAAATCTTCAGTTTTGGACAGAATGGAGTTGTTGAATGTTGTGCAGGGATTGCTTCTTCCATGATTGAGATCTTCATCTAACCACAAACCAAAATGTCCACTAAACAAAACAGAAAAACATTTACCAAAGCTTTTGCCACATTTAAAGGAGTCCTCAGAACCAGGGCTTTAAAAATAATGAAGACTTTGGTTCGACTTTTTAAATGATTTCCTTTCTGAAGGAGAGTCCAACATACCTTCCTGCTCTGCACCTCAACTCCTACACTCTGATGGTCTCACTCATTAATCAGATAACTTTGTGTGCATGGACATCCTGGTCCTCCCTCATCCTTCCTGTAGCTTAATGAGTTTCCATTATCCTTCCCAGTTCTGAAGAAGGGTCTGCAACATTAACTGTTTCTCTCCCCACAGATGCACACCCCAACCAGCTCAGCATTACCAGCATTGTGTTTTTATATTTTAACGTCTTATTCCTGTTGATGCAAGTGTGCTGGTACTTAGCACAAAAACCTCATATTGGACCCATGCATTGTTAGCAGGTCAGTTATGCATTTTGCACATTCAAAAGATGAAGAATTTGATGAATTTTGACATAAGCAACCTGAAGATGGGAAGCAAGTGTATGAAAGTAATTCAAACAAAGTCCTTGAACAGCTCACATGATATTATTATAATAATAGATTTAGCCTTATCTTTGGCACAGATAAGGATGTATCATTCAAATTAAAGAGAAGGGAATGTTTAAACCCAGGGCTACAGTAATATCCCAAATAATCAGACTATCTTCGAAATACTTAGCAAGGAAGGCAGCATCTGTGGAGATTTTAAACAGTTAATATTTCCAATCAATGACCTTCCCTCAGAACCCCACAAATAATGCCCAACTGGCATTGACAGGTTTTTGTTTAAATCATATTGTCCATGTCAAAATAATTAACCTACAATCCTGTTTATTTCGAAGGGTGGGAGGAAACCGGAGCACCCAGAGGAAGCCCATGCAGATATGGGGAGAATATTCAAACTCCTTACAGACAGCACCCGATTCAAACCTGGGTCGCTGGCACTGTAACAACACTGCACTAACTGTGCTGCCCCAATTAACTCGAGCATCTCCCCACCATCAAAAGTGACAATTATTTTCCAAAACATACCTGCCACCTCCTAATGCCAGTGAGTCAAGACTTCCTTTTATGAAGAAAGAATTCTCCCCAGTCCATTGAAAGATCTAAAAGGAAAAAAAATGTAACAAATGAACACTTGTTTTATGAAAGCAAAGAAACTTCTGTCAAGACTTTAGCCAAATTACTATTTTTGAAACGTAGCCACTATTGTGGGAAATGCTGTGGATACTCTGGACAGCAAGCTCCCACAAACTGCAAAAAGAACTGGCCTTAGAAATACAAATTTAGAGTCATCATTAGCTCAAGAGACTGAAATCCAGTCTTCAAAATAACACATTTGAGAGCCTTTGGGATGATGAAAGCAGAGGGGTTTTGGTTTCAAGACCACAGCTCTGATGGAAATGGACAAGGCAGAGTTTCAGAGGAAATGTGAATAAAGTTTATGACATAGCAAATGTAAAATGCCAGCCAAAGGTACATTTTTGGTTAAATCCCTCATCCCCATACCCCTGCAGATTATGGATCTTCGGCTCACAAAATATGGCAAGGGGTTCCCCGTGCACCATCACTTTTTGGCGTCAAGTTCCAATCCCTCTCTATTCAGCTGGGGAAGTTGTTCTTTGCCAGAGCTTAAACCAGTGCTTGCTCCATACCAACCTCAAGAATTGGAGTTATTCAGTCAGTGCATGTCTCCATTTTATAACCCCTAGGATTGTTCTCAATTTCAATTCCACAGCCTTGGCAACATCTTCAAATACTGCCTCCTCTTGCATTATGTCCCCCTCCTGCAGAGCAGGCATCAGAATCCTAAACTGCATTCTTAGTGCAGTGGTCTGGGCTAATATTTTACAGAGTCAACTGCAGGTACTGGAATCTGGAGCAAAAGGCAAACTCAACCTGTTGAGTTCCTCCTGCAGATTGCCAATTTCAGATCAGATACTAGCTATTGTCATGTAATAAAACAGAAGTGTAATATTACACTAAATTGCCTTTAGTCTGCCATAAGGCAGTCAAAGATTTTCCATTAGCATTAACTGGTACCCCTTACAGTTAGAGAAAGAAGCAAAGAGAATCTCTCCACTCCGCCTCCCTCTCCCCGAGTCAGAGTGTCGCCTCCAGTGCTCCCACAGCTCTACAGACAAACTCACTCCATTTCTGTTCAAATCATCAGGAACCTGAGCTCCAGATCAAAAACCTTGACACAATGAGCAAGGAATCAGCACACAGGGTCCTTTGAGAACCCTCCTGGCCCTCAGCATCCTCTCAAGTCCTAAACATCAGTTAATGTTTTAAGTAATTTTATTGTGACCTCTATACTTGTATTCTGTGCCTCAGCCAGAGTAAAGCATTCTCCATGTCCTCTCAGTCACCTTCTCTACCCATCACACTGCCAACAATTGGTGACCAAGCACTCAAAAATCTCCTGTTCCTCCAAACTGCTTAGTACGTTGCCTTGTTTGCCCTTCACAACTGATGGCCAGACTTTTCCAAATGCCCCTTCTGTGACAAAACCTGTGACAAAATTTGACAATTTCCTACAGATGTTCACTTTTGCCCCCACTAAGCACCTTGAAACCAAGCCTAAGGCTCAAGTGCAACAATTGATAACACTGGACAATGAAAATTTTGCTTCCTGAACACTTACGAGGGTGTATTTTAAGGATTTTGGGCTACTGATCACAAAAATCACCTTAAAATGTTCCCATCGCACTCTTTAAATTTTTTTTTTTTTTTTTTTATTTAAGATACAACTATTTTTGTCATTTCCTGTCATTTTTAAAACCTTTAAAATATTTTTATTGATTTGGTAGAGAGAAATATTACATTATATATTATCTACATATTAGTTACATAACTTTTATATAATGCAATGCAGAATATGAATCAAATTATACATAGTCTTATATACAATGCTCAAAAACTAGAAATTCCCTTCTAAAACTTCACCTCATTCTAATATTATGGCATATTCATTGTTGGTTTATATAATTGGACTAATCTCTTCAACATAATGAAAAATTTAACAAAGAAAAACACCCCCTCCCCATTCTAATCCTACCTTCCAACCAATCACAATCACCAGCAAATAATATGTAAAGAATAGAGTCTCAGCTCCCGGACAATGGACAGGAAACCCACAGAGTACCCTCGTCTGTGTATTGAAATTGTGATAATAGTCCTCAAATGGGTACATATCTTGTCAAATTTAATTTTGATCTCTTTAATGTTGCATTTCATTTTCTCCAGACTTGGTAAGACTTAATATCCTGTACCCATTGCATACAAGCTGGTGCAAAGCTATCTTTCCATTTCATCAAAATTGCTCATCTGGCCATCAATGAAGTAAAAGCTATTTTTTTTTTGAATTAAGTTCAAGGAAATATTTTCCTCTAAAGAATGGCCATAAAAGGCCACAGTTCGTATTTAATCCTAAGAATATGACAAAGTTTGGAAGAATTGTTCCCAAAATTCTTTTAGTTTTTGGACATTCCCAAAACATACGAATCAGAGACCCCTCAAAGATTTTACAATCAACATCAGAATAAAAATGAAATAGAATACACATGTCCAAAGTTGAACTATGTATCACTTTAAATTGTATTACACAGAACCAGATCGTTTATGGTATCACAGTCTTTGTCTGGAATTGATGTATTCAATCTTGTTCCCATTCATTCTTAATTCTGCTCCCTGAACATATTCTTAGATCCATCAAATTATCATAAACAATTGCTATCAATCCACCATGAGACAACCAAAATTAACTCAAGGATATTGGTTTGGGAATCTGAGGAAAATTAAAAAGTTTAGACTTAGCAAAATGCCTAATCTGTAGGCATCTTAAAAAATTAGGAAGGTTGAATTTAACTATTAGTTGCTCAAATGAAGAAAAATTACTTTGAATGTACAGATTCCCAAAACTTTTTATACCCAATCAAACCCACTCCTTGAAACCTGAATCTAAAACAGATGGTTGAAAAAGATGATTCTTTATACCAGTAATAGGGCTAAGAAGAGAAACATTGAGATAGCCAAAGAATTTCCTAAATTGTGAACAAATTCTCAGTCTAGGTCTCATTATCGGGTTATCTGTCAGTTTCGAAAAGGAAAAGAACCACCTAAAACTGCCAACATGGTTTTTTTCTTTAAGAAAAACTCAGTTCCATTCCTACCCAAGGACGATCATCTGAAGTATCAAAATGCAATGGCAATAATAGGTTTTGTATATTAGTAATATCTAAAATTTGGGAGAGACAAGCCCCCATTTCTATTGGATAAGATAGTTCTTATTTATACAGGATGGTTTACTTTGCCATATATGTGAAGAAATAATCAAATCCAGTGAATTAAAATAAGTTTTAGAATGAAAATTGGTAAAGATTGAAACATACAAAAATGTAGGTAAAAATATTCATTCTACTTGCAATATGTCCAATCATTGTCATACATCCTGACAACAACTCTTTAGTCTGATTAATTAACCCTAAAAAATGTTCTTTGAATAAGTTTTTACAACTTCTTGAATTGTGATTCCCAAATATTTGAATTGGTCTAACTATTTTAAAAGGGAAATTAGCATAGATTGTTGAAGTCTCTTATGAAAATTTATTTTATACCCTGAAACTAACCAAATTGAGCAAAGTACTTGGTAAAGAAATATCAGGATTGGAAATAGAAAGCAAGAGATCATCTGCATATGAAGAGACTATGTTTGATTCCCTTTCTAATTACAGCAAAAAAAATCTCAACTATTATGCAGAGCAACAGCTAGATGTTCCAAACTCAGGTCAAAGAGCAAAGGGTTCCCCTACAAATCCCCAAAAAGTTGATTGTTGCACATTTGAATGTATTGAAATGTTAGGGCACAAATGCAATCATTTAACCCTCTTGATAAAAATTGAACCAAAATTAAATTTCATTAGAGGGGCAAAGATATATTCCCATTCCATTCGACCAAATGCTTTTTTGGCATCCAATGAGAACACATTCCGCATCGGACTTGTCAGCCACAAACGAGCCTGCAGCTGATGTGGACATTTACCCCCTCCATAAATCTTCGTCCGCGAAGCCAAGCCAAAGAAGAAGAAATATAAAATATTCAGTAATCAATGTATATTATAATGATTTTTAATAAAACATGTCTGATTAGTATTGATAATTAATGGCAAGATATTCTCTATTCTATGGACAAGAACTTTAGATAAAATCTTCAAAACTTCATTAAATGAGTCTATAAGAAGAACACTCAGTTGGTTCCTTCCCTTCTTTCAAAAAAAGAGATATACTTGCTTCATTAAATGAGGAAAATTTTGGTTTCCCTTTTCTAAGTGAATCATCCAACACAGATCTTAAGTGAGGTACAAGCCATTTGGAAAATAATTATAGCATTCAACAGGGTATCTATCTGGTCCTGGGGCTTTACCAGATTGCAATGAGGAAATAGCTACAAGTAATTCTTCTTGAGAAATGTCCTTCTAGACTTGTGCATTTATTCTGTGAAATGGTTGGTAAATTCAAACTATCTAATAGAAATGTAGTTAGAGTAAACTTCCTTAAGTCTTGTTTATTTCAGAATGATCTGTAATCATTTTACCATCACTCCTCTGAATCTTATTGATTTACTTTTTAAGCTGATATTCCTTTTAACTGTCTAGCCAATAATTTACTGGTTTTTTTTCTTCCATAATAACTCGTACTCTTTAACAATTGCTGTTCAATAGGATAAGAAGTAAAGTCAAATTTAGTTTTAAGTTCTACTCATATAAATTTAGATTCCTATCTTGGGCAATTAATAAATTGATCTTTTTAAAATCTGGTTAATTAATTTCAAAATTTTCTTGTTTGTCTTCCTCTTAACATTGGCAGAATACAAAATGAGTTGTTCTCTTAAACCTTCATAGCATCCCACACAATCAATTAGATATCTTTGGGGAAGAGTTGGTGTTAAAGAAAAATCTAGTTAAATTTTAAGTCTACTTCAAGCATATAAATCCATGAAGTGCAGCATGTCATTGAAAGTTCATTTTCTGCCTTCGCACTTGGACATCTTCCCTGCTGATCATTGATGAACATAGTGAAAGGTTTCACCAGGACATTATGTCCATGGAAAAACAGCATCAAGGGAATTGGAATGCATCCATGCTGGCCAACTTCTATTGGACACCAACATGAGAGGCATCAGGTACGAAGTACAAACGAAAATCAGCACCAAAACATTTTTTTAGGTAGTTGAACTAATGCAATGTGTCAGCATCATTATGCAATTAAACATGGTAAATTCAATAAATTTAATGTTTCTCAACCTCCTATGTAATACAGCAAATCTGAAATTATCTTTGTGTTCAGCTTGAGGTGTCTTATCATAATCCCCTATTTTCTTTTCAGGAAGCAAACCTTTTGAAAAAATTTGTTATCCTGTGTAATTGTTCTAAAGGTCTTCATACCAGATTTATAATAAATTTAACTTTAATATAAAAGAATTCATGGAAACCAAAGATGATCAAACATTTCCTCACTTCAAAAGTGAGATTTCAAAAAAGTGTCTTGACTGCTCAAAAAAGTCAGATTTGAAACAAACAGCGTTCAATCAGAAATGAATAAAATTAATCCCATGTGACAAGAGATTACTTCCATATTGTGTTCAAGCTTGCAGTAACACACTTGGAGATCAGCATTGTTTATTTGGATCTAGATATAGACTCCAGAGGGAATACGAGAGCAGTACCATGGCAGAGTTCTCATACAACAGCTAGAAGCACCAACTGTGCCCAACAACAACCATTTCCAACTTGGAAAGGCGGAAAGGTTGCTGCACGGGCACAGTTCAGAGAGCTGCCATTTTGCTCTTCAGATCACAGCCAGCAAGGAGGAAAATCAAGAAAGATAAAACCGTCAATAGAATTTTTTTATTACATACCTTAAAGTCAAGATTAAATGTATACAGAAAGGTTTCTCCTGTTCCATAGTAATAGTCACTTGGCTTTGGGGGATGTGAAGTCAAAGCACCAAACAGCTGTAATTGACAAGAGAGTTATGCATTTGCTGTTAGCGAGTGCAAGGTGAGGAAGGAGTTGCTATGTGGTCAGTACAACTGTCCACAAATTTGCTGACAATACCGCAGTTGTACAAAAAGAGGTGGTGGGGGGGGGGGGGTGGGGGTGGAGAGAAAGAGGGCAAGTCAGCATACAGGAAAGAGATTGAAAACTTGGCTGAGGGTGTACTAACAACAACCTCGCCCTCAATGTCACCAAACTCAAGGAGCTGATTGTAGACTTTAGGAAGGGAAAACCAGAGGTGTACAATTCAGTGATTGTTAGGGGATCGGAGATGGAGAGGATGAGCAAATTTAAATTTCTAGGATTTTCTATCATGGATTTTCTAAAAGGCATTAAGAAAAAAACACGTCAGTGCCTCTACTTCCTCAGGAGTTCGCAGAGGTTTGGTATGACATATAAACTTTGTCAAATTTGTGGTGGAAACTGTGCAGACCGACCGCATCGCAGCCTGGTATGGGGCACCAATACCTGAGCAGAAAGCCAGGCTAAAGGTATTGGCACAACCCAGGCAAACCCTCCCCACCATAGAGAACATCTACTTAGAACACTGCCTTCAGAGAGCAACAGCAATCAAGTACCCACACCACCCAGAATGTGCCCTGTTTTCTCTGCTGCCATCAGAAAAGTGATACAAGATGTTCCAGGTTCAGGAACAGATGCTACCACTCCATTACTGGACTCCGAAACAACACTCAGACTCATTTAAGGGCTCTTTCTTTGCACATTATTTATTACTGAATTTTTTTGTATTACACTGTTCACATTTCTCTTTTTTTTATACAAACATCTTTTCTTGAGCAGTTTTTTGCACTATCGATAAGTAGGAATTCTACCTGACCTCAGGGTTGTATGTATCGTCATACATGTACTCCAACAATAAATGTGAACTTTGAACACCAGTGTGTGTGTGTGTCTCACCTGACCACATGTGTCCTTCACAACAAGTAGCACAGGTGAGTCAATGTCAGCTACTTTACGGTACAAGGATTTTAGACTGAAGCCATGCGAGGAAGTGCTGAATGCCAAGCGCCAAGGATGACCCACTGTTCTAGGAGGTAGACATTGTGAAATCTATTGAAAAAGGATTCTAGATTAGAGCATGGTTAATGCAATCAGAAAGACAGCCAAAATAACATTGAGAAACAATGTTAATGTTACAGAAAACAATTAAATGGTTTTTGATGAGATTTCTATCATCTCCAACACACTCCATTTATTGAGAGATTTCAAAGCTCCAGTAAATCATGCAAATTTATTCTCAGAACCTTGCATAATTTTAGATAGTAGGTAGGGTCAATGGGAGCAGCCAATGTGTTGTCTCATCATACCATGACCTGGTGCAAAAAAAAGGCAACAGTTGGCAACCAAAGAAAATACAGATTTGCAAATCCAGTAGCAAAAAGTTCTTTCAGAGATGTTGGCAACCCTGAGAAAACACGTAAACATCATCATTCACTCAGTCCTTGGGACGCACGCACGCACGCACGCACGCACGCACGCACGCACGCACGCACGCACGCACGCACGCACGCACGCACGCACGCACGCACGCACGCACGCACGCACGCACGCACGCACGCACGCACGCACGCACGCACGCACGCACTTTTCTTTCACTAAATAAAACACTCATCTTGAGGTCTTAAAATTTTAATGTTCTCTCTTTCTCACTCCCCATCTTAATGTCTCTCAAAACAAAAAAATGCTGTAAATTCTTGGTCCAGAAGCATTTTTGGGAAGATACCTTGAATTAACATTTCAGGTTTTTGTTGTTTTTTTTTTAAAAAAAGACTCTTACTAGTGCACTTTATTAATTTTCTTTGCTCTCCCTATACTGCACAGTCAGTTTGTTTACATTCATTATCTGTTTACAGTTCTTTTTTATTTGAATTAACATTTCAGGTTGAAGACAATTCTGTTTGGTCTTTTCAGCAACGTTTAACCACCCATCTTCACCTCAAAACTTGCAGACACCCTACACTGTTCAGTCTGGGGAAGAAAGATTGTAGAGTGGGGTTTGAAACCATTAGTGGAGCATGGGCAATGGGTTCTTTCTGCAATGTTAATTTCTCTCAAAATTTGTCCATTATTTCTTAACATTCTGGTGAAATGTAATATCAGTTGCTTCTCTCCCCAGTGATGCTGCTTCAGTTTTGATTCATGGTTTGCTTGCTTGATTGGAGCACTCAAGAAGAAGCAGGCCCAAGGAATTGCAGAATAATGAGGTGATCTTACTGTGCCATACCTTCTCAATGTGGGAAGATTCCATTAAACAACTTTTTCCCTGGAGAACAGGTGCGACGTTTCCAAATTCGGGATCAAAAGCATCTTTGTGGTGTCTCAAAGGGTCATCTTTTGTTATAATCTGTAAAGGGTATGAATCCAAGTGAATAACCAACTAGCTATAGAATCTTTACATTACCACAAACCATCATCTGCAGCACTGCTGTTGGATAAATCAATTATTGGCACAATTTTCTGATCGAATCCAGAGAAGTGGTTACTGTTCCATGGGTGAATTTACACTACAAAATTAACAAAAATATTTCACATTACAGACAGTTATGACACCATATAAACATCTTATTTCCTTCCCAACAATGAAGGGTCAAAGAATCCTTCCTGAAGCAGCATTTCACTTATGCTTCTTTCAGATCAGTATATGGCATACATGGTCTCTACACTGTAAAAACCAAACAATCCCTCTGCAAAGTACTGCCATCAAGCAAGGACGACCTTGGGCTTCCAGGTTAACTGTCACCCTCTCACCCGGAGGGTGCATTGTTCCAAAAAGCACAAGGAACAGCACCTCACTTTCAGGTGGATACATGCAGCGCTTGGACTGGAAGATTTCACCCATTCCCCTCCTCCACTGATGAGATTTGTGCCTGACTGTTTCAACCCATGTCTTTTTTCCCCTCTTTTGTCTCAAGCTGCCAGTTTTAAAATATTTTTTTTACCTTAACTATTTTGGAATCTACATCTTATTTTAGACATTTTTTCTGTTTTCTACACCTCCTCCCCCCTGCACACAAAAACATTTCCTGATAAAATGGCCTTGACCTGAAACATTAACTGTTTCTCTCAACGCTGTCTGATCTAATGAGGGCTTCCTGTGTTTTCTATTTTTGTTGCATTTAAACTTTAATTATTCAGCCAGAAGTTCTGGACAAAGATGATAACCAGTACTTTTTTTTGCAAAAAGATCTTTGGTGATTCTTTACCCCTTTTGAATCCAACTGAATGCAGGTTAGTTGAAAAATCTCAGAAACCACTGTGGGAAACCTTGACTCCATATCCCCTCCCCCCCTGTCTGGCATTTAGCTGTAGAAATGTCACAGCTGTCAGAGCAAATGGCATTGTGGTGCAGTCACAAACTCATCTCTAGTGATCCAGGTTCAATCCCAACTTTATCTGCTTGGAATCTGCAGGTTCTCCTTATCACCAACAAAGAAAAATTACATGCAGCATGGGACACTATTAACATTGACCCTTAAACTGAAAGCACAGCTAGACTTTTAAAAAAAAATTTAATTACAGCATGGTTACAGACCTTTCCTGCCAACAAGCCTGCAAATGCCCAAATAAACCCATGTAACCAATGAGCCCAGATATTTGGAAGTTGGAAGAAACCCACGCAAACACTGGGAGAACAAACTCCTGAGAGACAGTGCTGGTTTTGAATCAGAGTTGCTGGCTCTATAACAGTGTTGTCCTAGCCATTACATTAACCTTGCTACCTTTGTATACAATGGCATTAGATAAACTGGCAGCACAATATACCAAGCAGAGCAGAGACAGTGATGCAATGTGAATTTATGCAAAAGCTTGACAGTTCTTCAAGTTGGGCAAGAAGAATCCGCTTTCACACCAGGACTTCAAGTAGATTGGACCTTCTCCCTTTGACTTATTCTTATTATCACGACTAGTGCAAGAATATTCCTTGCATTCATTCAAGAAAATCTACGTGGAATGCTGCTGTTGGAGAGTAGCAGCAACCATCAAGGATCCACACCACCAAGCACACATGCAGTTCTCACTGCTACCATCAGAAAAGATGCTACAAGACTCACACCACCAGGTTCAGGAACACCTGCTACCCCTCCTCTAATAGACTCTTTAATAACAGACTCATTTAAGGACTCTTTCCATAATATTTATTATTGAACATTTATTTTCTGTATCACAGTTTGTTTATATTACTCCTTTTTGTATATCTATCTTTTCTTGAGTACAGATTTTTTTTTGCACTACGGCCAAGTAGAAACTCTGCCGGAGCTGCAGGAAAAATAATCTCAGGTTTATATGTGGTGTCATGTATGCATTCTGACAATAAGTTTGAACTTTGCATTTTTGCAACATATCTGGTGCACACATTTCAGTATATTGTTGTATCAATGGAAGAATTTATGACATTTATAACAGACAATCAAGACATACCAGAAACTGAAATTATTTCACTCACCTCCCAGTCATCAAACAGTTTATCAAAAAGCTTCTCATTCAAAGAGAACGGGCATTTTCCGTTCAAGAGAACAAAGTCGTCTACACAAGTGTCACCCATTCCTTCAAATAAATAAATATCAGGTCTCCAATGTTTCAGATATGTGTGGAATTCAGTCACTCTGTAATGACAGAATAAGACATACATTTGCTTCTATATTCAGCAGTGGTCCTCAACCTTTTTCTTTCCACTCATATACCTATGTAATCCCTGTGCCATCAGGGCTCTGTGATTAGTAAGGGATTACTTAAGGTGGTATGTGAGTGGGAAGGGAAGGTTGAGAACCACTGCTCTAGTCCTAATTGTTACTGCAACATTTTGCTTGAGAAAAATGGTCATTGGCCTATTTTCTTTGGAGTTATGAAACCATGCACATAATGAGTCAATAAAGTACAATTAAAACAGTGGTTCTCAAACTTTTTCTTTCCACACACATAGCACCTTAAACAATCCTTTACTAATCACAGAGCACCGATGGCATAGGGAATTCTTAGTGGTATGTGAGTGGAAAGAAGAAGGTTGAGAATCACTGATATACAGCCATTCAAGAAGCACAGACAATCAAATACTTTTGAAGTGAAGTTACACTGGAAATAATGTAAAACAGTCAAAATAACCATTGCCCAAAATAGATTGCTGGGTAATTCAAAGGGCTAATGTTAGAAAGGACAGTGACAAACATCCTTCGTATTCAATGTGGATAAGAGGGAGCAGAGAGCTCTTCAATTTGATCAGCAGAATTTGTCAGACACAGTCAGAACTACAGAGCCCACAAATGGAAATCTGCTTTTTTTGGTATTGCATCAATATTTTGCCCAAATATAACAAAATGTAATACTGTAATGGATTCTATAGTTACATTACTTGTCGAAAGACAATGTTAATTAAAACTTACAGATCTACAAACATTTATAAAAGGTTTTAAGCACTTAGTAAAAGGGAAATGTTTATTGAGTTTATTCTATTTCAAAACACATTTGCCCCCAGAATTCAAGTTGATCAAGTAGGAATTTGTGTATATTCAGAACAGGAAGACAAAATGGTTGACTTTTCAAATATATACTCTTCTGCTTTTGAAGAATTTCACATCTTCAGAATGCTCAGACTTGCTCTTTAGATATCTTAAGTATCTCATGATTTGGAATAATTCTTCTACAAGACCTTGCCTTCCTCTTCTGCACTTTTAAAACCTGATCAGATCTCTGTTGTATTTACAAAGAGGGAAGTGAACACTTTCAAATGAATCTACAGTCAATACAAGAGGCTCATTTAATACCACACATCATTAGGAGTGGTTGAATATGCATGGTATCAATTTGCAGCTACACTGTTTGTATAGCATAAAGCAGTAGTCACACCTTGCCATTTCAACATCAGTTTCATGCGTGGAGCAAGTTCACCAAATAAAATTCAGCCCATTGTTCAGTTCCTGTACAGAGTATTTAAACTGAGGATTCTCTTTTTCACCCCAATGAGGTGCATACTTAAAATCCAGAACTTACACAATAAGACACCATGTTAACAAGAGACTGTAATACAAGTAAAATAATACTCAAATAAAAGTTCTTCCCAGTTAAATAACAAAGTCTGCAGATGCTGGGATTGTAATTCAACACACACAATTCCTGGAGAAACTCAGAAAGTAACAACTTTCTTGTCAAAGTACAATATAACACTTTGCTACAAAAAAAAACCCATCGTATGACTTATTGAGCTTCTCCAGCACTTCTGTGTACTGCATTGTACAAGATTTTCCCCGTTACTGTTAGAAACAAATACGAGCTACAATTAGAAAACCATGGCATTTCAAAAGTTAATTTGGGAGACGAAAATTCAAAGCAGGCAAATAATTACATTTTAAGTAATTAAAAATGGAACACCTCCACCCCCCAATGATTTACTTTGTGTACAGTACATTCAACTCAAAACATCAATTAAAAAATCTGATATCTCCTCAGTGAAAAGATCTCTACTCACAAGATAGACTCAGTCTGAGCTTCTCCTGCCTTACAATTGAAGCAAGCTGCAGAATAGACTGAGCTGTTAAAGCAGGCTGTGGACACACAAATCTTTTACTGACTAATCAGGAACCTGCTTCAGTTAACATAAAGATAATGTCAGTAATCATTTACAGCTTACATTCTTGGTTCCCGACATGGAGCACCAACTTCTTAAACAATTCAGCAGTTGAGATATATTGAAGAGTCATTGAAATGTACAAAAAGTTTGGGCCACATCTTAAATCCTAAAAGCAGGTGACAGATATAACAAAAATATTGGAACAGAAAGAAAATTCACCTACTAATTGATTTAACAAGGGTGAGCAGTTGTCCAATCTACTTGTGGGATGTGGGAGAGTCATTCAAATATGATAATAAGACAGATTACCTTAATTTGAACAATCATTCCACTTTCAACCATAAGGGTGCTTGGGTTATAATTTGAATGAAGACAAAAACGCTCGTTGCTGTGATAAGTGACATTATTTACATTCAAATCTTGATTAAATAATAAGGAATGGAAAGCAAATTCAATTTCATGCATAGTTGCTGTGCAATAGAGTATAGGATGGATGGTTTAGTTTAGCACAAGCTGCCCAGATAGCTTTCATAGAACACAATCGCCCTTCAATCTTCATTCTGTGTAACCAGTTTTGTAAAACAAATAAAAACTCTAATTGAAGATCAATGCATTGAGCTCCTGCTTGTTATTGGAACTGGGTTTTAAGTTGACTTCTTTAAGCATCATTAAGTTGTCAAAGAACTCAAAATATTTGAGAGATGTGACAAAAACCCATTGGGGACGGAAGGAGGGGAGGGAAGGAGGGGGGAGAGGAGGGGGGAGAGGAGGGGAGTCTTAGTGAGAGTTGAAGGGAGTCAAGTTTTGCTGCTTTGGCTTTATTTGTCTTCAAGTCAAATAACCCACCAACAATTACTGTTCAATAGTTATTCTCATGAACATTTGAATTTGCTGAAGTAAAATGTAAATGCATTGAAATATAACTATAATTTCCATACTTCTCCCTTCCAACTTTTGACCTGATGTGAGATGTGCCATTTTATATATGACAGGCAGGATACCTGATGCTGCCTAGGAAATAAAACACTCAGGCTTGGCATTGTTCCTCAGTTTCCTGCTACCTGCCCCTTGTTTGTCTGGATGTTTGAGCACTGAGGCAGGCCTGGTGTTGCTGTTCTGTTCCCTGCTGCCTGCCCCTTGCCTGTCTGGAGACCTGAGCACCGAGACGGGCGTATCGCTGGTGTTCTGTTTCCTGCTGCCTGCCCCTTGCCTGTCTGGAGGCCTGAGCACCGAGACGGGCGTATCGCTGGTGTTCTGTTTCCTGCTGCCTGCCCCTTGCCTGTCTGGAGGCCTGAGCACCGAGACGGGCGTATCGCTGGTGTTCTGTTTCCTGCTGCCTGCCCCTTGCCTGTCTGGAGGCCTGAGCACCGAGACGGGCGTATCGCTGGTGTTCTGTTTCCTGCTGCCTGCCCCTTGCCTGTCTGGAGACCTGAGCACCGAGACGGGCGTATCGCTGGTGTTCTGTTTCCTGCTGCCTGCCCCTTGCCTGTCTGTGCCTGCCCCTTGCCTGTCTGGAGACCTGAGCACCGAGACGGGCGTATCGCTGGTGTTCTGCTTCCTGCTGCCTGCCCCTTGCCTGTCTGGAGGCCTGAGCAACGAGACGGGCGTATCGCTGGTGTTCTGCTTCCTGCTGCCTGCCCCTTGCCTGTCTGGAGGCCTGAGCACCGAGACGGGCGTATCGCTGGTGTTCTGTTTCCTGCTGCCTGCCCCTTGCCTGTCTGGAGGCCTGAGCACCGAGACGGGCGTATCGCTGGTGTTCTGTTTCCTGCTGCCTGCCCCTTGCCTGTCTGGAGGCCTGAGCACCGAGACGGGCGTATCGCTGGTGTTCTGTTTCCTGCTGCCTGCCCCTTGCCTGTCTGGAGGCCTGAGCACCGAGACGGGCGTATTGCTGGTGTTCTGTTTCCTGCTGCCTGCTCCTTGCCTGTCTGGAGGCCTGAGCACCGAGACGGGCGTATCGCTGGTGTTCTGTTTCCTGCTGCCTGCTCCTTGCCTGTCTGGAGGCCTGAGCACCGAGACGGGCGTATCGCTGGTGTTCTGTTTCCTGCTGCCTGCCCCTTGCCTGTCTGGAGGCCTGAGCACCGAGACGGGCGTATCGCTGGTGTTCTGTTTCCTGCTGCCTGCCCCTTGCCTGTCTGGAGGCCTGAGCACCGAGACGGGCGTATCGCTGGTGTTCTGGTTCCTGCTGCCTGCCCCTTGCCTGTCTGGAGGCCTGAGCACCGAGACGGGCGTATCGCTGGTGTTCTGTTGCCTGCTGCCTGCCCCTTGCCTGTCTGGAAGCCTGAGCACCGAGACGGGCGTATCGCTGGTGTTCTGTTTCCTGCTGCCTGCCCCTTGCCTGTCTGGAGGCCTGAGCACCGAGACGGCGTATCGCTGGTGTTCTGTTTCCTGCTGCCTGGCCCTTGCCTGTCTGGAGGCCTGAGCACCGAGACGGGCGTATTGCTGGTGTTCTGTTTCCTGCTGCCTGCCCCTTGCCTGTCTGGAGGCCTGAGCACCGAGACGGGCGTATTGCTGGTGTTCTGTTTCCTGCTGCCTGCTCCTTGCCTGTCTGGAGGCCTGAGCACCGAGACGGGCGTATTGCTGGTGTTCTGTTTCCTGCTGCCTGCCCCTTGCCTGTCTGGAGGCCTGAGCACCGAGACGGGCGTATTGCTGGTGTTCTGTTTCCTGCTGCCTGCCCCTTGCCTGTCTGGAGGCCTGAGCACCGAGACGGGCGTATCGCTGGTGTTCTGTTTCCTGCTGCCTGCCCCTTGCCTGTCTGGAGGCCTGAGCACCGAGACGGGCGTATCGCTGGTGTTCTGTTTCCTGCTGCCTGCCCCTTGCCTGTCTGGAGGCCTGAGCACCGAGACGGGCGTATCGCTGGTGTTCTGTTTCCTGCTGCCTGCTCCTTGCCTGTCTGGAGGCCTGAGCACCGAGACGGGCGTATCGCTGGTGTTCTGTTTCCTGCTGCCTGCCCCTTGCCTGTCTGGAGGCCTGAGCACCGAGACGGGCGTATCGCTGGTGTTCTGTTTCCTGCTGCCTGCCCCTTGCCTGTCTGGAGGCCTGAGCACCGAGACGGGCGTATCGCTGGTGTTCTGTTTCCTGCTGCCTGCCCCTTGCCTGTCTGGAGGCCTGAGCACCGAGACGGGCGTATCGCTGGTGTTCTGTTTCCTGCTGCCTGCCCCTTGCCTGTCTGGAGGCCTGAGCACCGAGACGGGCGTATCGCTGGTGTTCTGTTTCCTGCTGCCTGCCCCTTGCCTGTCTGGAGGCCTGAGCACCGAGACGGGCGTATCGCTGGTGTTCTGTTTCCTGCTGCCTGCCCCTTGCCTGTCTGGAGGCCTGAGCACCGAGACGGGCGTATCGCTGGTGTTCTGATTCCTGCTGCCTGCTCCTTGCCTGTCTGGAGGCCTGAGCACCGAGACGGGCGTATCGCTGGTGTTCTGTTTCCTGCTGCCTGCTCCTTGCCTGTCTGGAGGCCTGAGCACCGAGACGGGCGTATCACTGGTGTTCTGTTTCCTGCTGCCTGCTCCTTGCCTGTCTGGAGGCCTGAGCACCGAGAGAGGCGTATCGCTGGTGTTCTGTTTCCTGCTGCCTGCCCCTTGCCTGTCTGGAAGCCTGAGCACCGAGACGGGCGTATCGCTGGTGTTCTGTTTCCTGCTGCCTGCTCCTTGCCTGTCTGGAGGCCTGAGCACCGAGACGGGCGTATCGCTGGTGTTCTGTTTCCTGCTGCCTGCCCCTTGCCTGTCTGGAGGCCTGAGCACCGAGACGGGCGTATCGCTGGTGTTCTGTTTCCTGCTGCCTGCCCCTTGCCTGTTTGGAGGCCTGAGCACCGAGACGGGCGTATTGCTGGTGTTCTGTTTCCTGCTGCCTGCTCCTTGCCTGTCTGGAGGCCTGAGCACCGAGACGGGCGTATCGCTGGTGTTCTGTTTCCTGCTGCCTGCCCCTTGCCTGTCTGGAGGCCTGAGCACCGAGACGGGCGTATCGCTGGTGTTCTGTTTCCTGCTGCCTGCCCCTTGCCTGTCTGGAGGCCTGAGCACCGAGACGGGCGTATTGCTGGTGTTCTGTTTCCTGCTGCCTGCCCCTTGCCTGTCTGGAGGCCTGAGCACCGAGACGGGCGTATCGCTGGTGTTCTGTTTCCTGCTGCCTGCCCCTTGCCTGTCTGGAGGCCTGAGCACCGAGACGGGCGTATCGCTGGTATTCTGTTTCCTGCTGCCTGCCCCTTGCCTGTCTGGAAGCCTGAGCACCGAGACGGGCGTATTGCTGGTGTTCTGTTTCCTGCTGCCTGCCCCTTGCCTGTCTGGAGGCCTGAGCACCGAGACGGGCGTATCGCTGGTGTTCTGTTTCCTGCTGCCTGCCCCTTGCCTGTCTGGAGGCCTGAGCACCGAGACGGGCGTATTGCTGGTGTTCTGTTTCCTGCTGCCTGCCCCTTGCCTGTCTGGAGGCCTGAGCACCGAGACGGGCGTATCGCTGGTGTTCGGTTTCCTGCTGCCTGCTCCTTGCCTGTCTGGAGGCCTGGGCACCGAGACGGGCGTATCGCTGGTGTTCTGTTTCCTGCTGCCTGCCCCTTGCCTGTCTGGAGGCCTGAGCACCGAGACGGGCGTATCGCTGGTGTTCTGTTTCCTGCTGCCTGCCCCTTGCCTGTCTGGAGGCCTGAGCACCGAGACGGGTGTATCGCTGGTGTTCTGTTTCCTGCTGCCTGCCCCTTGCCTGTCTGGAAGCCTGAGCACCGAGACGGGCGTATCGCTGGTGTTCTGTTTCCTGCTGCCTGCCCCTTGCCTGTCTGGAGGCCTGAGCACCGAGACGAGCGTATCGCTGGTGTTCTGTTTCCTGCTGCCTGCTCCTTGCCTGTCTGGAGGCCTGAGCACCGAGACGGGCGTATCGCTGGTGTTCTGTTTCCTGCTGCCTGCTCCTTGCCTGTCTGGAGGCCTGAGCACCGAGACGGGCGTATTGCTGGTGTTCTGTTTCCTGCTGCCTGCCCCTTGCCTGTCTGGAGGCCTGAGCACCGAGACGGGCGTATCGCTGGTGTTCTGTTTCCTGCTGCCTGCTCCTTGCCTGTCTGGAGGCCTGAGCACCGAGACGGGCGTATCGCTGGTGTTCTGTTTCCTGCTGCCTGCCCCTTGCCTGTCTGGAGGCCTGAGCACCGAGACGGGTGTATCGCTGGTGTTCTGTTTCCTGCTGCCTGCCCCTTGCCTGTCTGGAGGTCTGAGCACCGAGACGGGCGTATCGCTGGTGTTCTGTTTCCTGCTGCCTGCCCCTTGCCTGTCTGGAGGCCTGAGCACCGAGACGGGCGTATCGCTGGTGTTCTGTTTCCTGCTGCCTGCCCCTTGCCTGTCTGGAGGCCTGAGCACCGAGACGGGCGTATCGCTGGTGTTCTGTTTCCTGCTGCCTGCTCCTTGCCTGTCTGGAGGCCTGAGCACCGAGACGGGCGTATCGCTGGTGTTCTGTTTCCTGCTGCCTGCCCCTTGCCTGTCTGGAGGCCTGAGCACCGAGACGGGTGTATCGCTGGTGTTCTGTTTCCTGCTGCCTGCCCCTTGCCTGTCTGGAGGCCTGAGCACCGAGACGGGTGTATCGCTGGTGTTCTGTTTCCTGCTGCCTGCCCCTTGCCTGTCTGGAGGTCTGAGCACCGAGACGGGCGTATCGCTGGTGTTCTGTTTCCTGCTGCCTGCCCCTTGCCTGTCTGGAGGCCTGAGCACCGAGACGGGCGTATCGCTGGTGTTCTGTTTCCTGCTGCCTGCTCCTTGCCTGTCTGGAGGCCTGAGCACCGAGACGGGCGTATCGCTGGTGTTCTGTTTCCTGCTGCCTGCTCCTTGCCTGTCTGGAGGCCTGAGCACCGAGACGGGCGTATTGCTGGTGTTCTGTTTCCTGCTGCCTGCCCCTTGCCTGTCTGGAGGCCTGAGCACCGAGACGGGCGTATCGCTGGTGTTCTGTTTCCTGCTGCCTGCCCCTTGCCTGTCTGGAGGCCTGAGCACCGAGACGGGCGTATCGCTGGTGTTCTGTTTCCTGCTGCCTGCTCCTTGCCTGTCTGGAGGCCTGAGCACCGAGACGGGTGTATCGCTGGTGTTCTGTTTCCTGCTGCCTGCTCCTTGCCTGTCTGGAGGCACCAACAGTGAGGTGAGACTGAAGTTCCTCTGCTGTCTCCTCTTTTCTCCTTTGTCTAACTCTATGGGCTTGTGAAGAGATTCTGCCAATGTTGCTTTGCTTCTTTGCACCCATATTCAACTGGATTTGGCCACTTGTTTTTATCCTGAATGTACATTGATGGACAGCACTGTAACTAATTGAAGTGTCCCTGGTGCAAGTTCAATTTTTTTTGAACTTTTGAATTTCATATGACCTTAAAGGATACATTCAATGTGGTCTTGACATTCAGTATCAAATGTTTCCACAATTATAGTAAACAGTAATGCAAGTCAGTGCAAGCTGGACAACAAATACTTTTGAACTTCATATGACCTTAAAGGTTAAATTCAATGTGGTCATGATTTTCAGCATCAAATGTTAACCTTACTGAACCTCCTCGGACATTTCTAGAGTGCTCCATATTGATTTGCATGGAGAACAGACAAACAAACAGTCACACATGCACAAATATATATTAGATAACCAACATCTTCCACTCAGCTTTTATACTATAGATCTAAACAGACATGCAGATGTACACTTTTTAAATGTTTGACAAGTTTCTTAATTTATTGTGGATTAAGTTGTGAGAGATCTGACCACTTCCAACAAGTCTAATAATAAAGACAATTCTGGAAATGTTAAGGAGGTCAGGAACATTTATGGAAAGGCGAGACAAAATTAATGGTTCAAATTCATGACCTTTCATCAGAAGTAGAAAGTGACAGAAAACAAGCATGTTTTCAAGATTCTGTTTATTGTAATGTCAGTAAAAGTGCACTAAAAGCTTTTCTGCTGTATGTTCTGTAAAGGCTCACAAAAAGTCACCACTAATGCAGTACCGCAATCCTGTCAAGAAAGAGCAGAGGAGATGCTGTGTCACCTGTTAGCTGCAGGTGGGGCAGGAGTGGTTCAGTAGGTGTTGCTTGGCTTAGTTTACACTGGGATTTTGATTCACTCTTTCTCATGTTTCAATTGCCCCCCCCACTCCCCCTCCTCTTCCAGCCTGACTCAAGGGATGTTTATGTTTACATTACAGATAGATCACCAACTGAGAGCTCATCTGTAAAGGACAGATAATCTCCTCTTGAAAGAATTTACTTCCCGGTCCTCAGAACGGGTGGAGAAGCAAATAATCCCCAATCTTGAGATTTGGCCCAATAATGTAACTCAACATGTGAGTCCTGCTTTAACCAACTAAAATCATATTTTTTCTTAAATCTTTCTAGTTCTACACATCTTCTTTTATAAGGTACACCTTGACACTCTTCCTTTTACCACATCTATTAATTCATTAGTGGCTCAGGATTATATTTTGTTTATTCCTATAAAATGCCATGAACCACTCGGCACTGTAAGTGCTATAAGTGGAAGCTTAATCCCTAATGTCGAAGAACTCGAGATGGCAGAAGTCGACAGCATCGAGTCCACGCTGCCGAAGATCCGGCTGCGCTGGGTGGGTCACGTCTCCAGAATGGAGGACCGTCGCCTTCCCAAGATCGTGTTCTATGGCGAGCTCTCCACTGGCCACCGTGACAGAGGTGCACCAAAGAAGAGGTACAAGGACTACCTAAAGAAAGCTCTTGGTGCCTGCCCCATTGACCACCGCCAGTGGGCTGATCTCGCCTCAAACCGTGCATCTTGGCGCTTCACAGTTCGGCGGGCAGCAACCTCCTTTGAAGAAGACCGCAGAGCCCACCTCACTGACAAAAGGCAAAGGAGGAAAAACCCAACACCCAACCCACCAATTTTCCCCTGCAACCGTGTCTGCCTGTCCCGCATCGGACTCGTCAGCCACCAACGAGCCTGCAGCTGACGTGGACATTTACCCCCTCCGTAAATCTTCGTCCGCGAAGCCAAGCCAAAGAAGAAGTTATGAAGCCTCCACTATTCAATATTAGTCTGTTCCAATTACACAATGCAAGTCATTTAGTTACAATCTATTAATCCCTACTACTTTTAACATGATGGAATCATGATGGAATTGATTTGCTGTTGTTCATAAACTCATCAGCAATTATTGCAGTGGGGCCTGTCACCTGCATGGATGTGCAAGCCAATTTGCATTTTATAATTTACAGTTTGAAAGTTGCACCAATGGAAATAAAACCTCCATCAAAGAATACAATGTGGTCTATTTTATTTCCTTATACCCTTTTAAAATACTGCACTTAAATTCACAAAACGTCAGCGGATTAAGTACAGTCATTCTGTTCTGATGGTTGCCAGGTTTCGACTGATATGTTAGATGATAGATACTAGACACCGACCATGTTCACCATCGATCCCTATCTCTGACTGAAACTTTAATTTCTTGTCATTTTTCATCATGAAGATGAAGTTGTGGCTCTACAAAGAGCAAGAACTTTAGTTGTGAATTCAGAGAATTCTGTTATGCCAGGTCTTAGGGTCCCTTATTGGTATGTTGCAAATTTCTGCTGTCCTCTGCATTCAGCAACAGGTGTGAACCTTGGAGCCAGGATTTAAAGGATCACACTCCAATGTGAACATTACTCCTTCATCTGCAAGAAGAGTATTTTAACTGTATCAATGATAATGGTTGTGGTTCATGGGTGGTGGTGGAAGTTCACAGCCAGTGAATAAAAAGGACTGGGGAAAACTAGTGCTCACAGGAAACCAACATGTTCTTAATGCACAGGAGTATACAGAGGTGTCGAGGGTTACTGCCAGGCCATCCTGCCAGGAAGTTGCCTGAATGAACATTGCTGTAGTCTTGGAAAGGGAGTCCTGTAACACAGGTAAATGTCCTTGCCCATTCTGTACACGCCTGTGAGCTGAAGCAACAGTAGTTAAAATCTCCTGATGTTGATTAAGGATTTATTCCGGCCTTCTAGGACAGTAAACTCAGGTGCTGCAGAGATCAGCAGCTGCAATGATGGAGCACCAAGGCTAAGAGTTGAATTTGACTTTGCAGGTGGTCACAGATTTTGCTGAGGACAAAGAATGTAGTTTGAATATTGATCCTGTAAATAGCATTTTCCTTTCAGGAAAAATGAGGTTTGGAAAATCTGGTTGACCTGTGAACTAACTGCCATCTTTCAGGCTGCTGAGGTTTAAAACCTCACTGGAGGCAGATCTTGTGCGTTGCATCAATGTGTAGGGTGTTTTACACCAAGAAAACACAAGAGGGGAGGTGAATTTCCTGACAGCTGGTAAAGGATGCAAAAAATTTCAGTGAAAGTTTTTACACTCTGCAAAAACACTAGTCTCCAACAGCATCTGGCTTCTGCTTATTCCTTGAAGAAAGGGTCAGAGCTGAAACGTTGGCAAAATATCTTTGTCTTCTATGGACGCTGAAAAGACCGGCTGAGTTTCAGCATTCTGGTGTGTTTTTACGACAATCAGGAGGGTGTCCTGTTGGAAGATGAGGTGTTGTTCCTCCAATTTTTGGGTAGTCTTAGTCTGACATTGCATAAGAACCATGGACAGACTTTTGTGTTTCACTCTAGTTATACTGTATCAGTCAGTATCTTCTAGAGTGGGTGAGAAGAATGTCATGATCCTTTTCTAAGCCTTCCTTAACTGTTCTTCCATTTTACTGCCCTTCCTTAACTGTTCTTCCATTTTACTGCTCCCCTGGGGTCTGATGTGCATTGTCCAATCTATGAAGTACTTTAGGATTTTCTTTTTAGGTTAAGCTTGGTATATCATGGCAAGTTCTGTTGACCTTGAATAGTCAATCTTTAAACTAGATGAGTCAGAACAAAAATATTCTTGGATAGAACAGGTTTAGAGTAGTCATTGTGCCAAATGTGAGGTAGTATATATACATAGTTAAACCTCGGCTATCATGTCTGATGTAAGCTCAGTTAATGATTAGGTTTTTATTATTAATGTTAAGGAACTTATTCTTGTTGGCTCATTAGGCCAAAGTAGTCACTCAGTTTCCAAATGATACTTAAATTTTTAAATTTAACCATGCAGCACGGTAACAGGCCATTTCAGCCCATGAGCCCATGCTGCTCAATTACACCCAATTAACCTACAACCTCCGGTACATTTCGAATGGTGGGAGGAAATGGATCACCCAGGGAAAACCCATGCAGATACAGGGAGAACATACAAACTCCTTACAGACAGCATGGGATTCGAACCCTGGTCCCAATTCAATTGTAGATATATTGTTTATGATAGACATATTTTCTGGTGATCGGGTTGCTGCTTGCAATGTTAGCTCAGAAACAATATTTATTTTCTTTTTTTACAGTAAGAGGGAAAGAGAAGCAAAAGAGCCTCCCTTCAAAGTTATTGAGTGTCCATGGATTCACCTCCCACCTGCCGCCACACAGACTCCTGTTCAATCCATTGACAACCCAAGACCAAGATCCTAACCTCCGACATGATCAGGAAGCCTTCAGCTCCTGGGGTCCCACAGGAACCCTTCTTGCCCTCAGGATCCTCTTGAATCCTAGCTTTGGTACCTGGTTCCCACAAACCAGTCTCCAGCACCCCATGGCCCGTGTGGGTCCTCCGTCTGCAAGTTGGCTGCAACCTGTGTGGGTCCCTCCATCACTGAGCCCCTCGCTGGTCTGCTGCTGTGGTCACCATCCCTGTATGGTCGTCTCCTCTGATTGTCCTGGACTACAATGAGCTTTCCCTACCTATTGCACAGAACTGAGGATTAACCCCATGACCTGATTCCTCTTCCTTCTACACCAGTCTCTACACTGATACCTCACCTTCCTTATCAATCCAAATCAGTGAAAGGAATTGGTGTTTCAACTTGCCACTGGTTGAGTTTTGTTGTGTGGATGGATCAAGGCCTGTGCAGTGAACTGTGTGTTGTACTGATGGCTAGCTCCGCCTCTCAGCTCCTGTTTTCCCATCTAAACCCTGAGATCCTCTGAAGACCCTGTAAGACCCTACCCTCAGTTGTAAACTAATAAAAGCATGTTCTTCCTCCAGTTGTGAGAGCTTTTATTTATGCTACAAATTTATTAGCTTATTCCCTAAATGATGGAAGCGCTACTCAAGCCAGGTATGCTGCTAATAGACCAACTGTCCCCTGACATGGCTGAGGAGTTCATGTACTGGCTAGACTGCTTTCAGGCCTACTTGAACGCGACCAGAGAAGTCTTCCACACTGATGAACTCAGGAGGTCCGTACTTGTTTCGAGGGTAGGAACAAAAGGGTATGCAGTCACCAGGGACTGCACTACATATGGTGCTGCCATTGAGGCTTTGAAGGCTCTGTACCTGAAGTTGCAAAACAAAGTCCTAGCGAGGCACCGACTCGCTCTACGTTGCCAAAGGCCAGGAGAGACCATCAATGACTACCTGCTGGATCTGTGGATGCTTGCCAAGAAGGGCAGGTATGAAGCAGCTACATGAAGAAGAACAGATCCAGGACACTCTAGTCGTGGAGGTTTACTCGAGGTACATGAGGCAGTGACTACTCAAGTCAGGTAAGAAGGACCTGGCTAGTCATGTGGAACTGGCCAAATCGTTGGAACAGGCCAAGCTTGAGAATGATGACCTCGAGCTAGCGAGCTTGCTCACCCAACTGACCCCTTCCAAAGAACGGCTGCTCCCACTACCCCAGCCCTAAAGGCTGCCGCTTCCTGTGCAGGCACAGCTGGGGCCTGTGCGGGTACCCATGCCTATGCTTTTGACTTGGAGAAAGTGGGATGAGTCAAAGGAAACATTATTAAGGATGAGGACAAGTTCTGCCAGCCAGAGGAGGGTGGTGGTGGAGGGGGACTGGTTGGGCATATTGTCCAGAAAGAAACAAAGGGCTTTAAGGCCTTCAGTATAGGGATTGGATGTCCATGGTTAAAATGAGGCAATTGAGTTCAGGGAACTGAAAGTTGTTGAAGTGATGGAGGGCGTGTAAAGTGTCCTGGATGTAAGTGAGAAGGGACTGGACCGGGGGGGACAAACAGAGTCGAGGAAACCAGAGACCAATATGGAGGGACAGGAGCATGTGGTCTGCTGGGAGAATTGGTTTTGTGGATCTTAGGTAGGAGGTAGAAATAGGTGGTGTGGGTTGGGAAACAATAATGTTTGAAGCCATGCCAGGGAGGTGAACGGAAGTGATAAATTCAGAGATGGTGCGTCATACAGTGATTTGATGAGTTTTGGTGTGGTTCTGTTGGAGGGGTAAGTAAGAGGAGGTGTCTGAGAGTTGTCTCCTGGCTTCGGCCAGATAGAGGTTAGTGCGACAGACTCTTGATAAAAATAAAGGAAAGTCTTGCTTTGGATGTAGGTAGAGTTGATATGAATTTCATGGTGTGAATATATGGTCTGCTTACTCCATCAATTAATAATCTGGGCAAAGTTTTATGTTTATTCTGTCTGTTAACCTCTGGTAAGAATTAATTAAATATTGTCAGCTCTCTGAAGGCAGAACATCAGATACTTCATTCACAGAATGTGGTCCATCTAATTTCTCCACAAGTAAAGAAGTTTTTTTAAAAATTCACAATGGAAGAGTTCAATGACCACTTTATAATTGTGCATCTGGTTTTCATCTTCAGGGTCAGAGAAAAAAAATCTACCAATTAAAATTCTGTGGGTATCATCCATACTTGTTCAATCCTCATTTAACTTTGGCTGCACTCTTTCAGTTAAATTTCTAAATTTCAATTTAAATTATAAATTTAGACATTACAGAATGGAACAGGCCCTTTCGGCCCACAAGTCTGTGCCGCTCAATTACCCCCAACCCCAGTACATTTCGAAGGGTGGGGGAAACCGGAATCCCCGGGGAAACCCATGCAGACACAGGGAGAATGTACAAAGTCTTTACAGATAGCGCGGGATTTGAACCACATTCTCAATCACTGGCTCTGTAACAATGTTCCGCCAACCGTGCCATGCCAGGGTAAAGGTAATGAAAGCTGAAATAAACCTGAAATGTTCATCTCTCTTCTAGCTGCTCAGCTTTAAATTGCCACTAAGCCAATTAATTGGGTGAATGTGCCTTAAATTATGCCATGCAGATGCGGATCCAAATGCAGAAGACAACAGAGTAACCTGCATTCACAGGATGACAGTTCAGCCTGTGGGTGAACTGCATAAAAATATCAAAGTGAAAATTGCCACAGTGCGTAAATCAAGCCAACAGGAAGCAAAAGGATTTTTTTTTTAGCCTTTGTAGCTTTTTTTGAAGATTCTTCTATTGCTGTAGCTGCTACATAATTGTATGCAGTTGCTAGACTAACCTATCAATGTGAGAAGCCGCATGATAACAGCTGTATTCTAAGGACCAAAATTTAAATAATAAAGACATGGATGGAAATTTATGCCAAGTAATGGTTACTGCTGACAATAGTAAAACATGAAAGTCTGCAGACACCATAGATTAAGAAACTCAGCAGGTCAAACAGTGATCTTTATATAGCAAAGATAAAGATACATAACCACCAACATTTCGGGTTTGAACCCTTCATCAAGGTGTGGACAAAATGTGGGCCAGCGCCTGAACAAAATGGTAGGGATGAGGGGGTGGTGGGGGGGGGGGGGGTGGGGGCTGAAGGGGGCTTGTTGTGGTCATATACTTATCTTAGTTGGGAGGGGGAGAGTGAGAGTGTCAGGATTAGCTGTGTGGCAGTGAGCCAATGAGAAAGTCAGAGGAATTTAGCTGGATGGTGTTTGGGGAGTTGAAGAATGCCAATGTTGTGTCTAGTGAATAATAAAAGAAAGTCGATTTCATGGTGTGTTGAAAGAAATGGGTAAGTGCATTCTTTATTTGCTTGTAAGGTGTGGCAAATCAAAGCTGTTACAAGTGGTGACCCGGTGAGTTCACAGTACCTTCTAATTTAAAATGGATGAGGACAAACCCCTTACTACAGGAGCAGCTGGGAGATCAAACTAAAGATTCCCCCACCCCCTTTTTATTAATAATGCATCAGCGTGGTTTATGATCCTTGAAATGTGTTTCTCTACCCTTAGTGTGACAAGTCAGAAGACAAAGTATGGTTTACTTGAGGAGCATCTTCCAGAGCAGATTGCCTATGAAGTGAGGATGTCTTAGTGGATCAGGATGATCATCTCCCATAACAACATGCTTAAGGTGGGTATTCTGCGGCATATTCCAACCTACTCCTAAGCGGCAGGCATCACCTGCAATGTATCTGCTGAATGATTTACAAAGCTGTACTCGTGCGTTCCTTTCGCATGATGCTATTCGCAAACCACTTCAACCGATTTACGATGGTCCTTTTCAGGTCTACGACATCACCCGAAGACTTATGTGATCAACAGGAATGGAAAAGCTGACGCGGTTGAAACCGTTGTATTTTGACGGTCCATGTTCTGCGTTGGAGCCAGAGTCAGAGGACCAGTTGCCCCGCCGCCCCCACCACTACCGCCAATGCATCACCTGTCTTGCACTATTGTACGAGATTGGGCTGAACTGTCAGCCCTCCAGACTATTACGTAGCGTGACAGTTCCAATCAGTCTCCTCCTTCCATGGCCTAGAAGCTGGTGATGTGGGGGGGAGGGTGGGTGCTGTTATGGTTGCATACTTGCCTTGGTCAAGAGGAGGAGAGTGAGAGGGTCAGGGTTATCCATGTGGCAGTAAGACAATGAGAAGGTCAGAGGAGTTTAGCCGGGTGGTGTTTAAGAGGTCGAAGATTGCAATGTTGAGTGGAGTGAACAATAAAAGAAAGTTGACCATGGTGTGTTGAAATAAACTAGCATATTCTTTATTTGTGGGTAAGCTGTGCCATTACAAGCCCTTCATCGAGGTCTGAGAGCCCTGAAATATTGGTCATGTATCTTTATCTTTGCTCGAAGAAGCACACTGTTTGACCTGCTGAGTTTCTCCAGCGTTGTGTTTTTACTTCCTGCTGACAATATTCAGATTGCTTCCCAACTGTGATGGGGACCTTGAATCTGGTGCTGATTCAGAGTCTGTTATTGGAAACAGGGTAGCACAATGCGGTAATGATTTACTTGTGTACAATTGCTCATTTTTAAGCTTCACCTAATTTTCTTTTGATCCCACTTTTAGTATTTTTTTTTGGTTGCCATGGCCATTCCTAGTAGAAAATTAAACCATGTTTGCCTATCCCAATAACTGGAGAACAGGGTTTTGACCCAAATCATGGACCATCCCCTTTCCTCCATGGATGCTGCTTGACCTGCTAAATTCTTCCAGCAATTTATTTTTTAAAAAGAAGCAGCAAGAGCTGAGCTTGTAACTTCCTGCTGCAAGTTACATTCTCACCTTTGTAAAGGTGCAAATAATAATAAAGTGTCTACAGTTGATCACATCAAAAGGGATCACAAGAAAATATAGATAGCAAGCAGTTTGCTGATCACACTTGTCCTTTTTTTAAATTTTTTATTTTTCACACTATAAACCACATTGATCAAGATACATACATTTTCCTTTTCAAATATATCTTTCTTTGGCTTGGCTTCGCGGACGAAGATTTATGGAGGGGGTAAAAAGTCCACGTCAGCTGCAGGCTCGTTTGTGGCTGACCAGTCCGATGCGGGACAGGCAGACACGATTGCAGCGGTTGCAAGGGAAAATTGGTTGGTTGGGGTTGGGTGTTGGGTTTTTCCTCCTTTGCCTTTTGTCAGTGAGGTGGGCTCTGCGGTCTTCTTCAAAGGAGGCTGCTGCCCGCCAAACTGTGAGGCGCCAAGATGCACGGTTTGAGGCGTTATCAGCCCACTGGCGGTGGTCAATGTGGCAGGCACCAAGAGATTTCTTTAGGCAGTCCTTGTACCTTTTCTTTGGTGCACCTCTGTCACGGTGGCCAGTGGAGAGCTCGCCATATAATACGAATATATACAAATATATTCAAATATATACAGTGTTGTTTTCTCCCCCCCAATCCCTCTTCCCATCCCACCCTCCCTACCTCCCCTCCCATTCATTTAAAGTTCAGAATCTAAGATACATTAAACCCGTCAAACAATGTTGTCACTCAATAAAAACAAACAAAAATTTCCACTGAGTCAATTCTTTTCATTCCCTTCTCCTTCTGTCATTTTAGGTGGTAGATGTCCCCGGTAGGTTTTCTCTATTGTGTTTCATGTATGGCTCCCATATTTGTTCAAATATTGTAATATTATTTCTTAAATTATATGTTATGTTTTCTAATGGAATACATTTATTCATTTCTATATACCATTGTTGTATTCTCAAGTTATCTTCTAATTTCCAGGCTGACATAATATATTTTTTTGCTACAGCTAGGGCTATCCTAACAAATCTTTTTTGTGCACCATCCAAATCAAGGCCAAGTTCTTTGTTTTTTATGTTACTTAGGAGGAAGATCTTTGGGTTTTTTGGTATATTACTTTTTGTGATTTTATTTAATATCTGGTTTAGATCTTCTCAAAATTTTTTCACTTTCTCACATGTCCAGATTGCATGAAATTGTTGTTCCCATTTCCTTTTTACAGCGAAAACATCTGTCAGATACTGTTGGGTCCCATTTATTTAACTTTTGAGGTGTAATATATAGCCTGTGTATCCAGTTATATTGTATCATATGTAACCTCATATTTATTGTATTTCTCATAGTTCCTGAGCATAACTTCTCCCATGTTTCATTCTTTATCTTTATGTTTAGATCTTGTTCCCATTTTTGTTTAGTTTTACTATTTGTTTCCTCGTTCTCCTTTTCTTGTAGCTTAATATACATGTTTGTTATAAATTTTTTGATTATCATTGTGACTGTAATCACATATTCAAAATTACTTCTCTCTGGTAACCTCAGACTGCTTCCCAATTTGTCCTTCAAGGAGGATTTCAGTTGGTAGTATGTCAACACTGTATCGTGAGTTATATTATATTTATCCTTCATTTGTTCAAAGGATAATAATTTATTTCCTGAAAATCAATTTTCTATTCTTTTGATCCCTTTTTTCTCCCATTCACTAAAGGAAAGGTTATCTATTGTAAAAAGGGATTATCTGATTTTGCGTCAGTATTAGTTTTGGTAGATGGTAATTTGTTTTATTCCTTTCTACATGAATCTTCTTCCAAATATTGAGCAGATGATGTAATACTGAAGAATTCCTACGTTGTACCAATTTTACATGCCATTTATATATGTTCGGGTATCTTCTCCCCTATTTTATCTAGTTCTAATCTAGTCCAATCTGGCTTTTCCCTTGTTTGATAAAAATCTGATAGGTATCTTAATTGTGCGGCTCTATAATAATTTTTAAAGTTTGGCAGTTGTAAGCCTCCTTGTTTATACCATTCTGTTAATTTATCTAGTGCTATCCTCGGTTTCCCCCCTTTCCATAAAAATTTCCTTATTATTTTCTTTAACTCCTTGAAGAATTTCTCCGTCAAGTGTATTGGCAATGCCTGAAATAGGTATTGTATCCTTGTGAAAATGTTCATTTTAATACAGTTTATCCTTCCTATTAGTGTTAGTGGTAAGTCTTTCCAATGCTCTAAGTCGTCCTGTAATTTTTTTATTAGTGGATAATAATTGAGTTTATATAGATGGCCAAGGTTTTTATTTATTTGTATACCTAGGTATCGTATTGCTTGCATTTGCCATCTGAATGGTGATTCTTTCTTAAATTTTGAGAAATCCGCATTATTCATTGGCATTGCTTCACTTTTATTTACGTTAATCTTGTATCCCGACACTTCTCCATATTCCTTCAATTTCTTATGTAATTCTTTTATTGATATTTCTGGTTCTGTTAAGTATTCTATAACATCATCTGCAAATAAACTGATTTTATATTCCTTGTCTTTTATTTTTATCCCTTTTATTTTATTTTCTGTTCTTATCAGTTCTGCTAGTGGTTCTATGGCTAACGCGAACAATAAGGGCAATAGTGGGCATCCCTGCCTTGTTGATCTGCTTAATTTAAATTGTTTTGATATATATCCATTTACTGTCACTTTAGCCAATGGCCCCTTATATAATGCTTTAATCCAATTAATATATTTCTCTGGTAAACTGAATTTTTGTAGTACTTTGAATAAATAATTCCATTCTACTCTGTCAAAGGCCTTCTCTGCGTCTAAAGCCACCGCTACTGTTGGAGCTTTATTTCCTTCTACTGCATGAATTAAGTTAATAAATTTACAAATATTGTCTGTTGTTCGTCTTTTTTTAATAAATCCAGTTTGGTCTAGATTTACTATTTTTGGTGCATAGTCGGCTAATCTGTTTGCTAATAGTTTAGCTATTATCTTATAATCTGTGTAAAGTAAAGATATTGGTCTAAATGACGCTGGTGCGAGTGGATCTTTCCCTGTCTTTTGTATTACTGTAATTATTGCTGTTTTGCATGAATCTGGTAAGCTTTATGTTTTATCAATCTGGTTGATTACTTCCAGGAGGGGAGGAATGAATAAATCTTTAAATGTTTTATAGAATTCCATTGGGAATCCATCCTCTCCTGGTGTTTTAATATTCGGTAGTTTTTTTATTATCTCTTGTATTTCTACTATTTCAAATGGTTCTGTTAGTTTATTTTGTTCCTCTATTTGTAATTTCGGTAGTTCAATTTTAGTTAAAAATTCATCTATTTTGTCTTCTTTCTCTTCGTTTTCAGTTTGGTATAATTGTTCGTAGAATTCTCTGAAGTTTTCATTAATCTCCGTTGGATTATATGTGATTTGTTTGTATTTTCCTTGATGCCAATACCATTCTCTTAGTTTGTTCTGTCTTAAGCTGCCATGCTAGAATTTTGTGCATTTTTTCTTCTAGTTCATAATATTTCTGTTTTGTCTTCGATATGTTCTTCTCCACCTTATATGTTTGTAGTGTTTCATATTTTATTTTTTTATCTGCCAATTCTCTTCTTTTAGTTGTGTCTTCCTTCATTGCTAATTCTTTTTCTATATTTGCTATTTCCCTTTCCAACTGCTCTGTTTCCTGATTGTAGTCCTTCTTCATCTTGGTTACATAACTTATTATTTGCCCTCTGATGAACGCTTTCATTGCGTCCCATAGTATAAACTTATCTTTCACTGATTCCGTATTTATTTCAAAGTACATTTTAATTTGTCTTTCAATGAATTCTCTAAAATCCTGCCTTTTAAGTAGCATGGAGTTTAATCTCCATCTATACATTCTTGGAGGGATGTCCTCTAACTCTATTGTCAATATCAGGGGTGAGTGGTCCGATAATATTCTAGCTTTATATTCTGTTTTTCTAACTCTGTCTTGCATGCGAGCTGATAACAGGAATAGGTCTATTCTTGAGTATGTTTTATGTCTACCCGAATAATATGAATATTCCTTTTCCTTTGGGTGTTGTTTCCTCCATATATCCAAAAGTTGCATTTCTTGCATTGATTTAATTATAAATTTGGTTACTTTGTTCTTTCTGTTAATTTTTTTCCCAGTTTTATTCATGTTTGAATCCAAATTAAGGTTGAAATCCCCTCCAATTAGTATGTTCCCTTGCGTGTCTGCTATTTTCAAAAAAATATCTTGCATAAATTTTTGATCTTCTTCGTTAGGTGAATATACATTGAGTAAATTCCAAAACTCTGAATATATCTGACATTTTATTATTACATATCTCCCTGCTGGATCTATTATTTCCTCTTCTATTTTAATTGGTACATTTTTACTGATTAATATAGCTACTCCTCTAGCTTTTGAATTATATGATGCTGCTGTTACATGTCCTATCCAATCTCTCTTTAATTTCTTGTGCTCCATTTCAGTTAAATGTGTTTCTTGCACGAATGCTATATCAATTTTTTTTCAGTAAATTTAGCAGTTTCTTCCTTTTGATTTGGTTATATATTCCGTTAATATTTAAAGTCATATAGTTCAACATAGCCATTTCATACTTTGTTTATCTTTCCTTTCCGTTTCCTCATCATCACCTTTCCTTCTTATCCATTTCAGCTTTCTTGTTTTGAACACTTTATAAGACAACATTTCTAAAACATCACACATTTCCCTTATTCTCCTATCTAAAATTTCTTTAACCCCACTATCCCCTCCCCTTCCTGAGTTGCCCTTTATCCCTTGTCGGGCAACCACATCTCCCCTCTCCATTTGGATTTGCGAATTCACTCGCAAGCGTCAACTGATTTTGCAGTGACCATAACTCCTCCCCAACCAGCCCCCCCAGAAAAGATTCCAATTTTCATATACAACAAAGGTCACTCTCTTAATTCCCTCCTTACTTCCTCTCTTCCCTTTCTTTCCCTTATTAATTCTTATCTATACTCTATATATTTTCCTTTAAATATGCATACATTCATGTACACACATATATACATACACTCATATATATATATATATATATATATATATATCTTTTCTTTGGCTTGGCTTCGCGGACGAAGATTTATGGAGGGGGTGAAGCAAGGCTGTGTTCTCGCACCAACCCTCTTTTCAATCTTCTTCAGCATGATGCTGAACCAAGCCATGAAAGACCCCAACAATGAAGAAGCTGTTTACATCCGGTACCGCACGGATGGCAGTCTCTTCAATCTGAGGCGCCTGCAAGCTCACACCAAGACACAAGAGAAACTTGTCCGTGAACTACTCTTTGCAGATGATGCCGCTTTAGTTGCCCATTCAGAGCCAGCTCTTCAGCGCTTGACGTCCTGCTTTGCGGAAACTGCCAAAATGTTTGGCCTGGAAGTCAGCCTGAAGAAAACTGAGGTCCTCCATCAGCCAGCTCCCCACCATGACTACCAGCCCCCCCACATCTCCATCGGGCACACAAAACTCAAAACGGTCAACCAGTTTACCTATCTCGGCTGCACCATTTCATCAGATGCAAGGATCGACAATGAGATAGACAACAGACTCGCCAAGGCAAATAGCGCCTTTGGAAGACTACACAAAAGAGTCTGGAAAAACAACCAACTGAAAAACCTCACAAAGATAAGCGTATACAGAGCCGTTGTCATACCCACACTCCTGTTCGGCTCCGAATCATGGGTCCTCTACCGGCACCACCTACGGCTCCTAGAACGCTTCCACCAGCGTTGTCTCCGCTCCATCCTCAACATCCATTGGAGCGCTCACACCCCTAACGTCGAGGTACTCGAGATGGCAGAGGTCGACAGCATCGAGTCCACGCTGCTGAAGATCCAGCTGCGCTGGATGGGTCACGTCTCCAGAATGGAGGACCATCGCCTTCCCAAGATCGTATTATATGGCGAGCTCTCCACTGGCCACCGTGACAGAGGTGCACCAAAGAAAAGGTACAAGGACTGCCTAAAGAAATCTCTTGGTGCCTGCCACATTGACCACCGCCAGTGGGCTGATAATGCCTCAAACCGTGCATCTTGGCGCCTCACAGTTTGGCGGGCAGCAGCCTCCTTTGAAGAAGACCGCAGAGCCCACCTCACTGACAAAAGGCAAAGGAGGAAAAACCCAACACCCAACCCCAACCAACCAATTTTCCCTTGCAACCGCTGCAATCGTGTCTGCCTGTCCCGCATCGGACTGGTCAGCCACAAACGAGCCTGCAGCTGACGTGGACTTTTTACCCCCTCCATAAATCTTCGTCCGCGAAGCCAAGCCAAAGATAGTATAAGATCTTGGGAAGGTGATGGTCATATATATATACCCATATACACACATACATATAGTTCGTGGTCATTTTTACTCTCGTTACATGTCTTCATCTCTCTGTCTGTCTTGTAGTTGTTCTGCAAATTTTCGTGCTTCCTCCGCATCCGAGAATAGTCTGTTTTGCTGCCCTGGAATAACTATTTTAAGTACCGCTGGGTACTTTAGCATAAATTTATATCCTTTTTTCCATAGGATCGCTTTTGCTGTATTAAACTCCTTTCTCTTCTTTAGGAGTTCAAAACTTATGTCTGGATAGAAAAAATTTTTTTGACCTTTGAATTCCAGTGGCTTTTTGTCTTCTCTTATTTTCTTCATTGCTTTTTCCAATATATTTTCTCTCGTTGTATATCTTAGGAATTTTACTAAAATGGATCTTGGTTTTTGTTGTGGCTGTGGGTTAGGGGCTAATGCTCTATGTGCCCTTTCTATTTCCATTTCTTCCTGTAATTCTGGTCTTCCTAGGACCCTGGGGATCCAATCTTTTATAAATTATCACATATTCTTGCCTTCTTCATCTTCCTTAAGGCCCACTATCTTTATATTATTTCTTCTATTATAATTTTCCATTATATCTATCTTCTGAGCTAACAGCTTTTGTGTCTCTTTAACTTTTTTATTAGATTCTTCTAATTTCTCTTTTAAGTCCTCTACTTCCATTTCTACGGCTGTTTCTCGTTCTTCCACCTTGTCCACTCTTTTTCCTATATCTGACATGACCATCTCTAATCTATTCATTTTTTCTTCTGTACTTTTAATTCTTCTTTTTATTTCACTAAATTCTTGTGATTGCCATTCTTTTACTGATTCCATATATTCTTTAAAAAAAATATCCATTGTCTTCCCTTTCCATTCTTCTTCCATTTCTCTGTGTTCTTCTTCTTCTTCTTCTTCCTCTGGGTTGGTCATCTGTTGTTTCCTTGATTTCTTTTTACTCTCTTCTTTCTTATTCTCGTTGTTTTCTATGTTCTCTTCTTGCTGCTGTGCTGTGGCTGTCATTCTCAGCTGTGGAGATCGACTCCTCAGCCAGTCCCCCCTCCCGTCAGTGTTTTTTTTGTCTTGCGCGGTTGCGCACTTTTGCTTGGCTCCGCGAGCCATTTTTGTAGTCCTGAGCTCAGGACTTCGACTGACCTGAGGGAGCGGGCTTCTCTCTCTACAGCGGGCCTCCTCGGACAGGTAAGGCCTTCACCTTCTTCTTCCGATGTCTTTTCTTCTTCTCTTCTTCCCGTTGCTTTTGACTTTTCTTTCTTCGCTGTCATTTTCTTCCCACCTTTACTTTCACTTTATTTTAATTTTTGTGTTTGTGCCTTTGTGTTTTCTGTGTTTTTTAAAAACTTTTCCGGAGAGGGCTGGAGTTCCCCAACTGGCCACTACTCCATCACGTGACTCCTCCGATCACACTTGTCCTTGATGTGGTCTGGGACCAGTGGTGCCTCTAGCAGGGAGAGGTATTGTACTTGATGTGCTCTGCGGCCAGTGGTCCCTCTGACAGGGAGAGGTACCGCATTTTATGTGCTCTGGGGCCAGTGGTGCCTCTGGCAAGGAGAGACTCTGCACCTGATGTGCTCTGGGGCCAGTGATTTCTCTGATGGGGAGAGGCACTACACTTGATGTGCTCTGGGGCCAGTGGTTCCTCTGCAGGGGAGAGGCATTGCACTTGATGAGGGCTCAATGGTCCATCTGATGGAGACAGGCACTGCACTTGAAAGGATTACCCTCCCACTCCTACTGTTTTTGCCTAAATCGATGAAATGAAGATAATGTAGGTTTTGAGCTATACTTGCTGGATTTATCACATACTTATAAGTGAACACAATTGACATAGATGGCCTTTACTTATCACTTAATTGTGTGTGGAATGCAGGTTTCAGGGGGAAGGCTCCAATTTCCATTTGATGTACTTACTTCTCTTGGGACATTGCAAACCAATATTCCTCAGATTTGTTCTGGTCTGAATCCTGAGTTGCAGCATCTCCAAACTTCGGCAAGTGCTTCTTTTTCACAGGAAGTTTGACTTTCAAGCATAAAAATATCAATCGAAATTTGTCTTCATCATCTTCAGAATGATGCAGATCTGAAATTAAAAAAATATATTTTCTTTTACAATTATTTAGTTAATACAGGTCAATTAAGTACTGATGAAGTGGAGATGGGATGGGGACATGACCTTATGATATTCTAGACAATTGATTATTTATTTTTAAAACACCTTTTGAACATTTAAAGTTAAACTATTTTAAGGTATTGAACCAAATTATACAAAAAAAATCTTCAAGACTAAGGGATGTTTCTTTGATTACCCCAAATGTAATATATTTTTGGATGTTACAGAATAATACACTTTTTTATTCAGCGAATCAGGTTAGTCTAAACAGAACACTGGAAAGAAAGCTCTGTTGTGTTTAAAGGGAGTGCAGGAAATAAGGTCCTGGTAAGTTTAAAAAGAACACCTTCAGAGAGGGTGGAAACAGGTCCCATGAGGAGTGTGGGAATGAGGCCCTGTAAATTTAAAGGTAGTGTGGGGAAAATCACATTAAAATCATAGAATCAACCTCAAAGAAAGTAGAAGTGTAGGAGAAGTGATTTAGTTAAAAACCTTCTCTAAAACAACATAAGAAGCATGACAGATCAGGATTTTCATTTAAATGATCCAATGTCCTGAAGTAGAAAACATCCTTCACAATCTGGCGTCTACATCTTTCCACGTGCAATCAACCGCACAAGTGATTCCAGCAGTTGGCATTTTGGAATCTGTAAAATATATTCACCCCACATGTAATTTTATGCGATGTCAATAAGAGACATTAGGTGCAGTAAACTGGTGAAACACACAAAATGTTGGAGGAACTCAGCAGGTCAGGCAGCATCCAGGAAAGACAAGAGACAGTCGATGTTTGGGCCCGAGAGGTTGACTATCTTTTTTCCTTCCGTGGGTCCTGCCTAACCTGCTGTGTTCCTCCAGATTTTGGTGTGTTTCTTCAGTCTTTTTTGGGTGATGGGTTGGCGACATTTGAATTCTGCTCTTTTCTATAAGATATCATTTCAAAGCATCACTTGGGATGTTTTTTGGGGATTTTTTTTCCATAAATATACTTACCAAAATTTTGTATTGTTAAGATATATAGACGTCAGTTAATTTGCAATCAATAAAATCCCACAACAGCAATCTGAACATTCCTTGACAATCTGTTAGCAATGTTGATTAAGGGACACATTTTGGACAGGACTCATCAGAGAACAGCTTCCCGACTCATCTTTGTGTTGGGTCAGGGGATCTTTTATTGCCAACCTGAAAAGGCCAACAATATTTAATTACAGGTTTCCCCCACTATCCAAAAGTAGAGCATTCCTATGAAACCTTTTGTAAGCACTGAAAACCTACTTGAAGGACAAATTGGGAAGCAGGCTGAGGTTACCAGAAGGAAGCAGCTTTGAATATGTGATTACAGACACAATGATAATGAAAAGATTTATAACAAACATGTACATCAAACTGCAAGCAAAAGAGAACGATGAAATAAGCTGTAAACCCAAACAAAAGTGGGAACAAGATCTAAACATAAAGATAAAGAATGAAACATGGGAAAAGCTATGCTCCGGAACTATAAGAAATACAATAAACACGAGGTTACGCATGATACAGTATAATTCGTTACCCAGGCTATACACCATGGCCCAAAAGTTAAATAAAAGGGACCCAATAGTATCAGATAGATATTTTCGCTGTAAGAAGGAAACAGGACCTACAGTACATGCAATTTGGGCATGTGAGAAAGTGGAAAAGTTTTGGGAAGATCTAAATCAGGTATTAAATAAAATCACAAAAAGCAACATACCAAAAAATCCAGAAATCTTTCTTCTAAGTAATATAAGAAGTAAAGAACTTGGCTTCGATTTGGATGGAGCACAAAAAAGATTTATTATGATAGCCTTAACTGCAGCAAAAAAATGTATTATGTCAACCTGGAAATCAGAAGATAGCCTGAGAATATAGCAATGGTACATAGAAATGAATAAATGTATTCCATTGGAAAAAAGAACATATAATTTAAGAAATAACATCACACTATTCGAACAAATTTGGGAAACGTACATGGAACACAACAGAGAAGTCCTACCGCGGACCTCCACCCCCTAAAATGACAGAAAGAGAAGACGAAATGAACTGACCCAGTATGTAAAAGTAGAAGACACAAATTTCTTGTTTATTTTTATTGTGTGATGACATTGTTTAATGGGTTTAATGTATCGTATATGTTGAACGTTTAGTGGGTGGGGAGGGGGTGGGAAGGAAGGAGGGAAGGGAGCGGGGAAAAGGGGTGAAATTGACACTGTGTATATTCAAGAGGGAAATGTTTGTGTAATTTGGTCAATATGGTTCACAGTGTGAAAAATAAAAAATTTTAAAAAAAACCTTTTGTAAGCCAAAATGGCGGAAAGTGAAGAAGAAATTACTATTAATTTATATGGGAACATTATTTGAGTGTTCCCAGTCCAGTTTTATTCTTAGCGTAACACCCTTACGAGCTCTCTTAGGCTTTTCTGATAGCTTAGGAGACATCTTGCTAATGGATGGACAAAATAAATTGAGATAAGCACAGATGCTCACAGTCACAGTTCAAAGCTATAGTAGCTTGATGCTAAGCTGCTAAGTGCAGTTCCTGGGGAAGGAGTTCGGTGGCTCCACTCTCGCTGCTTGGGGAGTGTGCTGCCTCTATAATGACTCACTGCCAAACAAACGCTGAACGCTTTATTTGCTTTTCGCCTTTTTACGTAAAAGCAAAAATTCTCTTTGGATTTCTTTCGGTTAGCGAAAACATGTACTAATGTATGTCTTTCATAAAAGTGAAGTGGTGCAAAGTGAACTTTCATAAAATTGGAGGATACCTGCAATGCATTTGTATACAGTGCCACATTCATTCATCTGTACACGGTGCCACACTCATTCATCTGTACACGGTGCCACATTTATTCATCTGTGTACGGTGCCACATTCATTCATCTGTGTACGGTGCCACATACATTCATCTGTGTACGGTGCCACTTTCATTCATCTGTGTACGGTGCCACTTTCATTTATCTGTGTACGGTGCCACATTCATTCATCTGTAGACGGTGCCACATTCATTCCTCTGTAGACGGTGCCACATTCATTCATCTGTATACGATGCCACATTTATTCCTCTGTATACGATGCCACATTCATTCCTCTGTATACGGTGCCACATTCATTCATCTGCCCATTGGAGTGTGAGGTTAAGATTTTGCTGAAACCTCTGGAGTGAGACTTAAAACCCACTGCATTTTTACTCAGGGATCAGAGGCTACAAATGAGTTGTGATTAGTATTAATTCTGGTATTGGCACCAGAATTCCCTCGTCCACATCTAAAGCTGCCATTCGTAACCTATTTTCGTCTATGGCCCTCCTCTGCCCCACCAAGCACTCTGCTCAAAGTTTATGAAGCTATCAAGTTTTCAATTCTTCCATACTTCTCTCCTACTAACTACGTAAAAAACATAGCAAATATTTGTGTTGGATGAGGGGAAAACTTAAATGTGCTTTTGCCTCCATTGAGAATGCTGCCCCAGATGGTGGTAATGGATGGGGGCAATAAGGTAGCAAGGAAGGGAGGTTGTGGCAGAATTAAGAAAGTTACTAAAAATAAAATTACAAAATCTGTGCAAGTAATATATAAATAGAATCTTAAAGGATGAGAACACTAAAATAAACGCTTTTATCTAGTCAAGATAAAATGGAATGTTATAATGGGTTCTGTAATAAAGTGAGCTAGCGTTTCATAATTGAAGGTCAAATGGTTACTTATTTCTGGTTTGCTGGTAACAACTTACTGTTATTTTATTTGGAGGAAATGCTGGAGAGGATTCTTTTTATTTTTGTTAAAGTTCTCGCCTTAAATATTGAATAAATGTCAATAGGCTGCCAAATTAATCAACCAAAAATAGACAATGTTTTCATAAAGCTGTATGGTAACTTAAATTTGGAAATACAGCACGGTAACAGGTCCTTTGAACCCAGTTACACTCAATTGACCTACAACCCCGGTGCAGTTTGAACAGTGCGAGGAAGTCAGAGCACCCAGAGGAAACCCATGCAGACACAAGGAGAACGTACAAACTCCTTACAGACTGCGCTGGATCTGAACTCTGATTGCTGGCGCTGCAATAGTGTTGCGTTAACCACTACACTAACTGCGCCACCCCAATTTAGACTGATCTGGCTAAACTTTCAATTTATTAACAGAAGTGACCAATTATGAAACACCAAGAATTTCTTTGACTATTTTAACATTATTTTATTCCCCTATGTCCCCTAAAGATTTTCTGTCCAAATTTACTGACTTAGATATTAAGTAGTTATTTTCAAGTTCAGAGAAAATGAAAGTAATCCTGATATCAAAAGGCTTAGTTATCAAGAGAAGTAATATAGAATTTGTAGAAGTGGACAAGATAATGAAAGGATGGAGGAGGAAAGTTTAGAGTGGGATAAGGGAAAAAAAGGTTTCAAACTATTCTAAAGTAATGGATCATAGGCCTTTCGTGCATGTGGATTAATGGAGGCAAAATTTTGAAACACAAAATGGATACTGCAGTGGATACTTCTTAAAAGAGATAATTGGACTTTCTTCTTCATAATTATTTCAAACTCTTATGAATAAGTAATGTAAGATCTTTTGTGATTGTAAAACATATCAAAAACTGCCTTACATTCCATGAAGTTCTCTAGAAGAATACATTCATCATCTGAGTCAGATAGTTGTAAGTTCAGATCTATTATATACAAAGCATACTCTTTGAAATTTCCAATCAGGACTTTAATTTGGTTTAAGAATGTAAAAATCACAGTGACCTGGAAATCAGATGTGAATGGAATGGAAAGATGGCATTTCTTTTGAAAAAATTACATATAATTTAAGAAATATTCACTTTTTGTGCAGATTTGGAGCCTGTATATGTCTCCTAAATCCTGTATTAATCTTCTTCACTACAAGTCACACACACACATAAGAGCCCAGCATGCGAGCCGACCCTCTGTGCAATCCAGAGCCATACACTATTTTACTATTTTGGTTTATTTTTTAGTTAATTATATTCCATATTTACCATACCATATATTCTATATAGTGGATGGGGGGGAAGTGCTTAAATATCATGTAATCACGTATCTTTAGTTTGTTTGAGTATTGTTTATATAAATTATATAATTACAGAGTTGAAAATTTTAAATGAAATATTAAAAAAAGAGAATGTTAAAAAACCCTTGGAAGATAAGATGATCGGTTTTGGTAAAAGTGATGTTGAAGTGGTAAAACGTTAGTTACCCAAAACATTGATTACCTTTTACTTCCTGTGGATGGTGCATGACCTGCTGAGTTTCTCCAGTACATTTGTGTATTAAACTATCCCTTGTGTTGTTTTAGTAATTGAATTACTTGCTTTTATAACCATAAAATTCCATAATATTTTTAAGATTATATATCCATATTGAATTATGTCACTAAGAGGAGATAACAGCTTTTAAAAAAAAATTAATCTGATGCCAAAAAAAATGAATTCAATACAATTAAACTGCAGGAGAACCCACTTGGTGAATAAATGGTTAAATATATAAATAGAATATTATCTCCTCTGCCTCAAACATGGGGGTTTTAGAAGCATCAGTCTTGAGGGAGACATTTATTTTGTTTAAATTTTTAAATTTTTCACACTATGAACCATATTGACCAAAATACACACAAACATTTCCCTCTTGAACATACACAGTGTCATTTTCCCCCCTTTTCCCCCTCCCTTCCCTCCCTCCTCCCCACCCCCTCCCCACCCACTAAACGTTCAACATATACGATACATTAAACCCATTAAACAATGTCATCACACAATGAAAATAAACAAGAAAATTGTGTCATCTACTTTTACACACTGGGTCAGTTCATTTCATCTTCTTCTCCTTCTGTCATTTTAGGTGGTGGAGGTCCGCGGTAGGACTTCTCTGTTGTGTTCCATGTACGGTTCCCAAATTTGTTCGAATACTGTGATGTTATTTCTTAAATTATATGTTATTTTTTCCAATGGAATACATTTATTCATTTCCATGTACCATTGCTGTATTCTCAGGCTCTCTTCTGATTTCCAGGTTGACATAATACATTTTTTTGCTGCAGCTAAGGCTATCATAATAAATCTTTTTTGTGCTCCATCCAAATCGAGGCCAAGTTCTTTACTTCTTATATTACCTAGAAGAAAGATCTCTGGGTTTTTTGGTATGTTGCTTTTTGTGATTTTATTTAATACCTGATTTAGATCTTCCCAAAACTTTTCCACTTTCTCACATGCCCAAGTTGCATGTACTGTTGTTCCCGTTTCCTTCTTACAGCGAAAACATCTATCTGATACTGTTGGGTCCCATTTATTTAACTTTTGGGGTGTGGTGTATAGCCTGTGTAACCAATTATATTGTATCATGTGTAACCTCGTGTTTATTGTATTTCTCATAATTCCAGAGCATAGCTTTTCCCATGTTTCATTCTTTATCTTTATGTTTAGATCTTGTTCCCACTTTTGTTTGGGTTTACAGCTTATTTCATCATTCTCTTTCTCTTGCAGTTTGATGTACATGTTTGTTATAAGTCTTTTAATTATCATTGTGTCTGTAATCACATATTCAAAATTGCTTCCTTCTGGTAACCTCAGCCTGCTTCCCAATTTGTCCTTCAAGTAGGTTTTCAGTTGGTGGTATGCAAACGTTGTACCGTGAGTTATACCATATTTGTACTTCATTTGTTCAAAAGAAAATAATTTATTTCCCGAAAAACAATTTTCTATTCTTTTGATCCCTTTTCTCTCCCATTCTCTAAAGGAAAGGTTATCTATTGTGAAAGGGATTAGTTGATTTTGTGTCAATATTAATTTTGGTATTTGATCATTTGTTTTTTTCCTTTCTACATGAATCTTCTTCCAAATGTTGAGCAGATGGTGCAGTACTGGTGAATTCCCATGTTGCACCAGCTTTTCATCCCACTTATATAGTATATGTTCAGGTACCTTCTCCCCTATTTTATCTAGCTCTAATCTGGTCCAATCTGGTTTTTCCCTTGTTTGATAAAAATCTGATAGGTATCTTAATTGTGCTGCTCTATAATAATTCTTAAAGTTTGGTAGCTGTAAGCCCCCTTGTTTGTACCAGGGAGACATTTATAATGTAATTCTGGGTGGTTCTGTGTTATATCTGGTTTGTTCCCAGTGTCATAAAAGATGGTTCTGGTAACATTCAAAGATTCAAAGGATCCTTTTATTATCACATAATAATACATTAAAAATGTAATATACATGATATACTTCAACTTTGGTCTTCTGTAAGGCAAACAAAGAGACACCATGAGCCCAATGTCCATAATAATAAGAGAAAGAGGATCAAAAGAGAGTTCCTTCAGTTCATTGATTGCCAAGGAATATTTCATTTAGTTGGACAAATGACATATCATTTGACTCTCAAAAAAAGTTTGTGCAGTCAGACATCTTTGACAGTTAAGAAAAAAATCTGCAGATGCTTGTGCCTAGGGCAGTGCACAGAAGTGCTGGAGAAGTTCTTCATACCCAATACATCTACTGTCTTCTGCTCCCTATGGATGCAGCATGACCTGCTGAGTTTCTCCAGCACTTTTGTATCCTGCTTAATGCCTGTGACTACAGGATCTGCACAAAATACCCTTAAATCCCTGCGAGAAAAGAGCGGATCCTGTCAGATGGTTGCAAGCAGACTGTTTGAAGGCATTTGACAGAATGCCACATTATAGAGCTGTCCAACAAGCACCAGCCCTCACTTGGCCAGTGGTGAGGGGGTGTCATGTCAGATCTTCAGTGGGAGGTTCAGCATCACTGCATGCTGCCTTGGTCAATCTCTTTCTCGAATATGTTTTTTTTTCAGGAAAGTATGTGTGCTGATATTTATCCTAAGCAGTGCGTTATGCAGGACTCTGATTGGCTAACCCCAGGAATATAGAACGAGACAAACATTGACTTTGGCCAGAAGATCTTCAACTCAATAAAAGACAAACAACAGTCTGCCCTGAAATAAGATGGTCTTCTGGTGCAAGGAGCTGTCTGCAACTGGATGCTGCTGAGTAGCATATACTAAGGTGCAGGGGTACATGTTGATGGGGGAAGGCTATAGTTTAGGGCTATCCCACCAATGGACACTGCTGATGCAATGTTAAAAAAAATTTGTATCACATTGACATAATCTAAATATTACAATGATGTCTGGTAGTGATGAGGATAATGAATGATCAATATTGTACAAATGATCATTTGATAAATAAGTTTTAGCTTTTGGCTAAAAAAAATCTAGTTCCTGACCTGCTTCTATGCCATTGTAAGGGAAAAGTAAATGTGATGTGGGGATCGATGGGGTAATTAAATAGCTTGTAAAGAACTATAAAATTGCCTTGACTCTTGCAAATTTAAGCTGCTGTTTGAATTTGTGTCCCATAAAAATTCAACTAAAATATATATTTTGTTAGGCACACAACACAGGAACAGACCATTTCAGCCCACGAGTTCGTGCCGCCCAATTACACCCAATTAACCTACATCCCTGATATATTTTGAATGGTGGAAGGAAACTGGAGGCCCAGGGGAAAACCCATGGAGACATGGGGAGAACATACATACTCCTTAAAGACAGTGCAGGATTCGCACCCTGGTGCCGATCGTTGGCACTGTAACACCTTTGCGCTAACCGCCACGCCAACCATGTGAATCAAGAAATTCCAGGGTTCATAACTCAACTTTATCTTACTCAAAAAGTAGCACTGAATTTCCTCCATTTTAACAGTAAAGCAATTCAAAGAGTCTTTGACAAGTCCTGAGGTCATAACGGCATTTGACTGCAGGCTTACCTCTCAAATAGATGATTGGGGAGATGACCTGTGCATAAAAATCTAAGGAGGTGTGCTCATATTTGCATGCAGACTGCTGCTTTATTAAAGGTCCTGTTTTTTTGGGTGAAATGTCAAATTGAATCCTCATCTATTCCTTCAGATAGATGTAAAGAATTGCAGGATACTATTTCAAAGAGCGTAGCAGCGACCTCCAGGATCCTAAATTTATCCTTTGGTCAGTATCATTAAGAAACATAGCATGGCGGTTATGCTGAAGTTTTTCCATTGCTGCTTCTTTCAATTAAAAAAAGTAATCTTGATGGCTTGAGGTTGTGAAAGAAGCTATAAAAATAGACCATCCTTAAATGTTTGATTTTCATGGGTTTCTGCAATCATAAATATGAATAGTGCTTTATATTGATATAATTTTCTACCAAATTAATTGAAATATTGTGCACAGTTTCTTTTTGAATGACGGAACATCTTTTATCCTAAAAGAATCAGAAAATTTACAACTGAAAAGGGCTGTGATGTCATATTGACCTGGCGCAGGGAAGGAAATCTGCCTTGCTTATCTTTGTCTGATACCAGAACCACCCATTGGATGATTCTTAGCTGCCTCAAATTCTCAGGGGCAACTAGGTTTATAGGGGGTGCATGGAAAGCATAGTACAATGCTATCACAGCTCCAGCAACCCGGGTTCATATCTGCCGGTGTCTGTAAGGAGTTTGTACCCGTGGGTCCATTCCAATTGCTCTTGTTTCTTCCCATGTTTCAAAGACATATAGGGTTAGTAGGTTAATTGGTCACAAGGATATAATTGGGCAGCATGGGTTCATGAGCTGGAAGAGCCTGTTACTATGCTGTGGTATCTCTACATTTAAAAATAACTGTTACATTTCCAGTGATATCTTTATTTCAGGAACCAATACATTAAAAAAGCCCAGGAAATAAACTGAGGACTCTACGTTTGGTAATAGTTAAGGAATACCTTAAGTTGCCAGGCTGTAAATTCACTAATTCTGGTACTTGTGAATTATTGTCCAATCTGGACACAATCAGTCTATTGTGTCCTTGCCAAATGAAAAACTGCTGCTCAACCAAATCTTGTAATCATTTGAGATATTGCCATGGAATAACAACTTCTGAGGCTTAACCTTGCAAATTCCATTCAGTATTTTCACAGCAAACAGTGCTGACACTCAAAATATTATTTGGGATAACGAACACTGTATCAATTAAACCATTTTGATTGTCTTTTTCCTTCAAGCATCTTCCAGAGGAATTTATTTTCTTAGATCTCAACTTTTGCCATTATGCTGTTCCACCTATCTCCTTCCTTCAACAGCTGCCTCTAGCTTCACCCTCTTCTCCCCACTCCTGGCTCCATCTAGTCCCCTCAATTTACTTCTGCATTCGCCTATCACTGTCTCCCAACTCTACCCAATATGGCTCCATCTGTCCATCATCCTTCACCCCTCCTTGGTCTACCTATCATACTGACCCCTCCCATCTCTTTAATAGCACCCTTTCACAATCCTGAAGAAGGGTTTCAACCCAAAGTGTTGACTGTCCATTTCCCTCCATGGCTGCTGCCTGACCTGCTCAGTTCCTTCAGCAATTTGTTTTTTTTTCTGCTCTAGGTTCCAGTATCTGCAGTCTCTTATGTCTCTACTTAACTATGTCAAGAACTTATTCAAAGCACAAGTGCATAAACGATTAAGTTAAAATGGAAAGTCAGCACTCGCTGTGATTGTAGCACAACACACAATAGTTGGAGAAACTCAGTAGGCCACACAGCATCTTTACTGCTTTACTATTGTATCTTAATGATTACAACAATAACTACACATCTAAAGTATTTAATGAGTGAAAGGTGTTTTGAAGCATCACGAGGTTTTGAAAGGCATTGTATAAATCAGAACATTTTAATTGACATGAAATTCATTATTGTGCTTGGAAAAATTTTTGATATTTTTTATTTGGATAAATTAGCATCTATGAACTAACTCAAGGTATCTTTTAACATAATTGATTTATCCACAATTTAAGAAAACGTAATTTAGTTATTAAACAGTGAAATCAAGTTCATGAATATACCCATGACTGTGTGGCCAGGCACAATTCCAATGCAATTCTCAAATTTGCTGATGACATCACAATTGTTCCCAGAATCACAGGCGGGAGATTGATCAGCTCATTGGTAATTTGCAGCTCTGGGTTCTGCAAGGCTGAAAACCTGCTTGTGTTTTAGAATCAGCAGACATAAGCTAAATTCCACCAAGGGGCCAGAGATTGTGTCCTGGGTAAACTTATACCTCTCATTTTGTTTGTTTTAAATTGGTCACAGGGTTTGAACTACCGAAAGAAAATAGACACACACACCGAGAGCAGTTCAGATTATACAAATGTTTATTACAAATGTTTATTACAAATTCAAAAGCTGATTTCACACTACAATATGCAAGCCCTTCCCAACTATACTTATCAACGCTTGGACTGGTCCCAACTGCCGAAGCGAGGCAACGACTGCACACTTGTAGTAGGTTGTCAGGGCGCCGGTAGCAGCTTCTCCACCTCCCCTGACCGGGACGTTGGCTGGACTCCAGAAGTTCTTCTTCTTCTTGCTGAGAGATGTTGCCACCTCTCAGAGAGTCTCTCACTTCAGCAGCGGGACCATGGCTTATATTACCCAAAAATTGCTTACTCATAGCTTATCACTTTTGCATCAAGGCTAGGCCTCTGACAGTCTGTGACCAAAACAAGGAAGAAGATTAAATGTTCTCGGTACACAGATGCCCTTTCGTCAGAAAACAGCATCTCTGGCCCCTTGGTGGAATTTAGCTTATGTCTGCTGATTCTAAAACACAAGCAGGTTTTCAGCCTTGCAGAACCCAGAGCTGCAAGTTTAAAAAAACAGATTAGAATCTTCCATTACACACGCCAACAACCTTGCACTCAACGTGAGCAAAACCAAGGAGATGATTGTGGATTTCAGTAGGAAGTCAGGAGAACACAATCCAGTGCTAATTGATGCCTCAGTAGTGAAGAGAGTCAAGACCTTCAAATTCCTGCATATCAACATCGCTGAGGAGCTGTCCTGAAGCCTCCGTGTCGATGCAATCATGAAGAAGGCTCATCAGCGGCTATGCTTTCTGAGGTGTTTGATGAGATTCGGTACGTCACTGAAGACTCTTAAAAACTTCTACAGGTCTACCGTGGAGAGCATTCTGGCTGGTTGCATCATTGTCAAGTTTGGCCTGTGATATCACTGGCCTGCGACATCACTGGCACCAGACTTCACTCCATCTAGGACATCACCAAGAGGCAGTGTCTTAAGAAAGCAGCCTCAATCCTCAAGGACCCCCACCACTCGTGCCATGCCCTCTTCACTCCGCTACCATCGGGAAAAAGGTACAGGAGCCTGAAGACAAGCACTCAGCGACAGAAGGACAGCTTCTTCCCCACTGCCATCAGATTCCTGACTGATCAATGGACCAAAAACACTGCCTTACTTTGACGTTTCATGTACTATTTTTATTTATTGTTGTAAGGTGGTTTTATACGAATGTTTGCACCGTGATATTGCTGTAAAACAACAAATTTTGTGTCTTGTTCATGACAATAAATTCTAATTCTGAACTCTAGTCTCTTGGAATAAAACATCAGTTGCCAATATAAAAACAATCCATTATTATAGCTATGGCTGGAACCTGAAACAAATAAAATCAATCAAAAGCAATTAAAATTCATTAATGAAAACCATTTCTTGATGATGGATTAAGTTGCACATTAACAAGTATTTTTGTCATTTAGGCCACTCTATCAGTGATAGGATCGGTAGGCTTTCTATCTATAGTACTGTGCAAAATGTGTGGGAGATGTTGTTTCCTTGTATTTATCAGCTGTGTAAAATCATGCTTTAACACCACTCAATAGTGTTTACTAAGCTATAAAAATACTAAGGAACCAGTATTAATCAACTGACCAACAAAAGCAGATTAGGATAAATTTATGGATTGCATTCCATAAAAAAAATTGGGTAGAGATGTACTGGCAAGCTAACCACGTTCAAATCAGGCACTGTCTGTAAGGAGTTTTGTATGTTGTCCCCATGACTGCATGTGATTCCTCTGGGTGCTCTTGTTTCCTCCAACCCTTCAAAATGTCTAGGGATTGTAGATTAATTGGATGTAATTTGGTGGCACGGGCTCGTGGGTCAGAAGAGCCTGTTACCATGCAGTATATCTAAATTACTTTTTTAAATTAAAGTTAAGATTTCTGAAATGACTGCCTGCTTCATGCTTCTGTTTGAGGCAGACTTCTCACCATTAATGTGAGATTGAGAATTGACTACCAGGTATATTCAAGTACCAGCAGGACCTTAATGCTTTCGCTAATGATAGAATTCTTCATTCAACTCCTAGTTTTGTTCATTGGTTCAAAGAATGTGGATGCCACTGGATGTGCTTGCATATAATTCAGGTGGTCCACTATGTTGTAAAATACTAAACAATTCTTGCTGCATAATTAATCCATTAGAAAAAAAAATTATGCTCATAAGATTCTTTGGCTTGGCTTCGCGGACGAAGATTTATGGAGGGGGTAAAAAGTCCACGTCAGCTGCAGGCTCGTTTGTGGCTGACCAGTCCGATGCGGGACAGGCAGACACGATTGCAGCGGTTGCAAGGGAAAATTGGTTGGTTGGGGTTGGGTGTTGGGTTTTTCCTCCTTTGCCTTTTGTCAGTGAGGTAGGCTCTGCGGTCTTCTTCAAAGGAGGCTGCTGCCCGCCAAACTGTGAGGCGCCAAGATGCACGGTTTGAGGCGTTATCAGCCCACTGGCGGTGGTCAATGTGGCAGGCACCAAGAGATTTCTTTAGGCAGTCCTTGTAATTGCCATTGATATATCTTTGTTAGCAGTTTTAATTATTATTTTGAGACAAAGAAAATGTTTTCTTTGCATATCACTATGCCCATGGATGGTTACTGATTAAGAGCTTTAGCTGATTATAAAACAGCGTGATTGGATCACAAACTCTAGAAATGCTGCAATCTGATGCAGTAACTGTGTTATCTGATGCACTGAAAATATTGTCAAGTTTGCTATCAATGTTGTTTCTTCCAAGTGTTGATAAGTTTCTAATGTAGGACCAAACTGGTTTCATCGACAAAATAGGAAGGTCCTGGTTTGATCTTCGGTCTGTGCTAAATTTGCAGTGAAGTCCAGCCACAAAGGCACCACAAAGGAATACAGTGTTAGAACTTGTCTCTCTCATTCTTTATCAATTATGCCCAGTGGAAATACATGTGTAGATGTTCAGTCAGGATATGTTCAAGCTTAGGAGGACCAATTGATTGACCAAGACAAGAAATTTTGTAATTAAGTCAGTAGAACAACATCATTGTGTAGAAGCAGCAGAAGTCCAAAAATTCAGACTGCTCGGGGATTGGGCTGGATTCTTGGGCAGTACTTTTAAAATTCACATTTAAGGAGGAATAAAGAAGAGATGAACAGGTAAATTTTGAAAGTTTATTCATTAGCTAATACATCATGTATCATTTATCAAAATGAGCCATTTTAAAGAAAAAGGATATTGGTCACTCGTTGCTGCTGTGCATCTGTGACTCTTATACATGCACACACACACAAAAACCCAGTAAATTTAAAAGGTTTGAGAGTTTTTGAAAAGTCTGGATTCTCGGGTGATCCAGATTTCTTGCATTTGGAGATTTGGACTTCTACTCTACTATGGTTCATTTTAACTTATGTTAAGAAGGATGATGTGTAACAGATAAATTCATAGGGTGACTTTTACTTAATAAAAAAGAGTTGTGAGGTAAGAGAACAGTTGTGAATAAATAAATCTTAAAACGATATGAAGAGAAAATATTATGGAAAGTGGTATTGTGAAATGAGCTTTAAATTGGAGAAAATAAAACTGCTCTGTTCAGTTGCTTGGCTGCCTTCAGTCCAGGGAGAAGAGCAAAGTTAACCATTGTTTTCACCAGCCGTTGCAGGAGCAGGGTAAAATTCAGCTGTTATTCGTGTGACAGAGTATTTAGAGGTGATTTGGGAGGAATTGTTAGAGCAGCTTGCACAAACATTTTTTAAAACACAGAACATTTGCAGGACTTTTGCAGAATGTTTTTTGCAGGAGGCAACAAAGTATCGACAGCAGTTTACCTGGGAGAGCATGTGATCTTTGCAGGCAGAGGAGAAGAGTTTTGCTCTCAGAGAAGGAGGGAGTGAAACGGAGAGGAGAGACACAGAAATCAGTTCCAGAGGGACAAGCTGGCAAACTTTTGAAAGACTGCCTGATCAAAGGAGAAGACTGGCAGTGTGAAAGGTGACCTGAAAGAAAGAGGATCATCTGGAGAACCCTGAAAGGGGAAAGTTTCATCAGCAAGATTGATGGAGAAGGAATCAATTGTGGATTTCCTGGAAAAGGAATCTCTCTCTGAAAACCAGCAAGAACCATTTGCCTGTTAAGCACCAAAGACTGGTGAACTTTGTTAATGCTAACTTCTGTGCACAGTACAAGAATTGCCTGCAACCAGTGAAATTGGATTGTGATCCAAAGAACTTTTCTAATCTTAAATATACATTACACACACCGGTGTAATGTATTAGAGGGGGGATTAAGTAGTTAGGTAGGTTAAGTAATAAGTTAAAGTTCAATTCTGTTTTCTTGTTCAAATATAATTAAAAACTACTTTTGTTTAAGTAACCCAGTGTTGTGGTGCATATGTGGTTTTTGGGGTCCTCTGGGGTCTGTAACACTCACTGGAACTCTTGCTGGAAAATATGAATGGAATCATATTTGGTTATGATGACTTTTCTAGCCAAATGGAGATTACTGTGGGAGGGGGGCATAGTTAGCGTATTGGTTAGCGCAAAGCTATTACAGCATCAGTGACCTGGGTTCGAACCTGGTATGGTCTGTGAAGAGAGCTTATACATTCTCCTCCAGTCTACATGGGTTTCCTCTGGATGCTCTGCTTTCCTCCGGTTTCGCGGTTGTAGGACCGGAAGGGCCTGTTATTATGCTGTATGTCAAATTTTAAAAATTTAGATGACCATTTAAGCATGGATAATGTAGAGGTTAGCACAATCCTGTTACAGGGCCAGCGACTGGGGTCGAATCCCGTGCTGTTTGTAAGGAGATTGTATGCTCTTCCCGTGTCTGCATGGGTTTCTACTGGGTATTCCAGTTATCAAAAACATGCCCAGGGTGTAGGTCAATTGGGTGTATTTGGGAAACATGGGCTCATGGGCCAAAAGGGCCTTTTACCGTGCAGTATGACTAAATATAAATTTAAAATTTAAATTCTAAATTTAAGGAAGTTGCTTGAACGATGCTTACTGAATTACCTAGTGATGGTATGCTACAGAAAGGGAGAATGAAAACATGAAGAACAAAACGAAAATGATTGGCACAGGAGGCAGCCTTATGATCAATGGCCTCAACGACAGTCATCTATTATCAGCTCTTGAACTGTGATCTTGTAGGAAATATTTATTTTAGCTCTTGAACTCAAGGTTCATTCCATTTCTCCAAGTGATGTATTGCTGCACCCATCAGGTTACATTGAATTTTCCATTTTAAGTTACGATCAATGTCTGAATGCCGTCAGTGAGATGGAGGAGCAGAAGCATTCTTCAATTGCCATTTCTGCATTTTCTAATGATGAAGGGAAGCTGCACTTTCCTCTTAATCTCAATAAATTCCTGGTGACTACATACCGCAAGAAAGAAACATGTCTGCAAAGAAATCATTGCTCTAAGCTACCTGAGCTTGTTGCTACCATACCTCCTAGGATCTCATGTTCCACACCTTCAAGTTGTTTTCTGATGGAAGCCAGCTTGAAATGTGGTTGGGAAGGCTGTCACTGAAAATACATCACCTCTGGTTGTTAGTAATTCAGCGGCTGTGAACATTGCAAGGGATTGTGAATGGCATCGTGAAGAAAGCATGCTAGTGCCTCTACTTCCTCAGGAGTTGCAGAGGTTTGGTATGACATCGGAAACCCTGGCAAATTTCCACAGAGGTGTGGTGGAAAGTGTGCTGACTGGCATTACAGTCTGATATGGCAACACCAACACCCCTGAGTATAGCTAAGGAAGACAGCCAGCACCTTTTTCCCAGGACACGAATGGCAAACACCAGAAGACATCTGTACAGAGTGAAGGGTGGAAAGTTTAGGGGATAATCAGGAATAGGTTTTTACGCAGAGAGCTGTGGATTCTTGGAAAACATTGTCAGGGGTGGTGGTGGGCAATTAAGAGATGTTTAGACAGGCACATGTATAAAAGAAAAATAGAGGGTTATAAGAGAGGGAAGGTTTCGGTTTTTTGGAAGGTGTTTGTTGATATGATAGTACTGACATGACTCGAGAGGAGAGGTTATAACAATAACTATTTACTACTATTTACAGGTAAGTGGGAGCTCTGTACATGGTAGCCCTACCATGCCTGAACTCTGTTGAACTCCAGCCTGCCAAACTTGAGCTCATGCATGCGCAGACCGCTACCATGAGTACGGTGGCTGTAATGCGATTGCAGTGGGTGCTGAGCGACAGTCTACATCCCCTTTCTTTAGTGACCGCCAAAGTAACACAGTTTGCAAGTTAACATTATGCAATGAACACAACTGACATGGATCAGTCTTTGTATTTGGGGTTCAGTTTACAGTTGCCCCCAGAGCGCATCCTGTAATAGCCCTCTGTGAAGGTAGAGCATATGGTACTTCACCCTGAGAATGTGCACTGTCCGTTCTCTTGGGTGTGGCTACTGAGGGAGTATCACTATCTTTAGGTTCAAGTCCAGTGCTCTGGAACAGAGTGTCATTAGGATCGCATTGAACTGGAAGGATGTGTCATCAGTTTCTCAAGTACACTTTCCTTTCCGATTGGACCAGGTATGACATCAACTCCTGGCAGATTTCTTCTACCACACCAATCTAGTCGAGTGCATCCTGTAATACCCCTCTGTGAAGGTATAGCATGTGGCACTTCACCCTGAGAATGTGCACTCTCTGTTATCTTAGGTGTGGCTACTGAGGGAGTATCACTATCTTTAGGTTCAAGTCCAGTGTTCTGGTACGCAGTGTCATCAGAATCACATCAGTTTGTCAAGTACACTTTCCTTTCCGATCGGACCAGGTATGACCTCAACTCCTGGTAGATTTCTTCTACCACGCCAGTCTAGTCATAGTCCTGCGGAGTTTGCATCCTGATGACTTGTTCTCTATCAAAGGCTTGAGCAGTCATTTCGCCTTGTCATAGCACTACTTCACCCACAGTCTTTTGCTCAACAGCTAGGCCTTGATCTTCTGTGGCTTTCTCATTTGGGCTTCAGAAGCTTCCTTGCCACAGGTAAGGTAACGCACATCTGTCTCGCATCAGTCTCTGCTCTGGAGACCCAAGCGTGGCATCATGAGGGATGTTTCTCAGGTTAGGCAGATTGAGGAATACATCCGATTTCTCCCTGTGGTACTTTTCCATGAGTTGTTTTGCACTTCTTACAGCTCTCTCAGCCAACCCATTAGACTGTGGATGTTCTGGGCTTCTGATGACGTGAGTGAAGTTCCACTCTGCTGTGAAGTCCTTAAATTTTTGGCTCGTAAACTGCTGCCATTATCTGATGACAGGGTGTGTGATGCTCCATGCACTGAGAAGTGCCTTTTCAACTAGATGCTGACAGTTTTGGAAGAACTATCACATATCAGGTCTATTTCGAACCACCCCAAATACGAATCAACCAACATTAGGTATTGCTGACATCACCACTCGAAATTGTCAGTTGCCACAATTGACCAAGTTAAGTCTGGAACTGGATGAAACTGTATTGGTTCTTACTGTTGGTGTGCCTTAGTGCTGTTGTACATCAAGCAAGCTTGCACCTCTTGGTCGATGTTCTCGGTCATCCCAGGACAAAAAAAACGATGTCCCTCACCCTCCGTTTTGTTGCCTCTGTACCTGGATGCCCTCTGTGCAGGATGTTGACATATGTCTTCTGCAACGAGTTGGGTATCACAGCTCTCTGGCCTTTCATTATGATCCCTTCCTCAATGAGTAGCGAGTAATGGAATGGGAAGTAGGGGCGCACTGCTGGTGGCTGACTACGTTGCTTGCTTGGCCAACCACCCTTGACGAAAGTGCCAAGGGTCTTTAAAGTAGCATCCTCTGCCATATGTCTCCTTAGCACCTCCAGGTGAGATGAGGATATGTGAATGACTGTCATTACGTCGAAATTGTCCTCCTCCTAAGATCTCAATCAGATATTAAATAAAATAACAGAAAACAATATACCAAAGAATCCAGAGATCTTTCTCCTAAGTAACATAAAAAACAAAGAATTTGGAATTGATTTGGAGGATGCACAAAAAAGATTTGTTAAGATAGCCCTAGCCGTAGCAAAAAAATGTATTATGTCAACCTGGAAATTGGAAGATAATTTGAAAATACAACAATGGTATATAGAAATGAATAAATGTATTCCATTAGAAAAAATAACATATAGTTTAAGAAATAATATTGAAATATTCGAACAAATATGGGAGCCTTACATTAAATACAATAGCGAAAACCTACCGGGGACAAACATTACCTAAGTTGATGGAAGGAGAAGGAAAGAAAAGAATGGACTCAGTAGAATTTCTGGTGTATTTTTGTTGAATGACAACATTGTCTGACGGGTTTAATGCAACCTAGATTGTATACCTAAAATGGATGAGAGGGGGGGGGGTGGGGGGTGGCTTGGGAGGAGGGAGGGGGGGGAGAAAAAGTCACTGTATATGTGTGAAAAAGAAAAAGTGTATATCATGGCTAATGTGAAAAATAAAAAAAATTTAAAAAAAAAGAAATTGTCCTCCTCCTCAACCTGTTGGGACAGTGGAGTCTCGGGGGGCATGAAAACACATGTTGGCTAGGTGCATCGCTTTTCCGTACATGTATATCAGGGTGATATTGTATTTATGAAGCCTGAGCATCATCCTCTGTAACCTTGCTGGTGGTGCGTGTATGGGTTTCTTCAGGGGTTAGTGATCGGTCTCTATGGCCACTGGCTTTCCATAGATGTAATCATTAAACTTGGAACAGGCAAAAACCGCTGCCAACAATTATTTTTTGATTTGAGCGTACCTGGTCTCTGTATCAGTGAGAGACTACAAAGCATAGGTCACTGGTTTTCCATCTTGCAAGCATTCTGCACTGAGCCCATACTGCAAGGTGTCACGGTCATCATTACTGGCGTTCGGATGTCATAATACGACGTGGGCATGATATGTGCTTCTTTAAAATGTTGAAAGCATTCTGTTGCTGCTCCTGCCAAGTCTACACCATGTCCTTATGCATAAGCTAAAATGCCCAGGTAGTTAATCAAACCAGGAAACCTCTGTAGGCCAGCAGCATCCCTTGGCATCAACTTCTCGCTGATTTCCTTAGTTTTCAAGGGCTCCACTTCAGGTCTTTGCTGGTTATATGTGGACAATGTAGCTGATCTGGTTCAACCATATTCTGCACTTGAGGGGTTTGCGCCTCAGGTTCTACTTTCTGGCACAGTTGAGCACTTTCTTTAAATTGGTATTGTGTTCCTCTATGCTGTTGCCACCCACGAGTACCTCATTGACAATGATGGCACAGGGGTACCCAGCAAAAATGTGTTCCATGGATCTCTGGAACACTTCACTGGCGAAATTAATTCCAAATGGCATCCGCAGATATCTGTACTGACCGAATCAAGTGCTGAATGTGTTCAGTTATGATGATTTGTTGTTGAGTGTGATCTACCAAAAGGAGTTTTTGGCATCTAGGACTAAGAATATGGTTGGGCCAGCCATTTGTGCAGCACCCTCTTCCACGGTGCTCACCGGATGGTGTGGTTTCTTCACACCTGTGTTGAGGTCCCACAGGTTAATGCCTATCCGGAATTTTTGCCTGTCCATCTTGTTGACAGCTACCATGGAGGGCACCCATTCGCTTTGTAACCGGAGTAATTGCACCCAACTCTTGCATTCTATCCAGCTCGGCCTTGACTTTGTCGTTCTTAGCCACAGGTTTACAATATGCCAGATGAACCACAGGTCTTACTTCCCGGTTGAGCCTCATAGAGTATGTTACCAGCAGTCTCCCAAGCTCATCGGAGAATAGATTGCTGTATTACGAGAAAATGATCTGCGACAAATTGTCTTCGAAGGGGCATATTTGGTGAACATCTCTACTAAACGAGATGAGTCCCATGTCCATACATGGACTTAGGCCAAGCAGAGGCAGAACATCCTCATGGACAATGGAGAACATCTTGCCAACCATGCCAATTGTTTTCATCTTGGTGCCCCCATATGCCACTAGACTTGTTGACTTGATGCATGGCTTGACCTGTTCCTCTTTTCTTAGTTGACTGAATGCTGCCCTTGGCTCCTGTGTCAACTTTCATTTTCGCTGCCTTCCCATTGACATTTATAGTTACAAAAACTTCATTGTTTCCCCTCATCTGTGTCTCAGTTGAGTCCATTGCCATCTGCAATGTCAGCCCATTGATGAAATATGTTTCTTCTATGTTGCTTTTATCCTGTTCAGACTCTAGTTGGTCAAACATCATTCTAGGTCTGATCTTCTAGTATTGATCTACTGTCTGGATCTGCAGTATTTTTTGAAATGGTTACACTTTCTGCAGGCTCAACACTGCTGACCGAAAGGTGGACACATTTCCTTTCTCACTGCTTGGTCACCTCCGCAGTTGTTTCACTTCATAATGGACAATAATGTGGTTTGGTCTGGCTGGCTCTTCCTCCTGGTCTCCAGCCATTGTTTCTTTGCAGATCCCACCTGGACTGCCTCAACGCTTACAGTAGGCTGCTGTGGACAGGCTAACTTCTTGCTATTCCCCTCAGTCACTTCACACATCAGACAGGTAGAAATGGCCTTTACTAGCATTAAGTCACATTACATAGAAGCACCTTCCTTATGCTGTCGTTATAAATGCCACAGACCAGCCTGTCTCTGATTAGTTCCTCACAGAGCATTCCAAATTTGGAGGTCTTTGCTCTTATGGTTAAATTGGTGATGTATTAATTGATCAATTCACCAGGCTTTTGATCTCTTGTATTAAATTTGTGTCTTTCCATCGTGATATTCATCCATGGATTGTACATTTCTCTAAATTTCTTTTTCAAGCACTCAGAGTCCTCTCTTGATTCTGCTGGACTGAGAATCAGCTCCGCTTCATTCACTTCACTTGCATAAATGAATGATCTCTTCCTCTTTATGGTTTCTGGACCCATCAAATTTAATAAAATGTACACTCTGGTGAGGGTGGGCTTGTCACTCTGCCCTGCCATGTTAAATATATCATACACTTGTTTGAAAATATGCCAGTTCTTGGCAACGTTACCATTGAAGATGAGTGGTTCTGGTCGTCTGAATCCATCCATCATGGCGACTGCTGCAACGTGGTGCTGGTTCCTCACTTGCAAATTGACCAAGAAGCCTCAAGCTTGGGACGCTTGCCATCCCACTCCTGACACCACGTTTATCGATGTGGTGGTAGTAATGACATGACTTGAGAGGAGAGGTTATAACAATAACTATTTACTACCATTTACAGGTAAGTGGGAACTGCGCCTGGACTCCATTGAACTCCAGCCCACCTATCCGGAGCTTGCCCATGCTCAGACTGCTACCTTAAGTACAATGCCTGCAACACGATTGCAGGACAACTGGTGTACAGTAGGCCTATATAGGTTAGCACAACATCAAGGGCTGAAGGGCCTGTACCGAGCTGCATTCTTCTATGTAATTTACCCCTTTCCCCATTTATCTCCAGGTTGTAAATGTTGTTGAAAGGAATGGTGTCTCAATTTCTCTGCAGGAGTAGGATAGAAGGGTGGGATCCTCAGCAATATACTGGGGAATGTAAAATGGAATGACGGAGCAGTGACATATGTGCCGACATTTCACATTTGCAGGAGTTAGATGAATGGGAGTGGTTCCCTTAAGACAGAGCCAATCTGATTTAACCCCATAATCAAGTCAAGGAAAGTTTATTGTCATCTGATTGTGCAAATACAACCCAACAAAACAGCATTCTCTGGTCATCGGTGCAAAAACACGCAGACATACAGATAAACAATACACATGCAGGACAAGTATTTCACCTTCAAGAGGGAGAAAATTTCCATAAAAAAACCAAACAAAATCTTGCTTTGCAAATAGGTGAAACAGGACTCTTGTGTTTGGAGAGAGTTCACCAACTTGCTAAGCACCTAGAGGATTAAATTGTAATCAAGTTCTGAGTAGGGCCCAGATGTCCTCTCCCAAGGAGAAATTCATAACCATCATGAACATCTGGCCTTTGACTCCAAGAGTAAGGCCTGTGAAAAGTCTTGGGATTTAGATTCAGGACCTTTTCTCTGCTGGGGAAGTGTTTGGAATAGATCAATTCTACAAGTAGACAAATCTGGGAGAAAAATATAAAGGCAGAAAAATGAAGATGATATTAAAATGTGCTGAATACAGTAGTAATTATCTCCTACCTGGATTGAATCCAGATCGCCTCATCAATGTACTACTTGCTTCATTGTCTTGTTTACCACATAATCCACACTGATCATCTTTGGGGTTGTTTACTTTGTAGCAAAAGTCTTCTGCCTTCATGCTTGACAACTCAGTGTAAAGCAATGCCCCTCTTGTATTCTCCATCATCTGAGACCATGGATATTTACATCTTTGATCTGATAGATTTATCTCACAAAATGATGCTGTTTTATTGTCTGTATTGTTGAGTGAATTGCAGGTTGTCTCTCCCTTGTTTTCCTTGCACAAATGATTCTCTGTCAATATATGGGATAAATGTTGACTGCCATTATAATTTGTCTTTGGTTCCAATATTATTTTCCCAGTCGATTTTGCAGAACAATAATGTCGTTTGTTCTCTGACATTATATCATCTTCTTTGTATTTTATTCTGCTTGTGAAGGGAAATATTTCTTCATTCTCAAGTTTATCATTTTCTTTCAGCTTCAAATGCATAATTTTATTCTTCAATTCCATAATTTCATTGAGTGGTTTTACATTAACCTGACATACAGAATATGGACAGAAGTTGTGAATGCCAGTACATTTTGTCAACGTTTTAGCTTCTTGATTAGCAGGAAATGAATTATTTTCTTTGATCTCTGCAGAATGCATTTTGCCTTTGATCTGAGCTGCTGTAATGATATACAAATTTTTCTTTTGGCTGGAGATTGCAGTGTTTCCTCTTGTCTGTTTTATTTTACTTTGGACAGGAACCTTTCTTCTGTGAGAGAGAAGGAGAGGGCAAAGGAGATGGTGAGGGAAGGGGGAGAGAGAGAGAGAGAGATAACATTTGTGTTCTAAGCAAAGTTATTTAACATGGAATTTAACCTTCATTCCTCACCCATTGTTAACAATGGGGATCACAATCCTGACTTACTGTGGGCTTACCAAAGTCCTGATTCATTTTAGGGTTGAACGAGTAAACTGGTAAGCTAAGATGAGAGGTAATTGTCATATATCTCGGCTATGCTTCAGCATTTATCATCAGTTTTATTTTACTGGCTGCAGGCTGAGTTTCCTGATGCTTGGGAAACCTGGCAACCAAACAAAAGCATAAGCTGCAGCTAATTGCTCTATAAAGCCTTGATGAAAGGTTTTGACCCAAAACATCAACAATTCTTCTCCCTCACCCCACCCCGATGTTGCTCGACTCGCTGAGTTCCTCCAGCAGTTTATCATTTATTCCGGATTCCAACAATTGCAGTCTCAAGTTTCTGATTGCACTATAAACACCAGCAGCTGAGCTTTTACTGCAGCAATTCAAAATTAATTGCAACCATTGCTCTCTTAATGGTAGGTTGCCTTACCTTATACAAGTCAAATCCAGAACTGGAAGGAAAATCGCAGAAGCAGACCCCATGAGAGTGACAAACTAGTCTTGTAAGTTTTATCCCATCATTTATTTAACCTTCTCAATTCAGCAAAGTTTGCTTTTTCTACTTAATTCCAATGACACAGAGAGTAGTGCAAATGTCGAATGAGCTGCCAGTTAAAGTGGTGAATAAGGCCTCAATTTTAAATTAAGAAAAATTTGGACAGGCACATGCATGGGTGGGGTATGGAGGGATATGGACTGGGTGCAAGCAGGACCAGGCAGAATAATAGTTCTGCACAGACTAGAAGACCCTTCAGCCCTTCTAGACTGTGCCAAACTATTATTTTGTTCTGTAATGCTCTAAGGTTCTACGTCAGTGTCTCCTCTCCCACCTTCGACAAAAGCTCTATCATCTTTTTTTTTTGGTTCCCTTTAACCGTTGCTCAGGTTGTCATCTTTCTACCTCCTTCTGTCTTTGATCCAAGACATTGGTCTTCTCTCCCAGATTCTCTATCTTTTCCCTTGACTTGCTTTGCTTCCCAGTGTTATTTTGGGAAAAGGCACTTAGATGTTAGATGGATCGCTTTGATCTAATTTAGCAGTCCTCTTCCATTTTTTTATATGTAGCTACTCTGCAGCATTTATGACAAAGAAATACATTGGTTTTAATGAATAAATAATGAAGCGACAAAGCCCAATTTGAAGATAGATTTATACAATTTATCATGTTTGATTTGATAAATGGTTTGCTCATTGCAATTTTGGTTTTGGGTGGCACGGTTAGCGTCAAGAAACCCGAGTGCGAATCAAGCGCTGTCTGCCAGGAGTTTGTACATTCTCCCCGTGTCTGTGTGGTTTTTCTCCCACCTGCCAAAAACATAGAAACCACCTCACAACAATAAATTTAAAAAATAATGCACAAAAAAGAAAGGCATCAGTTATAAAAATGCCTTGAGGAATTGGGACTTCAGTCATTTTTACTCTGGATCCTTGGATTAAGTTCTTTAGGGCTTGACGGTAGTTGGATTAAAATTTAAAAAACAACACTTTCAAGCTAGTTTACTTATTTAACTGTATCTTGAATGAATTAAATATCATTTCTGGATCTTCAGAATGTGTTTATGAAGTATATGAGAGTCCATAATAAACCAACATTGTGTTTTAACTGAAAGTTAGAAACAGGAATTGTTCTATCAATTTAACTGCCAGCATGAGTGCATAATAATGCTTAAATTAGTATAAAAGACTGTAGTGTTTCCATTTTTACCAGTGTTTTAATTTCTTCTCTTTTCAAACTCCCTTAGTGGATCTCCCACTGGAAACAACATACTCCTTTCAGCATTTCACACAGCTGATCGTAATTCACATGTTTGCAGTTTTGAGGACCAGCGTGGAAGCCTTCCTGCTTTTTACTCATATCTTGAAGAAGGGCTCAGGCCCAAAATGTCGGTTATATCTTTACCTCCTATGGACACTGCAAGACCTGCTGATTTCCTCCAAGATTTTTGTTTTGACTACAATCACAGCGTCTGCAGACAGAATGTTTCAATCCCAATTGGACATCCAATTATTTGTACACCTCCATCCCCCATACCAAAGGTCTCCAAAGCCCTTCGTTTCTTTCTGGACAACCAGTACCCCTCCACCATAATTCTCCACTGGTTGGCAGAACTTGTCCTCACCCTCAATAACTTCTCCTTTGACTCATCCAATTTTCTCCAACTCAAAGGGGTACGCATGGGCCCCAACTATGCCTGCATTTTTGTTGGCTATCGATTATATATCCATTTACTGTCACCTTCACCAATGGTCCCTTATATAATGCTTTAATCCAATTAATATATTTCTCAGGTAGGTTGAACCGCTGTAGTTCTGAAAATAAATAATTCCATTCTACCCTGTCAATGGCTTTCTCTGCATCAAAAGCAACCGCCACTGTTGGAGTCTTCTTTCCTTGTACTAAGTTAATGAACTTAGAGATATTGTCCATTGTTTGTCTTTTCTTAATAAATTCAGTTTCTTCAAGTTTTACTATTTTTGGTACACAGACAGCCAATCTGTTTGCTCATAGTTTTGCTATTATCTGATTCCATCTGCATTGAATTCGCCCATCGTTATTGAATGAAGATCTACCGGGACCAATGCCTGAAGAGGGCGCACAAAATCAGTGAACCGGTGTGGACTCGAAAGGCCAACATGGCCTGTTTCCGCTCCGTGAATGGTTGTATGGTTATATGTAGAACGATCTGTGCTACAAGCCTACACAGGCAAGGCCTCTCTACTCTTCTTCTGCTACATCGATGATTACTTTGGTGGATGCTCATGCAACCATGATGAGCTCGTTGACTTCATCCATTTTGCTGCCAACTTCCACCCCAACCTCAAATTCACTTGGTCCATCTCTAGCAACACTCTCCCTTTCCTTGATCTCTCTGTCTCCATCTCATGAGATAAACATCCTCTACAAACCCATAAACTCCCCACAGCTAACTCAACTACACCTCTTCCCACCCTGTCCCCTGTAAGGATTCCATTCTATTCTCTCAATTCCTCCATCTCGTTGCATCTGCACCCAGGATGAGGACTTCCATGCCAGATCATCAGAGAAGTCCTCCTTCTTCAAACAACATGGCTTTCCCTCTACCACTATCAACTTGGCGCTCATCAGCATAGCCTCCATTACCTGCACATCTGCCTGGCTCTGGCCCCACACACAAGGTCAGAATTCCGCTTGTCCCCACCTATCACTCCACCAACCTCTGCATCCAATACATCTTCCTCCACCATTAATCCCACCAGTAGACACATATTCCCCTCTCCTCCCCTCTCCGCTTTCCACAGGGACTGCTCCCTCTGTGATGCCCTTGTCCACTCCTCCCTCGCCACCATGTGTCCCATTGGTACCCACCCCTGTGTCCAAAGGAGATGCTCCACTTGCACCCACACATCCTCCATCACTACCACTCAGGTCCACAGACAGTCTTTCCAATTGAAGTAACATTTCACTTGTGAATCTGTAGGGATTATCTACTGCATTCAGTGCTCCCATTGTGGACACCTCAACATCAGAGAGACTGGGCGCAGACTGGGAGATTGCTTTGTTGAGCACCTCTGCTTTATACGCTGCAATAGCATGGATTTCCCAGTGGCCACCAATTTCAATTTCCCATCCTGTTCTCTTGCTGACATGACTGTCCATGTTTTTACGCACTGCAAGACTGAGACTGCCCATACATTAGAGGAACAATACCTCATCTTCCGACTGGGCACTCTTCAGCCTGATCGCATTAATATCAACTTCCTTGGCTTTTGTTAAATCCCCCATCGCCTTTCCCCAGCTCTGTCTCTCTCCCTTTTCCCTGCTTCCTTTCACACAGACAAAATCAATTCTCACCTCTCCTCTTAACGTACCCAATTTACACCTTTTGTTGGTCTGGACTCTTCCACTAGCCAGCACTGTCTCTATTCTGAGATTTCGTGTTTTTTGCTTATTCTTTGCTTATTCCTTAAAGAAGAGCTCAGGCCTGAAACATCCTTCAGCATTTTGGTGTGTTTTTACTCCAATTACAGCGTGTTTCACTCACTCCCTGATATCACAGCTGAGCCTGATTCTGCCCTTATCTGACTCTGACATCAACAACCCCATGTTATACATAATCTTTCTGAGGGCAAAACTCTCCCTGCAAAATTCTTTTGCTAGTCCTCTCCTATGGACTTGCAATTCCTCATATTTTGTACAATTTCCACAATAATTTGGCATGTTACGGAAATACATTTTACAACCCTATGAAGCTCGGCTGTGTAGCTGCTGGGAGTTTATGTTTACTTTGCAGATATTCAATATATATTTCAGAGCAGCCATTCTTAACGGCTGGAGGCCACAGCACATTTAAGGACTCAAATCATGTTTTATGTATTTTATGTAGCTGGTAGGAGAGACATTCGGAAGAAATCAACTGAACCTAACTGCTTCACAGGGAAGGGGGCCCATAAATTTTGAGCAGAGTACCATAGCCAAAAAAAGGTTGAGAATGGTTGTTTGAGAGGACTGCATCTATAAAATGTTGTGCCTAATAGACCATAAAAAGTATTCTTTTTATGAATGAGAGCCTACATGTCGATGCAATCATGAAGAAGGCTTGCCTGTGGCTATACTTCATGAGGAGTTTGAGGAGATTTGGCATGTCACCAAGGACTCTCAAAAATTTCTACTGGTATGCCGTGAGAGCATTCTGGCTGGTTGCATCACTGATGGTTGTTAACATGGCCAGTGTGGTGGTACACCACCGGCCTACTGCAGGGGGAAACCTCTGTACCTGCAGGAGTGTAAGGGGATAGGACAACACCTGGCAGGCTGTCAATCAGTCGGCCTGAATGGATCAAGCCCCATCTGGTCGGGTGTCAATCACCCTCCTGGATATAAGCCTGCGCCAGCCTCACTCAGGGTTGCTGTAGCCACAGCCAGCCTGGCTCTGTGGAAGTCTTTGTGGATTAAAGCCTGTTGTACAGTCTTTATCTTTGTGTGTGTCTGCTTCTGGCTAACAGTGCACCACAGCCAGCAACATCACAGAAACCAGTTTATCACTCCATCAAGGACATCTACAAGAGGTGGTGTCTTAAGAAAGCAGTCTCTATCCTCAAGGATCCCTACCGCCCAGGTCATGCCCTCTTCACTCTGCTACATCAGGAAGGAGGTACAAGTGCCTGAAGATGAACACCCAGCAGCACAAGGACAGCTCTTTCCCTTCAGCCATCAGGTTTCTGAATGGACAATGAACCACAGACACTACCTCACTTTGTCCTATTTTCTTGCCCTATTTATTTATCTATTTATTTATTTATTTTAACATCTGATTTATAGCAATATTTGCATTGTAGCGCTGCTGCAAAACAACATATTTTGTGACATGTTCATGACAATAAATTATGATTCTGAAGATTATACATTAATATAGGATAGATCATTTAGGGCGGCCCAGATGACATAGCTGTTATCAGCACGCGGTTACAGTGCCAGTGATTGGGATTGGAATTCGAATCCCGCATTGTTTCTAAGGAGTTGTACGTTCTCCCAGCGTCTGCGTGGGTTTTCCCCGGGACTCCGGTTTCCTCCCACCATTCAAAATGTACTGGGGGTGTAGGTTAATCGAGTTTAAGTGGGCAGCATGGATTCATGGGCCAAAATGGCCTGTTACTGTGCTGCATGTCTAAAAAAAATTAACTGCAGAATTCATTTGTCAACAGTGAGCACCATCCACAAGATGCTCATGCTGCAACTTGCCAAGCCTCCTTGACAAATCTGTGGCGTCAGCGCCTGAAAGGACAAAGTCAACAGGAGCATGAACACCATCACCTGCATTGATTTGGGGATGTAATGCTGCTCTTTCTTTACACTGGGACATAATCGCACAATTCACACCTCACAACCTTGTGGGAGGATCTCTGGCACACAGCTGGCAAAGATTCAAGAAGACAGCTCAGCACCAGCTAAGGAAAATTAAAGATGCACAATAAATGCTACCCTTGCCAGTGATCCACATATGAATGAATGGATAAAAACTGAATAAATAAACTGAATAAATATTCTGCTACAAATGGATTGATTTTGAACTACTTACAAAGGAGAGGATGTATAAAGCTTCATTTGAGAAATGTCTTTGTGAGATTCTGCTGAGATTATTGATTTTGTGCTGCAGGCAAAGAAGTAATCTTCACAGCCATGTTCAATGATAAGAGGATGGGATTTGTATGGGTCAAAAAATATCTTTTTTGGAGTGACGAACAAGATTCCTATTATAACCCCCTGCAGACAGATCAAAAAACATAAACACAATGAGAAATGATTACTGACAAGCCATCAGTATTTTGTTGCAATATTAAAAGCATTGAAATTCATAACAGAAATCATTATTCTTGACAGCTGAATACCAAAAGTACCCTTGAAATTGTGTTATTGTATAATTTAAAATAATTCATTTATATTTAAATAAAAAAATCCTTTTCAAATTCAATTTCCGGAAACATTTTTACAGAGACATGTCTATTGAATATATCCCTTTGTTGTTTAATATTTTTGCTCAAAGGGTGATCCTGTAATGCTATCCAGAAGAGACAAGTCTTGAGGATAAATACTGTAGCTGAGAATGTCAATCTTATGAATTGGTTGATTTTTCTATTATTTGAACTTTTTTTCAACGTCAAGTATTTTCTAAGTATACAATATTTGCATACATGGAGTAAAGCTCTGTGTTCATCTGTTGGAATATACACGTAGTCAAGTGTGATATCAATGCAGATAATTCAGGTGAAGTTATGGTGGAACACATATTGCATCAACTACATACAAGTATTCTTAATCGATATAAATAGGTGATTCTAGTTGAAAGGGCATTAGACATGACCTTATAGAGGTTTATAAAATCATGGGAAGCATGGAGAAAGTGAATATTCACAGTTTTTACCCAGAGTGGATGATTCTAGAACTAGGAGAGCATTGGATTAAGATGAGAGGGAAGAAGGAACTAAGGGTCAACATTTTCTCCTAGTCTCCAGAACGAGCTGCCAGAGGAAGCTATAGAACCAGAAACAATTATAACATTCAAGGGACATTTAGATAGATATATGGTGAGGAAGGATGTAGAGGCACATGGACCAAGTGCAGTCAAATAGTTCAAGCCAAAAGTGCTAATTTGGTTGCCATAAATGAGTTGTTATAACAATAACGAGCTTATTGTAACATACAGTACAGCCTACATGTGCACCAAAATCTTATTTGCTGCAGCCCACCAGATACTTTGTAAAACAAAACAACTAAAAAAAAATACAATTGCACATTAATGGAAAGAAAAGGAGTAACAAATACAAAAAAAAATGGCTAATTCAGTATTCCTAGTGGGGGGGAAAAGTGACTTTGCAATAATGCTAACAATCCTTTAGCAGTGTTGAAGCAATCCATGATTAGATGGGCTGAAGGGCCTGTTCTATGACTCTGTGAAGTTCTTGTGTAAAATATACTGAACATATCTGGCAGTTATATCTAACCGGAACATTTTACCTTTCTGTCTGTGAAATACTTGCAACAGATCTTTAAGAATCTTTCAGATGTAGGTATTTCATCCCTGATTGGACACGAGGAGCTGATGATGTAGTGTGAGCTGCACCACTGTACCCTCGACATTTCTGCAGAATCAGCATCCTGCGAATTACAGAGTGAACGTTAGTCACACAGTGGTGGTGCAGTGGTTCGTACCTGCTGTCCCACTGCTCGAGCAACTCAGGCTTGATCCTCCCTGCGCTGCAGTGTGTGGAGTTTACCTGTTCTCCATGTAACTGCTTGGGTTTTCTCCCACGTCCCAGACATATGCTACTTGATCGATTAGACAAGGCGTTAAGATTATTGGAGAGAATATAACCCTATAACCATTCACGGAGTGGAAACAGGCTATGTTGGCCTTTCGAGTCCGCACCCGGTTCACTGATTTTGTGCGCCCTCTTCAGGCATTGGTCCCGGTAGAGCTTCATTCAATAACGATGGGCGAATTCAATGCAGGTGGAATCAGTCGTAGAAATGTTTGTGAAACGTGCAGTTCAATACTTCTGGGCACATTCAATACAGGGTCAATCTGTTTTGGGAGTAACTGTGGAGTGAGGATGCAGAGGACTCAGAGGTGTGTGGGTCAAAATAAATTACAGAGAAATAAGTGGGGAGTGAAATTGATGGGATTGCATGGAGATCCAGTATAGACTCAATGGGCTGAATTGCCTTATTCTATGTTACAAGGAACTTTGAGAAGCCATAACACACCTGTTATTTCCTCCAAACTGTGATCAGGAATTTAATCATTCCTATCAAATGAATATAGGCACTTTCTTGCCTTTTTAATATTTTTAGTCATAATACTTTGTTGATAGAAGATAACATATTGGCCAAGACATGAGACATTTAATACAAATTCTACTGTAAGAAATCCACTGCTATGCTTTCTATATTTCAGCACAGATTAACCTGAATGTAGGTCCTGAAAGATGGCATATAAATGCATGTCTCTTTCAGAGATGAAAGTTGATGAGAAGGTCTATAGCTTGGACCTTTTCTATTTTTACATTTTGCCTTGTAAAGATTGTTTATGATTACAACAAGTAACACACAAGTTGTATTCGCAAAGATGCATATTTTGTGCTGCAAATACGTTCATCGGTCAGGACAGGAACTCTACCACAATGCCTTTATCTGGGTAGGTCACATCTCCAGAATGGAGGACCATCGCCTTCCCAAGATCGTGTTATTTGGCGAGATCTCCACTGGCCACCGAGACAGAGGTGCACCAAAGAAGAGGTACAAGGACTGCTTAAAGAAATCTCTTGGCGCCTGCCCCATTGACCACCGCCAGTGGGCTGATCTCGCCTCAAACCGTGCATCTTGGCGCCTCACAGTTCGGCGGGCAGCAACCTCCTTGGAAGAAGACCGCAGAGCCCACCTCACTGACAAAAGGCAAAGGAGGAAAACCCCAACACCCAACCCCAACCCACCAATTTTCCCTTGCAACCACTGCAACCGTGTCTGCCTGTCCCGCATCGGACTTGTCAGCCACAAACGAGCCTGCAGCTGACGTGGACATTACCCCTCCATAAATCTTCGTCCGCGAAGCCAAACCAAAGAAAGAGAAAAAAGAAAGACTTCAGACAAATAGTTTCACCTGTAAATATCAGGACAACAGCAAATGCTCTGAAAGCTAATCACTGTATCCATTCTTTCTTCTTTCTGAAGGGTTATTATATCAACACTATACCTGCTTCCTCATATCAACATAAACTGAAACAGATTACTGGCATTTTGTCATATTCAAAATCGGTAACTGTGGTTTATAAATTTCAGTCTATAAAATGGTAGATCAATTAGAAGCAGTCATAAAAAGTAGAATACCTCCTGATGCACAGTACAAACAAACATAGAAGTTACACACAGCTGCTTAAGGTTATCTTTCAATTAAGGCCTTGCTGGATTTTTAAAAAATTACTATTTCTGTTGAGGTTTGTAGTTCAGGTGACCAAAAATGTAAAATCTCCATTCCATGCCCATTACTTATCTTCTCCAGATCGTTCTTTACTCTTTTTTCATCCACTTTGTGTGCTACTTATTGCCCTCATAGATTATCCATGAATAGAGTTGGTCAGGATGGAACACATTTGATGAGCCAAGTTATTTTCCAAAGTTACCGCAACCCTATTTCTGCTCTGAAGAACTTTGTATCTATTTCACAGTGATGAACAAGTCATTCTGCATAACAAATTGGCCCTTGTACCTCTACAGGGAGTCATAAACACACAGTGTGAAAACAGGGCCTTAAGTCCAATTTACCAATACCAACCAAACTGTTCCACCCACACCAGTCCCATCTACCTGTGTTTGGCCCATATCCCTCTAAACCTTTCCTATCCACATATCCATCCACCAAACGTTCCTAAAACATTGCAAAAGTACTTGCCTCAAGTACCTCCTCCTTTCTTTTACAAACCCACCAACTCTCACAGCTATCTCGACCGCACCACTTCACACCCTGTCCCCTGTAAGGATTCCATTTCTTTCCCTCCATTCCTCCATCTCCGTCACATCTGCACCCAGGATGAGGTCTTCCATGCTAGTTTATCAGAGTTGTCCTCCTTCTTAAAACAATGTGGCTTTCCCTCTATCACCATCAATGGCTCTCACCCACATATCCTTCATTATCTGCTCATTTGCCCTGGCCCGCCCCCAGGTGCAAAAAGGACAGGATTCCCCCTTGTCCTCACCTACCACCCCACCAGCCTCCACATCCAACATATCAAACTCTGCCATTTCTGTCACCTACAACGTGATCCCACCACCAGACACATATTTCCCCTCTCCTTACCTCTCCACCTTCCACAGGGATCACTCCGCTCTCCTCCCTCCCCACCAATCACCCTTTTGGCACCTACCCCTGTGACTGCAGGAAGTGCTTCACTTGTGTCCACACCTCCTCCCTCTGTACCATTCAGGGCCCCAAAATGTCATTCCAAGTGAAGCAACTCCACCTGTGAATCTCCTCCCTCTGTACCATTCAGGGCCCCAAAATGTCATTCCAAGTGAAGCAACTCCACCTGTGAATCTGAAAGGGGTCAGCTACTGCATCCAGTGCTCCCGTTGTGGTCTCCACTACATCAGAGAAACTGGATGCAGTCTGTGAGATCGTTTTATTGAACACCTTGGCTCTGTCTGCTGCAATAATGGGGAACTCCCAGTGGCCACCCATTTCAATTCGCCGCCCCATTCCATTTCTTACATGTCTCTCCATGCTCTCATGCACTACCATACTGAGACAATTCTCAACCTGGAGGAACAAATTCTCATATTTTGTCTGGGCACCCTTCAACTAGATAGCATAAACATCGACCTCCAGTTTCCGTTAGCCATCCCCATCTTTCCCTTTATCTCCTTTTCTCTAGCTCTGTCATTCTCGCTTACCTTTTCCCTCTGTCTTCTTCCCCCCAGCTCTGCATTTGGACAGCCAATATCCCCCTCCCCCAATCAATTCTCACCAATCCTATTGTCCATATCCAATGAACACTTTTTGTCTGTTGGTCTGTACTCCTGTACCTGCCCTTTTAATTCAGGTGCCTACCTGCTTTTTTACCCATACCTTGAAGAAGGGCGCAGGCCTAAAACATTGGTTATACAGTGTATCTTTACCTCCTTTATCTGCTGAATTCCTACAGTGTTTTCTGTGGTTTTAATTCAATTACAACGCCTGCAGACTTTCGTGCTTCATTACCTCCTCCAGAAACCCCAATATTCTACAGCTTTTGTCCTGAGGTTATATGGTTACTATATAGTTACTATTGCAAATCAACAATGTTTATTAATGCTAAATAACGTTTTCCACTATCTGAGACTAATTTTTACAAGGTCCAATCAGCAGGAAACATAAAATGATTGTTTTTAAGAGAAGCCCTGTTGCAAACCAGGAGCAGGGTGGAGTGATGTGAGAAGTGAACCATTGGTTCAAACTGGTTATGCAAAACTTACCAAAAGTTTGTCATACTCAGCATCTGATGAAGACAGACTTGATGACTGGTTTGGACTTAAGGATAAGGGGCTGTTGTCACCCTGTGCACTGGCTGGATATGGAATGTACAATCGCTGCAGGGGGGAAAAAAAATGTCAATTCAGTTTCATTTCTTGTTGATCCAGATTTGATGCACAGGTAAATACATGATCATAGTCAACCTTCCACTGTAGGCAAGTGCCAAGTGTCGAGCTCATGTTTCTATCTTACACCATTAGGCATCCAGAATCTTTGCTATACTATGTGTATTTAACAATTAGGCACAAGATCATGGGGATCTTTTGCAGAAACCAAGTAGTATATTTAGGATAAAGATACTTGCCAAAATAGATTGACACAGCCTTGTTTCCATTTGGTAATTTCTATGAGATCACCTTACTATTTATCCTCAACATGTCCCTCTCTGTTCCACAGTCTCTTTTTTAATGTCAACCACCATGTTCTTGAAAGGTGATGCGGTTTTTAATTTAATTACTGCCTCCAAAGGTAAGCAATTATAATTAATAAAACTATATCTGTGCAGGAATAAACAACCTCATAATGAATCAGAATCCATATTTTAATTTCTTCAATTGCATTCATTATATTTTATAGATTAAAACATTTTGGAATTACTGTTAAACAACGCTTGCATCAGAATATCAAAAGATTAGCTGACATGAAAATATACTTCTTTACTGTTCATTATGCAGTCACTGTTTTTTTGTTATATGCTAATTATTCAACGGTTTTCTGTCAGAGGTTTATTTTATTCCTAGGATTACAGGTCATCTGTCATTAACAGTATACATACCTGGCCAGGAACAATAGTTTGTGAATAGAGCTTGTTTAAATTAACCAGTTTATTTGGAGTACTGTTGAACTTCAGGGCGATGCTACTGAGTGTATCCTCCACTCTTACCTGTTAAAAGAATTTCACATTGTACCTCCACTTGGAATGCTACTCAGAAAGATAAGCAAATAAAGTGGTATAATTGGAAGACACTTACTCTATATTCTATAGTACCTTCTGTTTTCCCTTGAAATAGTGTTATACCATTATTCTCTGTTTTATTATTTTCTGAAAGATTTGGAAAGAAAATGCACATAAATTAATAATGCCCAGATAGTCATCCCTAATTATTAAGAATGAAATGGGGTCAATTGTCACCTGTATTACCTATGCATCAAATAAAAACCGTTCTGATTCTGAACTACTAAACAGAGCAACATTGATCTAAAGCAGTCATTCTCAATGGGGGCCTCAGCACATTTAAATAAAAGCTTTATTTTCCTTTTAACACATAATTTTTATGTAGTCGATAGGAGAAAAGTATGGAAGAAACCAAAACTTAACTGCTTCATAGGGAAGGAGGCCCATAAACTTTGAATCCTAGGGCAGCTATAACTGGGAAAAAAAGGTTGAAAGTGGCTGATCTATAATGGATCAGTGTTTAGCAGCCTGGTAGATTTTGACTTGGTGGATATTGTGGAGTGAGGGTGAATCAGGGTGGGGGAGAGGTTTAAAATAAAATACACCACCATCTGAGCACATCAATTTTGTTTCATCACATGGCTATCTGCAAAAAGAACATCTGCCCCAAACTAATTTCACTGAAGCAAGGGAGGCCATGGGCCTTGTTACACAACCAAACTCTGCTGGAACACAAGCAAAAGCAAATGGCGTCTGTTAAGGCCTGTTAGTAAATAAGTAAGGGCTGGATAGATATTGGAGTTAATGTCTTCAAAAATACATGGCAAGGGAGATTAAAAACTAGAGCACATGGGCTAAGGGTGAAAAGTTTAAAGGGAACATTGGGGGAACTTCTTCACGCAGAGAGTGTGGAATGAGCTGCCAGCTGAATTAGAAAATGCAGGCTGAATTTTCAAAATCAGAATGTATTGTCATGAACAAGTCTTGAAATTCATTGTTTTGCAGCAGCTTCATACTGAAAACATTCGTATAAACCACCTTGCAAAATAAATAAAAATAATGCAAGAAAAAGATAAAGTAATGTAGTGTCTATCTCATTATTCATTCAGGAATCTGATGGCAGAGGGGAAGAAGCTGTCTTTGTGCTGCTGAGTGTTTGTCTTTAGGCTCCTGTACCTTTTTCCCCAATGGTAGCAGAGTGAAGAGGGCATAGGTGGTGGGGGTCCTTAAGGATAGAAGCTTCTTTGTTAAGACAATGGCTCTTGTAGATGTCCTTGATGGAGTGAGGACTGGTGCTCATGATGTCACAGGTCGAGTTAACAAGCCTTCATACCAGGCAGTGATGCAACCAGCAAAAATGCTCTCCACAGTACACCTGTAGAAGTTTTTGAGAGTCTTTAGTGACCTACCGAATTTCCTCACAAAGTATAGCTGCTATCAAGCCTTTATCGTCATTGCATTGTCATGGAGGCTCCAGGACAGATCTTCAGAGATGTTGACACCCAGGAATTTGAAGTTCTTGACCCTCACCACTGCTGAGCCCCTGATGAGCACTGGTTTGTGTTCTCCTGATTTCTTCCTAAAGTCCACAATCATTTCCCTGGTTTTGCTAAAAGTGGATGCAAGGTTTATTGTTGTGACACCACTCAACAAACTGATCTCTCTCTCTCTCTCTCCTGTACACTTCCTGATTGCTATCTGTGATTCTGACGATAACCGTGGCATCATCGGCAAATTTGTAGTTAGTATTTAAATTGTGCCTAGGTATAGAGTGAGTAGAGCAGTGGGCTAACACGCATCCTTGAGATGCATCTGAGTTGATCGACAGTGAGGAGAAGACGTAGTTTACAATTCGTACTGTACTGACTGTAGACTCCTGATGAGGAAGTCAAGGATCCATTTCCAGAGGGGGGGGGGGGGGTGTAGAAGCCCAGGGTTTGGAGCTTGTTGACCAGCACTGAGGGAATAATAGCATTGAAGGCTGAGCTGTAGTCGAGGAAGAGCAGCCAATTTTAAGAGTTGTTTTCCAGGTGATCCAGCGCCGAGTGGAGTGTCAGTGATATTGTGTCTGCTGTGGAGTGATGGTGACAGTAGGCAAATTGCAGCAGATTCAGTCCTTACTTCTGTTCATGACCAACCTCTTTTTTTTTAATTTTTATTTTTCACACTATAAACCATATTGACCAAGATACATACAGACATTTTTCTTCTTAAATATATACAATGGTTCATGACCAACCTCTTGAAGCATTTTATCATAGTAGATATGAGTGCTACTAGGTGATGGTCATTGACTATTTTAATGACAATTTTGATACTTCAGAAAAATTTGGGTAGGTACATGGGCGGGAAGGGTATGAAGGTCTATGGAATGGGTGCAGATCAGTGGGAGTAGACAGAAAAATAGTTCGGGACAGATAAAAATGACAGAAGGGCTGTTTCTGTGCTTTAGTGTTCTATGGTTTAAAAAAATAGTGAAATTAAACAAAACACGAAGCAAGTGCTGGAGGAACTCAGCAGGCCAGGTCGTATCTATGGAAGGCAATAGATAGTCAAGGCTTCAGGCCTAAAATTGTTAACCGGGAATAGTGAAATTCAAAGTGGTCTCCTTCATCTCAGCTTTAAAAAAAATAGTGTACTGCACACACAAATCTGAATATTCGCAGACGTACAGTTATAATAAAAAATGTAAAACATTACCTATTGAATGGATTTGCTGAAGAACAGTTTTCTGCCTTCCTGATGGGAATGTGCAACATTTAGCACGATTGCTTTGTTCATCAAGGAGACCATCTTGTTCCTTTTTATGGTCCATTCCTAGAGACTTTACTGTGGTGACTTTAGTTTGCTTACATTCTGTATCTTGTGGAAAGAAATTATGCCTTAAAACTCTTAAAATTCTATCCCATGTAATTCTACCACACAACCCTCCAAATGCCAGCCAATTTGGAAAATAGAAGAGGTTCTTTGAATGTTTTTGTTTACAGTTTTCAAATGCCTTAATGGAAAAATTTAACAGAGTTAGCCATATTCATTCTTGCATCTCATTTGTTGAATCTGCATCTTCGAGGAAGCTGGTCTTGATGGTCTTGCAACTGTAAAGGTTAGCTCACCAGAAAAGAGTTGCAACTTGAAATGAAGAACATGAGAACTTTACCTCTTTCGTTTTCAGAAACATGAACAGACAAGCTCTTCAGGGTGAAAACAAAGAGAGTGAAAGATATTGGATAAAGACTATTTTGGCCTACCACAGTCATGGGCACTCAGAGGGAACAAAAACATCAAAAATAAGGAAGCACGGAAAATAAGATCAAGATATGAATATTATACACTTGAAACCGGCTCTGCCTTTTAATACGATCATGACGATTTACTTTTTAAAAATACCCTGTACTTTCAGTGACTTGTCTTTCTCACAGTAGTAGAGAATATCACCCTCTAATGTATGTATGTTTAGAAGTATGTCTAAATATAAGAGTGGAAATCTCTGTCATCTCAACTCTTAACGTATCTTGCATGACTGCCTATTAGCCAAGAAAAAGATAATGTTGGAGAAACTCAGCAGATCAAACACTGTACTTTATATAGTAAAGATAAAGGTACATAACCAATGTTTTGGGCCTGAGATCTTCATCAACAAAATGTAGACAGGCACCTGAATGAGTGAGGGGCAGGGGGAGGAGCACAGGCAAGAGATGGATAAAAAGGAGGAAGGGCACAACAGCAAACATTTGTGGTGCAGTCCAAATTAACAGGTGGGAAACAGACAGTTTCCCCATCAAGTCTTGAGTAAGGCAAAGCTCCCTTCTGTCTCCAGTCTTGTTTATGTGCTGCATAGAGCTTTTTGCTGAAGCTATCAGGAAGGATGAGAGCATAAGAGGAGTGTCTCTTCCAGGCAGTGGAGAAACTCAGGTCAAGGCCTCCCTGCACATGGATGATGTCACTGCCCTCGGTCCAGCCACACGATCGGCCTGGAGACCGGCCAGCATATGCAGGCAATTTGAGTCCGCATCAAGTGCCAAGTTTAACCAATGCTCTTTGGTAACTGGCCAGACCGCTCCATCATCCCCTTCACAGTCAGATCTGACTCCCTGAAGATGCTGGGGAACTGGTTTTGAGGGGCTGAGGTGTGCAACAAAAATTGGTCGGAGAAGATCACAAAGGTCAACCAGAAATTGGGACTGTGGGCACAGTGCTCCCTCTTGATTAACAGGTAAGAACTTGGTCATCAGGTGTGAGGTGCTCTTGGTGCTGCTGTACGTAGTGCAGGTGTGGCCCATTCCCCGCATCTGCACCCTGGCAGTTACCAGAATTTTCAGATTTGTTTGTGGTTCCAAAATGGGTAAAGTCCAAAGGTGTCACCAAAAAATGTGGCCCACCTTCGTGTGTACCTCCATCAAGCTGTGCATGGAACCCAAGTATGATGGCACCAATTGCTGCTACTTGCTGAGGCTCTACCTGTCCTGGGTATTGCGAAGAATAGGCCTGGCCCTGTTGCCATGCAATGTCCAATTAGCTGGACTTTATCACACCACCTATCCTTTGTTGAAAAGTTTTTTCTGGACAACACCTTCAACACAAGGCCATCAAGCAGTGGTCAGCACAGAACATCCTGCAGAAACTGAGAGATGGGGACTCAATGGATGTGGCGGGGTGGTTCTCTGAGCAGATCATCCAGGTCATTTGGTGGAATGCAACATCACCAGGGCTAATAAGCACCAGTATTTGGCCTGGCTGGTGGTGAGAGGGGCCCTTCCAATGACATCTTTCTTGCATAAATGGAACATCACTCTCTACACATGTTGTCCTTGGGCCGGCTGCGACGGATTGGAGACAGTCGCCTGCCTCTTTGCTAAATGTAGATTTGTAAAGAGTGTATAGAGAGGAATGCAGGGGGCTTTTTCATATTTCATCCACAGCAGCCATGGTACAGAGTATTCCCTGATTTATTAACTGTTCCTGGGAACACACTCTGAGTCCAACATCCAGAACAGCTAGAAGATCATCAACTCGGTGAAGGATGCCCTCTGGTCAGCCAGAAATCTATTGGTCTTTCAGTACACTGAGATGTTGGTGTGGGAATGCTGCATGCTCCAGGCTGCAGGAGTATGTGCTGAGGGACAAGCTGAAGCTTGGTGCAGCCAACACGATGGCACCTTGGGGAAGGATCCCAGTTTAGAGTCCTCCCATTAACAGACACAGAGGGGCTGACACAGAGGGGATGCCCTTCAACCAACCAACAGAGAGGAGGGAGAAACAATAAGGTGCTTCAGGGATGGTGACTAAGTATTACGACAACAATGTAAAACATGAAATGTACATTGATCCCTCTTCCCAATCCCACTATCTCCTTTTCTCCAGCTCTCCATCCCTTACCTCTCCATTCACAAATCCATCCCCCTTGCCCCCTTTTCTCTTATGCCCTCCTTCCCTTACCTCTTGCCTGTGGGTCTTTGCTCCCACCTATCCCTCCCCCCACCATTTTATTCATGTGTCTGCCTGCATGTTACTCACACCATGATGAATGGCTCACTCACAAAATTTTGGTTATGTTTCTTTATCGTTGCTATATAAAGAACAATTTGACCTGCTGAGTTTGTCCAGTATTGTGTTGTTAGTTCAATCACAGCGTCTGCAGACTTTCGTGTTTTACCCCTCTACCAAGGAAAATATCCTCCCACATCCAGTTAGAATTTTATTTATACTTTTAATAAAGTCTAGTGAATATAGGCCTGGTCAACCCAATCCATTTTCATTCAACAATCCTACCCTCTTGAGAATCAGTAAAAACACAAAGCTGGACAAACTCAGCAGGTCAGTGTCCTTTATATAGCAAAGGTAAAAATACATAACTGACATTTTGGGCTTGAGCTCAAGGTATGGAAACATTTCGGCAAGTGTCTGAATGAAAGAGTGGGTGGGGGGTAGGCGTGGTTGCTAAGGCAGGAGTTAACAGGTGGAGAAGGGAGGGTGGGGGGGGGGGGGAAACTTTGCTATATAAAGTACAATGTTGAGTTTCTCCAGCATTGTGTTTTTGCTTCAACCACAGTGTCTACAGATTTTCATGTTTTACTCCCAAGAATCTTCAATTTACTCTCTCTGTAGCAAATATATATTTTCCACAAGTAAAATGTTGCTCCACTTGGAAGGACTGTGAGGCCCTGAATGGTGCGGAGGGAGGAGGTATGGGTGCAAGTGGAGCATCTCCTGTGGTCACAAGAGTAGATCCCAAGAGGACGATTGGTGGGGAGGGAGGAAATATCCTTTCTTAGATAAAGAAGCAACAATCCAATACAATTACATTGTGACAATATTAAGCAGGTAATATTTACTTGCTAAAAAATGTTTGTGTATAATTAGTGCAATGGACAAAATATAGACATGTATTCCCTTATCAGAAAAGCACATTACCTTATAAATGATTTTAGGAAAAAAAATAATACGACACGTTATTTGAGAAGTTCAGAACTCCAAACAACTTGAAAAAGGTGTGTTTGGAACTTTTGCAAAATAGCCTGCTCATTAGGACAGAACTTTCATAATATTTTTCATGGCATACAAGGGCCTTCAACCCATCAAAACTATACCAGCTCTGAGCACTCCTATTCCCCCATTTATATCATAAACACACAAGGTCACCAGAGGGAAGTGCTCAATTCTCGGAGCTTCCATCTTTCAGATCAGCCATAAGTTGTTGTCTATCTATACAGGTGGACTCAAAAGAGGGTTCACCTGGTGTCCTAACTAATGTCTATCCACTACCATCAAAAACAGATTAGCTGATTGGTCATTTGTTTGTGTGAGGTACAATGCATATGGAGAGATAAGAACCTGCAGATGCTAGAATCTGGATCAAAGAAGAATTCTCATAACGAAGAAAAATCCCCAAAGGTATATCTGACAGATCAGAAACACTCTTCAGGATACAATGTAATGCTATTGTAAATTGTTGTTATGCTCTATTGTTTAGGGAATAATGACAAGATGGTCTGTGGGTTTGTCCTAAGTTTGAACAATGTGGTAGATCTTCACACAGTCTTTTATACAATAACTACTGTCTGATAATGATGAGAATTCTTCTGTCATCAGTAGAGGAGTCTTCCTTGGAATACCAGTCCCTTTGTGATTACTGAGCTCACCAGTACGCTCTTTCTTCTTAATGATTTCCCAAATAGTTGGTTTTGGTAATCCTAAAGTTTGGGCAATGTCGCTTACTGTTATATTCTTGTTTTTCAGCCTCATAATGGCTTATTTGAGTTTCATTGGCACAACTCTAACCCTCAGGTTGAAAAATGCCAACAAGACTGCAAAGGTGATCAAAGCTTTGAACAAGCCTAGCTCTCATATCTGCACCAATGAAGCAATTAAATATACCGGAATACTCACAATCACCTGTGAAGCTGTAAGTCCCAATCATTTGGGTGGCACGGTTAGCGTAGCAGTTACCACAACATGGTTGTTACAGGCCAGCAATCGAGACAGGACTGTCTGTAAGGAGTTTGTACGTTCTCCCTGTGCCTGATGTTTTCCCCAGGGACTCCAGTTTCCTTCTACCATTCAAAAATGTACCAGGGGATGTAGGTCAATTGGGTGCAATTGGGCAGCACCGGCTCATGGGCCAAAAGACCCTGTTACCATGCTGCATGTCTAAATTTAAATTTAAGATTATGGTGTCCTGAAACGAGGGGACTATGTATAAAAAGTGCAGTAATTTATAGATGGTCAAACTAAAATGTATGCAAATACCTTTGAATAAAATCTGGAATGTGCACTTTAATTACATGTGAATTGTTTGATTACAAATTTAAACTGTAGCGCTCAGGCGCAAATAAAGGAAAAAAAGGGGTCTTTGACCCAAACATTATGGAGGGCACTGTACTTCCACAGGGCTAGTGGATAAAGAATACCAGGATTTAGACCCAGCAAAGAATAAAGACAGACGAACCTTTTCCCATGCAGGTCAGAGAACATCTTGCAAAGAAACCTGAATGGTATTGCTGCTCTCACCTGGCTGTTGCCCTCATTACTCATTATTCTTGGTGGTTGAGGTTGGAGGTTAGGAGATGCAGTTAGAGTAACCTGAATAAGTAGCCACATTTTGTATATGGTACATACTGCAGCCATTGCATACCAATGGCAGAGGGAAATGTTGGGGGTGGGGGAAGGGGGGGTGGAGGTCACATTTGAGCAGACTTCTTCATCCTTTATAACATTGGGTTTCTTGAAAGCTGTTGGCTTTTTAGATGCTGGGTGAGCTGTTAGGTGTTAGTAGTGAGTCACTCACCTCAAGATACCCAGACTATGACTTGTTCTTGCAGCCATTGTATTCATGTGATGAATGTAGTTGCATTTCTGAGCTCAGCATTGGTAATGCCATTGAATGCCCAGGGTAGGTGGATTGTCTCTTATTGAAGATGTTCATGTCTAAGATGAGAATGGGACATGCAGAATCTATTGCTGAAAATTATTTAGATATATTTATCTGTATCACCATATATATATACAGTATGTTGTTTGTGTGTAGGGTGTACTGTACATGTGTGCACTATGGTCTGGAGATACACTGTTTTATCAGGTTCCACATGTACAATCAGATGACAATAAACTTAAACTTGATTTGCATTCTCCAGCTGTTCATGTTTCTTCCACATACTAAAGACATGCTGTTGGAATAACAGGCAGCTCTAAATTACCCATAGCACGGGTTAACATTGAAAATCAAAGGTGAGTTGGTGGGCTTTTCAGAGTAAATGAGGCTGAGTGGAACTAACGGACTAAACAGCCTCCTCTGTGTTCCAATAAGAAAGATGATGTTCAGCTCCAGTGTCTACTTAAAAGGTAGTTTTATCTACTTCTTTTAGTTGACAGAGGGCAATTCAATCCTAACAAGAATTCTTTACGCAGTATGCCTGAATTCCTGAAATAATTCATTGTTGAGTTTACTCAAATTTTGTCATTGCTGGTTTTATATTGATATTAGAGTTGGATACCCATCGTAGATCAGAAGAATCTTACCAATTTCCCCTCCTCTGTACATTGTAATTCATGGTTATACAAACACTATAGAATCAAAATATTTATTTTAAAGGTTTACTGTTTCACTTCTGCCTTCAGTGGCACTTCCTTATTATTATCAATATATGACTTGGTGCTGGTGTACATCTTGTACAAATCTGTGCAGAAAATTTAAAATTAAACAAGTTAGGAAACATTTAAAAATAAATTATGACTAACTCCAAAAATTAAGAAATATATATTACTGGTTATTTCTGGATGGAAGAGATCACATTGAACACTGCAATGGTTGTAAATTACTTTAGGACATCCTAAACAGCCATTCTTTCTTTTGAACTATCCAAAGTTAGCAACAGGCTCGAGATGCTCTCCACTCTACTTCTGTTTGAATGCATTACCCTAAAGCTATTTTCAATCCCCTCACTGACCTAAAGGTTTCTAGTCTGGGAGGGTATTGGTTGGAAGTAGCAACAAAAAGGGGAAACACATTCAATTTCAAAATCATTTTAAAGGAGTCTTTCACATCCTCTGCTCATACCCATACTATACTAATCTCCAGCCTGTCCCTGATCTATGTCTCCCCACCTAGTTCAAGTAATCCACCTCAAAGGAAACATCAGCATCTGAACACTTCCACCCCTGACTCAACTATAAGTCCCATGACCCTAACTTGACCACTGGCCCCTTCCACCAACTGGATTGCCGATGTTTGATTTTACACACCAATCTTGCTGCACCACCAAATGGACTCCATACACACTGCAATACTTAAAAATAGTCAGAACCATGGAACATCACAGCACAGAAATAGGCCTCTTCAGTCCTTCTAATCTGTGCCAAACCTTTTTTTTTTGCCTAGTCCCACTGATCTGCATCCAGTCTATAACCTTCCATATCTCTCCCATTCAAGTACCTGTCCAAATTCTTCTTAAGTATTAAAATTGAGCCCAAATTCACCACTTCAGCTGGCAGTTCGTTCCACACTCCCACCACTCTGTGTGAATAAATTCCCCCCTCATGTTTGCCCTAAACTTTTCCCCTTTCACCCTTAACCCGTGTCCTCTGCTTTGTATCTCACCTACCATCAGTGGAAAAAGCCTATCTGCATTTACTCTGTCTATCCCCCTCATAATTTTGAACATCTATCAAATCTCCCCTCATTCTTCAATATTCCAGGGAATAAAGTCCTAATTTGTTAAACTTTCCCTGTAATTCAGTTCCTGAAGTCCGGACAATATCCGAGTAAATCTTCTCTGAACTCTTCCTATCTTATTGATATCTTTCCTGTAGTTAGGTGACCAAACCTCACCAATGTCGTCTACAATTTTTCCATAACATCCCAACTCCTATACTCAATACAGTATGTTTCTGATTAACCGAAAACCAATCAACCAAAATTCTGAATATCCAAAAGTTTTTTTTTCTCCGGGAAAGACATGATCTCACAATTTAAAAAGTTGAATAAAATGTACCCACTGTGCTGAAGTGCAGCTACAAGAAATCAGTTTTACAAAAGAAACATTTGTCCATAGGTTACACATCAAAGGAAAGCATAGCACTGATTATTTATTTATAAATTGTCATTTTTTGACATGGGTTACTGCAATTTTGTGATAAAATTGCATTGTGGCATTCTCAAGAATTTTAACTGCCCGCTCGGCCACTCGAGCTACACTCTCTTCCCGCTCGCCTGCCCATGCCGCTCCCTCTGTCAAATACCCTTTCAGCGGGAGGACAATCCCTGTGCAATCTCCTTACAGGTGAGGTGAGACCTCAGGCTTCTGGGCATGAGCAGGGACCTTGGGCTCCCAGACAGGATTGGCAATGGCGGTGGGGAGGTGTTGGGGATCAGCGACTGCGTGGGGAGGTGTTGGGGATCGGTGACAGCTGATAGAAGTTTTCTCCTGATGTTATATGTTATGTTAACTCCATGATTCTAAGGTCAAGAATCAGGTGAACTATGGCAAAAACTAAGCAGTGAGTTGTAATACACCATAGGAGAAGTCCACACCTCTACATTGACGTTGGTCTTATTAAAAAAGTTGTTCTCCTGTCTGGGCCATTAGAGTTCATACCAAGTTTGCAAATGCCCAGTTAAATGCTATGCATGTTATCACTGAATTCCTGAAATCCACACCAATTTAATGATCACAAGTACTGCTCAATACTGTTCCTCCAAACATCCACTACATTAATGACAGCCTTTATCTCCTCATTCATTAAGGTCTCTTTGATCACCAAGTTTTCTTCTTGAAACCTCACTATCTATACAGGTACACGATCTTTTACCCAGAACCCTTGGGGGACAGTGTGTTCCGAATTTTGGATTTTTCCGGATTTCAGAAAGCCAGATTTATGCCCACCCGAATTGTGCTGCCGTATCCAACCCCACCCCCTTCCAGTCGCCCTGCCGCCTCCCCCACCCCTTTGCCTGCCTGACTCGCGCTGCCGGTCTCTCGGCCGCCCAACTTGCACTGCTGATCTCCTCCCATCGCCCGCCCGACTCGCGCTGCCGGTCTCTTAGCCGCCTGACTCACGCTGCCAGTCTTCCCCCCTTCTCCTGACTTGCGCTGCCCGTCTCCCCCACTTAACCAACCTGAGTCATGCTACCAGTCTCCCCCTCACCCGCCTGACTCACGCTGCCGGTCTCTCGCCTGCCCGACTCGTGCTGCCGCCTCTCTCTCCACTTGCCGGATTTTGGAGCTTACCAGATTTTAGATATCCAGGTAAAGGATCGTGTACCTGTATGTATAAATCCTTGAACAGCAGGATAATGCAGCAGCTTGGGGCAAAACATGAAGTGAAACCACCATGCAAAATTAACTTCTGATTTTTACAATCAACTAATTATCCTTCATTGGGACTGTGACAGTGGCAAACCTATATTCTCTTTACAAACCTGGGGTAAGCCTGTAGTCTCTTTAGAAATGAGATGTTTACTGCTGAAGCGATACATTTTGATTCGTCAACACCATTGGACTTCTTTATTAACTTTGAACCACATCTGTAAGCTTCAAATAAGGCATACAAAGAAAATAAACCATGGACTAGGGGCATAAAATCATACAGCCTAGAAACAGGCCCTTCAGCCCAATGTCCCTATGCTGAACAATGTACTTATTTTTGCTAGCCCCATTTACTCATATTCTCTGTCATGACAATTGACGTACTAGTCTACATGCTATGAGAGCACTGCCCCATCACTTCCTCAGGCAGAGCATTCCCAATTCCAACCATACTGTGTGGAAAAAAAATCTCCATTTGTAAACAGATTCTAAAACCTATATTTTTCACTGTCACTTAATTGCCCTCCTCAGGATCAAAGATTTTAGCTTTTTAACGATTCTTCCTATATTCCATAATATTTCCCTCATTTCTCTGATCCAAATTTCTGTGTCAATCAGTCAGTCCTCATTTTCTCCCTTATGCTATTCCTAAATTCAACCAAGCACTTTCTTCTTTTTAGATCTTGTACCTGTTTTTACCATTCTTTTCCATAGTTTTGGTATATTGGAATTTTTGTTTTATATTTTCTCTCTCCTCTTCTTAAAACACTTTTTGACTTAAATATATGTTCCGATCATCTATTGTCATGTATTATTTTCTTATGATGGCTACACCTTTTTCCAACTAATGCAGGTAGAAAGTTAGTTTCAGGAATTGCAAAACTTTTCACTTTCAATCATACAAATTTAAGAGAGAAAGGGCTTGCAAAATCAGTGAGGAGCTCTACCACCCCTCACAAGGCATTCTCCAGCAACTCCCACAGAGAAAGAGATGGAGGAGAATTATAGCTAGAACCACCAGGCTGAGAAACAGCTTCTTCCCATGGCAGTGAGATTGCCAAATGACTGATGAAGTGTTCACACAAACTGTCCATGACTCAACTATTTATTTAAGTAATATTTATTTAAATATTTGTATATACATACTGTGAAAATGTATTGTTTGTCTGTATGTGTGTTTGCAGTATGTTGTACCGAGGAGTGGAGAACATTGCTTCATTGGGTTAAACTTTATGATAAACTTGAACACTCCCAAATACAGAACCCTTGCAGTAAGTGGATAGGCTAAACATCAACCAAGACCACAATTTGGCTCGGGTCTGATTGGTTCCTGATGAGTCATTTATTCATTTTATCAAGGGTGCTAGCAGAATAAGAGGTTCCAATTTTGCTCAGACATTTGAGATGCTAGAACTTTACCTCGTACAAGATTGTGAATTATATAACATTTTGATAGATTGTTTGTTTCACCTGGTCAGCAACTTCATTTAAGTTAACAAATTTATTTTCACAAGCAGTTGCATTGCAGAGATTTCTACCACAAACTATTTTTTAAAATGAAATATTTAAATGAAAATGTATTGAAACAAGAGTGGTACAACTTCCAAAGGTTTAAAGTGCCTTACTATAATGCTTATTTATGAAGTTGGAAGCACCATAGACAATGTGTGCACAAACAACAGTAAGATAATGACCAGATGGATTGCAGAAAAAACTGTAGATGCTGAAAATGAGAAATGAAAATAGAAATTGAATGAAATTCTCAGCTTGTCAGGCAGCATACCCAGAGACAAAAAGACAATGTTTCATCAGAAGGTCATTGAGCCCATTTAGGAATGGCCAGATCATTTGTTTCAGCAATAAAACTAAAGGACCTAGAGAGGCAGCAGGGAGTCCTTTGAACAATGCAGTACATTCATTTGAGAGGGCAGACCTGATGGTATCTCATTTGATGCAGCAAATCCTCTGAAATGCACTTGAATTTTGTTCGCTTTGTTTCTGGAATGCCATTTGAATCCACAGCATACAGTCACAGAAGTACGGTGGCTGCTACAGAACCATAATTTGCATGCAGAACTAGTCCTCGTTCTGAAGTACCAGTGCAGATTTCATGGATTGGTACTGAAAATTCTGAGATCACATACCACCTCCAAAGAAGGCATTCCCTGCACAGAAGACATTAAGCTACAAGCCAAAAGATAATCTCTAAATTACAAATCAATGTTTTTGCACTCACCCACATCCTGCTGCATTTTAATTAAGCTGTTCAATGAAAGTAATGGATTAGTATTTAAATGTGGTTCTCAAATTGCCAGATCCTGGGAAATACTGCATTCTACCAGATGCCGCACGATTTCTATCAGTGGTGTAAAAACAACGGGAAGGAAGCATGAACAAATCCTTCACTGAAGGAAACGTCACTCTGCACCGCCCATTATGCCATTAATACACAGGGCAACAATTCGCACATTGAGACCAAATACGATGCATTAACGCTGAGGCATCAGAATGGGGAAGGCAAAGAGCCGGCGCTGGGCTAACGACTGGGGGTGGGGTGGGGGTGGGGGTGGGGGTGGGGGTGGGGGTGGGGGTGGGGTGGGGGGGGTGGTGGTGGGGTGGGGGTGGGGGTGGGGTGGGGGGGGTGGTGGTGGGGTGGGGTGGGGTGGGAGGGGTGGGGCACAAGTCCGAAACAGCTCCGAGTCAGACTGCCATCCACCATCTTTGCTCGCCTCTCTCGGCAGCGTCATCTCCTCCGACTCGGACGCCCCCCATTGGTTCCGGGCGAGAGGGTGCGCCGGCGCGGGACCAATAGGAGAGGGCGTTGTTAGCAAGCCCATGGAAACGACTTGGCCAGCTCCCGCAGCGAGCGAGCGGCCGGGTCGCCAGCTGAAGCTTGGGGGCACGGAGCGCTCTGACCATCCGGATGTGCCGGGGCCCTCAGCGCACGGTGGCAAGGTACCGCTGGAGGCGATGACTCACCCGACTGGAACGGGAGGCCAAAGATCACAGCGCAAAGGCGCACACTATTGTTTAATTTAACTGCGCTGTGGTCCCACAGCGAGATTTAGAAAAAAAAATCCTTCGTGTACGCTTAATGATGAATGTGTAGTCAAAAGAAAACTTTTTAAACTCGTGGATTTAGCCCAAATGTACCATTGAGACAGTAACTCGAGCTCGACGGTCCCAAGTAAAATTCACTAGGCCTTTAGTAGGAATGGATACAAGGTTGAAAGTGGTTGAAGTAAAATCACAAGGCTGGGTCAGACAGTGACCTTTATGTAGCGAAGACACATAACCGGCGTTTTGCTCTCAAGGTAATGGACACACTTGGAAGGATGAGGGTCTCGTGTTGCTCCTACCTTGGTGAGGGTCTCGTGTTGCTCCTACCTTGGTGAGGGTCTCGTGTTGCTCCTACCTTGGTGAGGGTCTCGTGTTGCTCCTACCTTGGTGAGGGTCTCGTGTTGCTCCTACCTTGGTGAGGGTCTCGTGTTGCTCCTACCTTGGTGAGGGTCTCGTGTTGCTCCTACCTTGGTGAGGGTCTCGTGTTGCTCCTACCTTGGTGAGGGTCTCGTGTTGCTCCTACCTTGGTGAGGGTCTCGTGTTGCTCCTACCTTGGTGAGGGTCTCGTGTTGCTCCTACCTTGGTGAGGGTCTCGTGTTGCTCCTACCTTGGTGAGGGTCTCGTGTTGCTCCTACCTTGGTGAGGGTCTCGTGTTGCTCCTACCTTGGTGAGGGTCTCGTGTTGCTCCTACCTTGGTGAGGGTCTCGTGTTGCTCCTACCTTGGTGAGGGTCTCGTGTTGCTCCTACCTTGGTGAGGGTCTCGTGTTGCTCCTACCTTGGTGAGGGTCTCGTGTTGCTCCTACCTTGGTGAGGGTCTCGTGTTGCTCCTACCTTGGTGAGGGTCTCGTGTTGCTCCTACCTTGGTGAGGGTCTCGTGTTGCTCCTACCTTGGTGAGGGTCTCGTGTTGCTCCTACCTTGGTGAGGGTCTCGTGTTGCTCCTACCTTGGTGAGGGTCTCGTGTTGCTCCTACCTTGGTGAGGGTCTCGTGTTGCTCCTACCTTGGTGAGGGTCTCGTGTTGCTCCTACCTTGGTGAGGGTCTCGTGTTGCTCCTACCTTGGTGAGGGTCTCGTGTTGCTCCTACCTTGGTGAGGGTCTCGTGTTGCTCCTACCTTGGTGAGGGTCTCGTGTTGCTCCTACCTTGGTGAGGGTCTCGTGTTGCTCCTACCTTGGTGAGGGTCTCGTGTTGCTCCTACCTTGGTGAGGGTCTCGTGTTGCTCCTACCTTGGTGAGGGTCTCGTGTTGCTCCTACCTTGGTGAGGGTCTCGTGTTGCTCCTACCTTGGTGAGGGTCTCGTGTTGCTCCTACCTTGGTGAGGGTCTCGTGTTGCTCCTACCTTGGTGAGGGTCTCGTGTTGCTCCTACCTTGGTGAGGGTCTCGTGTTGCTCCTACCTTGGTGAGGGTCTCGTGTTGCTCCTACCTTGGTGAGGGTCTCGTGTTGCTCCTACCTTGGTGAGGGTCTCGTGTTGCTCCTACCTTGGTGAGGGTCTCGTGTTGCTCCTACCTTGGTGAGGGTCTCGTGTTGCTCCTACCTTGGTGAGGGTCTCGTGTTGCTCCTACCTTGGTGAGGGTCTCGTGTTGCTCCTACCTTGGTGAGGGTCTCGTGTTGCTCCTACCTTGGTGAGGGTCTCGTGTTGCTCCTACCTTGGTGAGGGTCTCGTGTTGCTCCTACCTTGGTGAGGGTCTCAAACCTGAAACGTTGATAGATATCTTTTTTTTGCTATATAAAGTACGTTGTTTGACCTGTTGGAGTTTCTTCAGCATTGTATTTTTACTTTTGTACAAGATGTCATAAGTTGTTGGTGGTAGTTAGAGTCACTGAGAACCCCAGTGTAGAAACAGCCCAACTTGCTCACGCTAATCCGTGTTCCACCTACATGCATTTGGCCCACATCCCTTTTAAAGTCATCCTATCGATGTATCTGTCCAATTTTTTTCCTTAAACATTATTGTAGTACCTGCCTCAATCACCTTCTCCAACAGCACATTCTACACAATGCCACCCTCTGTGTACAAAAGTAACTCCCCTCCCCCCCTCAAGTTCTTCTTAAATCTCTCTTTCCTCACCTGCATCACTGTCTGGAATGGAAGTGCTAACACTCAGGTCAAGATAAAACTCCAGAAGGATGTTAACTTGGCCTGTGTTGGCCTATTATTTTTATTTCACGTGCCCAAATTTGTCAATTTTAGCTTGTAATTGAGGGTTTCAGGAAGCAGGATCTCTTCCTGGAGCATCACCAACTAACTAGTTAGTTCTCCTTGCAATCCATAGGATTTAAAGAAATCATCTACATTGCATCATTTGCTGAACCCCCCTCCCCCAAATGTATCATTCATATCTGTAACAGTACTGGGAAAGTAAGCATGCTGCTTAAGTCAACGCTTGCATAAGTCAACACATCTAAACTGATGGAATAATAAACTAGGAAGTTATTTGCTGTTGACTTTGTAAGGACTTGGATGTTATGGGCTGATTTTTTTTTTAAACTTAATTGTGTTTTATTTCATTGTAAACCATGCTTAGTCTAAAATTTTGACTAACTGGGAATTGGCTTTGTTTTTGTATTCTGTTCCCTTTAGAACCCAGATTGGATTTGAATAAAATAGATGAGATTAAAATTATCTAATTTGTGGAGTAGATCCAGTTGCATTTGACCTTGACGCCTTGTTGAATGCAATAGTATAACACAAAGGAGGCATAAAGGTTATTCTTTTGGCCTTGTATTCTTCAGAGACAAAAGGAGGAACATAGAACCCTATTTACTAGAATTGTTTAAAAAGGCCATTTAAGGAATAATATAAAAATGATTAGAATTATTGTCAGGTTTGGGAGAGAAAAACTGCAGTCAAAATGTAATTAAATAATTTAACGTTTTTCAGAATCCACTAATCATTCCATTTTCTCCATTTATGCACCTCTTTCTTTTTAGTTGTTGATCTATTTCTGGCCATTGGTAAATCTAGAATGTAGATTGATGCTGTAGGTAGCAAAAAGTAGGTTATTTTTCTGCTTAATTTATAACATTTCTATGTCAAACATAAAAGTTTAGAGTAGGCAGTTTACCTGATACTTTTTTTTAAAATGTTAACTGCTTCTGGAAAGCCAGTTGAAATGTACAAATGGAGCAAATTGGACATCCTTGTCATTGGAAATACAAATATCTGTGTATCTAAGCATCCTGCTCTTGATCTGTTATTTTGGTTTACTGGGTGATTATGTGCTCGTGAAGTTGTTTCTTCATGTTCTCTTGACATAAAAATTAAATTTAGATATGCCTCTTGATAACAGGCCTTTTCAGCCCACAATCCAAAAGACCAATTAACTTACAATCCCTGTATGTTTTTGAATGGTGGGAAGAAATTGGAGCACCTGGAGGAAACCCACAAAGACACTGGAAGGATACAGAAAGTGCCAGATTTGAACCTGGGCACTAGCCTTACACTAACCATGACACTAATTGTGCCACCCAAGAGAAATATGTATCTAATCAAGTCAGGGAACTGGAATTTATTCCATTTAGAGTTTTCACTCTTTGGGTTCAGGAATGTACCATCATCAGTTGGGGCTTTGAACAATGTCAGCAAATGAAGTAGGTATGCACTGAAAGCTGCATCAAAAATAAGTTGATGTGGAAAATTCAAGCCATAATAAGAGGTTGGCAAAGAAAGACCATGACAATAAGAGAGGTTGACTCACCCTTGACATTCAGAATTCTCCCCTCCAGTCTGGGGGAAGGTCATCACTGATTTGACTCCCCGCTATGGTATATAAACTTTGTGGCTGCAAATGCAGGTTTAGTGGCTGAATATCTTGTAACAAATGGTGTCTCAAGGCCTTTCCATCATCTACAGGGTACAAACTAAGAGTGTAATGGGATACTCTCAACAAGCTGGATTAAGTTCAGCTGTAACAGTACTTGAGAAACTCAAATAACCTGCTTGATTGGTACCTATCCACTAATTAAACATTCATTACCTCCACCACTGATGCACAGTGGTTGAAATGTATTTATTCACCTGGACCATTCTGTCAGCATTTGGTGCATCTGTGCATTCTACTATATATATATTTATATATATATATATATATGTATAGACAAACTCATTATCATTTCCCAAACTTTTTGTTTGTACCACCAAGGTGTACACAAGGGCTTAAAATGTATGGGACAGTGTTGCCATCCACAAATCACCTTCCAAGATGCAATTTGTTACTCTTGGCAATATATTGCCTTTTCCTCCTCATCACTTGGTCTAAATCTAGAAATCTGGTCAGCTCTTTGGATGGAATACAGAATTACCCTCGTCTTCTCGAAGGTTTTTGAGAATGGAGAGTAAAGTTCAACTTTGACAGCATCTAGCTCCTGAAAAGTAAAAGGCCACAATGAGATATTGTTTTCCGTGTTTTCTTATTCACATAATTTTCTATTCCTGATTTCCATCTGTATAACTATAATCCGTTTTCTAACAAATACCCTTTGAGCCGGTACAGATGGCATAGGGTGTGGCACGGTTGGTGTAGCAGTTAGCGCACTGTCTTTACAGTGCCAGCAATCGGGACCAGAGTTTGAATCCCATGCTGTCTGTAAGGAGTTAGTATGCTGTCCCTGTATCTGTATGAGTTTTCAAAACCTACTGGGGGTTGTAGGTCAATTGGGTGTAATTTGGGAGGCACGGTCTCGTGAGCCGAAATTGCCTGTTACCATGCTGTATGTCTACATTAAAACTAAATTAATCTCTTGGTGCACTTTATTGATAGAGCTACGTGCTAGCTGGCTAGTTTGTTGTAGAAAAACCTGGTTAATCTTTTTAATTAGTTACTTCCATTTTTTTTTGCCAGAGTTAATACTGGTGTGTAATTTCTCAAGGTTTGAGTTCTATCATTTTTTTTCCGCAATTTGGCCTAACTGTTTGACAGTAGGCAGAGAAAAGGGGGCCATGTTCGGTCATTCTCTGACCCATAGCTGAATACATGGCAATGTCTGTTCAACTAAGTCAATATCATTTTGCTCCATACTTTATGGATGCATGATGCAAACGTTAACACATCCAATTTAATTCATTTTGTAACCAAGAAAAGTTGTTTACTTTGGAAGTTTTTTTTTGCTTTATTAATTATTAGTGAGGAAGACCGGGTGAGGTGAATGGTGATTCGTTACATGAAGCATAATTTCTATAGCTGCTTGTTAATTTGAAGTTGTTTACTGTTTGCTGTTTTCCAGATGTGTACTTTTTCATATTTGAAACTTCACCATCTTGCGTTTAAGCTTTAGTGCTTTGGGCAAAATGCTATCATTGTTCCAGCAGATTACACCACTCTTCTGAAAACAGAGTTTTGTGGCAATTTTTGTTTTACAGATGATTCCAATATGGCAAAATAAACCTTATGGATCTTCCCGCAGCGTTGTTCGAATGATTGGATCAAATCTTCCTTTGAAGCCATGTCCTAGAGTTTGTTTTCAGGTAACGCTATTTAAAATCCAAGACATGCATATATTTCTGGAAACACTGTTTGAAATGTCAGGAATTGGATCAAGATATAGAAACTTTGTTGCCACTGACAAAATGCCTTTTATTTTCCATATTGGTCCTTTTAGGAACTGAAAAATTGTGGCCAAGTTACTTGTTATTAAATTAGTATTTGCACATAGAATTCACTGTAACTGCTGTTGTAAACAACAAAACTACAAAACCACCAAAATCATGATGTACAGATAGAATTGTGACTCTTTGCACTGTTCTATATAAACCCAGAATTTTGAAAGCCTGGGATTTCTCTTTTGATAGCTGAAGCTTTTTGTGTATGTTAGAATAAAGATTTCCCAGGCAATAGCCCCAATGAGCACTTTTGATGGTCTGCCATACTTAAAATGATCAGCTTGCAGTAAATATTTATTCCATTTTATTTTCTCATTTGGTTATCTTTAATCGTATTTCATTGCAGAAATTCAAGGTGCACAACTATGAATGATTTATGATGAGCTTGTGTCTCAAAGGTTGGAAATTTCTTGCAAGGGCGGGTAGCTTTATGTCCCTCAACCAACAATGGAGCCATATTTGCTTTCCATTGTGAGCCATGTTGCATTCTGTCAGGGGCCAAATTTAGCAAAGGGGGGGGGGGGGTGATGATGAAATACTCAAGGAGAATTGTAAAATGGATCATTTTTAGATATGGCAAGGCCAGCTTCAGTGTAATGTAAACCTTGAACAGTAAACTGAGCAAATCTTTGCAAATGAATAAAAGCATAATGGAGGGGTGGTGTGTGGTCAAAGGATTTGTGACGATGCAGAATCAGCTTATGCAACTCGAGGGACAGGAATAGTAGATGTTGAAACTTGAAGGGGTAAAGGAGAAACAAAGCCTTGAGGTGCAATGTGGACTTCACTAAAAACTAATAACGGTCATTCTGTAAATATTATTTCTTTGAATTATGTTTATAGTGGAGAAAGACATGAACTGGGAAATAATGGACCAGTTACCCAGTAGCTGTTAAGAAACAATTAATATCTCCCATTCTGGATGGAGTAACCAACAGTTTTTTTTTGCATTTCAAAAAAAAATTTAAAGATGCATGATAGTTTTGTAAGATAGGTTTTGGCAGGTGAACAAACTATTTTGGTGAAAAATTTACAATAAAACACCTGGTATCTGGCATCTATGCGTATTGGTAGATGCTGGGTAAGTGAATGTTCCGATTGCTTGACATTGCACATCAATTTTAAACTTCTGTATTTTTTTTAACCTGTTTATTTTTTTCTTCTTCTTTGGTCAGTTGCTTGAGGCTGCTAGTTGCTTGAATTCAGGATGTGTTATGCAAAGGACCATGTCTGTGGATGTTAATTGAATGGACTTCCCTTGGAGATTTGAAGTCTCGTGTAAATTGTTTGCTTCTCAAGAAAGTGCATTTGATAGCAATTTATTGATCTGATATTTAAATGAGGTGAAAGGATATAATGGACATAATTTGGGAAATATAAATGTTTTTTAATCAAATATCACAGTACCCACAATTATCATGCCAGCATAAGGTATCTTCAGTATGAAATTAAAAACAACATTGCACAAATTAAGTTATTGGTTTTTGATTCATTGATTTTGAGCCTTCAGTAATGTCATCCTCCTCTGTGTACCTACATACTGACTAATGGGCAATTATTACGAGCATTTTCATTTAAAATGTATGATAAGATGGCCCATATCTGTAATTTGTTTGAAATTTCGGAGGGGCGGGGATACACTCATTTTGTTTGGCCTATTGCTTAAATGATTTTATATTTGTTTCCCTCAGCTTGTTCCTGGGCTCACTGCGGCAGAGTCGTTGAGTTCTGTCCATGGAAATAAGCCAGCTGTACCGACTCTGGCAGATGTTGCATGGATAGCTGCAGATGAAGGAGAAGCTTTCACCAGGATGAGGTATTAACTGCTGGGAATTAATCTGAATTTCCATAAACAAATAGATGGTGCTGCCAAATAAATAGGAACTGGAAAATCTTTTAATTTAACAGAGAAAAGGCATGGAGTGAACAGCTAAGCTGTTTGAAAAAGAAAGTGTTACTCAAGTGTTAAAATGAGTCTCCCTGGCCTCATATTTGTTTTTTTACTCTGGGTGATAAGGTTCCCAGGCCTCTGGATACCTGGCATTTGAAAACTGGTAAGATGGATTGAACCCTTAAAATTATTGCTTTGTAAATTCACCTAGTCTAAGGATTTTTTTTCCCCCATTTCCATGACTATCTACCACCCTAACCATCCTTCTCTCTAGGCAAAACAAGGGTTGTAAACATCCTTGTATTGGTCAGGATGCTCTATTTAATTTTTTTAAATTGGCAGCTTGATATTTAACATAATTTTCCTGCCTGACACCTGACCTGTTTTTAACAATCCCAGAACCAAATTGAGCAGAATCTTTTAATTTCTAGGTGTGGGTATCACACCTTATTCCTAATTTAATTACCCTTGAGAGGATGGTGGTGAACAACTTGAAAGACTGCACTCATTTTGATGAAGATGCTGGGTGGGAGCTGTGGGACTGCAACCCATTGATAATAAATTAATACCAAAATCTTTCCAAATCAAGATGATCTACAGCTTGAAAGAGGTGATGGAGACCCCGTGGTCCTGCTGCCCTTTTCCTCTTGGTTGTAAGGTCATGGGATTGTGAGGTATTTTTGGAGTAACATGGGTGAGTAACTGCAGTGCATTTTGCAGATAAGAAAATAAATAAAGATAGAAGCAGCCGTTTCAGTAAGAGCTTGGCATCACTGGTCCTTTGTCAAAAATTCCTGTTGAGCTCTCTCCACAATCTTCTGGGTCAATAATTTTTTTTGATTTTTATGACTTTATTAAGAAAAGTTACTTCTAAATGATGCATCTGGTTTTCAAATACAGAGCTGATGCCAGACCCTACAGAGAAGAATGGCATCCTACCCCTCTGCTTATAATGCACAGAAATTCATCAGTCCCTAACTTCCGAAGGGAAGGGAGGAAATATGAAAGCTTGAAGAAGCCTGGTCTGACTGCTCTGAATCACACAGTTGCACTTCAAGATGAACTGAGCCATTTGCGAGAACAGATTGCTAAAATAGTTGCTGTGCCAGAGAGCAAAATGGAGATAGGTGAGTTAGTGAAAGTATTGTCATGGCATTGAAAAGAATATTTCAGGAAAAGCTGATAACAAAAAAATTTTAATGAAATAATCTGACCCAAGTTGTTAGAGGCAAATTTGGGCTCTGACCATAACTGAATGGGGGTGGGGGGAAATTACTGAATTTTTAGATAAGTTGATAAAAATATTTTGCATGAATTTAAATGTGTCTGATGATCCTCACCCTATTGTTATTGTAAGGAGGGGAAATTAAATAATAAGATCAACAAGGCAGACTAGGTCCAGAGTTGGTGAAGATTGTAAGAGATTTGAAAACTTGGAACTGGTTAAGTGTGTTGAACGGGAAATTATAGTGGTGAAGTTAGTAAGTTGTATTTTCCCTGAGGGAAAATTGAAGTACCCATGAAGAGCATCTGCAATTAATGCATATTGCATATTTAATAGCCTTTTGGTGAAATGAATGGTGACTGCAGATGTGTGGGGTCAAAATATTTTGGGATGAGGATAAATGTTTGCAGATGCTTATTTTACCTGTGAGTTTTTATAGGAATGTAGAGTAACATGTCTAATCCCATTAAAATTAACTGGCCATATCCAGACACTAAACCACTGTTCAACTTTTTCTGCTTATGTCAGTGTATACAAGGGTAAAGGTCATCCAACCTGTGCTGGAGTCAAAGAGAATCTAAAATTTCCCTCTTGCCTTTCAGAATCTGCTCCATTTACACCAGAACTTGCTTCTCCTGATACATCAAGTGTCGCCTGCTCTTTACCAGATTTTGAATCTGCATATCCTCCTTTAGCATCCTTTACCCTAAATGATGATGTTCCAGAAACTGATGCAGCCGATTCTTTAAGCATTGCCTCGTTTTCCATGGCTGCTTCATCAAACTTTGACCTTGATTTTGAAAATAAAAGACCGGATACAACTATCAATGAAGAAGACGAAGCCTCCTGCCTATCAAAGTCCACAAGCTTTGCAGATATGATGGATATTTTGAAAGATATGAATAGGGTCAAATTAAACTCCTTACAGGGGTAAGTTGGAAGTAAGGGTAACGTGAGTGGATAATGACATCACCCTGTTGATATAATTAAATAAAGAGTTGAGTTGTTTGCAGTTTCAGATTGTTCTATAAAATGCTTCTCTGCTATTTTGGGAGAAACAATGTTTAGAGCATAGGAGGCCATTCTGCTCACCATGTCAACTCCAGCTTTACCAGAGCAATTCTTCCATTTACCATCCCATTCTCTGCAACTGGCAAATTTTTCTCCACCATTTAGTTGTTGTTTCAATTTGAAAGACAATGAAAGTTACCTCCTTCACATCTTTGGCAACTACATTCCAAAAGATTTGTGGGGTTAGTGACCAGGGTGGCACAGGCTTGTGGGCCAGAAGGGCCTGTTACTGTGCTACATTTATATTTTTTTAAAAATCCTGATTCCAGCCACATTGTACTTTTTGAAAATATAGTTTTCGCCTATGTCGCTCTTGATTCTCTTTCCCTTCATTTCATACCTGTGGCCTTTAGTCCTTGACCACTCCATTAAATAGAACAGCCATCAACTATCCACACTCTTATTTGGGGTATTATCAAATCTGCAAAGAACACTCTCTATAATGCCTTTTGTAACTTTAATCGCCCATCCCTGGAATCTTCTTTGCAAATCTTTCCTGGAGCCTCTCTAAGGCCTTCCTACAATATAGCAACCTGCAGAGGTCTGATGTAACACCAGAGTTCAGGACAATCTGCATGGAATCTCTATGTAATACCCATCTCAAAAAGCTCGACATTTTGCAATGCAAACATTTTTATTCCAAATAATCATTTGTTCATATCTAAAGTCATGTCTCTTCTGCAACAAAAATCTTTGTATCACTAGTACATTTAATTAGAAGACCCATCCCTGTTATTTGGTTATACTGCAGGGATGTTGAATATGCATCACTGCAGACCTCGGCAGAAAACCACAACCACACAATTTGATATGTACAAATACAAAATACCATAGACTGGGGGGGGGGGGGGGGGAAAGGGTGGGGGGGGAACTAGAACAAAAACAGAAAATTATTAAAAAATACTCATCAGGTCACAACCTTGAAAGGTTTGTTTAAACTCTTTGTTTTTGATGCTGCCTGATTTGAGTGTGCTCATGTCAAAATTCGCCAGGGTTTAAAAATAAAACACTGGATACTCTGGTTAGACACCAAGTGAGATTTCACAATGCTTCCTGACCTGCTGAGTGCACCCAACATTTTACTATTGTTATTTCAGATTTCCAACATTTACATCTTTTTGGCCTTTTCTCCATTAGCTATAATTGCTGAATTGGTTTGCAACTTGGATCTAATGTTGAAAGCAACCACAATTATAGTTTTGCAACTGACTGCAGGCTGTGCAATAAACATCCAGCAACAAATTTGTTTTATACATGCTTGAATTTAATTGTTGGGGCAAGTAATAATTACTGAAACTATTGCTGTATTGTATTGCTTTAGGTCCAGGAGAGGATCTCAGCTTTTGAGAGAGAATGACCCTTCAGTACTCATATCAGAAGCATTGAAGCGTAAGTTTACTGTACAGGACAGTATATTTATGAAGGAAGACTGATTTGCACAAGGTCTTCAAACATCATGTAGTACCCCCAATGCAAGTAAGTCTTTTAATTATGTATACTGAGAAAATTTAGTTTTTTTTTTAACTAAAACGATTACTTCATTAACAATTGACACAGCTCCATGATTCCATGTTTAAAAAAAATTTCTTCCTCTTTCATCTTACCCTTGTCTATTTCTTCAGTCAGCAAAAAAAAAATCTCATTAAATGTGGCTAGTGTATTCAGGAAGTGTTCATCCTGTTCATGGTCAGATTATCAAGTGAAAATACTGCAAGGGTGGAAATGTAGCTGAAAAGGCATCTGGTGCAGGAATAGTGATGCTTTCTGATAATTGGCTAGTGGTTTAAAGCAAAGATTGTGACCTGTAAGTAGATGACCAGTGTTGCTGGGGGTGGGGTGAGGATGCATGGGGAAAGGGAGAAAGATCAACAAAGGAAGAATCTGTTGCTTCTATTTGTGTATTGAGAGGTGTCCTGGGTAAACTTGTACCTCTCACTTGGTTTGTTTTAGATTGGTCACAGTGTTTGAGCTACCGAAAGAAAATAAGACACACACACTGAGAGCACTTCAGTTTATACAAATCTTTATTACAAATTCTAAAGCTGATATCAAACTACAATATGTAAGCCCTTCCCAATTATACTTATTAACTCCTGAACTAGTCCCAACTGCCGAAGCGAGGCAATGACTACACACTTGTAGTAGGTTGTCGGGGTGCCGGTAGCAGCTTCTCCACCTCCCTCGACCGGGACGTTAGCTGGACTCTAGAAGTTCTTCTTGCTGAGAGATGTTGCCACCTCTCGGAGAGTCTCAAACTTCAGCAGCGGGACCATGGCTTATATTATCCAAAAACTGCTTACCCAAGCACCTATTCCCAGCACAGTAAGAAAGATAAGCGAATAACGTAATTTTCAGCTTATCACTTTGAATACAATGGTTTATTTTGCATCAAGGCTAGGCCTCTGACAGTCTGTGACCAAAACAAGCAGGAAGATTAAATGTTCTTTGTGCACAGATGTCCTTTCGTCAGATAGCAGCATCTCTGGGCCCTTGGTGGAATTTAGCTTATGTCTGCTGATTCTTAAAAAAAACAAGCAGGTTGTCAGCCTTGCAGAAGCAAAGGATGCAAAAGTAAAAAACACGGTTTAAATCTTCCATTACAAGAGGTCAAATTTATTTTGATGTATTTGGAGCTCCCATCATTGGAACAGCAATTGATGAGAAATATTTAATGGCACTTCTTTCATTTTGGGGGTGGGGTATAGAAACATTGAGGTTTCAGTGACATATTTGTTATTTTTATGAAGCTAGAAAAAAATGTCATGGCCCAAGATTACTTTTCTCTCCAGTTAGTTAAATGTGAAAATGAATTTGATAGATTTCAGATTTATTGACAGAGTACATAGATTATGTCCCGTCCAACACTGAGATTCTTTTTCCTACTTATCAATAATTTTAAAAACTGTACTCAATGTACACATGTAAACAAATAAAGAACTGTAAATACAGAGAGAGGACAAAAAAAACTGTGCAAAATAAAGAGTCCTTAAATGAGTCCCTGATTGACTTTATTGTTGAGGAATCTTATAGAGGAGGTTTATACAGCGGTTCCTGAACTTAGTTGTGCAAGTTCTGTGGTACTTGTACCTCCTTCCTGTTGGCAGCAGCGAGAACAGAATGTATGCTGGGTGTTGTGGATCCTGTTCTCTGACAGCAGTGTTCCTGTAGATGTTCTCAATAGTGGGGAGGGTTTTATCTGTGATGTCCTGGGCTGGGTTTACTATTTTTCTGCTTGGGGGTATTCGTGTCCCCAGACCAGACTGTGATGCAGCCAATCAATACACTTTCCATCACACATCTGTAGAAATTTGCCAGGGTTTCTGATGTCAAACCCCCACAAATTCCTGAGTAAGTAGAGGCGTTGACATGCTTTCTTCATGATGCCATTTTTATGTTGCATTCAGGGAAGATCTTCTGAGATAGTGACTCCATAGAACTTGAATTTGCTCACCCTCTCCACCTCTGATTCCCCCATTGTTGACTGACAATGTTTTAAAAATCATTTTGTCTTCCCATTAGGTTTAAAACCAGAACTTTTGATGGAAAACTGCAGCTATTTGGAAGGGACTGCTGTACCTCTGGGCACTTTGGTATGCCCTGTGGACCTTGCTACTTTAATATACAAAGATCGAAGCAAAAATGCTGTATTGATTAGGACAATTCCTATTCACTTTGCACTGTAATATTGCAGGTTGTGGAAACAAGGTTTTAAATGGAACAAATTTGTATTTGTGCCTTGACTGTAGAAAAACTTCCTTATCTGTTTTGCTTTTGAGGAGGGGGCATGAGTTAATGGGCTAAGATGATGGTCGGGATGGGGCTGGTTAAATACATAAATTGGGGATTTGTAACCAGGGCAGCGTAGCGGTTAGCGCAGTGCTATGACAGCGCCAGCGACCAGGACAGGAATTCCAATGTGGCACTGTCTGAGTAGTTTGTACATCCTCCCTGTATCTGTGTGGGATTCCTCTGGGCCTTCTGATTTCTTCCCACCGTTCAAAATGTACTGGGGTTGTAGGTCAATTGGGTGTAATTGGACGGCATGGACTTGTGGGCCGAAAGGGCCTGTTACCATGTTACCAAATTTATGTCTAAATTTTAAATTTAATGAATAATTAACTTAAAAGTATTTTCCATAGTTTGTTTTATATTCTGTCAACTAACGCAGAGCACTGAGATATCCATAAGAAATTTATTAGTGAGGACATTGTGGTTCCTTGATCTAATGTTTAAATAATGCATTTCTCTGTTTAACATCCTTGATTTTTACACCCCAATGTGCAGAATAGCTTTAACCTTTTCAGTTTCTGATGTCCTTTTCTCATGGCCCCTACCACTGAAGTTGGACAAAGTCTGCCATTCATAATTTATAACTGAAAGCAGCAGTGCAGTATTTAGCTGCTCTGTTGCAATTTTTGGAGCAAAATGTTGCAGGTAATGGTAATGTTACTTTTTTGTCAAAGTTAATGTTAAAATACAGATAGTCCCTGACTTACAATGGTCCAATGTACAATTTTTCAAAGTTACGATAGTTGAAATCTGTACTGTTCAAATTTTGGCTAGCAATGATGTTAGGTGTCTCCTGACAGCGCTGTATCGGTCCCCCACACTGATCCCACTGCTCCGCTCTTTCCTGAGAGCCCTGTGTCAGTCCCCACACTGATCCCACTGTCCTGCTATCTCCCCACAGCCTCATGTTGGTCTCCACACTGATCCCACTGCCCTTTTTGACTTGCAATTTTTTTTTGACTTAAAATGGGAGTGCCAGAACGTAGCCCCATTGTAAGTTGAGGACTACCTGTATCCTTGTTCTACGTCCATCCTCTGTTGCCTTCCACCACCTCTCTCCACAAAAGTTGAAAACACAATGCAGATCCAATGTGCGTTCAGCAGTTTTTCAATCCTATTTAACTGGATGTGGATCTTTGTTAAGGAGATGATATTGTTCTTGTCTGTTACACAGGCAGCAATTGGCTAGAATGTGAATCAGATGGTTTGATGCTGATAAGTCATATTCCAGTTTTGATCTTTGACAAGTTTTATTTTGTATTTGGTATTGAATTGCAATGCTTATTCACAAGATTTTTTTTACTAATTGTTGATTTTTGAATCCTAGCTACCACTTGTGAATTTAAATGTCCCTTGTTGCACGGTTTGGATTGTATAAATCAATGGTTTTCAAACTGCCCTCCCTAAACTCACTTTCCATCTTAAGCAATCCCAATGCCATAAGTGTTCTGTAAGTAGAAAGAAAAAGGTTGGAAAACCACAGTTTTTAAACATACCTAATTGACTCGTTATGTGCACGCTTTCATAACTCCAAAGGAAGTGGGCCATGAGAATTTTTCTCAAGCAAAATATTTCAGTAACAATTGGGTCTAGAGAAGTGGTTCTCAACCTTCCCTTTCCCAACCACATAAGCAATCCCTTACCAGTCACAGAGCATTTATGGCATAGGGATTGCTTAAGGTGGAATGTGAGTTGGTGGGTGGGGGGGGGGGGGGGCAGATTGAAAACCACTGGCATAAATGATACCTGCCTTAAGGTTAAGATGCATCTGACGTTGCAAAACACAGTGGCGTAAGTTGCAGTTTTAGCAGAGAATGTCACCTACTTGACATAAAACTATTTACTCAACTCTGTATTTTATGTTATAGTGAAGGACAGTGTTACAGCAGTCCGTGAAACTAAGTGCATGATGTATTTATAAAATTACTTAAAACCAGCTACAATTGACAGTGACTCGGTAAAGCTGTGAACATGATACAGTATAATGCAATTAACTCTGAACAAGAAAATGATGCGTAAGGATAGACAAACAGGCACTTTGCACGGTTTTCATGACTTGAGCTGTAGGAGTTTTATAGATCTAAAACCAAATAAAAGTCTCAATTCATATTTTACCTCTGCCTTGTATAATGTATTGGAAATATTTTGATCTAAATTATCAGTAGGCATTCCTGTGTAAATCTGTTTTGTTAATGTCTTTTGGAAGTTACTGATGAAAATGTAGGTGACAGGGAATCCATCTCCACTCTGAGAGATAATTAACCTATTACATGTTCTGACTGTAGTCACGCCAAATGTAAATCGCCAGTAAGTGATGGTGTTTAGGAGAAAGCTTGCAGAAGAACCATGTAACGCTATAGCACAGAAACAGGCCCATTTGGTCCTTCTAGTCTGTGCTAAACCATTTTTTTTTGCCTTGTCCCACTGACCTGCACCCAGTCCATAGCCCTCTGTACCTCTCCCATCCATGGTCTGTACCTGTCCAAATTCTTCTTAAATGTTGAAATTGAGCCCGCCTTTAGCATTGAGTTAGAATGTAACCTGGAGCTTGCTCACATTTCTGAATGGTGAGAATTGCACCATGGCTGCTTTCAGTTGAGCTAAGGATTTTGCTGGTTATCTTTGACTCAAAGACCAGAATGAATCACATGAACCTGTTATTTCTGACAAAAAAGGTAAGGTTTTTTTTCCTGGAACCATAGAACATTACAGTACAGAAGCAGGCCCTTTGGCCCTTCTAGTCCATCCATGCCAGACTATTATTCTCTCTTGTCCTACTAACCTGGACCCTGACCATAACCCTCCATACCTTTCCCATCCATGTACCTGTCCAAATTTTTAAATGTTAAAATTGAAACCGCATTCACCACCTCTATTGGCAGCTCGTTCCACACTCTCATCACTCTCTGTAAAATTTTTTAAAAAGGACCAACCTGGCTCAGAATTCTGAAAACTCAGAATTAACACTGCATTGGGGAATTTCCTGGTTCATCATGCTGCTAGGTTCTCTAGGGCAGCCATTCTCAGCCTTTTTTTTTACTATGGCCTGCTCAGGGCTCTGCTCAAAGTTTATAGGCCCCCTTACCTGTGAAGCAGTCACATTTAGTTGGTTTCTTCTGTCCTCCTACCAAACACATGGGAAAAAAAAACCCCAAAAATTATGATTTAATCCTCCCCCCTTTAAATGTGTTGTGGACCACACCCCCTTCCAAGAGAGCCATATGGCCCCGGTTGACAATGGCTGACCTAGACTTTCAGACCTTTGAGTGTTGGTGTCCATTCCTCACCCCAAACCCTAGATCAAGATCTTCTCAAAAGTGGATGGATTTTGAAATTTGAGACTTGTAGCTTACCTGCGCTATTTAAAAAAAAATATTTTTCCACTGTGCTTTTTAAAATAAATCTGATAGTTTTGCCTATTTCCAGTTGTTTATCCACTTTTGCTATGTAAGGTATCTGTAAACCATTATTCAGTGATCTAATTGAAAAGAATTAAAATTCAGGTCTGATCAGAATTGCTGAAAGTATTTGCATGAAGTAAAAATTTGATGATGTTTGGTGGAATGAGTCACATTCTTGTCCTTTCATTGTTCCTGGATTGAAAAGATAATTCTTTGGCTGTTTATATTTAAATAAGTCTGACTTGCAATGAGTTACATTAGGCCTGTTGTGGACACATTAGCCCAATACAATAATTTGACACATTGGACTTGAAATGGTGACGATAGAATTAATCTAGTAATGTATTGTAATGATCCATAATCCTGATATTCATTTATTCTCAACAAAGGCAGAAAATAAATTTCTTCCCTGCAATACATTACCCTTCCTATCCCTGATGGGCCCAGGCATTTAAGAGTGAATGCTGAATGGCATGCATCACTCCTGCGCTACCTGTTTAAAGCTCATTGAATTCACTGCCAATGTTCTTGTGTTCAACTTGCACCTCCACTCACTTCATTATAACCTATTTTAACTAACACTTTTAAGATTTTGGGAATGAGTTGCTCATCATGGTGCTTTGAAAACTAGTGATTTGTTTGTGGCTTTGCCGTGCAAAACAGCTGGAATAACTTTTCCAGGTATGGTTTTTTTTCCCCCCACCCTCCATCTCCCACTTTCAAACCTCACTCCCCACTTATTTTTTTTTTTAACTATAGAACCTTTTTTTATTAGTAACTATTTTTCATGTCAATGGACCTTTTAAAATTAATGTTTTTAACCAGGGAGCCAAGAAATCTTCAGAATGACTTTTCAGAGCAAGTGTTCCAAATGGAGAAAGCTTTGATTTTGTGAGGTTAACGTTTGGAGCCTAGGTACCTTAGTCACGCACTATTGAGATGCTGGTGTAACTGCAAACTCGTCCTGCATGTCTACAGTACCACTTTGGATTTGACGTGTGAGAGTTGCATATTTATTTAGAACTGTTTTAGTCTTTAAGTGATAAACTGCATTATTGAATGTTTATCTGGATTTAAGTGCTTGTTTCACACAATGTTAAAAGCAATAACATTTCAGCATGATTACAGTGAGGATGTCTATAGAAATGGTTTTCAACCTATGTGTAAAAAAAAAAAGAAAGTTTTTAAGCATTGATATTTCTGAAAACACCAATAAAAGAAATCAAATATTTTGAGAAATCTGTATTTATTTAGTTATGTCTTGAATATTTAATAATACCTTTACCACCCAACAAAGGCGGCAAGCTTAGTGGTGACAGGGACTGGGGATCTAATCCACCGCTATCTGTCAGGTATTTGTATGTTCTACCCAGGGCTGCCTGGGTTTCCTCTACGTGCTCCAGTTTCCTCCCATAGTTCAAAAGTTACCATTGGCTATAGGTCAATTGGGTGTTAATTGGGCAGCAGAGGCTTGTGGGCCGAAAGGCATGTTGCCACCTGTATATCTAAATCTAAAAATTAATTAATTATTTAGCCAGTATCTCAGTACATCCTGAATTTTGGGCAGATGTTAGAGAAGGTTTATTCTCCCACCAGGTGCTGAAGTTAACAGGGACGGGAGACTTGGCGGGGGGGGGGGGGGGGTGTCTCCCTCCGAAAACGGAGAATATTTGCACGACATTTTTAAAATTCAGTTATATTTCATTTATCCTACCCCCACCTCAAACATCCACCCTCCAAAATCACTGCAACTCAACTGTATTTAGTGTAAACGCCCTGAGGTAAGTATGCAACCGTTGCAACCGTGTCTGCCTGTCCCGCATCAGACTTGTCAGCCACAAACGGGCCTGCAGCTGACGTGGACGTTTACCCCCTCCATAAATCTTTGTCCGCGAAGCCAAGCCAAAGAAGATGCTAAGTTATTATGGGAAATGAATGCGACTTATTTGTAACATCCATATGTTAGCATTTAGGTTAAACGTTCATTTCAGATTTTTTTTCTCTTATTTCTGTAACTGATTTTAAATTGTGTAGATAGAAAGTTCAGATTTATTGTCTGATTTTGTCTTTTTTTCTTGCGGGCCAGTAGTTTAAAAAAAACTGTACTCAAGAAAAGAAATGGACCAAAGAGAGAAATGTAAACAAACTGCAATACATAAAAAATATTCAGTAATAAATAATGTGCAAAGTCCTTAAATGAGTGGCAGTGGGATGTAATGTTTTGGCTTGGGAACTGAATTTCAATAAGAACTTGCAGTAAATTGTATGTACCAGTTGAGGGCAGTATTTCACAACACTGAACAAAAATGTGCCATCAGTAGGCTTGAACAATATAGGACACTTGTTATCTTCGATCAGAAGTGTTAACTGTGTCTCTTTCCACAGATAAACAAGTTCAGTTTTTATTTCAGATACCTCTCCCTCTCACTGAGGAGCTAGATTTATAAATCTAAAATAGAAATAGTAAATGCCAGACTTCTCAGCAGGTCAAGCAGTATCTGTGGAGAAGTAGTTAGCATTTTGGATCAATCACTTTGCGTCAGAACTGGGAACATTCAGCAAAAGGGTGTATTTCAAGATACAGAAGGGCGGGGTGAGTTAAGGGAATGTTTGTGATAGGATGGAGGCTAAGAAAGGGCAGCACGGTTAGTGTAGCAGTTAGTGCAATGCTCTTAGAGCACCAGCGATTGGGACTGGGGTTCGAAACCCATCCTGTCTGTAAGAAGTTTGTATGTTCTCTCTGTGTGTAGGTTTTCCCCAGGAGTTCCGGTTTCCTTTCAAAACATACCGGGGGAAGGGGAGTGGATAGGTTAATTGGATGGCATGGATCATGGGCTGAAATGGCCTGTTGCCATGCTGTATGTCTAAATTTAAAGAGGTGGACTTCACTGTTGATTTTGTGTGTGTGTGTGAGCCAGAGAATGTGAAGACTTGTCCTCAGGGTAAAAAAAAAGCTAATCTGCCTACAAGAGATGTGGGGGAGGGGATTGGGATGGAAAAAACCTGCAACTGGAAGATACAAAACATTGCAAGTGCATGAATTTTGAGATAACGAAAATGACAAGAAAGCCTCTCAGATCAAACCATATCTGAAAACTTGCATCAGAACTGACCAGGCAGGGGTTGATTTCCATGAAAAATTATTTCCTTGAAATTCTTTAAATAATGTAAGTAACTTCTTCCTCTGCATACTTGCTGATTCACTGTATGTCAATATTAACCTTGAATATATTCAATTATTTCACCTCCACCACTTTGGGCGTCATGAATCTGGTGATCTACCACCGTCAAAAGAAATCCCACTTTAGCTGTCATAAAGAGGAGCCCCTTATTCTGAAACTAATCTCTGATTTTTAGATGACTACTGTGGAAACGTCCACTCTCTGAATCATATTTGTTTTCAACAGAGCATTTCCATTCTCTTCAACTCCAATTTGCTCATTCTCTCCCAAAAGTAGTATTACATGACAATAATGGAACCTTTACCTTTGTATCAATTGCTTCAGCCCAGGATTCAGTGAGCCTCCCATCCACCCCTGATGCCAAAGTGGCTCCTCGAAGAGCAGAAAGATGCTTTAAATTAATCGGATTTGCTTGTTACGTTAAAATGCTGGTTTGACCTTGTCATCATTAATTGTGGTTATAAACACTATCTTCCATCTTTCTCCCTTCAGTAATAATATTAACTCCCTTTCAATTCCCACGGGGGATGAGAATGACCAAAGGAAATGCTCACACTTATGATCCAAGACTCTTGTATTCATGAAACAATGTTTATTTATTTGCTTAGTTGAAAAATACTTGTCCATATGTATTGTTTGTGTGTGTTTTATGTCTGGTTGTATGTCGGCATGTTTTGCGCCAAGGACTGGAGAATACTTTCGTTGGGTTGTACTTGTTCAATCAGATGGCAATAAACTTGACAATTGTTGACTGAACAGTTGCAATTTTTAAAAAAAATTGCTTCTTAACTATCCCTTCAAGCTAGTAAAAACAATGCTGGAGAAACTTAGCTAGTAAAAAGTGTATTTTATTCAGTAAAGATAAAGATACATAACCAATGTTTTGGGCTTGAGCCCGTCATCAAGGTATGAGCAAAATGTAGACAGGCATCTGAACAAAATGGTGGAGGGGGTCGGGGAGGAGCACGGTCCCACAGGCAGGAGGTAATAGAGGTAGATAAGGGAGGGAGGGCACATCAGCAAACAGGGAGGGGGATGGTTCTCTGAATGGACAGGAATGGGGGGGTGGAACATTGGAGGTGTAGCCGCGCGCTACTTGAAAGAAGACACAGTGTAGTCAGGTTAAGCTCTGAGTTTTATTAGGGCTCAGGCCCGACTTCTATACTTGCACTGTTCCCATCGTGGCCCCCCCTTGGCTGACATCACAACATGCATATCAAAAGTGGGTTTCCCAAGTGCAGGTACTTGCCTGGTTAACAATGCCCTTCTTTCCTGCATGCTGTCCATGTCTATTGGCTGCGCAGCAAGGTCAGTGCCATTTTGGGGTCGCTGCCCTTGCCATTCACTCACAGTTTAGCTTGTTGGAGCCAATGTTGCTGCACGGGCTGCTGGCCTTTGATTGCACTTACCGCCTGGAGCGCCAGCTCAATCGCCACAGCGGATGGGCTGCTACATGACCCAGCCTCCCAGAACTGGTGATATTGTCCTTGGTGCCTGGAGGCAAAGTCTCTGCAGCCTTTGGTAACCTGCCTCTTGACCAGGTGTGCTGGGTCCAGGTGTGCCAGCTGTGGCGAAGATCACTGTCTTGTCTCCGACCTCCAGCTCGAATATGGCCCCATTGTTGCGGATGACCCAGAATGGACCCTTCTATGGCCTCTGAAATGGTGGATGACATGGACCCCTGCGAATGAAAACATTCTCACAATCCTGCAGGTCTTTGGGTAGGTTGGTCCTTGATTGTCCTTGACTGGACGGTGGAATCCAGGCCAGGTTGCCGACTCTTTCCTTCAGTCTGCTGAGGAACACTGCAGAGTCGTTCTGCTGTCTTCCTGGGGATGGTACAAATTCTCCCGGGACCACCATTGGAGCTCCATAGACTAGTTCAGCCGAAGAGGAATTGAGGTCCTCCTTTGGTGTGGATGCCCAATTGCGCCCATAGTAGCTCGTCTACCCAGTTCGGTCCTTGGAGTCTGGTCATGAGCGAGGTTTTGTTGTGCCTGTGGAAGCGCTCCACTAACCCATTGGATTGTTGTGTGATGCAGCTGGGCACCTCTTGGGAATATCATCGGGGTGTACTGGGATCTGATGATATCCCCGCATGAGGTCCCTTGGAGAAGATCCTTGCCCTGTGCAGGTTAGCTGTGAAATCCTGGATGTGCAGTACAGGGTACCGATGTGGTGTTGTGGTCTCGTTGAGCCTGCAATAGTTGCTGCATAGTCTCCAGGCCTCATTGCTGCCATATGATGCTGAGCTTCTCCAGCTTCCTGAATTACTCCTTCGCCAGCTGGAGCTTCTCCGGAGGAAGGTGCCTTGCGCTTGTGTGGAGCGGTGGACCCTGGGTCAGGATGTGGTGCTGTACTCCATGTCAGGTATCACCGTGGTGAATTGGAGGTGAGCACTGCAGGGAACTTGGCCAGGACCCTGGTGTACTCATTGTCCAATCTTCATACTGAGTCCAGACGGAGTGCTGGGAGCTTGGCGTCTTTGAGGGGGAAAGTTTGAAAAGTCTTGGCATAGACCAATCTCCTTCCCTTGACGTCCACTTGCCAGCTGTGGGCATGCAGGAAGTCTGGCCCGAGGAGCAGCTGTACCACTTCAGCCAGCGTGAACACCCATGAGAAGAGGCTGCCTCCCAACTGCAGTTAGGCCTGGCGGCTACTGTAGGTCCAAATCATGCAGTTGTTGGCAGCCCTCAGCGTGGGGTCCGACTGCCTGTTCCTGGTGTTCTGTCCTAATGGGGGAAGGATACTGACCTCTGATCCTGTGTCCACAAAGAAGTGTCATCTGGACTAGTCATCCAAAAAATACAGGAGGCTGTCTTAGTTGCCAGTTATCATAGCCATTAGCGACGGCTGGCCCTGGTGTTTCCCTGAAACGTGCATGGCAGCCTGCACTGATGGGCTCTGGCACCTCATCTCTGGTGGTAGAAACACCAATTGGTCATCTGGATCACCTCCTCTGGGGCATTGCTGTTCTCTTGGCCCCAAGGACACTGAACACTCTCTATTCTGTTTCCACAGAACGTCCGCTCATGCTGTAACTTTCTGGGGGTTGCAGAAATCTGCGTCAGCCAGGAGCAGTTGGATGTCCTTGGGCAGTTGCTCCAGGAATGCCTGATCAAACATGATGCAGGGCCAGCATCTCATTCATGAGGGTTGACAGGAGCCTGTCCCCTAGCCCATCCAGGTGGAGCAGACGTGCCCCTCTCTCACATCGTGAGAGCTCGAAGATCTCAATCCGCAATTTCTTGTAGGCAATGTATACGCCTTCTGATGGGGGCTTCTGGATGAAGTTGGCCACCCGGCCTGCTGTGTCCTTGTCTAGGGCACTCACCATGTGGTAGTACCGGGTGAATTCTGCTGTGATCTGCAAGATCTGGAACTGTGCCTCAGTCTGGTCAAACCACACGCATGGGTTGATCTGTCCAGAAGATCTGGAGCTTGAGAGCGACCGCGTTGACTGCTGCCTGTTCGCTCATCGCTGGGTTTAGATGCCGTCTAAACTGTCGGGGTCACCAATTGTAACCATGCGCTACTCGAAAGAACACACACACACATAATGTAGTCAGGTTAAGCTCTGAGTTTTATTAGGGCTCAGGCCCGACTTTTATACTTGCACTGTTCCCACCATGGCCCCCCTTGGCTGACATTACAACATGCATGACAAAAGTGGGTTTTCCGCGTGCTGCCTCCTGTCTGTTGGCTGTGCAACAAGGCCAGCGCCATTTTGGGGTTGCTGGCTTTTAAACTGCCCTTGCCATTCACCTGTTGGTTCGCTTGTTGGGGCCAGTGCCACTGCACAGACTGCTGGCCTTTAGTTCCGCTCGCCACCCGGAGCGCCAGCTCAGTTGTCGTGCCGGAGGGCCGTCACAGAGGAAAGAAAACCCAGGGATGGGGAAGAGAGGGACAATGATGAGAAGGCTAGCAGAAACTGGAGTAGTCGATGTTATCTTTGTGTATTCTTGTCTTTATCTCTGCTAAATAACGTAACTGTTTGAACTGCTATGTTTCTCCAGTGTTGTGCTTTGAAATCATAGTGTCTGCAGACTTTCATGTTTTTCTCCTATGACCTATCCCTTCAATCTTTTATTTATATATTTTTTCTGTTGGAAGGTTGACTTCTACAGATGTCACTAGCTGCAATTAAGGTTAGTGTATCTCAATTGCTGTGGATAACTAGGCATTGGTGCTCAATCTTGGAAGTAGGCATGAAGCCAATACTTTCTGACTTGGGTGTTAAGAGTGTTAAATAAACACTCTGTGGAGCAGCCGGCAGATGAACAGAGGTGTGAGGAAATGTGGAGCAACTGCCAAAAGCCACATTAAAAATTGTTCGTTCACATTCATGCAATCTGGACATGTGAGAGAGTAGAAAAATTTTGGGATGATCTCAATCAGATATTAAATAAAATAACAGAAAACAATATACCAAAGAATCCAGAGATCTTTCTCCTAAGTAACATAAAAAATAAAGAATTTGGAATTGACTTGGAAGATGCACAAAAAAGATTTGTCAAGATAGCCCTAGCCGTAGCAAAAAAATGTATTATGTCAACCTGGAAATTGGAAGATAATTTGAAAATACAACAATGGTATATAGAAATGAATAAATGTATTCCATTAGAAAAAATAACATATAGTTTAAGAAATAATATTGAAATATTCGAACAAGTATGGGAGCCTTACATTAAATACAATAGCGAAAACCTACCGGGAACAAACATTACCTAAGTTGATGGAAGGAGAAGAAAAGAAAAGAATGGACTCAGTAGAATTTCTGGTGTATTTTTGTTGAATGACAACATTGTCTGACTGGCTTAATGCAACCTAGATTGTATACCTAAAATGGATGAGAGGTGGGGGGTGGGGGGGTAGCTTGGGAGGAGGGAGGGGGGGGAGAAAAAGTCACTGTATATGTGTGAAAAAGAAAAAGTGTATATCATGGCTAACGTGATTTATGGTGTGAAAAATAAAAAATTTTTTAAAAAAAATTGTTCGTTCACAGATGGGCACTTTACAGACTGAGCCAGTGTACTGCCCTTGAGAAGGCAGTGGCGAGCTGTTACCTTGAACTGCTTCAGTCCTGCCAAACAGCCCAATTCTGTGTGGTGCATTGTGTTGAAACATCTGAGGGGAATGTTTATGGTCTTGTGATGTTGAACTGATTTTGCTAATGGGCAGATAAAGATTATTTTTGTTCCCTGATTAACCAGTTGATTAATTTCACACCATGATTTGATGAGATGTCAAACTGTTATGGAAAACTAAAGGAATGCACACCGTCATCAAAGGGCATTGCTAATTTCTAATCTTCCTTGGCCTCGAATTAAAGTGGTGATTTTTTTAGGCTTATTTATTTTATAGTTGACAGAGTTGGGGTTAAATGGATTAAAAGTTATTGAATTTTGAAATGGAGAACAAACAAATGGGCAGATGCTGGAATCTGAATCAAAATCTGAAGAACTCAGCCAATCAAGCAGTGTCTGAAAGGAGAAACCGGGTCAAAGATCCTTTGTCAGAACAAAGAGAGAGCAAGATGGACTATGAAGTGGGGGTGGGGCTAAAGGGGATGTCTGATGTAGTGATATGTTGAGAGAAGTGCCTGTGCAATGTCCAGCCTACTGGGATGGGCAGGGCAAGTCAGCACAGACAATTATTTTGGTGGGGGGGGGGGGGTGGGGGGAAGAAAGCTGGTGGGATAAATGGGTGATGGCATCATGTACAAACGGTCCATCCTGAAACAAAGTGGAAGAAAAACAAGTTGTTGAAGAATTCAACATGGCTTCAGAGGCTGTACTGTGCCCAGATGAACACAGAAGTGGTATTTTTCAAGCTTAATTTGGCCCAGTTGTAACAGTGCAGTTCAGGAAGTTGCAGATGGGGGTCAGAATGGCAGTGAGGTGGTGCATTAAAATGGCTGGCCACCAGAGGCCCAGGCTCCTCTCTGGGGACTGAAACATTAGGTTTTCCTGTTTAAATAGCCTTTTGTTACCAATGTGGTTACTTGTCTGAGTGCTGATATAGTAGGGGAGCATCACATCCTGGTCAATTCCCTTTACCCTGCACACTTGTCCGGTTATTTAATCCCAAGCTTGGAGACTGGTACTAAGATACTGGACACAAGAGTTCAAGTCAAGTTTATTGTCTTATTATTCATGTTCTTCTTTGGCTTGGCTTCGCGGACGAAGATTTATGATATTAAGATATTATTCATGTACAACCCAACAAAACAGCATTCTCCACTCCTCAGTCCAAAACACACAGATGCACAACCAGACATACAGACAAACAACAGATATGCAGGACAAATATTAATTTATTCCAGTGGTTTTCAACCTTTTTCTTTCCACTTACATACTACCTTACGTAATCTCCATGCCAAAGGTGCTCTGTGTTTAGTAAGGGATTACATAAAGTGGTATGTGAGTGAGAAGGGAAGCTTGAGAATCACTGCTTTAGACCCAATTGTTATTGAAATATTTTGCTTGAGAAAAATGGTCATTGGAGTTCCTTTGGAGTTATGAAACTGTGCACATAACGAGCCAATTAGGTACAATTAAAACAGTGGTTTTCAAAATTTTTATTTCCACTCACATACTACCTTAAGTAATCCCTTACTAACACCTATGAACACCTATGGCATAGGGAGTACTTAAAGTGGTATGTGAGTGGAAAAGAAAAAGTTGGAAAACCACTGATCTATACAAATAAATAAGTATTGTTTCATGAATATGGGAGTCTCTGATACCTCCATTGGAATTCTGTACTGAAAATGGGAATTGAGTTGATCAACATGGATACCAGTAAACTTCCAGGAGTATGTCTTGAGACACACAAGAGGCAGCAGACACTGGAATCTGAAGCCAAACACAATCTGCTGAAGGAACTCAACAGGTCAAGCAATGTTAGTGGGAGAGAAAGAACGGTTGATGTTTCAGGCTGGAACCCACATGATAATGACTAGTAACTCCAGTAATGTGGTGGGCCCTTCATTAGTCACTGACCAGATTGACCTGCCAAGCTGTCCACTACTGGCATTGTCAATTGTATCCCATCTCGTGAATTTAAAAGAATATATTTTCCCAGTTTCAGTGGGGATTCTGGTTGTTCCTGTTCCACATGTGTTAGACAGAAGCTCTTCAGCGCTTGACGTCCTGCTTTGCGGAAACTGCCAAAATGTTTGGCCTGGAAGTCAGCCTGAAGAAAACTGAGGTCCTCCATCAGCCAGCTCCCCACCATGACTACCAGCCCCCCCACATCTCCATCGGGCACACAAAACTCAAAACGGTCAACCAGTTTACCTATCTCGGCTGCACCATTTCATCAGATGCAAGGATCGACAATGAGATAGACAACAGACTCGCCAAGGCAAATAGTGCCTTTGGAAGACTACACAAAAGAGTCTGGAAAAACAACCAAATGAAAAACCTCACAAAGATAAGCGTATACAGAGCCGTTGTCATACCCACACTCCTGTTCGGCTCCGAATCATGGGTCCTCTACCGGCATCACCTACGGCTCCTAGAACGCTTCCACCAGCGTTGTCTCCGCTCCATCCTCAACATCCATTGGAGCGCTTTCATCCCTAACGTTGAAGTACTCGAGATGGCAGAGGTCGACAGCATCGAGTCCACGTTGCTGAAGATCCAGCTGCGCTGGATGGGTCACGTCTCCAGAATGGAGGACCATTGCCTTCCCAAGATCGTGTTATATGGCGAGCTCTCCACTGGCCACCGTGACAGAGGTGCACCAAAGAAAAGGTACAAGGACTGCCTAAAGAAATCTCTTGGTGCCTGCCACATTGACCACCGCCAGTGGGCTGATATCGCATCAAACCGTGCATCTTGGCGCCTCACAGTTTGGCGGGCAGCAACCTCCTTTGAAGAAGACCGCAGAGCTCACCTCACTGACAAAAGGCAAAGAAGGAAAAACCCAACACCCAACCCCAACCAACCAATTTTCCCCTGCAGCTGCTGCAACCGTGTCTGCCTGTCCCGCATCGGACTTGTCAGCCACAAACGAGCCTGCAGCTGACGTGGACTTTTACCCCCTCCATAAATCTTCGTCCGCGAAGCCAAGCCAAAAGAAGAGACAGAAGTAGAAAAGTTATAACAAGTTTCCCACAGCACTTTTGCCAATTAGCTGATTGGAAGTGGAATTGAATCTGGGTAACTGAACTCCTTGGAGATCCAGGCTACATCAAGATTTCCTTCCAACCAACATCACAATCTCCATCAGTACCAGAGAACCACAGGTCTGTGTTCTTGGCTCTACTCACTTTACACATATGACTGTGTAGCTCAGTATGACAGTACAAATTTGCTGACGATACCATGTTAGTGGGTTGTATAAAGTAAGGGGATAAGTTAGCAGAGAGGTTGAATGCTTCAATATCAACCTTGCGCTCAATGTCACCAAAACTAAGGAGCTGATTATTGACCAGCAAACAATCCAGGGATCATTGGGGGATGAGAGGGTGAGCAAATCTAGGTTATTTGGAGTCACTATCTCGAAGGATCTTTCTTGGAGCCAACACACCAATAGCATCGTGAAGAAAGCACAACAGCGCCTCTACTTCCTTCGGAGACACCAGAAACACTGGCAAATTTCTACAGATGTGTGGTGGAAAGTAGTTTCTGCGTCGCGGTCTGGTATGGGAACACCAATACCCCTGAGCATAAAGCCCTCCAAAAGGCAGTGGACATAGACCAGGACATCACAGACAAAACGCTTCCCACCATTGAGAACATCTACGGGAGATACTGCCATCAGAGGGCAGCAGCAATCATCAAAGACCCACACCACTCAGCTCTGTTCTCACTGCTGCCATCAGGAAAGAGGTATAGGTGTCACAAGACTCGCATCACCAGGTTCAGGAACATTTGCTACCCATCCACAATCAGTCTCCTCAATGACAAACTCAATCAGAGACCTATTTAAGGACTCTTACTTGTGAACTTTATTGATTTTCTTTTGTTCTCTCTGTATTGCACAGTCAGGTTGTTTACATTTGTTATCTATTTACAGTTCTTATATGTTTACATGTTTGCGGTGTGTACAGTTTATTTTTTGCATAACTCATTAATGATAATTCTGCCTCACCAGCAGGAAAAAGGAATCTCTGGGTTGTATATGATGCCATGCATGTACTCTGACAATAAATCTGAAATCTGAAACTTGATTACTCGGTGTTAATACACCGAGCCTGCTTAAGAGCCAAATTCTACAAATTAGAATTTATGGTTGTAAAACTAAAAATGCTGAGCAGATGAATCTTATAATCAATGGGCAGGGTTACCATTTACAGCACAAAAACAGGCCAGTTCAGCCAGCCTAGTCCATGTTGAACAATTTCTCCCACCTGGTCCCACTGGCCCTCATTCAGCCCATAACCCTCCACACCTCTCCCATCCATATACCTATCCAACTTTTCCTTTAACATTAACATTCATCTTGCTTCTACCACCTTTGCCGGAAGTTCATTCCATACCCCCACCACCCGCTGTGTGAAGAAATTCCCCCTCATGTTTACCCTAAACTTTTCCCTTTTACTCCCAATCCATACCCTCTTGTTTGAATCTCCCCCATTCTCAATGGAAAAAGTCTGTCCACATTGACTCTATCTGTTCCCCTTATACTTTTGAATACCTCTATCAAATCACCCCTCCACCGTCCATGCTCCAGGGAATAAAGTCCCAGCCTTCTCAACCTTTCATTGTAACTCAAACCCTGAAACTTCGGCAACATTTTCATAAACCTTCTCTACACACTCGCTCTATTCGGTTTATATCCTTCTTGTAATTCTGCGACCAAAACTGCACACAGTATTCCAAATTTGGCCTCACCAATGTCTTTTACAACTTCAGCATAACATCCCAACTCTTGTATTCAATACTCTGATTTATGAAAGCCAACATACCAAATGCCTTATTCATCACCCCACCTACAAGTGATTTAACTTTCAGGGAATTATGTACCATGACTCCTAAATCCCTTAATTGTCTACCATATAACATACATGACCTGTTTTGATTAGTCCTACCAAAATGTAGCACCTCACTTTTATAAACTCCATCTGCCATCTTTCAGCCCACTCTTCTAACTGTCCTATATCACCCTGTAAACTTTGATAATCTTCCTCACTGTCCACAACACCGCCAACCTTTGTATCATCTGCAAATTTACTAATCCAATTTGCCACCCTATCACCTAGATCGTTAATATATATATATATGTGACAAACAGCAGTGGACCCAGTACCGATCCCTGAGGTACTCCACTCATCACCAGTCTCCAATTCAACAAACAATTTTTCACCACTACTCTCTGGCATCTCCCATCCAACCATTGTTGAATCCATTTCACTACTTCATCATTAATACCCATGTGGTGGTACACAACTGGCCTACTGCAGGGGGAAACCTCTGTACCTGCAGGAGTGTAAGGGGACAGGACAACACCTGGCTGGTTGTCAATCAGTCAGACTGAATGGATCAAGCCCCACCTGGTCGGGTGTCAATCACCCAATAAGCTTGCGCCAGCCTCCCGATGCCTCATTCAGAGTTGCTGCAGCCACAGCCAGCCTGTTTCTGTGGAAGTCTTTGTGGATTAAAGCCAGTTGTACAGTCTTTATCTTTGTGTGTGTCTGATTCTGGCTAACAGTGCACCACAACCTAATACTTCTACCTTCCTTACTAACCTCTTATGGGGAACCTTGTCAAAAGCCTTACTAAAGTCCAAATAGACAACCTTTTTTGTAACCTCCTGGAAAAACTCTGTAAGATTTGGTAAACATGATCTGCCCCATACAAAACCATGCTGACTACTCCGAATCAATCCTTGTCCTTCCAAATAGTTGTATATATCATCTTTAAGAACCTTTCCCATTAATTTACCCACCACCGACATCAGACTTACAGGCCTATAATTACCAGGTTTACTTTTGGATCCATTTTAGAACAGCGGAACAACATGAGCCTCTGGCACCCCCGTGGCCAACGACATTTTAAATATTTCTCTCAACACTTCCACTATTTGTTCACTAACCTCCCTCAGGGTCCCAGGAAATAGTTTGCCATTAATCCTTTTATTGTCCATGAGCTCCATATTTCTTTACTTCATCTGGCTCAATATTCTTTTCCTTAGTGAATACTAAAAAAAAATCATTTAAATTTTCTCCCATATCTTCTGACTTCTCATGGACCCTGATCTTCAAGGGGCCCAATTTTATCCCTCACTATTCTTTTACTTTTAATGTACCTATAGAAACCCTTTGGATTTATTTTTACTTTGCCTGCCAAAGCAACTTCATATCTCCTTTTAGCCTTTCTAATTTCTTTCTTAAGATTAAAAAAAAATTAAAAAAATTTATGGACACTGTGATACGTTGTTGGTCAGAAGCAAACACTCAAAACCAAAAGACTGTACAACAGGCTTTATTCGACGTAAAACTCCTTAGAGCCAGCTGCGAGAGTGTGCTGCTACGAGCTCTGGGAGTGACTTCGAAGGGACGGGTCAGGCTTGTATCCCAGGGGGTGATTGACACCTGACTGGGTGGGGCTTGGTCCATTCAGCCGGCCAGGTGTTGTCTTGTCCCCATGCTCTTCTGCAGGAACAGAGGTTGCCCACTACAGTAGGCCAGTGGTGTACCACCACAGACACTACAACTGAAGAAGGCAACAGGAAACCACTTCAGTATTTTTCCCTTGTATAATCGTGAACTCAGCATTGACTATGATCTCAGCTCAAAGGCAGAGCCTTCACCGAAGGAGAAGAGCCAACTACAATTCGGAGAGTCAGAGCTCATGATGGATGGAGAGACGTGATCACCAATGCCGAATGGCAATGGCTAATGATTATGACTGCATTATCAGAAACATTTTATTGGCTGCAAAGCACTTTGGAATGTCCTGGTGAGGGTATGAAAGGTTTCTTGTACAGCTTTTGCTAGTTCTGCATGTTGTGTATGCACTCACACAATTAAGACTTGGAGACGTGATGTTTTCTCATCCTTTACTTCTTTTAGACTAATGTGTCTACTGACACACAGGGTTATATATTTGGAGGGGTGATATCATGATGTGGGCATCATGATGTCCAGCAGAGGGCAGGCTTACACCTAACTCTCTTACCACCCCTCCCCCCATTCCAATAAATGCTGATATGAGCCCCTTCAAACTAATAAGATTACATCAGGCCCAGGACTCCAAGTGAGAATTAGAATACATCTCATGAGTAATTATAATTATAAAAGGGAAGGCATTTAATAATAATCAGGGCACATAGTCCTTAAAGCATTCAGGTGGTCTTTCTTTTTTGGACCGACCGCCTCGGCGTGGTTTGCTGTACTGCTCTTTGCTCAGGACCCGTAGATATTTGGGACAATGGTCAAGTGGCTGCGACTACCCGTCTTCGCTGCCCTCCTGGCTGCGTGTCTCAGTTACTGGCTTCTCACTGGACTCTTCAGCTCCACAACTGTCTCTGCCCTACTCCCCTCACTTGGCCTGAGGGGTGAGATGGTCAGGGCAGGCCATGGCAGGTCTGGTTCCACCTCCTCCAGTTCATGAGGCAGTTCATGGACCTTAGTGTCAGCCAATGCTTGTGATTGGTCAATGTGTCACTTTCAAAATCTGTCCCCCACTAGAACAGAGAATGGGCAGGGGCTCCCTTTTTATAAGATTACTCCTACCACCCATGAGTCTTGTACCGAAACTCTCTCGCCCACTTCCAATGTTCTAGGTGAAGTTTGTGGCGATGCTGTTTTTGCAATCGGAGACCCAGATCTGGATGAACTGTGTGCAGCCAAACGTTGGTTCTGCTAGGATGTGTTTTGTGGTAGAATGTGGCGTGTTTCTGTATCCCAATAGGAAATCTATGATTTTGTGTGTCCAGGAGGCATTTAGAAGTTTCATGGTTTTCATTGCGTTTTCGAATGTTTCTACAAAACGTTCTGCCTCTCCATTAGTACTTGGATGATAGGGGGCAGAAAAAATATGTCTGATATTGTTGTCATGCATAAATATTTTTAAAAGTTCAGATGTAAATTGAGGCCCATTGTCCGTAACTAATTCATGAAGCAATCCGTAAGTGGCAAAGGTAGCTCGTAGATAGTCAATTGTGGGATCAGCTTAGGTGTTTTTCATCTGTGAAACTACTGGCCATTTGGAGTGTGTGTCCACTGCTATTAGGAAAGTCTCACCCATGAATGGTCCAGCGAAGTCTACATGAATCTGATGCCAGAGTTTGGATGGTCATTTACATGGGTTAGCTTCGGCTTGCGGCATTTTTTGGCTGCATTGACTGACATACTTTTCATTCGCTTACTGTTGTTTTAATGTATCCATCTATGGAGGGCCACCAGACATGCATTCAGGCCAGTGCCTTCTTTCGTACCATTCCTGGAGGGTTGTGGTGCAGTTCTGATAGCGTGGTAGTTTGCCATTTGACTGGAATAATTGTATGGGTATCCTACAGTAAACATCTTCTTTGACTGATAGTTCATGGCGGCGTGTGTGGGAAGGTTTTTGATCTTCTGGATGACTTCAGATTTGGGCCACCTATTAATGATGAAGTTTAAGATCTTGCTTTATGTTGCCTCTTTTTGGGTTTCCTTTTCGATCATCTGGGCTGTAATGGGCAGTTGTTTTGTTTTTTTTTTTATTTTTATTTTTCACACTATGAACCATACTGACCAAAATACACACAAACATTTCCCTCTTAAATATACACAGTGTCATTTTCTCGCCTTTCCCCCCCCCTCCCTTCCCTCCCTCCTTCCCACCCCCCTCCCCACCCACTCAACGTTCAATATATACGATACATTAAACCTAATGGCAGTTGTTGAAGTTGTTCTTGGTTGATGGCTGCTACCACTCAAGGTTTTATATATATATATATATATATATGGAAGGGTGACATCATGACGTGGGCATCATGATGTCCAGCAGAGGACAGGCTTATACCCAACACTGCAGAAAGGAGATTATTTTGGAAAATGTTTGGTTAAGTGAAATTTTGTAAATTGAAGAAGTTGGATGAAATTCATTCTCAGTATTTTGATGGAATGTTCCAATGGACAAAAAATCCACTTCAATGAAAAAGTGAGTTGTATATCAAATGCACATAGCCCCATTGTGTTAAAGACATTATAGCCAAATTTGTTCAGAAGTTGAGTAAATAGCTATAAATATAAGTTTGATTTCTAGCCTTTTGTCTGTCTTTGCCTTTCTCGTTGGCAAGAAGACAAGTAGACCTATTATTCACAAGATTATTAATTCGAACAGTTGATTTTGTGAAGACACCACCAAAGCTGGCCTTGTTCCATTTGGAGTAGAGATAATGAAATGTATTTTAAATTTAAATTTACACACACAGCACGGTAAACAGGCCATTTTGACCCACGAGTCCGTGCCACCCAATTTAAATCCAATTAACCTATACCCCCAGTACATTTTGAACAGTGGGAGGAAACTGAAGCACCCAGAGTAAACCCATGCAGACATGGGGAGAACGTACAAACTCCTTACAGACAGTGCGGGATTCAAATTCCAGTCCCAATTGCTGGCGCTGTAAAGGCGTCGTGCTAACTGCTTCAACTAAACTTTTCAGTCAGGGAAGAGTAAGTAATTAGATGATAAAGGTCTGAGGAGACATGAGAATATTTTAGCTTTTTTGAATTTACTTCCAGATCAACAATATTATTCAAAGGGTGACTGACTATGCTAGTGTAGGAATTTTAGACAGAAAGCAGTGGAGCAGGACAAAGTGGAAAAGTACAGCAGGGAACTGGCTCAAGCATGATGAATTCATTAGTCACTTTCTCTGAAACCAAATGGTAATAAGTGTGGGATGGTCATTTTTTTAAAGCTGATTTCCAATCATTGTTAAAAGTTCCAAGAAAAACAGCTCCACTCTCAGTGCTTTTAATGCCGTGCTCTTCTAGAGTTATAGAAAACTGCCTAGGTGCAATGCTGCTCAATATTTAATAATGAGCATGACCCATTTTGTTGATTTCCAGCTCACAGAAAGATTGTTTCATTGTCTGCAATTAGCTGAAACATGGCACATTACAAGATTAACAGATAAATGGACGCCTATCTCGATTGCTTAATCTTCTGTAGAAGTATTTTTATTTATTGCTTCTAAAATAGCAGAAGTCTATGTCAATAGGCAGATGGGGGAAGTAAGACTGATGAGGAGGAACAATTGTGGAGCACATGATTGAAATTTCCAAATATCCTTCGCAACTATGGGTCAGCTTCTAAATTTTCTCTTTATTTTTTCTAAATCTTATTACTATACGGAGAGGCTAGGAATTATTTAAATCAAAAACAATTTGTCTGGATTAGAAATGGCTCGATGCTGGTTTTAACCAGGGTTAAACCAACAGCGGGAGACGAACTGGAGGCTGAACAGTCAGCCCCTGCTGGTGGCTACACAGATTGTGGTCGAATAAGAGGAAGTCAAATGGAAAATTCCCTGAACCATGACTAATCAAATTGCACAGTATTTAAAGGGGGAGCAAAATACCATCTGCTGGAAGAACTCGATGGAGTCGAGCAGCATCAGATGGAAAGAAAGAGTGGTCAATATTTTGGGCTGCAGCCCTTCATCAAGAGACCAGTTTTGATGAAGGTTTTGGGCTCAAAGCACTAACTATTTTTTTCCCACTGAGAATTAGTTTATTGTCATACTTATTGTTCAATATACAACATGAACAGCACAAATAGTACAATGCCGTTACAGCGCAAACACCAGGGTTCACATCTACCACTGTCTGTGAGGATTTTGTACGTTGACCCTGGGCTTCCTTCGAGCACCATGGTTTCTTCCCACCCTTCAAAACCTACGGGGGTTGTAGGTCAATTCGGCAGCACTTGCTAGTGGGCCGTAAGGGACTGTTACCATGCTGTAGTTCTAAAAATTCTTGTTTGCTGCAGCTGAACAGACACTTTGCAAAACAAAACTTTAAAATAAACAACTATGACAGTATACTTCATTAAATTAAAAAGATGCTGCTTGACCTCCCGAGTTCCTCCAACATATTGTTTCTTGGACAATATTCCAGCGTTACAGTCTCTTGTGTTTCCATTTGAAGGTGGAGGTTGCATGACTAATTGTGCCTAAAGCAGATAACTCATTATATAATTAAACATTGTAGGCTGTTCCATTCCTATTCAGTATAGGACGACTTTTTCCCGGAACAGACCATTCATTTTAATAGACAGAGATGATAAAAGCAGCTTCTGTATGAATAGATTTGCCAAACAGTTTTGATCCATTTGCTCTAAACCAATTGCATTGTATGACTAAATAAAACCAGAGTTAATATAATATACAGTTGTAATGCACTAGTTCATTGCAAAGTGCTTTTGTTCTTCACTGACGTAAAGGATGAATCATCATATCTCGAGGTTGGAAGTGAAATAGATAAATAAGCACCCACTATACATTAATTTTATTGATTAAATGTGCATTTTGCTTCCTGTTGAATAGTATTACGGTAAAATGGTAAATCATATCAGTCCTTGATGCCAAATTTAGATGTACGTTCTTTAAAGACAGTCTTGTTTCCTGCTCGTCATTGTAATTTTATACCAGAAATCAGGAGGTTGGAATGTAATTTAATTGAAACACTAATTCCTCTTTGTGAATTTCCAGTATAGAAGCAACAGATATTTTAGTGCTTAAGTTGTCTTCTCAGAATGAATAGGCAGAGAAAGATGCACACAGCATCTTTAGCTGCTCTCGTCGGGGAAAAGATACCAGAGTATCAGAGGTTCTTTCCATGGGCAGTGAGAATGCTGAACGACCAAAGGAACTGTTCACACTAATCATTCAAGACTACCATATTTATGAAACAATATTTATTTATGTGTAGAGATGAAATATTTGCCCTGCATATGTATTATTTGTCTGTATGTGCCGCGTATTCTTGCACTGAGAACCTGAGAACACTGTTTTGATGTGTTGTACAATCAGATGACAATAAACTTGTCTTCACTTGAGTAAACATCTACAGTCTGGCATCCAGAGGTACTTCACAGGTCAAAGACAATGGACTGAGAAAAACAGTGATGGCTGCAGCAAAATCTGGTGATACTTGGAAAAAAAGGATCTGTCAGTACATCTGCATACATCTTTGAACGAAGCAAAGAAGATAGCGAAGAGAGCTGAAGTACGAAAGGAAGGAGTACACAGTGAACCTTCACAAGACTTTGGTTCAACCACAATTCAAATGTGGTGTCTGACTTTGCACGAAGACACAGGATTCCAAGGAGGAAGGACTTTAAATTACATTGAAGTATTTGAGGTTATTTTATTTGAGAGGGGAAAATATTTCAAGTTAAAGCTTTTTCATCAGAATCAATTAATTCGTGACCTGAAACATTAATTCTGTTTCTGCCACCACAGGAAATGCTGACTTTCTAAGTAGTTCAATCCTTTTGTTTCCTTTTCAGTGGTTTTCAAACTTTTTTCTTTCCACTCACATACCACTTTAAGTAATCTCTAATCACAGAGCACCTATGGTGTAGAGATTACTTAAGGTGGTTTGTAATATCATACCAAACCTCCACAAACTCCTGAGGAAGGAGAGACACTGACATTGGGTTCAGGAAAGATCCTCCGAGAGAGTGACTCCCAAGAACTTAAATTTGTTCATCCTTCAGATTCATGAAAACAATCTAGCTTTAAACAGTAAAATACAAAATAGATTCTGGCTGGGTTAAGGAAAATGTGAATGCATCAAAATTAAGAGCCTGAATATTTATTACATAACTACAGTCAAAACAAGCCAAGCTTGCCCTCTATCTTGTTGAAATACAACAAAGGCGAGGCAAGATAACAGCTCATCTATTTGTTCAGGTTCTGTGGCAGATTGGTTGCATGTTAAAATTTGTTTTTCATCCAAAGCTAGCGAATAACAGCATTAATGTAGTAATGTGCAAGTTTACAAAAAGATCCAGCAGCAAATAAGGCAACTTATTAAATCAATAATGTTTAACACTCTGTTGCAATGTGAAATCATTTACAGAAATAATGAAAAAGTAACAATCAACATTCATGTTATAAATTACTCTTGTCAATGTGTCCACAAATTTTGATTCTGTCTAAAAATCAATTTAATTACAATAAGACTCTTGGTTTAAAAAAAATAAATTGAATTGAAATCATTTGGAATTATTCTTAACAACTCTGCACCATTGTGAAACTAATGTAGTGCAGTCCTGTCTAGAAACCAAATTTTGAACACTTCCCAACAAGGGTATTTGGGATTTAACAATGCCACATAAATTAATTGTTCCAGAAATCTTGAGTCAGTTCTATACTTTAGTATTAGTGTATCAATTACCACTTCTAAGTCCAATTATGAACTTGTGCAAGACATCTCTACCCAGTACATTTTGAATGTGCAACTCCCTATAAAAAGGAGTTAATTCAACAGCAAATTTAAAAGTATTTCCTTTCAATAGCTCACAATTGAAAGGCCAAGTCCTGTCAATCAGTGAAAAATCTGTTTCAAACAACTTCCTGTCACTTAATAAACCTTTCTTTTCGCACGACGAATGAGTATAGCAAGCCATGGTAAGCTGTTTAACAGATCTACTGTTTCCACACACCAATAGTTTTTAACAACATTGGTTGCACACATTACAAAATGTTAATAAACTAAGAATGGATAATGTCACTATTCTAAACAGATTACAAAGTTCTTGGTGTCATCGTGCTTCACGCCTCCATCTGTGTGCCAAGATCTCATGGAATTATGAAGTCAATCGGGGGAGCTAACAGTGGGCAATGTTTATCCTTCAGGCAACATCACTGAAACAAAGTGAACCTTGTCACATTTTTGGACATAGGAACTTGCCAAATCTATATGAGCTGTGGACAAACTTTCAAAGTACTTCAATGCAGTTAGAACCATAGAACATTACAGCACAGAAACAGAACCCCACGGCTCTTCTCATCTGGGCCAAACTATTTTTTTGTTCCACTGACCTGCACCCAGTCCATAGCCCTCCATACCTCTCCCATCCATATACCTGTCCAAATTCTTCTTAAAATGTTAAAATTGAGCCCACATTCACCATTTCAGCTGCCAGCTCATTCCACACTCCCACCACTCTCTATGTGAAGAAGTTCCGCCTCATGTTCCCCCGAAAAGTTTCCCTTATCACTCTTAACCCATGTCCTCTGGTTTGTATCTCACCTACCCTCAGTGGAAAAAGCCTACCTGCAATTACTCTGTCTGTCCCCCTTACAATTTTAAATACCTCTATCAAATCCCCCTCATTCTTCTATGCTCCAGGGAATAAAGTCTGAACCTGTTTAAACTTTCCCTGTAACTGAGTTCCTGAAGTCCAAGCAACATCCTATCTTTCTATCTTATTGATAGCTTTCCTGTAGTTAGGTGACCAAAACTGCACACAATACTCCAAATTTGGCCTCACCAATGTCCTATACAGCTTTTCCATAATGTCCCAACTCCTCTACTCAATCCTTTGATTTATGAAGGTGAATATGCCAAAAGCTCTCTTTATAACCCTATCCACCTGTGATGCCATGGCCTTACTCAAGAATCAGTGAATATCAACTACATTCTATCCTATATTAAATCTTAATAACATTAGCTCCATTTCTGAATTTACTAAAGTCCATGGATCCAATTTATCGCATTATCATCCAGATCATTGATATAAATGACAAACAACAATGGTCCCAATACTGATCCCTGAGGCACTCGACTAGTCACAGGTCTCCAGTCTGAGAAGCAACCATCCACCATTACTCTCTGGCTTCTCCCATCCAGCCATTGTCGAATCCATTTCACTACTTCACCATGAATACATAGTGTCTAAATCTTCCTGACAAATCTCGCATGTGAGACCTTGTCAAAGGCCTTACTAAATTTCACGTAGACAACATCCACAGCCTTTCCTTTGTCAGCTTTCCATTTATAGAGGTTACAAGGTGGCTGACAGAACCAGGTAGTAGCACCAACTTCCCGGTGCTTCCAACAAATATGCCGACAGTCGCCTCTACCACATCCTCAACCACCACGATTCCAACTTGGTCAACGGAAGGAATTCTGTTGCAAGCCAAAAGCCTGGACGTGTCATCAGGGCTGCCATTGCTGCTCCAACTCAGTTATCTTTGATTGATAAGGCGCTGGTGCTTTACAAGGCACAGTAAGCAGTGGTTCCAGTTCCATTTCCTCCTGTTTAGGGGAAGAAGCCAATCCTTCTATCTTCAATGCAGAGATTGTGGACATAACAAGGTCGGCATGATCCACCAACTGATCGAGGGTGGATTTTCGAAAGACACTCTTGAACACTGTTCCCTCTAAACTGTGAGCATGTGTGCACGCGCACACGCATTTTGCATCCAGTGCGCAAAGAAAATTAATGTGCGCATAAAAGATGAGGTACCTAAAGTAAGGTAGTAATTAATAATTATATTGAAATTGAAACGGAATGCAATCATACTTGTATTTTATATTAAAACATGCCAATACAGTTTTATTAGTCGAAATGACCTGGAAACCATTCCAAGCGGACAGCTGCTCAAGCGTTCAGTGCGCACTACCTTCGTCACAGGGGGAAAAAAAATTTGCGCAACATAAGATTTTTGCGCACGCTGATTACTAAAAATTAGACGGAACGTTGCACTTGAACACGACGAGGTAAACATCGAAAGAACCTCTGTTTCCAAAAATCACCTTCGACAGGGTCAGTTCCAGCTGGCCTGCGCCACCTCCTCAACATATCACCTAGGCTGTCATCAGCTAGTAATTGGACAACACGAGTCTCCCTAGATGGCTGAGTACGCCACAGAGTAGCTGCCTTAAACATGTCGTATGGGAGATGACCATCCGGATCCACTAGGACATCCTCCATTTCACAGACAATCTGCTCTGGAAGATTCCACAAGTGAACCGTACTTCCCCTTCTGACTTGTCACTCCAAGGGCAGAGAAACGTGCTTCAAGAATCGTGAGCCATGCTGGTGCATGGGGTTTAATGTCATCACTATCCATTTTAAATGAGAACTCACAGGGTCACCACTTGTAACAGCACTGATTTACCACAGCTTTCAGCACACTGTGAAGATGACTCCCTTATTATTCACTCGAAACAACATTACGTTCTTCAACTCCCCAAAGACCACCCAGCTAATCTCCTCTGACCTTCTCATTGGTTCACTGTTACACGGGTGATCCTGACACTCTCACTCTTCTCCTGCATCTGAGATTCATCACCCATATACTGACACTTAATATGCCCGCCCATGCATGCTATTATTCCCCCTGAAGAGGGAATATAGGGAGTTAGGAAAGAAGTTAAAAATCAGGACCTCAAGAGTGGTAAACTTGGGACTGTTGCTTGTGCCACATGCTAGAGAGGGTAGGAATAGGCAGATGAATGCGTGGTTGAAGGGATGATGCAGAGGGCAGGGGGTTCTTATATACGGATTATTTGGATCTCTTCTGTTGAAGGTCTGACCTGTCCAAAAAGGACGGGTTGCACCTGAACTAGAGAGGGATCAATATCCTGGTGGGCAAGTTTGCTAGAGCTGTTGGGGAGGGTTTAAACTAGTTTGGCGGGGGAAGTAGGAAACAGAATGAGAATCCAGAAAATAAAGGTCAAAAGGCATAATGCTACGTGTCCTGTGTTTTTGAGGAAGGACAGGCAGGACAAAACAGAAATGTAGGGACTTAGAAGGTTTAAAATGTGTCTATTTCAATGCCAGGAATATTAGAAATGAAGGGGATGAACTCAGAGCATGGATCAATACGTGGAGCTATGATGTTGTATCCGCTACAGAGATTTGACTGGAGGAAGGGCAGGGTTGGCTGATGGAGGTACTGGGGTTTAGGTGTTTTACAAGGAATAGGACAGGAGTTGGTGGAAGTAGCATTACTGGTCAGGGGTATAGAATGGGAGGATGCTGCTGTGGGAGTGTCCACTGGGTGGAAGTCAGATAGGAAGGGAGCAATCACTGTACAAGGATTTGCCTATGCCCCCCCCCCCCCCCAAATAGCCCTCGGGAAACCAAGGAGCAGATAAGCAGGCAGATTTTGGAATGGTGCAGGAAAAACAGGGTTGTTGTTATGGGTGACTTCAACTTCCCTAATATTGACTGGCACCTCCTGACTGCCAAGAGGGATATAGGGGACTGGATTTGTCAGGTGTGTTCGGGAAGGATTCCTGATACAGTATGTGGACCAGCTGACAAGAGGAGAGGCCATACCAGATCTAAATCTGGGTAATGAACCTGGTCAGGTGGTGAGGTAATGAACCTCTCGATGGATGAGCATTTTGGCGAGAGTGACTACAACTCCTTGAACTTTAACGCAGTTATGGCTAAAGATAAAAAGCAGACAAAATGGGAAAGGGTTTAATTGGGGAAGGGATCATTGCGATGGTATGAGGCAGGAACTAACAAGAGTAAATTGGAAATAGATGTTCAAAGGTGAAAGTGCAGAACTAATAAACATGGAGGAAGTTTAGAGACACTTGTGCTAGGTTATTGATAGGTTTGTCCCACTGGGACAGGGAAAAGATGGTAAGAGAAAGGAACCGTGGTTGACGAAACAGACAAGGCAGCTAGTCAAGAGAAAGAAAGAAAGATATGTTAGATATAGGAAGCAGGAAACAGGAAGGGCTCATGAAAAGTATATGGTAGCCAGGAAGGAGCTTAAGAAAGGACTTAGGAGAGCACAAAGAGGGCATGAGAAGGCCTTGGCATGTAGGATTAAATAGAAACCTAAGGCACTCTAGGCATATGTGAAGAACAGAAAGGTGACGAGAATGAAGGTGAGGCTCTTGAATATCTCGCATAGTGTCGGGATACTTAAGAGCCTGATATCTGTTAGAAAAAACTGTTCTTGAACCAAAAGGCACATAGAAATGTAACAGCAGAGAGGGTAGTCTTTGCCTGTTATTTTTATCTTTGTAGAAAAATTCAATCACTCCTATCCATAACCCCTCAAACTAGTTTCCCTCAGGCCTATCTCATTCCCTTTTCAAGCACATATTGCAGATTTATTTTATTGTCAGAGTACATACATGACATCACCTACAACCCTGAAATTCTTTTTTTCTGTAGGCAAGCAAGAATTATAACTAATTGGTTGTGCAAAAAGAAAATGTATACATCGTAAACATGTAAACAAAGAATTGCAAACAGACAACGAATACAAATAAGTTGACAGAGAGAATAAAAAAGAAAGTTAACCAAGTGCAAAAGTAAGAGTCCTTAAATGAATCCCTGATTGAGTTTGCTATTGAGGAGTCTGATGGTGGAGGGGTAGCAGCTGTTCCTGAACCTGGTGGTGCGAGTCTTGTGGCCCCTTTACCTCTGTCCTGATGGCAGCAGCGAGAACAGAGCATGTGCTGGGTGATGTGGGTCTTGCTGCTGCCCTCCGACACCAGCGTTCCCTGTAGATGTACTCAATAAGGGGGAGGGTTTTGCCTGTGATGTCCTGGACTGTGTCCACCACCTTTTGTAGGGCTTTATGCTCAGGGGTATTTGTGTCCCCATACCAAACCATGACACAACCAGTCAGCACACTTTCCACCACAACTCTGCATAAATTTGCCAGAGTTTCTGGTGACATAACAATCCTCCGCAAACTCCTGAGGAAGTAGAGGCAATGGCGTGCTTTCTTCATGATGCCATTGGGGTGTTGGTTCCAGGAAAGATCCTCAGAATTAGTTACTCCAAAGAGCTTAAATTTGCTCACTGTCTCCACCCCTGATCCCCCAATGATCACTGGATTAAATGCGTCTAGCTTTCCCTTCTAGAAGTCAACAATCAGCTCCTTAGTTTTAGTGACATTAGGTTGTTGTTGGTGCACCATTCAGCCAAGTTTTGATACTATTTCCACTGTCCTTTATGCAATGGGTTCAAAATCGGAACTATTCCACATGATTTTTTTCCTACATTTTTATGATCTCTTTTGTCCAAAACGTGAAATATCCAAAGACCAGTCTTTATAATCCATGGAACTAGCTTTTCCCTTTAATCCTATCTAAGCTGGTCATGATTTTGCACATCTCTTCCAAATTTTCTCTCAGCCTTCCTACTCCAGGGAGAACCACAGCCATGGTCCAGGCAGAAGGTCCTCACTCAGGAAGCATTCTAGCAAATCGAATGACCTGTTTGTGTGCTGTAACCAATATGTTATTCTATATTCATTCATTCTCCTGTAAGAAGCTTTACAAAGAACCTCATCATTCTTTTAGTAGGTATCCTTATTTTTCTTTCCTGCTATTATGTGACGAGTATTGAATGTATAGTAGTCAAGTCAAGTTTATTGTCATTTGATTGCACAAGCACAACCTGATGAGACATCGTTTTCCGGACCTTGGTGCAAAACACACAGACACATGACCAATTATAATACACATACAGACAATAAATACATATACAGGACAAGTATTCATATATAAAAATAAACATTGTTTTGTAAACATGAAAGACTCGGATAGTTAGTGCGAGCAGTTCCTTTGGTCATTCAGCATTCTCACTGCCCACGGGAAGCAGCTGTACCTCAGCCTGGTGGTGCTGGCTCTGATATTCCTGTATCTCTTTCCCAATGGGAGCAGCTGAAAGATGCTGTATGCAGGGTGGAAGGGGTCCTTAATGATTTTGCATGCCCTCTTCAGATAATGATCCTGATAGATCATGTCGACGATGGGGGGCGGGGGGGAGTGGGGGGAAATGAGAGGGGATGGAGACTCAAGTGATCCTCTCTGCCACTCTTAAGGTCCTATGGATTGAACTCCAATCCATTTCTCTGCAGCAAGTGTAATGCGCTGCGATGCAGCCAGCCAGGACGCTCTTGAGAGAGCTCCTATAGAAGGTTGACATGATGGTGGCTGGTAGCCTTGCCCACTACCCTTATGTGCAAACAATGAGAAGCTGGAGAGAAACAAAACTCACACTGCTGGAGGAAAAAGAATGGTTGAAGGGGCGGACCAGCAGATTTTGTTTTGCTCCAGATAAAAGTATTTGCAGTCTCTCGTGTGCCACCATAAGGGGACTCAGGCAGCAAAGGAAAAATTTGAGCAGACTTTCAGGGGGCCATAGCCAACAAAAAAGTGTTGAGAATGGCTGATAGCTATTACATTTTTTATGTATTATTACGTGACAATAAAAGGAACCTTGATAGAATCATGAGCTGGAGAAACAATTTCTTGTTGTTTCGTAAGACACCAGCATCGCCACTACTTGTATCTCGAGTTTACTATTTTCCTGGAATTGACTTTCCGGCAGAGTGATTGTTGTTATGTTAATCTGCAACGCCCTAGAAATAGCACAGTGTTATCTTTTTCTGACGTATATTCATGCGATACGAAAGATAATCTCATTACAAATAATAGATCCTTCACGTCAGCCTCACTCAGGATAGTGTAAGAGAGCAGAGTTTCAGCAAGAGACAGCTGATGCTGGAATATGGAGTTAAAAAACATAAACTGCTGTAGAAACTCAGGCAGCATCTGTGAGGGAAATGGAATTGTCACCATTTCAGCTTGAGACCCTGCATCACGAAGGATATTAGATGGGGTCCCTGGGACTCAGTTGATGGTTTGACTGATTATCTTTATCACAAGATATAAAAGCAGAAGTTGGCCAATTGGCCTGTCAGGCCTGCTCTGCCATTTAATCATGAGCTGATCCTTATCACTCAGCCCCACTCCATGGCCTTCTCCCCATAACCCTTGATGCCCTGACTAATCAAATACCTGTCAACTTCAGGCTTTGCAATGATCTCACTTCCACTGCTGCCTGTGGTAACAAGTTCCATGGACTCACAACCCTCTGGCTAAAGAAATTTCTACACATTTCTGTTTTGAATTGATGCCAACTTTATCTGAAATTGTGGCCTCTTGACCTTGTCTCTCCTAACATGGGAAACAACTTTGTCACATCTACTCTGTCCATGCCTTTCAGCATTCAAGATGTCTCTGTGAGGTCCTCCCTCATCCCTCTGTACTCCGAGTTATCTGTAGTCGGATATTGATTCAAGAGTTAACAAGATCATTTTTAAGACCATAAAAAGCAGGAAAAGCAGTAAGCCTCGAAGTGTCCATCAACCTATAGAGTCACACCAGTCCACTCTTCACCACTTACTCCAGAATCCCCAATCCCTATAAATCTAAATCAGCCTTAACTATTCCCAAAGACCCCTTGCACACAGGCAAGAACTGCAAAGACTCTATACCCTCTGAGAGAAGAAATTCTTCCTCATCTCAGTCCTACTCAGCCATACCCTTTGGTCCTGGTCTTCCTCATGAGAGGAAATATCCTCTCATCACTTACCCTGTCCAGAGTCTGAAGCACTGGACTTGTCACAATGACATGGCCTTTCATCATTCTAAATTCCATATCAAGTGTCAACCGGTTTAATCTTTCCTCATTGGGTACCTGAGATTATCTTCTATACGTGAAACAAGAAAGTCTGCAGACACTGTGATTGTAGTAAATACACAAAAGTGCTGGAGAAACTCAGTAGGTCCTGCAACGTCTAAAGGAGCAAAGATATATAACATGCAAGTTTCTCCAGCAATTTTGCATATTCATTATCTTCTCTGAATGGTTTCAATGAAAAAAAAATGTTTCCATAAATAGGGAGACCAAAACTGTTTACAGTCCCCTAGATATTGTCTCATTGCAGCCTTATCAAGCAAGTTAAGCAGAGTTTATTGTCATCTGATTGCACAAGTCCAACCTAATGAAACAGTGTTCTCCATTCCTGAGGTACAAAACACACAGACACACATACAGACAAATAATACATAAGCAGAAAGTATTCATCCATACAAATCAGAATCAGGATTTATTGTCATGAACAAGCCATGAAATTTGGTGTTTTGCAGAAACATCATAGTGGAAACATACATATTCTAACCATCTTATGGCATTATAAAAAATAAAATAACAATAAGAGTGGATGAAGAGTAAGGCAGTGTCTTTGGTTCATTGATTATTCAGGAATCTGATGGCAGCGGAGAAGAAGTTGTCCTTGTGCCGCTGAGTGCTTGTCTTCCTCAATGGTAGCAGAGTGAAGAGGCGTGGCCTGGGTGGTGGGATCTTTGAGGATCGAGGCTACTTTTTTAAGACACCCCCTCATGTAGATGTCCTTCATGAAGTGAATTGCAGGCCGAATTAACAACCCTCTGAAGTTTATTCTTTTCCTGAGAGTTGGTGCCTCCATACCAGGCAGTGATGCAACCAGCCCGAAAGCTCTCCTGTAGAAGTTTACAAGAGTCTTTGGTGATGTACCGAACCTCCTCAGACACCTCACAAAGTATAGCCTCTGGCGAGCCTTCTTTGTGATTGCATCAACGTGGAGGCTCCAGGACAGATCCTTGAAGATGTTGTCACCCAGGAATTTGAAGTTCTTGACTCTCTCCATTACTGAGTCTTAAATAAACAAACAAACAAATAAATAAATATTGTTCTGTGAATATGAGAGTCTCGGATGGTTAGTGTGAGCAGTTCCTTTACTCGTAGGAAGAAACTGTTCCTCCATTTGGTGGTGCTAGCTCTGATACTCCTGTATTTCTTTCCTGATGGGGGTAGCTGCACACTTGGAATAAGACTTTCCATGCCATTGAAATAAGAAGCAGCATTCCATTATCCTTCCCTATTACCTGCTGGTTAAGTATTAGTCTGCTATATTTTCTGGATAAGAATCTCCAAATCCCTTTGTGCTACAGCTTTCAGCAGTTTTTCTCTGTTTAAATATGCAGTAAAAGTCTGAAAATCCTGACAGTCAGGGATGGGTCAATCTGGATTTCTGGATTTTCCAGATTCTCAGGCAATACTTTTAAAATTCAATTAAAAGGAGAATTTTGATAGTTTATTAAAGAAACATTTTTTCATATAAAATACAAAGTACAAAAAAAACTATTTTTCTTACATTTCTCTGCTTTTGTTTTTTAAATTTTATTTATAGTTTTACAGACCCATATTAGCCAGGTATTGTAGGGAAACAATCCTCACTTTTACAGGTCTTTGTTTGCCGAGTCCTCTCTTTTTCCTTTCCCCTCTCCCCTCCTTCTCACTCCCCCCCCCCTCCATCTTTCACCCTCCCTCCCACTTCAACCACAGTAAAGACATAAAATTTGATCATTAAGAATGACAATACAAATACATGGAGAGGAAAAAAAAGAGGGGGAGCCAGCAGGACTTCCAAATTGCCTCCTTGTTCTCAGTATTTCAGGAGTTGTGTGATTCTGTTATTGGCTGTATTCCTATTGAGAAAGGCCCTGGGAAGGTTAATCACACCTGCGTTTCAACGTGTTGGAAGTATAGCTGCCAGACCGCCACAAATGTCTCATATCTCCCTTTTAAATTATAAGTAATTTTCTCCAGGGGAAACACAGCTCTGGATCTCCGTGTTCCATCTCGTCGATGTTAACTGAGAGATTTCCAGGTAACTGTTATGCATTTCCCAGCGGCCTTCACGTACTGAATTTGGTGTTTGGACTATCTCGTACTCAAGTCCATAATATCCACCAGCAGGGACAGCGCTGGATCCTGCAGATACTCCACCCCTGTCATTTTTTTTTTCAAAATGTCCCCTAATTCTACCCAAAAGGGTCTCACTTTAGCGCATATGCCAATGAGCTATATTCACTTCTACGTCATCCTTCTAAGAAATCGCCACACATTTACGCGCTGCAGCCAATGCTAGATGAAGAAAAGTTATCTAAAATTTATTCAACCCCAAATCATTAAATAGAACAATAGAACCCAACAAGAAAATGTTCAGATCTAATAAAAATTAAATCTTAAACAATTTTTGAAGAAATTCTCTAATTTTTTGCCAAAATGGTTAAACCTTATTACAAAGCCAAACTGAATGTAAAAATGTTCCTATACAATGTCCACATCTAAAACACTGCTCCATATTACTAAATCCATATTTCTTCAATTTCTCAGGGGTCAGATACAACTGATATAAAAAATTATAATTAACCATATTGTATTTTACATTGAGCAATTTAGTCACTCCATCGTAGCACATAATCTCCCAATCACCCTGATCAATGTCCCAAATTAAATCTCCTTCCCATTTAATCTAAATTTACTTCATTCATAGTGTATTGCAACAATGTATAAATATCTGAAATAAAACCCTTATTTAATGAATGAGAAATCAAAGATTCAAATTTCGTTAACTTAGGAATTTTCATTTCTCTTCCAAAATTATCTCTAACTAATTCTCTAACTTGATAATACACAAATAAAAAGTTCACTGAAATTCCAAATTTTACCCTAAGTTGATTGAAAGAAATTTACCTTCTTTAAAACAATCCTCCAACACTTTTATACCTTTAATCTGCCTTTCCTTTAAAAATCTATTATTCAACGAAAAAGGGATCAATTAACTTTGATATAATGGTGTTTGAATTCATATTTTGCCTTTCATACCTATAATAAAGTTCCTTTTACTCCAAATCTCCAACAAATGTTTTAAAATCGGTACATTATATGTCTGTAATAAAACAGGATTCCACTTAAATATAAAATGATGCAAATAAGACTCTGAAATATTGGCCAATTCAACCCTGGCCCAACTAAGAGGATGAGAAACATCCAACATATGATTAATGAATTTTAATTGTGCAGCTTCATAATAATTTTGAAAATGAGTAATTGTAAACCTCCCAAAGCATATTTCCAAGTCAATTTATGCAACGCTATTCTAGCTAAATTTCCTTTCCATAAAAATGGACGTACTTAATTTTTTTGCCTTATTTAAATCCTGAAAAAAAGATTTCGCAAGTAAACAGGGAATCGACTGAAAAAGATATTGAAAATCCTGAAAAAAAGATTTCGCAAGTAAACAAGGAATCGACTGAAAAAGATATTGAATATGCGGCAAATCATTCATCTTAATACAATATGTGTTCCATCTTGTCATGCTTAACTGAGAGTCAGATTTCTAGGTAACTGTTATGCATTTCCCGACAACCTTCATGAATTGAATTTGGTGTTTGGACTATCTCGGACTCACGTCCATAATATCCCCCAGCAGGGACAGCGCGAGATCCTGCGGATACTCCACCCCTGTAATTTATTTTTCAAAATGTCTCCTAATTCTACCCAAAAGGATCTCACTTTAGCGCATAGCCATGTTGAATTCACAAAAGTTCCTGTCTCTACGCTGCACCTAAAACACAATTCAGAGATTTCTGGTTTAACCTTATGCAATTTTTGCGGCGAAAGGAATAGCTGGTGCAAGAAATTGTATTGCCTATATATGGGATTAATAACCGCCTTCATGCTGTCCTAACAGAAGTCAGAGCAGCATCATTGAAGAATCTTAGTTCTGACTCCCATCTTTGCCTCGCTTTATGGAGTCCCGGTTTTGGGCTCTCACTTTGGATTAGGAGATACACAGCCAAGAATCATTTGCGTGAGGACCTCCTTTGAATTAGAGCCTCCACGTCACTACACATTGGCAGGGCCATAGATGGACATGATTTGTCCCTCAAAAAGGATCTTAATTGAAGGTAACAGAAGAAGGTCTTGTTTGATAAGTCAAATTGCTTTTTTTAATTGCTCAAATGACATGAGCTGCCCTTTCTCAAAACATTCCTCAACACACCTGATCCCTTTCTGGCACCAGGTGTCCAGGATATTGTTACCCATAGTCATAGGGATTAATTTGTTCTGGGATAGGGGCATTTTAGGAGAAAACCCTGCTTTTAACCCAATAATCTAGTTTATTTTTTTGCCACGTTTGGATTATATGCTTTAGAATCAGGTTGTCTGTTTTTCGCATTATTAATTTGGTATCCCATTTGTAAATAATTTCTCCTGCTATCTTCTCCCCTTCTGTGTGTAGACCAATTTGTGTCCAGGAGGGTAAACCATTGCTCTCAAAGAATGAGGTGATAAACCTTGTCTGGGCTGCCCAATAATATTTTTTAAAGTCTGGGAGCCTCATTCCTCCCAGGCTATAGTCCCAAGCCAATTTCTCCATGGAGACTCTATCTACTTTAATCTTGCACAGGAATTGTCTGACAAATCCATTAAGTGTCTTGAAAAAACTCTGGAGCTGCAGTATAGGCAAAGATTGAAAGAGATATTGTAGTGTTGGCATCACGTTCATTTTAATGCAGTCAACACTGCCTATCAATGTTATGGGCAGGTATGTCCACCTCTGTAGGTCCTCCTCAATCTGTATAAATTCTTATCTATCCTTATTCCCAAATACTTAATCCCCTTTTGTTGCCACTTAAATTTATTCTCTCGCTGATATCTCTCATAATCCCCTTTTGTTAGCGGCATTATTTCACTCTTATCATAAATAATTTTATATCCCAAATTTTTGCCATAGTCCTCCATTACAGTCTGCAACCTGGCCAATGACCCTACTGGTTCTGTCAAATTAATTTTGTGTTCTTTCTGGCCCACTCTAAACCCTTTGATGCCTGGATGGCGAATGGCTTCTGATAACGGTTCAATAGCCAATATAAATAGAGCAGGGGAATTTCCGTGACGATTTCGAGGCTGCTTGTTGCCACTGAGCATCAGAGGCACTTAAACATGCATGCACAGACACATGCACACGAAAGCCGAGAGTTTTCTCGGGATATCCAAGTTTCTGGCATCTGGATTTTTGGACTTTTACTGCGCTCTTCTTCTGACCAAAATGAACAAATCTATATTTTCATACTCAGTTGAACATTCCTACCCTTTCCCTGGCTTGCCTACGTTGCTCAGCTCCTGCCGTTTACCAACAGTCCTTCAGATGCCAGTGTGTATCATCAAATGCTGGGATTGTCTACTGCAGGAGGAGGCCATTTGGCCCACATTGTTCATGCCAGCGACTACTTAGCATTGCTCAGACAATAACCCTCTGTCTGTAATAAAACACGAAAGTCTGCAGACATCGTGATTGAGGTATAAAGGCAAGCCTAGAAACACTCAGCAGGTCAAACAGTGTACCTTATATAGCAAAGATAAATGTATCAGGTTTGATCAAGATAGGAGCAAAATGTTAGCAGGCGCACAAACAAAATGGTGGGGAATAGGGACAGAGAAAGGAACATAGGGCCATAGGCAGGAGGTAATAGGTGGATGAAGGAGTGAGGGCACAGTAGCAAACAAGGGGAGGGGTGATTGCTCTGAGAATAGGGAAGGAAGGGGTGGAGAGCTGGAGGAAAGAAGACAGAGGGATGGGGAAGTGAGTCCAAACAGAGAGCAGGCTGACAGAAACCAGAGAAGTCAATGTTAATGTTATCTGGTTGGAGAGTGGCGAGTCAGAATATTAGGTGTTGCTACTCCAATTTATGGATGGCCTTGGTTTGGCAGTGTATGAAGCCATGGACAGACATGTCAGCGCAGGTGTGAGACACAGAATTGAACTAGCTGGCCACTGGGAGATCCACGTCATTGATGCAAAGGTGTTCAGCAAAGCTGAATTAGTTAATTGTGCTGGAGAGAGTACAACTGAGATTCATCTGGATGTTGCCTGGATTGGATGATTTTAGTTGAAGGGAAGATTGGATTTGCTCCTACTTTGATGAAGGATTCAATCCCAAAATGTTGGTTATGTATCTTTATCCTCACTGAATAAAGTACACGGCACCTGCCTATATTTTGCTCATACCTTGATGAAGGGCTCAAGACTGAAAGATTTGAATGTTTCTTTATAAGGTACACTGTTTGACCTGCTGAGTTTCTCCAGTGTTGTGTTTTTACCCTTTATCAGTGCCATATTCAGAAATACGCACTGCCCATACAATACTTGTTCATGCAAAGTTGTATCCTCTTTCCAAAGCCAGTGACAACACAGGAGCAAGGCTGGTGCCAGACTATTTTGCGCCCTGGAAAGGCCATCCACTTGCATCCCCCAAAAAAGATTGCCAACTTCGATTTTCAAAAACAGATGTCTTGTAGAAAAAAATGAAAAGCACAAAATTGAAACTGCTAAATGTATTTTAAATTGCAAGAATGAGTAATACATCAATCTTTGATTATCTTTCTCAAATACAAAAGAAAATATTTTGGAACACAAATCATTTTGAACTAAAGGGCAGAATGCATCTCTCGCCAAGGGCAGCACAACATTAAGACCTTTTACTTCACTCACCTTTTAAGGTTATTTGGGCGAAATCAACCCATCATGTTAGGACAAATATTTTGCTTACAGTCAGACAGAGAAACAAAAAAAAACCAGTTAAAAATGTAGTTTCCTGGTCAGAGATAATAATGTTGTGAATTGTGTTGTTAAAATTTAAGTCTCATAAAAGTTTTAGTTTCGGGCACATCAAAATCTCACTTTGCCAGCCTTTTCCTTTGTAAATTTTGTCTCCAATTCAATCAGAGAAAGTGCCTGGGCATGTTCTAGTTGCCAAGCTGTCTAATCTCTGTTGCAACATTGTTTTTTAAAATGTTTTTATTTCTTGCACTTTGAATCATATCAATAACCACATTCACAAATCAGCATTACACAGTGAAATGTTCTCTTTTCCCCCCTTCCTTTTCCCCCCTTTCATCCCTCTCTCCCTCCCCACCCCCTTCAAAAGCCAATAAATAATAAAAGACATAAAACAGAGAAATAACAAAAAGCAAAGAAGTCGTATCGTCCACTTTCACATATTTAAATCTTATCGTGCTTGTATTCATATCATTTAAAGAGATGGAGGTCTGTGGTCGGCATTCTCTAACATATTTTATGTATGGTTCCCAAATTTGTTCGATTAATGTATCTTTGTCTTTCAGATTGTATATAATTTTTTTCTAATGGAATACACTTGTTCATTTCTGTATACCACTGATGTATTTTAAGGCTTGTTTCCATTTTCCAGGTTGTCATAATACATTATTTTGCTACTGCTAGAGCTATCATAATAAATCTTATTTGGGCTCTGTCTAATGTTAGTCCTAATTTTTTGACTCTTATATTATTTAACAGAAATTCTTTTGGATCTTTTTGTATATAATTTTTTGTGATTTTGTTTAATATTAGGTTTAGATCTTCCCAGAAAGTTTTTACTATTGAACATGTCAAAATTGTGTGTAATGTTGTTCCAGTCGCTCTCCGATGCTGTTGGGTCCCACTCTTTTAATTTCTGAGGAGTAACATATAATCTCTGTAGTCAGTTATTTTTATATATTAAATATTATATCATACATAATTTAGTATTTATTGTGTTCCTAATTGTTCCTATGCATAACTCCTCCCATGTTTCATTCTTTATCTCTATGTTTAAATCTTTTTCCAAACTTTCTTTCGGTTTGTTCTTTGTTTCATCCTCTTCATATATTGCAATTTGATGTACATATTGGTAATAATTTTTTTAATTATCATTGTGTCTGTAATTAAATATTCATAGCTGCTACTTTCTGGTAATCTCAAGCTATTTCCTAGTTTATCTTTTAAATAAGTTTTCAACTGGTAATATGGAAACATTGTACCTTGTGTTATTTCATATTTATCTTTTAATTGCTCAAATGTTAATAAATTATTTCCCAAAAAGCAATCTTCTATTTTCTTGATTCCTTTTCTATCCCATTCCTTCCAATATTGTTGAGTGTATGTAAGTCTTTAGAAGTTTGAGCTTTGAGAATTGTTTAGCAATGTTCACAAAAGCTAAACGTATACCCCTGCAACAATTCCTACTAAGTGAAGACTTAAAACCTCAGCTTCCAATCTCCAAAACTTAATGCCATTCTTTTTTCACATCTTAAAGTGGGATATTTTCCCTGTGTATTGTTAATACATATTCCAAAATACTGATCATTATCGATTGTTGTTTCTGCAATGGTTATACCAGCAAAAATACCAAACAGAAATTAAACCTGCTTTTCCTTTTAGGTTATTTTAGTTCAGGAATACACAGCACTCATGCAAATGTAAGGCAAGGGACAGTCATTCTGAAACTTACTTACTTTGAGGCTTTAATGCTGGTTGTTCCCCGGTGCCAAATTTAGCTGGGGTGGCACCATAGAGCCTCCGAATTCCCACCCTTAACTATTGCTCATGTGCCAAATGAGCTACCATATGCGCATGCGGTAATCGTCCCCAGGGCATCAACCTACTGCGCATATGCCAGCCGGCACTTGTGCATGCGCACAAGAATAAAGATGGCTGTGCCCAGCCAATGGAGCCCGGACACTGACTAATAAGGTAAGTACACTTTTGCACATCGGCCCCTACACCGGACATCTGGCCACCCTGACAGTCCCCTTCTGAAGTCTGCACCCTAGGTGACTGCTTAGTTGGCCTAATGGTAGCGCCAGCCCTGCACAGGAGCAAGTCTCAACTGGGGATTCGAGGTCTGCCTTGGCATTTACCGCAAAGCTTGGGCATCCTTTTCCCTCTCACTCAGCACCTTCTTTAACTCACCTTCACATATTGCTCTCACCTCCCCCATCTTGGCTACCCCTCACCCCACCATCTGCCGAATTCTCTGCATCTTTTTTTGAATGATCCCCACCTTCCCTAATCCTACTTCACCTGAAGACTACTCATGGCCTGTCTGTGGTCTGTGTTGTCAAATTGCCTTGTAAAACAGGGTTAACCAGGCAATTAATTATGTTGAAGAACTGGTTACTGGGCTATTTGAAAGGGCCAAACTGGGCAAACCTGGTCAAAATCTACCAGGGTCCCTGGTATCTCCCTGGGTGCTGCAATTTGAAGGTACCTCACAGGGTTAACCAACTGTGTAACAAACTTACTGATTTTTTTTTGCCTCTGCTAAATTAGTGTAATTCATACTTGCAGCTCTACATTTCACCAGTAGATGAGGCTTGAAGAGCTGCTAAATCCCTGTGTTTGTCACCACTGCCATGAACTTACTTTGGATTCATTTTCCTTGGGGGAGTAATGCATTTGGGCGGCACGGTTAGCGTAGCGGTTAGTGCAATGCTGTTACAGCATCAGTGATCGGGACCGGGGTTCTCCGCATGGGATCCCACCCCTGCGATGATGACATGGTGAGTGACACTTCACGCAGCCACTGGGAATCTCCTGTTCCCTGTGTTCATTCTGTTCCCTTTCTGTTTAAAGTTCCAGAGTAACCAGGTGAGCCATTTCCCCTTTCAAAATGTACAGGATATTCGGGCTCATGCGTCAAAAGGGCCTGTAAACATGCTGCCTTTCAAAATGTACAAATTAAAATAAGAAAGCAACGAGTAACATATTAAAATCTTGTGTCTGTTTGGCAGAGCTCTGCTTCTTTAATGATCAAAATCCATCCAGTGCAGTTCCAAACAAACATGAATGCTGGATGCTGGAATCATGAGTAAACAAAGAGAAGTTGGTTGGACTCAGCAGGTCAGGCAGCATCCATGGAGTGATCTGGATAGGCAGCATATTGGGTTGACAGGGCCTCCCAGCCGCCCACCCCCCCCACCCCGCCTTTTTATGATTGCTACCTCCCCTTCCTACCATGGTTTCCAAGTGAGTATGACTCTGTTGAACTTGTTGGGTAGATGTGTCCTTACACCTTGGTCTCACGCTCCCACTCAGATGAATGGGTAAGATCCCCTGCCATTGTTTGAGGATAAACACAAGAAGAATGTTTGGCTGCTTGTATATTGCTTGTGGGCGCACGCTGTTCACAAACTGGATGCAGTAGATGCTAATTACAACAGTGTTAACACTTGATTCACTGGAGCGACCTCATCACCAACATCGAAGTACTCGAGATGGCAGAGGCTGACAGCATCGAATCCACGCTGCTGAAGATCCAACTGCGCTGGGTAGGTCACGTCTCCAGAATGGAGGACCATCGCCTTCCCAAGATCGTGTTATATGGCGAGCTCTCCACTGGCCACCAGAGGTGCACCAAAGAAGAGGTACAAGGACTGCCTAAAGAAATCTCTTGGTGCCTGCCACATTGACCACCGCCAATGGGCTGATATCGCCTCAAACCATGCATCTTGACGCCTCACAGTTCGGCGGGCAGCAACCTCCTTGGAAGAAGACCGCAGAGCCCACCTCACTGACAAAAGACAAAGGAGGAAAAACCCAACACCCAACACCCAACCAACCAATTTTCCTTTGCAACCGCTGCAACCGTGTCTACCTGTCCCGCATCGGACTCGTCAGCCATAAACGAGCTTGCAGCTGACGTGGACATTACCCCTCCATAAATCTTCATCCACGAAGCCAAACCAAAGAAGAAGAAAAAGAAAGAAGAACACTTGAGAATTCCTAAAGTTGTGAAAAGGGTGAATCTGCTGGTCTGTCTGTCTCTCTCTTTTTCTCCCTCTGTAGCGGCAGCTACTCTGCTCCTGCAATAACACACGAAACCAGACGCGTTGAGCTCAGTGAGCAGACTAATTTATTGCAGGCTGCTGGGCTGCACTTATACTCTCAGCCCGGACCTGGCTGAGAACTGCGCTGGAGAGCGCTTACATCATCCAGGCGTCACGTGGTCCCCAAGCGCTGGTTTCTGAGCCCCAAGCTGGAAGGAAGGGAAACCCCCAGGTTTGTTACACAGTTGGTTAACCCTGTGAGGTGCCTTCAAATTTCAGCACCCAGGTAGCCCTCCTGGGACCCGGGTGAGATTACTGGGTCATGTGTGCCTCCTGCACCTTTCAAGTAGCAGCCTAACCTACTTGTTAAATTGCCAACATTGGCGCCATTTTGGCCGGCTGCCCCACCGCGTGGCTTATGTGGGGCCAGTTTGCCTGCCTTGTGCTGAGCTCCCACACATCCCCCCCCCAAGAACCAGAGCCAATGTCCTTTTTTGCCGAGCGGCCTCGCTTCTTGGGCTGGGTTACGACCATGGGCTCAGTGGGATCGAGGTGCGGTGGCTTCAGCCTGTCCATGGTAAACAGCTCATGACTGCCGCCCAAGTCCAGTGTGAATGTCGAGCCGGAACATTGTATAACCCTGTACGGCCTCTCGTATGGTTGCTGCAGAGGTACCGTGGTTGAGCCCTGCCAAACGAAAACGAACTCCGCGGAAAGCAGCTCGCCAGGAACGTGAGTCGGACGGGTGCCATGCCTGGGTGGCAGTGAGGGTTCGAAGGAGTCCAAGCATGCCCTGAGGTGAGGAAGTAGTTCATGCGGCGACCGCTAGGGATTGTGAGGTGCGTTGACGAACTCACCAGGTAGTGCCAGCAGTGCACCGAAGACCAGCTCAGCCAATGGCGCCTGCAGATCCTTGGGAGTGGAGCGGATGCCCAGGAGCACCCAAGGTAGTTCGTCCATCCAGTCAGGACCGGTGAGGCGGGCCATAAGCGCTGACTTAAGGTGGCGGTGCAGACATTCGACCAGTACATTGGCCTACAGGTGGTAGGCCATGGTGCGGTGTAGCTGTGCCCAGAGCGCAGATGTGAACTGGGTGCCCTGTTCGCTGGTGAGGTGAGCCGGGACACCGAACCAGGCAAACCAACCACGCAACAGTGCTCGGAAGCAGGAGTCAGTGGAGGCGTCTGGCATCGGGATCGCCTTGGGCCAGCAAGTGGTGTGGTCCACCACCGTAAACAGGTAACAGTTGCCCCAGGAAATGGGTAAGGGCCCGACGATGTCCACGTGAATGTGGCTGAACCGTTCCCGGACGTGCTTGAACTCCTGTATGGGCGCCTTGGTGTGCCTATGCACCTTAGACGTCTGGCAATGGGTGCATGTTCTGGCCCAGCCCGCGATCTGCTTCCACAGCCCTTGCCATATGAACCGTTCTGCCACTATCCGGACCGTGGACCTGATGAACGGATGTGAAAGGTCGTGGATGTGATGGAAGACCTGCCTGCGCCACTGCTGTGGAACCACTGGCCGCGGGGTGCCCAAGGAGATATCGCACAGGATGGTGCCTTCGCCCCTTGGAGTCGGGAGGTCTTTGAACCACAGGCCGGTGATGGCGGTCTTGATGGCCCTTGTCTCCTCATCAGCTTCCTGGTCCCGGGCAAGCTGGTTGAAGTCGAGGCTGGGCATCAGCGCGCAGATGGCTGGTCACGAGACTGCATCAGCAACTACATTGTCCTTCCCCGCCTTGTGCCGAATGTCAGTGGTAAACTCCGACACGAAGGAGAGGTGACGCTGCTGGCAGACCGACCAGGGATCCTTTGCCATCGCAAGCGCCTGGGTGAGGGGTTTGTGGTCGGTGAAGATGGTAAAATTCCTCCCCTCCAAAAAATAGCAGAAATGCCGTACCGCCAGGTACATGCCCAGGCACTATACTTGCGTTCCGGCAGGCGGAGCAGGCGGCTGAAGAATGCCACCGGTTTCCAATGACCATTCACCCGCTGCTCCAGGACGGCACTGGCGGCTGTGGCAGAGGCATCGACAGAGAGTGCCATACGCAGGTCGGTGTGTGGGTGGGCGAACATGGTGGCCTTCGCGAGGGTGTCCTTGGTGGCCTCGAATGTGGTGCAGGCTTCTGGGATCCAAGCGAGCATCTTGTGCTTGGCTGCAAGGAGGGTGAAGAGTGGCTGCATGATGTGTGCAGCTCCCGGGATGAAGCGGTTGTAAAAGTTGACCATACCCGCGAACTCCTGCAGCCCCTTGAGGCAGTTTTGGCATGGGAACTCCCTGATGGAGGCAACCTTCGCAGTGGTAGGCGTGGCTCCTTCGGCCATGATGTTATGGCCCAGGAACTGCATGGACTCTTTCCTGAAATGGCACGGCCGAGTTGATGGTAAGGCCGAAGTCAGCCAGCCAGGAGAAAAGGGCACGTAGGTGGGCCTTGTGTTGCGCTCGGTCCTTGCTGGTGACAAGGATGTCGTCCAAAAAAAAAAGACGAAATCCAAGTCCCTGCCCACAGAGTCTATGAGGCGCTGGAAGGTGTGAGTGACGTTCTTGAGCCCGAGTGGCATGCGCAGAAATTTGAACAGGCCAAAGTGGGCAATGATGGCCGTCTTGGGTATGTCCTCAGGGTGCACCGGGATCTGGTGATATCCACGCACCAGGTCAACCTTGGAGAAGAACCTCGCGCTGTGCAGGTTGGCCGTAAAGTCCTGGATGTGAGGGAAGGGGTAATGGTCAGGAATGGTTGCCTCGTTGAGCTGTCGATAGTCTCTGCAGGGATGCCAGCCGCCAGAGGCTTTCGGGACCAGGTGGAGCGGCGAGGCCCACAGGCTGTCGGACCACTGAATGATCTCCAGCTCCAACAGGTGCAAAAACTCCTCCTTCACTACCTGGAGCTTGTCAGGCGGGAGCCGGCGTGCCTTGGTGTGAACCGGCAGGCCCTGGGTGGGGATGTGGTGGAACACCCCATGGCATGCGAGGCAGCGGAGAACTGTGGCTTGAGGAGTGTCGGGAACTCGTCCAAGATCTGCTGGAACTTGTCTCTGGGTGTGCTGATCGTGGCCATCTGCGGTTGCTCCAAACAGGAGGCATTGAGGCGAACAGCCTGGAAGGTACGGTCGTCCACCAGATGCTTACCTTGAATCTCCACCAGAAGCCCGTGTGCGAGGAGGAAGCCTGCACCCAGGATGGCAGTTGGGAGGGACGAGATGGTGATCCTCCACGCAAAATTCTGTTGGTCGATCTGGAAGTGGACTGTCTTGCCTCCATACGTCCAGATTGCCTTTGCTTTGGCCACATGGAGGGGAGGTCCACCAGGTCGGTTCCTGGATTAGGTGGTCGTGGCCAGTATGAAGCTGATCTGGGCTCCAGTGTCAACGAGGAACCGCCGGCCACTGAGTCCCGCAGGTAGAGAAGGCTATGTCCTTGGCCAGCCTCTCCAGCCATTAACAGCGACCAGCATGGTCATTTTCCTTGAACGAGCAGGGCTGCCGATACTTCCAAGCCTTGGCTCCCCAGCACTGGTGGTAGAAGCAGAGGCCTGAAGTGGATGCTGTGGCCTTGGTTATGCTCTTGGGGGCCTCTGCAGGGGCCGGGTGCTCTACCGCAGCGCTAGGGGTGGGCTTGGCGTAGTCGTGCCCATGCCTCGTGACCTGCTGGACCACTGAGCCTTCCGAGAATTGTGCAAGCCCGTCTTATACTTATACCTCTCATTTTGTTCGTTTTAGATTGGTCACAGTGTTTGAGCTCCTGAAAGAAAATAGACACACACACCGAGAGCAGTTCAGTCCATCCTGGAATCAAGAACTGCTCAGGGCTCACCTCTTTCTTTCGGCGAAACATCTTGAGACCAACCCTGCTCACTGCGCCAATTGTTTTGGGTAAACTTGTACCTCTCACTTTGTTCGTTTTAGATTGGTCACAGTGTTTGAACTACCGAAAGAAAATAGACACACACACCGAGAGCAGTTCAGTCCATCCAGGAATCAAGAACTGCTCAGGGCTCACCTCTTTCTTTCGGCGAAACATCTTGAGACCAACCCTGCTCGCTGCGCCAATTGTCTTGGGTAAACATATACCTCTCATTTTGTTCATTTTAGATTGGTCACAGTGTTTGAACTACCGAAAGAAAATAGATACACACACCGAGAGCAGTTCAGTCCATCCTGGAATCAAGAATTGCTCAGGGCTCATCTCTTTCTTTCGGCGAAAGATCTTGAGACCAATCCTGCTCGCAGCGCCAATTGTCTTGGGTAAACTTTTACCTTTCACTTTGGTTCAATAGTCAGCAGATATTAATGGATCCATCCCACCCTGGTCTCCGTTTCTTCTCCCTGCTTCCATCAGGAAGAAGATCATAAATTCACTTTGGTTCAATAGTCAGCAGATATTAACGGATTGCTTTGTCTTGCGCTGAGATTCTACTTCTCAAGACAGAGCCATAGCTCTCGGGCCTTCTGGGTGACCTTCCTCGGGTCAGTGAAGCTCTCCCAAACCAGTAGCGGGCGGATGTCCCTGGGCATATGTTCGAGGAAGATGCACTTGAAAAGTGGGCAGTTGGTGTGCTCACCCATGAGCGTGAGCATCTCGTCCATCAGTTCCATCGGGGACCTGTCCCCCAGGGCATCGAGGTGCAGCACCCGAGCGGCACGCTGGTGTCTGGATAGTCCGAGGGACCCAGTAAGCACTCGCTTGATGGTCTCATATGTCCTCGGTGGATGGGTGCTGAACAAGGTGCAGCACGCGTCTGGCGGTGGCCTGGTCCGGGGCAGCGACCACATGGTAGAATTTGGTCATGTCGGACGAAATCTGGCAGAGGTGAAACTGAGCTTCTGTGTGGACGAACCAGGTCTCCGGCTCCTGAACCCAGAATTCAGGCAGTTTCACGGCTATAGCGCTGATCCCAGACTCGCACAAAGACGTTTGAACCAGTTGGAGTCACTGATTGTAGCGGCGGCTACACTGTTCCTGCAGTAATCAGACGCAACCTTGGAGCTAGTCAGGGAACCCAGTTAAACTGACCCAGGACACGTCGACTGGCGGCTTGAACATCAAAATGGCCAACCAGGTTACTCCTATGACGTCAGTGCTTACGCGCTAAAGTGTCTGCGGTGATCAGGGGAGAGGGGGATTGCTGCCAGGACCCAGGTGGAGGTGTGGTTGGGGGGGGGAAGGGTGAGAAGTCGCTGGTTCGAGGGGGGATAGACGGGGGCCACAATTGGGGGGGAGTGAGGTTGTTGCCATGGGGGTCGATGTCATGGGGGGGTGGAGGGATATCACGATCAGCGGGAGAGGGGTCGCTGCAGTGTGGGAGAGAGGAGAGGGGTCAGCTGCCGCAGGGGAGAGAGGAGAGGGGTAGGCTGCTGCAGGAGAGAGAGAAGAGGGGGATCGGCTGCCAGAGGTTGGGGGGGAGAGCGAATGACAGTGAGAGGGAGACTGACAGCTGGTGGGGGGGACAGGGGAGACTAGTTTGTGTGACGCGTAACCTACCGCGTCATTGCAGGGGCGGTATCACCCTTAAATTACTGGGTTGGCGATTTACTGGAGCTATCCCCCCCTCAGCTTAAAAGGTGCTGGAGGGCTATCCCTGGGTGCTGCAGTTTGAAAGCACATACTGTGTTTTTACTCTCTCTCTTGCTAGCCACTTTCAGGTGCAGATAATGTGCTGGCAGATGCGTCTGGGGGAGTGCAGCTGGGGCGTTCAGGTGGCCGCGTAAAAGACGCCTTCCTGTCACCTGAATGTGCCGTCTGAAGGAGAGCCGTATCTGAGCAAACGTCGCTCCTGTGGACTGTGGCTGTAGTTATTGCTGCATTCCCTTCCCCTCTCCAAGCCCTGTATCTCTTTTGAGATATCTTCAGACCTTTAATTTTGACCTCTTATTTATGTCAGCATTTAATTGTGCCAACTTTGGGAGCCCTGCCTTCAACTGTCGTTCTGAGTTTTGGAAGCAATGTACTATTTTTTACCGAGTTTTTGGTTATGTAATCTAATGCCACAAAGTAATTTTTTTAAAAACCGAATAAACACTTTTCGATGTTAAAGTCACTAACTAAACGTAATGTGCTGTTTTTAAATTGTTACCTACCTGAATTCAAGAGAAACAATATTTAATAGGATATTAAATCTTATATTAAATATCTTAGAAGGATTGTGTCATGGGCTGCATTCACAATGCTGTGTTAAGGTGCAACGGGGGATGCTCCAAGCTGGAGACTATACCTACCTGAGGAGGGTCAGGTAAGTGCTCCTCAGGGCTGGGTTGTCCACTTTCAGGTGGCCACTGACAGCTGCATTGGGGTAGAATAGGTGGCTTTACAGTCAGGTATTCTGGCCACCTGAAAGCGGCTAGTCTCTTTCTCACTCTCCACTCTAACACTCCTTTGCAATCACAATCAGTCTTATTTTTAAAGCAACTAATTGCCTGATTTGCATATGATTGTCTTGGAAAAACAGCAGAACTACTTTGGCCAGCATGAATGTGGAAGGGTGATATTATCATGTTGAAAAGCAGTATAAACAGAATTTCCATATAGATGTCCTGAGTCCAGTCGTTCCTTCATACTTATTCCACCACTTTGAAAGGTCACAGATAATATGATAATCACCTCATATTCTAATTCGCATGTACCCAGGGCTACATTTCACCTCTTTGCATATCAGGTGTCTATGTAACCTGTTGAAAACGTGCAATGGATGCTTCCACTGTCCTTTTGGGGAAGGATGATAAAGACATGACCCCTTGTTGTAGATTCATGATCTAGAGGAACCTTCCCCTTCACTTCCAATCTGTCAAGACCCCTCAAGATTTTATGTTTCAATCAAGATTTTTCTTAATTTCATCAGTCAAGCTCAGCCGGTTCAACCTTCCTTCAGAAGAAACACAATCAAGGCTCTTTTATAGTGAAAATTAGCGATTTGTGAAGATAGGTTTCACTCCACTTATCTTCATAAAAGGTCCAAAGGAGGATTAGCTGGTCCAACTTGTTCCACGTTCCTTCCGCCTCGGGGGTGGGGGGGGGGGGGGGGTAGTATCAGTGGAGTAAAGTTGCTCGACCTCCTGCATAAAACGACTCCAAATAGGAAGGTAAGATGATTGACGTTGCGTTGACAGACCCGTCGCCCAGCTGCAGTGATACAGAGCAGCCGGTGGAGCTGTCAGGTTGCGCCTGCTCACTTCGCCCCATTCCTCTTGCCGCCTGCTCCCTCATTGCCTGTTCCCTCACACTACTGCCCTGACCCGCTCCCTCATGCCACCTGCTCCCCCATGCTCCCCGTTCTTTCATGCCTCCTGCTTCCTCACGCAGCTGCTCCGACCCGCTCCCTCATGCTGCCCACTTCCTCGTGCTGCCCACTCCTTCTTGCCACCCCTTGGACCTTGAACCAAATGGCTGGGATTCTGCAGGCTCCTGGCAGTGGCACTGCTTCATTCAATGCTGGGTGTACAGGGCTTGCAGATTCTGTGAACTGTGTAGTAGGTGAGGGGCTGTCAAGCAGCAGGGCGGGGGGTGGGCTGGGGGCTGTCAGGTAGCAGGGCGGGGGGGGTGTGTCAGAGAGCGGTGCAGAGTCTGTCAGGTAGATGGGTGGGGGCTGTCAGGCAGTGGGGCTCAGGCATCGGGGCTAAGGTCGCAGGGCAGGTGGGTTGTCAGAGAGTGGGATGGGGGGCTGTCAGGTAGCAGAGCTCAGGCAGTAGGGCAGAGGGCTGTCAGGCAGTGGGGTTCAGGCAACGGGGCTGAGGCAGCGGGGCAGGTGGGTTGTCAGACAGCAGGGTGGGGGCTGTCAGGCAGCAGGGTGGGGGGCTCAGGCAGTGGGGTCAGGCAACAGGGCTAAGGCAGCAGGATGAGTGGATTGTCAGACATTGAGGTAGGGGGCTGTCAGGCAGCAGGGTGGTGGGGCAGTTGCAGGGCAATCCATCGTGCCCCTTCTATCCTGAGAAACCAGCGTTGCTCTGGGCTATATAAAAGGACTGCGCTATCTGCCTTTTCCATCCTCTATAATGGGTAAATTTGCCTTTTTTAAAAAAAACGAGCAGGGCAATAACACAGTTTTTGTGCATAAAAAGCCCTCAGTCTAGATACTCATCTAGTAAATTTTCTCAGAACTGCTTGCAATGATTTAACGTCCTTCCTTATACCGTGTAAGGAGACGACTGCTGTAAACTAATGTGATCCCCCCCCAATATCCTTTATAATTGAAGCTTGACTCCTCTGATCTTGTTTATGAATCTCTCCCTCCCCCAAGCAATGACTAGTAATACTCTATTAGTTTTCCTAATTAGTTGCTGGACCTTGCTCTACTGGAATGGCCAGACTGTTTTGCATCTGAGAGCTTTGGAATCTTCTCTTGTGGAACACACACACACACACACACACACACGCACACACGCGCACACACACACGCACACACACCCACACACACACACATGCACACACGCGCACACACACACGCACACACACACACGCGCGTGCACACACACATGCACACACACGCGCACGCACACACACATACACACACGCACACACACACGCGCACACACACACACACACGCACCCACGCGCACACACACGCACACACATACACGCGCGCACACACACATGCACACACACCCACACACACACACACACATCCACACACACGCGCGCACGCACACACATGCACGCACCCACACGCACACACACGCGCGCACACACACATGCACACACACCCACACACACACTCATGCACACACACACACACGCACGCACACACACACGCACACACACACACGTGCGCGCGCACACACACACACGCACACGCACACACGTGCACACGCACACACACACACACACACACACACACACACACACGCACACACACACACACACACACACACACACACACACACACACTTGTAACAAGGCATTCAAGGTCCCAAAATGTTGGTTATATATCTTTGCCTTCTATGGACGTTAGGCACTTTTAAGCTGCTGTTCATTGTAGTCCTCCTGGGACCCAGGAGCAATTATTGGAGCAAAGGTGCTTCCAGCACCTTTTAAGCTGCAGTGAGATTGATGCATTGAATCACCAACCCAGCATTTTAAGGGGGATCCCTGCCCCACCATGACGTGGTAATGATGCTTCACGCACTCGCGGGAACTATCGGTAAGTCTCCTCAGTCCCCCCCCCCCCCCCCCACCAGTCGTCAGTCAACCCGTACCCCTCCACCATTCACCACCCACCATCAATCACTATTCCCCTGTCAGGAACCCTTCCCCTGTCAGTCACAACCCCCACCATCAATCAACACCCACCCTGTCAATTATCCGTCCAGCTGCCACGAATGTTGAGCTGTCACAACCGGAGTGGCGTTTGCAGCAGTGGCAGTTTGCGCTCCCCCACCCCCCCCCCCACACTGCGGCTGCGACCCCTTTCTCCCACCCGCAGCAACAACCTCTCTTCCCACCTGTGGCAGTGATGTCTCTCCCGCTGATCGTCGCACCACCCCGCTCCCCCCCAACCCCTGCGGCATCAACCTCTCCTCCCATAGCAGGGACCTCACTCTCCTAATTGTGGATCCCACCCTCGGGGCAGCAACATCTTCCACCTGGTCCACCGCGGCAGTGACCCTTCTCCCACCCCGATAGCGGCAGACACTTCAGCAAGGGGTTTCCCTGTGATGCCAGCACACAAGAGCTGATGTCACAGGAGTAACCAGGTCGGCCATTTTGCTGTTCAAGTTGCCAGGGGACGCATCCTAGTTTGACTGAGTTCCCTGACTACCTCTGAGGTAGGGCAGGGACCCGGTTGGATTTGGACCACGCTGACCGGGTCTGACCCTTTCAAGCTGCCATGTGAATGGGGCGCTAAGTGGGCAAATTGCCCAGTTATCCCCATTTTACACGCCAGATTGAAAGGGCCAGCTGTGTGACCTGGTGAGTTTCTCCAGCATCTTGTGTATTTACTACAAGCAGACTATCATGTTTCACTTTGTTTTTTCTGCCCAAATGTAATAATTACACATTTCCCCACATTTTTCACACTCCATTTGCCAAATCCTTTATGTTCTGACTGATTTTGAATAAAAATAGCCAATGCTCTCAGTTGTTAAGTTATCCCTATGCTCAGGTTTGAGTCTGCTGGAGTAAGGAGGTGGTAAAGGTGTCTGGTATCTGGGTTCCCGGAGAGGGAGGGGAATGCCCTGACATGGTTCTCTCCTGAATGTGATTCTCAAACCCCTGTTTGGAAGGTGTCCACAGCATTGGAAGTAAAACACGAAAGTCTGCAGACACCGTGGTTGAAGTAAAAACACAATGCTGGAAGCCAAACAGTGTACTTTATACAGCAAAAATAAAAATACATAATCGATGTTTTGGGCTTGAGCCCAAGGTCGGCACCAAGGGGGGGGGGGTGGCATCCGTGGTCATTGCCCCCCCCAGTGAGGTGTTGTGCCCCCTTACAGTCATGGCCATCGTTCACTGTCTGACCTGCCCCACGCCCTCCTGTGTCACTAGCGTGCGCCAAGTGTCAGTAGCGTCTAGTGACGCTTGACGCAATAAAACCAGCACCCTCATCTCCTACGTCGGAGGGATATATGGTGTTAATGTTCATCAACAGGTAGGTCCCAGCATCCGACAAGCACTTCCCCCCCACCACCGCTGAGCGAGTTTATGATCGTTCCACTGTGCCCCCCTCTAACACGCTAATGCTCCCCTCTAACATTCGTTCTGGCCCCGATCCTGCTCAAGCCCTTCTTCAAGGCATGCTCTGGATCCAGTTCTTTTGAATTTTTGCACTTATTTCACATCCACTATTTCACAACTGCTCCGTTCAAGACAACAAGAGACTGCACGCAGTTGTGAACGCAGCTCAGACCATCACATAATTTAAAAAAAAATTAAATTTAAATTTAAATTCAGACATACAGCACGGTAACAGGCCATTTTGACCCATGAGCCTGTGCCGCCCAATTACACCCAATTAACCTACAACCCCCTGTAAATTTCAAATGGTGGGAGGAAACTGGAGCCTCAGGAGGAAAGCAACACAGACATGGGGAGAATATACAAACTCCTTACAGACAGTGTGGGATTCAAACCCCCGTCCCGATTGCTGGCGCTGTAACAGCATTGCGCTAACTGCTACACTAATTGTGCTGTCCATGGTTTATGAAAACAACTAACATTTTCTATCTAATTAATTTGACAGCCTATTGACATTTATTCAATATTTTAAACTGAAATTCATGTCTAAACAAAATAAAAAAATCCTCTCCAGCATTTCCTCCAAATAAAGTAACAGTAAATTGTGACCAGCAAACCAGAACTAAATGGTATAAATTTCTAAATGTTTGTTAGACAAGTAGATAGAAGGTTCTGTGAATGAGATCAAAGCTCACCTCGACTCAGTGATGCTCTCAGACAGTGAATACGTCAGAATCCTAGTGGAATTCCCCAGCATTATTACTCCTCAGTTCTCGATGCCCTAACCGAAACATGGAGTACAGCACCACATTCCGACTCATGGACGTCCCCTGCATGCTCAGGAGCTCAGATTACCTCTGGATAAATTGCAATTGGCTAACGATGAATTCTGACACATGAAGGAAATGGGAATTATTTGCTGCTCTGACAACCTTGGGTATTACTGCTGCATATGGTACCTAAGGCGTCTGTAAGAGTGGATGGAGACTTTGTGGGGACTATCTATCAGCATCTAAACGACATCACTGCAGCAGATCACTGCCATGTTCTCCATATTTCTCTGCAATCCTTCATGGCGCTAAGATTTTCTCCAAAATCAACCTAGTACGCGGGTACCATCAGACCCTAGTTCACCCTGACAACATTCCTAAAACTGCCTTGATTATCCTGTTTGGCCTATTTGAATTCCTCCATATGCCTTTTGATTTAAAAAACACGCCCCAGACTTCTGTTCCTTTATCTTGTGATCTTATAAATGACCATTTAGAAATAAATTATAGGTGTTTTTACTTCAACCACGGTGCCTGCATTGCGGTTAGTGCAAGGCCAGCGAGCAGGTTTTGAATCCTGCTCTGTCTGTAAGAAGATTGTATGTTCTCCCCGTTTCTGTGTGGATTTTCCCTGGGTTCTCTGGTTTCCTCCCACCGTTCAAACCATACCGGGGGATTGTAGGTCAATTGGATGTAATTGGGTGCCACAGACTCATGGGCTGAAATGACCTGTCACATCGCTGTATGTCTAAATTTAATTAAATAAACATTTGACCTTCAAATGTGAAATGCTAACTCGCTTTATTACATCACCCATTGCATCCTGTTTTATCTTGACTAGATAAAGTAAAATTCACCCAGCGACTGATATACTGTATATACTTTGTGTAAAAGTCAAATTTTGTCGACCATTTTTAATGTTAAATTTATGGAGTCGACTAGTACTTGGAAATTGTGCTACTTTTGAGGAGCTGAAAATCATACTAAAATCCAAAATCCCATATCAGTAGCGGAAATCCAACTAATCTCTAAACAAATAAAGAACAAAAGCACAATGAATTAAAGTAATAAAACAGAGTCTGTGCATCAAAACACACATCCTACCACCGGGGTGGTCTGAACTGCAGCAAGTATCTGCATAGTCGGAGGCATTGGGAGTTCTGGTCCGCGGGCGGCCAGGGCCAAGACGAGACTCCACAGTCGAGGCTCTGGTCTGTGGGTGGACAGGACTGAAGTGAGAGACTAGGGGTCAACTTTTGCACGAGATACAAAAATTGGGGGTTGACTCTGATATGAGATCGACATTTACATGAGTGTATGTGGGAAATGTTTCTGGATTTTTGACTCTTATTACCTGGCTGAGAGAAGGAAGTTAAGTTACCAGCTTTGGATGGGTAAGTTTGAACCATTCAGTGTTACCGGGGTAAATTTGTCACCTGCACCCATAAATGCACATCTCTTCAGGAACTGAGTTATAGAGAAAGGTTGAACAGGTTAGGTCTTTATACCCTGGAGCATAGAAGAATGAGGGACGATTTGATAAAGGTATTTAAAATTATGAGGGGAATAGATAGAGTAAATATAGATTGGCTTTTTCCACTGAGGGGTGATGAGATACAAACCAGAGGACATAGGCTAAGGGTGAAAGGAGAAAAGTTTAGGGAGAACATGTGGGGGAACTTCTTCACACAGAGAGTGTGGAACGAGCTTCCAGCTGAAGTGTGAAGGCAGGCTCAATTTTAACATTTTAAGAAGAATTTGGACATATACATGGATGGGGGAGGTACAGAGGGCTATAGACTGGGTGCAGGTCAGAAGGACTAGGAAAAAAATGGTTTAGTACCGACTAGAAGGGCTGAAGAGGCCTGTTTCTGTGCTGTAATGTGTTATGGTTCTATGGTATTTGGTTGACTTGTGTTGATTTCATCTTGCTCATGCTATTGGGTGTGACACAGACCTCACCCAGAATTTATGGTCCCTAGAGATTACATAATCACTGTTAACTAGAATGTGTCAGTATGGAAAATCCACAGCTATTAATACCATTCTCTATCTGGATCAATACTTCTGTGTTAGGCACTAACAGCCCAAATGTCCATCTGATCAAAATTCAACCAGACAAATACTTCTATCATCTCAATTCCATCAAACAAATCAAGATCTCTCCAGAGTTGTACTGCACGGAATGCCAATTCTTCCATGCCAACCAACTTGGCATTCTGCGCTCATCCCATTTGCCTGCATTTGGTCCATATCCTTCTAGACCCTTCCCATATCTATCTAAATGTCTTGTGAACTTCAAAATTGTGCCTACTTCTACAGTTTCTTCTGGAAGCTCGTTCAAGATATGAACCACCCTCTGGGTTAAAAAGTTATCTCCCAGTTCCCTCTTAAATATCCCTGATCTCGGCAAATCTATGCCCCTTGGTTTTCTCTAATTAAAGCCTGGGCATTTTACACTATCCTTCATGGACAAGTTTTTCCAGACAAATAATGGTCAGCACAGAATGTCCTCCAGAGACTGAGAGACAAGGACTTGATGGATACTATGTGGTGGCTCCTTGAGTAGACTCTCTAAGTCATCTGGAGGAATGAACATAAGACTATAAGACATAGGAGCAGAAATAGGCTATTTAGATAATTGAATCTGCCCTGCCATTTTATCATGAATTGATCCCTTTTCGCACACAGCCCCACTGGCTAGCTTTCTCCCCATTAACCTTTGATCCCCTGGCTAATCAAAAACCTAACATTGTTTTGGATACACCCAATGACCTGACCTCCAAAACTGCCTGTGGCAACACATTCCACAGATTTATCACCCTCTGACTGAAGAAATTCCTACCCATCTCTGTTCTAAACAGATGCCCTTCAATCCTAGCTCACTAATAAGCACTAGGACTTGGCCTGGCAGCCAATGAGAGGAAGCCTTCCCAGTCAGATCCTTTCTGTATAACTGAAATATCATTCACAATGTACATTGTCCTCAAGTCAACTCAGTGGAGTGGAGATATTCGCCCACCATTTTGCAGAACACAAAGGTTGCACAGTTAGCAAAGCGGTTAGCTCGCACTGTTACAACACCAGCGATCAGGGCTGGGGTTCAAATCCCTCACTGTCTGTAAGGAATTTGTACATTCTTCCCATGTCTGCATGGGTTTTCCCTGGGGGCACTGATCTTGTCCCACCATTCAAAAACATACTGGAGCTGTAAGTCAATTGGGTGTAATTTGGCAGCATTTTTTTTTGGGAGTTATCCCGCTTTGTACATTCTTCCCATGTCTGCATGGGTTTTCCCTGGGGGCACTGATCTTGTCCCACCATTCAAAAACATACTGGAGCTGTAAGTCAATTGGGTGTAATTTGGCAGCATTTTTTTTTGGGAGTTATCCCGCACTGCGCGGTTTAGACGGAAGGGGGTATTTTTAACCTCCTACCCGTTTTCTTTCCTTTTTTTTTGTATTATTAGATTAAAGAGTGAAGGGTTTTTTTTTGTTTAAATATAAAAAAGAAGCATAAGAAAGTATTTGATTGTTTAAAAAACTAAAAATTGATGTGGTTTTTTTTGTAAAGTTTATTCAGTAGATAAGGAATATCTGAAATTTAAATGTGAATGGGATGGATAAGTTTATTTATTTATTTTTTCTTTAACTTTAAGGTGAAAGGAGTGGTAATTCTGGTGTATATTATTTTGCTATTTTAATTATAGAACGAAGGGAATAATGGTGAAAGTTATAAATTGAATTGTACAATTCTTAATGAGGCTTGAATTTTGTTTGTGGTTTATGCTCCAGTTGTTGAAGATATAGATTTTGCTGTTGATGTGTTTTTATTATTTGGATATCTGAATTTTAACGTAATGATTGGGGATATTTAAATGTGGTATTGGAGCTTTTATTGGATAACTATTCAAGAGTAAAAGGGAAAAATGGTGGAAGAGTACTAAAATTGAATTGTACAATGCTTAATGAGGTTTGAATTTTGTTTTAAGATGGTGGTTTATGTGACTAATATGATGATAGATGTGAAGTTAGTCGATATTTGGTGAAGGTTTATCTCTATAGGGAAAGTTTTTTTTTCATCTTTTTTTCATGCTACAATTTTTTTTAATAATTGATTATTGTTTAAGAATTTTTGATAGATAATGTTACTAACTTTACTAATTTTTTATATTAAGTTTGAGTTAAATATATGTTTCATCTTAACTCCGTTTGTTAAATATATGCATTTAAGTTTGATTTAAATATGTTTTTTAAGTCTGATATCTTAGTATTAATTACTTTTCTTTTTGTTAGTATTTTAATCGGTTATGTTTTTGTTTTTTTTTGTAAGTGGGTTTTTTTTCTCACATATATTATTAACTTTATTAATTCTTCACTCTTTATTTTGGGGGGGAAGGGGGGGTTGGTCTAATTTGAGTTGGGTTATTAATGTGTAATAATTATTGAGGAGGGTATAGTTTATTTAGATTACTGATACTGTATTGTAATTTTATTATTTATTCTTAATTTTTTTTTAATGTAATCCTATATGTTATTCATGTTATAAAATTTTAAATAAAGTTTAAAAAAAACTCTCCTTTTATGTAAATCTGGTGGCTCAATGAAAATTTTAAAAAAAGTTTAACTTACCTTTTTATGGAGAAGGCCTACAAGGCAGATCCAGCTTTGCTTTTTCTCTGAGAAGCGTCGGGAGCTATCTTCCAGAGCTGAGGAAGGTGGGGCGAATGGCGCAGTAGCTCCACCCATCGCCATGACATCATCCATACATGCCATGAAGGGAAAGCAGACTACACCCAAAATGTCGATCGAAGAGCAGGTAAGAGCACTGGTGGAGATCTGTTTAAGGGGTCTTAGGACTCAGGAAGATTTCTTGCGCAATGTAATTAGCTATATTATGGCATACAGGATTTAAAAAATCCAACTCCTGGGTCACGGTCTGACGACATCATCATGACATCATCAGCCCGCCCCTTCATAGGCGCTTTCAGCGGCATTGCCTTCATAGAGGAGGTGGAGAGAGTTGATCCACCTCTGACTCTAACTCCCTAGGCAGGCAGATCGGAGTCCACCTCCTGAATTCGCCCTCGGAGCTTTCAACAAGGAAAGTTAAGCAATGTAAAGGAAGAGAATATCCATAAAAAGGCCTTCTGTCGCTCTCTGTCTCTGTATCTCTCTCTGTCTCTGTCTGTTTCTCTCTCTCTCTGTCTCTCTCTCTTCCCTTTTCCCTCTGTCTCCTTTCACAGAGCCAAAATCAGTTCTCACCTTTCCTCTTATCATATCCAATTAACACCTTTTGTTGGTCTGGACTCCTCCCCTGGCCAGTCTTCAGTCTTTATTCTGATGCCTTCCTGTTCTTTGCTTATACCTTAAGGGAGGGGTGAGGCCTGAAATGTCAGTAGTATATTTCTATGTCCTCTGGATGGTGCAAGATTGGCTGAGTTCTTCCAGAATTTCTGTGTTTTTACTACAATCACACCATCTGCAGACTTTCATGTTTTACAATGAAAACACTCAGAGGAGGCCAAATTTTTAATTCAAGCCTACCAGTTGATCCAAACCCAACAGAGGCCAACTGAGATGCACAACATTCCTCAGAGATTTGAAATACAAGAATGTTGTGCAAATTCAACATGTCAGGTCAAATATCAAATATTGCCCTTGGGTTGGGTTCTCCTTTAGTCTGCGTCAGGTTTTAATTTTATACACAAGCATTCCTTTGGTTCACAGTGCTGAACCAACCAGCCAGCTTTCAACAGAGTTCTCTGCAGAATGATTGAGGGGGTGAACAGACCCAGCCTGTAGTTAACCCATAGTCATGATCACTATTGTGTTACTCCCTGCAACCAATTATCCTACGTCCCCTCCTTGCCTGCCCCCCACACCCCATCCCAAAACTCCTACATGTCTGGCTGACTTTACCCTATCTCACCAAAGACCATCTACACTTATAGGCTGGTTCTACCCTCAGGTAAAGCTTTACTGCCAGTTGAGTGGATTGGTCTTGCACGCTTATCCACCCTTGAAAGTGCTGTGCTATTTGACTGATAAGTTTCACAAAAATATGTCTGTGGGTCTGTCAAGTCAAGTTTATTATCAACCAAATGCATAAACAAAACAGCATTCTCTAGTCCTCGGTTCCAAAACATGCAGAAACACAACCAGCCAAAACACACATACAAACAATACATTTTCAGGACAAGTATTTATATAGACAAATAAATTAATAAATAAATATTGTTTCATTAATATGAGAGTCATAGATTGTTAGTGTTTTTAGCTCATTTGGTTATTCAGCATTCTCACTTTTTGAGGTAAAAACACACTGAAATGCTGGAGGAACTCAACCGGTCTTTTCTGGGTCTATAGGAGACAAAGATATATTGCCGACAATTCATGTCTGAGCCCTTCTTCAAGGAATAAACAGAATAAACCAGAAGCAGGAGGTGGTGCTCTGATACTCCTGTATCTCTTCCCTGACGGGAGCAGCTGAAAGATGCTGTATGCAGGGTGGATGGGGTCTTCAATAATCCTGCGCACCCTCTTCAGACAACGATCCTGGTAGATTATGTCGATGGTGATGGGGAGGGAGACTCCATTGATCCTCCATGCCATCTTATGGTGCTGTGGATTGACCTCCGATCTATTTCTCTGCAGCCACCACACCACACTGAGATGCAGCCGGTCAGGACACTCTCAATAGAGCTTGTGCAGAAGGTTAACATAATGGTGATATTCATACTAAACTATGAACAAGGTTATTTGGTTACACTATCTCTTGGATATTTCTGCCTGCTGTGAATGTTGTTGCAACATTGTCGTAGTTTTGCCTGTGAACTTCCAGCAGTTCAGCAGATTGCAGAAAAAAAGCAGATCATTCAGAAAGGAAACATCAGCTGATTCTTCTCCTCCACAGCTACTGCCTGACCCACTGAGTCCCTCCAGCAATCTGGGTTTATTTTTACTTCAGTCTCCTGTGCACCCAACAATCGTGAATGGAATTGGTTGCAAACATGTGCCAGAGATGACCCAGCACTGTCTGGAATTCAGAAGGTCACGGGGTGATTTGATGGAAGTTTATGAGACTTTAGACCAGTGCTTCTCAACCTTTTTCTTTCCACCCACATACCACTTTAAGTAATCCCTATGCCATTGGTGCTCTGTGATTAGTAAGAGATTGCTTGAGGTGGTATGTGAGTGGAAAGGGAAGGTTGAGAATTACTGCTCTAGACCCAATTGTTACTGAAATATTTTGCTTGAGAAAAATTATCATTGGCCCATTTCCTTTGGAGTTATGAAACTGTGCACATAACGAGTCAATTAGGTACGATTAAAACAGTGGTTTTCAACCTTTTTCTTTCCACCCACATACCACCTTAAGCAATCCCTTACTAATCACAGAGCACCTATGGCATAGGGAACACAAGTGATATGTGAGTGGAAACTAAAAGATTGACAACCACTGTTTGACTGTTAAATTTTTGATAAGTGAAGTTATTGAAGGATCTTTGGCTTGGCTTCACGGTCGAAGATTTATGGAGGGGTATGTCCACGTCTGTTGCAGGCTCGTTGGTGACTGACAAGTCCAATGTGGGACAGGCAGACACGGTTGCAGTGGTTGCAAGGGAAAATTGGTGGGTTGGGGTTGGGTGTTGGGTTTTTCTTCCTTTGTCTTTTGTCAGTGAGGTGGGCTCTGCGGTCTTCTTCCAAGGAGGTTGCTGCCCGCCGAACTGTGAGGCACCAAGATGCACAGTTGGAGGCGATATCAGCCCACTGTCGGTGGTCAACGTGGCAGGCACCAAGAGATTTCTTTAAACAGTCCTTGTACCTCTTCTTTGGTGCACCTCTGTCTCGATGGACAGTGGAGAGCTCTCCATATTACACAATCTTCCATTCTGGAGATGTGACCCACCCAGCGCAGTTGGGTCTTCAGCAGCGTGGATTCGATGCTTGCAGACTCTGCCATCTCGAGTACTTCGATGTTGGTGATGAACTCACTCCAATGAATGTTGAGGATGGAGCGGAGACAGCGCTGTTGGAAGCGTTCTAGGAGCTGTAGGTGATGCCGGTAGAGGACCCATGATTCGGAGCCAAACAGGAGCATGGGTATGACAACGGCTCTGTACACACTAATCTTTGTGTGTTTCTTCAGCTGGTTGTTTTTCCAAACTCTTTTGTGTAGTCTTCCAAAGGCGCTATTTGCCTTGGCGAGTCTGTTGTCTATCTCGTTGTTGATCCTTGCATCAGATGAAATGGTGCAGCCGAGGTAGGTAAACTGGTTGACCGTTTTGAGTTATGTGTGCCCGATGGAGATGTGGGGGGCTGGTAGTCATGGTGGGGAGCTGGCTGATGGAGGACCTCAGTTTTCTTCAGGCTGACTTCCAGGCCAAACATTTTGGCAGTTTCCGCAAAACAGGACATCATGCACTGGAGAGCTGGCTCTGAATGGGCAACTAAAGCGGCATCATCTGCAAACAGTAGTTCACGGATAAGTTGCTCTTGTGTCTTGGTGTGAGCTTGCAGGCGCCTCAGATTGAAGAGACTGCCATCCTTGCGGTACCGAATGTAAACAGCGTCTTCATTGTTGAGGTCTTTCATGGCTTGTTTCAGCATCATGCTGAAGAAGATAGAAAAGAGGGTTGGGGCGAGGACGCAGCCTTGCTTCACGCCGTTGTCAATGGAGAAACGTTCGGAGAGCTCATTGCTGTATCTGACCCGACCTTGTTGGTTTTTGTGCAGTTGGTTAACCATGTTGAGGAAAATGGGGGGGGCATCCGAGGCGCTCTAGTATTTGCTCTAGTATATAGGGTAGGGAATTGGCAGGTGTGGAGAATTTGGTTTCAAAACAACCATGGCCTCACTGAGTGACAGGATAAATAGATCTTCCTGTCTGTGAGCTCCTGTGATGTAACAATAAAAAGGTTTTATTCATGGACAATTATCAAAAGACTGCGATTCAAATCCATTCAGTCTAGTGGTCAATAATGAAACTGGGGATATTCAATGATGTGTTTGGTTTCAAAGTCTGTGTTTCATGCAGAGACCATGTAGCTTCAAAATAAGTTTACGGGCAGATGCCAGTCTGGTGATCTATTTTGGAACCATGTGCTAAATGCTTCCTTTTGTTCTTTAAAGTCACAATGATTCAAAGTCTAAAATGTTTCTCATATTTTAGCCCATATCTGTTTGACAGAAAAATAGATGAGATCACAGATTACAAAACAGATGTAAAATTCAGGGAACATTCATAAAGTAATAATTGAATTAGGCTTATTTAATAATGGCAGAAATTGTAGTTTGCTTGGTAATATCTCAAACTAATTTTATGTCTGATTCTCACTGCTCAAACTTAATTCAACGTGCTTTTGAAGTTCTCATATTGCATGCAGACGGTACACATACGCATTATCTTCTGTAGAAGTAACATTAATATTCTGTGTATGTGTGTGCATTTTGTACTTCTATACACATATGCTATAATCCTGGTACATATGTAGATCTATTGAAAAATATGTATGCACGTGTTCACAAATCTGAATTTATATGTACAGTTACATACTTTATGTGTGATTTTGTGTGTGTATTTGTATGTGTCTGTGTGTGTATTTGTGTGTTGTGTGTTTGCATGTGTGTGCGTGTGTGTGTGCAGTGTGTGTGTATGTGTGTGCGTGTGTGTGTGTGTGTGTGTGTGTGTGTGTGTGTGTGTGTCTGTGTGTTGAGTCACATCCATGTTATTAATATATACAGTAATGCAAACAGCAAGGGTCCCAACACTGATCCTTTTGATACACCACTGGTCACAGACCTCCAATCAGATGCCTGCTTCCATCACAGGGCGAATTTTAGATCCAATGAAAATCCAATCTTTCAACTATGAACAGTCCAAAGTTAACCAAAGAAAATATTAATCCAAGCTTAGCTTGCTACACTGTGATTTACTCTGATGCACCTGGTCTAAACCAGATACTTGGCATCTCTTCTTAGATGCAAGTTCATCAAACTCTGGGGTCAGAGTTCGCCTCCCACCTGTCTTGAAAGGTCCTGTTTTCTGTCTTTCGTTTGGCCATTTTTCATAAGGGGTTTATTACGAGTGAGTTGGGCGACAGGTCACAGATGCCAATGAAAGTAAAGAGAGGAGGTGGGGGCGATTAGCGGGCTGACGGGCCGGCGTCAATGCATTTGCAAAGCATTCTGGGATTTGTAGTATTAGCTGTGCATGCGCTATACTTGCGCGGCGGCCAGCGGGCCAGCTCTAATACATATTTGATATGATCTTGCAGGCCAAATATAATTATATCACGGGCCAAATTTGGCCTGCGGGCCTGAGTTTGACATGTGTGGTGTAAACAAATATGTTCGGAATGCATTTCAACAGGAAGAAAATGGATGATACGCAGAAAGAAGTTATTCATTTAAACTGGCATCATGGACAGTGCAGTCATGATGGACCAAAGGGCCTGCTCTTGAATGGTACTGTTCTATGTAAGGACATAAGGAATAGGAGCCTTAGTTGGCCATCTGGCCCATCGAGCCTGCTCCACTGTTCAACGAGATCATGGTTGATCTGGCCATGGACTCAACTCCACTTACCATTCATAACTATTCATTCCCCTAAAATGCAAAAATCGATCTACCTGCATCTTAAATACCTTCATTGCCTCCTTGGGCAGAGAATTCCTCAGGTTCACTGGGAGAACCTGTTCCTCCTCATCTCCAGGTGAAGTTGGTGGTAAAGAAGGTGAATGCAATGTTGGCATTCATTTCTAGAAATAGGGCACTGGTGAGATCTCACTTGTGTACAGTTTTGGCCTCTTATTTGAGAAAGGAATCCTCTTATTGGAGAGGATTGAAAGGGAGGAAGAGAAATTCTCAGCTTTTGGACTGTACTCGTCGGAGTATAGAAGGATGAGGTGGACCTCGTAGAGGCATTTTGAATACTGAAAGGCCTGGACAGAGTAAATGTGGCAAGGATGTTTCTCATGTTAAGGAAATCTAGGACTAGTGATAAAAGAGCACCAATTTAAAACAGAGATAGAGAGACATTTCTTTAATCAGAGTAGCGTGAATCTGTGGAACTTGTTGCCACAGGTGGCTGTAGAAGCGAGGTCGTTGGGTGTATTTAAGGAAGAGATTGACAGGTATATGATTCGCCAGGGCATCAAGGGTTACTGGAAGAAAGTCTGGCAACGGGGCTGAGTGAGAGGATGGACCATCTCATGATCAAGGTGGCAGAGCACGCTCAATGGGCTGATTGGCCTACTTCTGCTAACTATCTTGTGATCACTGTTTCTATGTTTCTGTCTTATGTGCGTTAAATGTGATAAACCCTTGAAAAATCCTTCTTTGTTCCTCTCTTATTGCAAGAGACAGATATTGCTGGGATGACGTTTTGATTAAAAGATATCTAGAAGATCAATCAATATATTCAGAGCAAACAGACAAGCGAATATTTTACTCTTTAGTGGACAAAGTAGATTTCTTCAGCTCACTGAACCTCTCATCTGATTGTAACCAGTTAATAATATTTACTTATTACAAAAATAATATTTACTTCATTCATTCTGACATGCTCCGTCTCTGGGCTATCAAATTATTTCTTAGCCGTGAGAGAACAGATCACAGTTTTTTTTTGCCTTCTCTCTTAAAAAAATAATGCTTGAAATAAAAACACGATAGTATGGGTGCAAGGATTGGATGAGCTGATATCCTGCTTGCTGGCTCTTTTCCCGATTCTGCTGATTTTACTGGATAAGGCCAAACGCAGGCAGGCGGGATTCATGTGGTTGGGATATTTGGCTGGCGTGGGCGAGTTTGGGCTGAAGGGCCTGTTTCCTCAATGAATGTCTCTAATGGACAGGTTCATGGAAAGAGAACAAACCTTTGGGATGGAAGATGTCAAAAAAATGGAAAACGACCTGGATGAATGAAGAATAAATTCCCCACTTCACCGACAACACTGGAAACTTTCATCAGTCAAGAGTCGCTCAACCAAACTAGTTGGACTGCCTCAGCCATAATAACTTATGGATATATGGCCAGATATACTGTATTTAAAAAGCTCATCCTTATCGGGCAAGATCATTTCACGTCAGCAAGATATTTTCCAAAAATAAATAATGTAATGCTCTTACAATCGGCTTTTTCCCCCCTTGCTGATCTGATTTGTTATTCAATGAAGTCCTTGAGGATTCAAAGCTGTCCTAATTAACTAATAACTGGCTAGTGGATTCCTGGGCACATTTATGTTTTATTTTTAGCTTAAAGCTTTTATGTGTCCTGCTATAAACCTTGGCAGATTATGACTCAAATGCCAAAACTTCAATCTGGTCATCTGTGCTCTAGTGAGTTGATTAAAGAAGGCTGTAGCTTAGTCTTAACCTGGTTCACATCACTGAGCAGTTCCTCAGCTCATTGACCTTCTTGAATGACAGTTTGAACAGTATTTAAAAGGGTGATATCTCCATATCTTGCAAATGATCTCTCTGAAGAGGGATAGCAAGTTTGTTACAGTAACATCAAGCACTAAACGTTCTTCAATTCATCCAACAGCTCAGATACCACTCTTGAATTTTTAGCATCATAAGAACATGGACGAAAGAACATCTCAGCATAGAACAGGCCCTTCATCCCTCAATGTTGCGCTGACCTTTATATTCCTACCAAAGAAAAACTAAACCTTCCCTACTTCATAACCCTGTATTTTTCTTTCATCCATCTGCCTGTCTAAGAGTCTCTTTAATGTCCCTAACGTTTCACCCTCCACCACCATCCCTGGCAAGGCATTCCAAGCACCCACGACTCTCTGTGTTAAAAAAAATCCCCTAAACTTCCCTCCCTTCACTTTGTACAGATCGCTGCAAAAAAACTGCAAGTAGACTTTCAAAAGCACTTTACATCCAATGAAACAACATATAAAAGTGCTGGAAGAACTCAGCATCCTTGGAAAGGAATAGGCAGTCGACGTTTCATCAGGAGCGTGCTATTCCATTTCTCCCCCAGCTACCAACTTCTTGTTTACTGAACATCCCCAATTAATTTTTTTTGAAGGGCAGTTCTAGACGTAGCATTGCAGCCATATTGTCTATAGCGAGATTCCTCCATCAACAATGATGCAATGACCAGATGATTAGATTTAGCGCCAAAGTCTAAGGAGATTTTGTGTTCATTTGACTGCATAGAAGGAGCTTCAGTGCTTCACGTGACAGCATCTCCAACAGAGCGGAGCTCTTCGAACCACACTGGAGTGTTAGTCTAGATTTTTTGTATTCCAGTAGCTGGAGTGTGGCTCAATTCTTCTGACTCGAGACATAAGAACAACTCACTGAGACTCAGCTGACTGATGGTTTCCTGTTAGACCATAAGACATAGAAGCAGAAGTAGACTTGATGTCAGCCCATCAAGTCTACCCTGCCATTTAATCACTGACCAGATACGTTTTCCCACTCAGCCCCACAACCCGGTCTTCTCCCCATAACCTTTGATGTCCGAGATAATCAAGAACCTATCAATCTCTGCCTTAAATACACCCGATGACTAATGACCTGGCCTTCACAATTGCCTGTGGCAACAAATTCCACAGCTTCATCACACTCTGGCTAATGAAATTCCTCCGCAGCTCTGCTCTAAGTGGATGCCCTTCAATCCAGAAGTTGTGCCCTCTTGTCCTCGTCTCTCCCACCATGGGAAACAACATTTCTACATCTAATCTGTCTATGCCTTTCAACATTCAAAGTATTTCAATGAGGACCCTCCCCCCATTCTCTAAAATTACAATGAATTCCAGCCAAGAACTGTCAAATACTCCACAGAGAGTGGTGGGAGTGTGGAATGAGCTGCCAGCTTAAGTGGTGAATGCAGGCTCAATTTTCACTTTAAGAAAAATTTGGACAGGTACATGGATGGGAGGAGTATGGAGGGATATGGACTGGGTGCAGGTCAGCAGGATTAGGCAAATTAATAGTTTGGCACAGATTTGAAGGGCTGAAGGGCCTGTTTCTGTGCTGTAATGTTCTATGGTTCTATGGTTACATCTAATAACACTTTCATTCCTAGAATCATCCTTGTGAACCTCCGCTAATGTCAACACATTCTTTTGTAAATGTGGAACCCAAAGCTGCTAAAATATACTCCAAGTGAGGTCTCACCCGTGCCTTATAAAGCCTTAACATCACGTCCTTGCTCTTATATTTTATTCCTCATGAAATGAATGCCAGCATGGCATTTGCCTCCTTCACCACTGACTTGTTTACCTTCAGGCTGTCCTGCACGAGGACTCCCAGGTCCCCTTACATCTGGGTATTTTCAATTTTCTCCCCATTTAAAGATAATCTGCCTGTTAGGTTGGGTTCTGACTTGAATGGTCATTCCTGCTAGAGACCAAATTGCAGTGACTTCCAGAGGAAGGAAGCATCAGTCATTGTCATTTATAAGCTGATGTTGAAAAGCTGCTGATGAGGACCAGGCAACAGGTTATTTTTGATCTCGTTGCCATGTCCTCAGCCTTTATTCATTCTTGTTTAATAAGCATTTATTGTCAGAACATCTTCCCATTGTCTAGTGGAGAGGACTTCTCCCCTCTCTTATGCAAAACCCTCTAGTGCTAGTGATACTCCGGACCATTAGAGGGAGCCGGAGACTAGTTTGTGACAGCTTGAGTGGGTTCAAGATGGATGACTCCACACGGTCTTGAATCTATAGCTAATAACGTATATTGTTTTAAAATAACCTGTTTTTTAAATTAAAATAAAAGAAACATGACATGTTACCAGGAGAAAAATGTCAGTTTGGTGTGAAGGAAATTGCTTTTCTGGGAGATAAACTGTCAGAGGCTGGTGTGGAGCCAAACAAGAACAAGGTGAAAGCAATTTTAGAGATGCCCAGACCCACTGACAAAAAAGGCACATTGAGAGCGCTGGGAATGATCAATTTCATTGGAAAATTCATACCAAACCTGTCTTCCAAAACAATGTACCTAAGGAATTGTTACAGGACAAATGTGAATTCATGTGGACAGCCAACCACGAGGAAGAATGGGGACGGCTGAAGACTATTCTAACGACAGAACCAGTACTTTTGACATTTTTCAATGTATTCAGAAGGATGAAAGTACCCAGGGACACTTCAAAAGGACCGTAGGCAAACATTGGGGCAATTTCAGTCCTTTCATTTATATTTTATTTTTGATTTTCCAAGACTCACACAAATCCAAAAAACAATACAAGCTTTCTCAACAATCATATATTACATTCAGAGCCCCTTTTCCCCCCTGCCCACCCCTCTCCCTTCCCTCCCATACCCTAATATCACAAGGAAAAGATTATTCACATTAAACAAACATAAAAAAACCCAAAGATATATGGAGTCACTGAAGGAACCAGATATAAACCCAAAGTAACGTAAAATAAAATGAAAAAGGAATGGAACAAATTTCAGTCCTTTTTGATAACAAGCTAAAGTACACTAAATTGCAAGTTACATCAATGTCGCAAAGTAACCAGTTCAATTGTTACTATTTATGATGCAAAGTTTGTTGCCTGCGGTTAACCAAAATGCCACAATCATAAACACTTCAGGAAAGGAGTCAAATTTGACAACAGTATCTACAGACATGTCTCCCTGCAGATCTCCACAGCAAAACTCGTCTCTGAGGCCCTCTTCAACCACCTGTGCCCGAATCACATTCTGGGTTCCACCCCACGAGAGGCAAAAGGGATATTAACTTCACTTGCTGTCAAATGAAACAGGAATCCTTCTGAAATTTAGTTAAAACCTTAGAACCATAGAATATTACAGCTCAGAAACAAACTACGCCAAACTATTTTTCTGCCTCGTCCCACTGACCTGCACCCAGTCCCTATCCCTCCATATCCCACCCATCCAATTACCTTCTTAAATGTTAAAATTGACCCTGCAGTCACCATTTCAGCTGGCAGCTCGTTCCACACTCCCACCACTCTCTGTGTGAAGTTCCCCCTAAAATTTTCCCTCTAAAGTTGTCCTCAAGGATGGACCCAACCCGAATGCAGAGGAGGATCAAACAAGTCATGTGCAGCTGATCTCTGGAGACTAACATCAACCATAGGAGCTATTAACCAGCACGTGTTGATGGGTTCATTGTGTTATCCTCAGCAAGGTTTAGTCCGTTGTGGATTACCAGCAATGAATTCTGCTCTGTAAACAGTACTGATATAACACTACCAATACCAAATAAACATTATGTTCAAGTTTAATGCTGCTAAACAGTGGTTTCGTAATCTAAGTGGTGTCCAATGAAGGTTATGGTGGGACAAAGAGACAAATGATAGGAGTTGACAGGCATACTCTGTATGAAAGCCAGCTGCATCTTTCTACCTTCATAATACCCTACCCTTCTTTCCATTGTCATGCTGGGAAAGATTAACAGACCTGTCCCGTCTGACTCACCAGAGAGCACTCAAACAAGAACAGTCACTGGCAACCCAGCTAACTGTTGTGGTGAGCTGAATTAACTCGGCATACAGTCCAGCAGCCATGCAGCTGTGCTTGACAGGCTTCCATGTGCGGCTTCGGGTGGGGCAGCTCCCTTGTCAGAGTACCCAGTCGTCTGAGCCCCAGGAATTTTTTATAAATTACTTTTGGCATCGAGTAAAATCCGGGCAGATCAGAAGCTATCTCGTCTGGGCTCAAAGAATATTGCTTATTCCCGGAACGCCAAGTCCCATTCCCCTTCGCCTCACTGCAGCGTTCACTATAGACAGAGGCATGGAAGTTTCTCCACATGGTTCGACAGCATGTGTGTCCCCATAACAACTGTCTGTGGAAACCTCACACAGCACAAGAACTTCAGCTGGACTGCTCACAGAACAGCACTGTGGTGTTTCCAGGTGTAACAGTGCACTGACGCTGTTAAAGGAACAAAGAATTGCTGGAGGAAGTGGGATTGAAGGGTAAGTTTCCAGGTGTATGATTCTGCAATTCCATAAAATTCATGGAGATTCAGGGAAACATTGATTGCCTTGTATTGACTTTAGGCTTTGCATTCATCTGCTCTTTGACCATACTAAAGCATTCTGACGCCTCTCTTCACTCCCGCTAGGTCAGATTCTCGGACAATCCAACTTTGGTACTAGCTGGATTGAAAGTATTGTTCGTGTGGACTTTGCACCGTACCCCCAGGGGTAGGCTCCACTGTTGCTGCGGTTGTTCCCTTAATTTATGGTTCATAAGCCAAGTGCAAAAAACTGAGGAGGTACCAGGAGTAAAACTCTCTGCAGTTCATTTGTTGAGAAAAAGAGGGAAGCTATTTCTCTTACCAAATGATTATGTACAGAACCAATATGGCAGAACCAATGAAACAACAAATGGCAGCGCTGCCATTGGTGCGGACCCACGGAGAGCAGGACCAAAGACACAGTGCTCCCCCCAGGGGGTCCAACCATCCAGTCCGACTACCATTGGCTCAGTACAGGCTTTAAACAGCCTGTTAAAGGAGGTGACGGTGGTTTTATTTAAAATCCAATGACCGCAGGGTTTGGGCCCAAAATTCCGGCACCTATGATCAACAGTAGCCATAGGGGTTGCAGGCTCAAGGGAAGCAGAGGACTGGCCCCAGGCACCAGAAAACTGAGGACCCCCCCCCGTTTGAGAAGGAGAAGTAGAGGAGAAGACCCACGGGACGGGGACTAAGGTGGCAGACCATTGAGGCTGAGGAACACACAGGTGGGTGGGCTGTTGGTGACTTGAAGCGAGGAACCCATGCAGGCTGAATGCTGCTGGAAATTGCAGTCAAAGGATTCACCCCAGGCTACGAAAATAGCCGAGGTACATTGTCCCAAGGGCCCCTGATATATCTGTTGTTGCCCACAGCATGTTGCTGGTGTGATTTGGGTCAGCCTTTGGGTCTGACCTATGACCTCCAATGAACACTCAGGAAAATCTACGGGCACATGGTGCAGGAATCACCATTTACTTGGTTCACACTGGAACATTTTTCTGCCTTGCTCAGTTTTCCATGCTCAGCAGAATGGTGGACTAGTTGTAGGACTGGATTTGACTGGGCAGATGATTCTGGGAAGGGGAGGTACAGTGTACACAATAGACCATCCCTTGGGGAGCGTAAAAATGATCTGCACATGATAAACACATGACAAGTCGTCACAAAGTGAAGTGCATGGGACACATTTTACCACACGGTTCAGTGTACCATCTGTCATAATAGTTCAAAGTTACGAATTATTGTCAGAATACATATGTACATGATATCACATACCACCCTGAAATTCTTTTTTCCTGCAGGCGAGGCAGAATTACCACAAATTGGTAGTGCAAAAAACAGTACTCAAAAAGATCTGTATACATGTAAATGGATAAAGAAATTTAAACAAACTGACTGTGCAATACAGAGGGAAAAATAAGAACAATAAAATGCAAAAGTAAGAGTCCTTAAATAGGTCTCTGAGTTTGTCGTTGAGGAGTCTGATTGTAGAGGGTGTAGCAGCTGTTCCTGAACCTGGTGATGTGAGTCTGTGGCACCTGTACTTCTTTCCTGATGGTAGCGAGGACAGAGCTGGATCTTGATAATTGCTGCTGCTCTTCAATGACAGCGTTCCTTGTAGATGTTCTTGATGGTGGGGAGAGTTTTGCCTGTGATGTATTGGTGCCCCCAAACCAGACTGTGATGCTGTCATAATGTTGACTTTAACATATCTTCTGCCAGTTTCTATGTTTTTTCTTGTGGAGAATTCAATGACCCCCCCACATTTAATGCACCAAAATATGGGCAAGTTCCAAGTGTTGGTCATCGTCTCTGAACAGGCTGGACTTGGAAGAAAACTGAGTGCTGGCGAAGGGATGGTATTACTGACCTTCATCTCAGATTTCAAGTATTTTACGAAGATTTTCTTTAAGAGTAGCTGCAATAATTCACAGAGTCACAGTTAATTTTCTGGATGGCAGGCGTACCGTGAACGATAATGCAAAAGTGCTGGAGAAACCCAGCAGGTCATGATTCAGGCCTGAGCCCTTTGTCAGGAATGCCAGAAAGCAGGTAGGTGCCTGAATGAAAAGGTGGTGGGGGGGGGGGGGGGGGCGGAGAGGAGAAGGGGGAGAAGCACAGGCTCAGGAGGTTTGTTGAGCTTGAAAGAGTTCCATTCGAAGAGAGGAGGAGAATGTCTTCAGGGAAGGCATCCTTCAAAGAGATTCCGCAGTAGAGAAGCCGAATAGAGGTAAACAGGAAAGTCTGCCAATGTCAGGAATCCATTCCCTTCTCTACAAATGAGCACACAACAGAAGCCATTGATTTGTGAACGGGGGGTGTGGAGGGAGGACTGACCTATCCTGAATTATCTTTCTAATTCAAGGACGTTTTTACTGCCAGGATCTCAGATCAGCTGACTCAGAGTGCAATGGCCATCAGACCTGGAACATTTCCTTTCATTTTCCTCCAGTTCCACACGAATCCAGACCTTCTGACACACAGGGTCAGCGAGCTGACATACAGTATTACTGTTTACACGATAGCTTATTGTAATTGGAGTTTAGATTGGCCTCTTCTGGTGCTATTTAACCTTAGCACAGATCCATTCTGCCTCACAGTAACCCACATTGTTTGACTCCTCACGAGTCCAAGCTGATCATTGCTGGTTGGGTGTAATAATAATTGTAATATCATAGAATATTACAGAACAGAAAGCAGGCCCTTTGGCCCTTCTAGTCTGTGTCAAACTATTATTCTGCCTAGTCTCACTGACCTGCACCCACTCCATACCCCTTCCATCCATGTACTTATGTCAAATTGAGCTTGCTTCAGCTGGCAGCTCGCCCCACATTCCCACCACTCTCTGTGTGAAGAAATTCTCCCTAATGTTCCTTCTCACCTTTCACACTTAACCCATGTCCTCTGGTTTGTATCTCACCCAACCTCAGTGGAAAAAAAAGCCTACTTGCACTTACTCTCTCTGTACCACATATTATTGTGTATACCTCCCATCATTCTTCAACACTCTAGGGAATAAAGTCCTAACCTAATTAACCTGTCCCTGTAACTCAGTTCACGTCCTGGCAACATTATTGTATATCTCAGCACAGTCTAGTATGGGGACACCAATATCCCTGAGCATAAAGCCCTTCAAAAGATAGTGGACACTGCCCTGTGGCTGCAGGAGGAGCCATACTTGCACCCCCACCCCCCCACCACCACGTAGGCACTTCATTGAATTTCTTTTTTATTCTCTCTGCATTGTAGTCAGTTTGTTTACATTCATTACCTGTTTGAGGTTCTTTACTTCTATACGCTCGACAGGTTTTTTTTGCAGTACCAATTAGTGGTAATTCTGCCGCACCTGCAGGAAAAAGAACCTGAGGGTTGTATGTGATGTCATGTATGTTCTCTGACAATAAACCTGATTGATTCCTTTATTAAATGATGTTGACAACAAGTGACTTTGAAGATTATATTCAATATTTTTTTGTCACTGGGGAACATAATGAGTAAGAGCAAATCTTCTGATCTCGTTGAAATGTGTGAGCATTTCTTTATATAATGTGGCTGAGTGAACACAGCCGTGTTCCGAGCTGATTGTGGTATTGTAAGGCACCCACTGCACATGTGGCAAGTATTGATGGAGTGATATAATAAAACTAGTGAGTCATTCAGCAGGTTGATCGGCATCTGCAGGAGTACTAGGGGAGCAACCTGAAACGTTAACTCTTTTCTGCTCTTCCCTTATCCGGTGTTTCTTGAGTTTTGCTATTTTGTTTCTTGGCATCTGACTTTATTTCAGATTTTAATTAGATGTTGTCATACTGCCGATCGCAGGGAACCCCAGAATGACAGAGTGCAGAAGAGACCAAAGTGTTTTTCCTCAAGTATAAGGGGTGTTGTAAACACTTCCTCTGCCCTGGTTGGGCATTGACTTCAGGATTAATATCAAGTTGGGCATGGCAGAAATATCATTTAAAAAATGAGCCAAAAATAACTCTAGTGCTCGGGAACAGTCGTATGTTGAACAAACCCATGTTATTCCTTTAGGGTCTTGTCGAATGTGGTGCAGCAGGAGATGCCTTTCTCTAAACTAATTCCAGCCCTTAAAGGGACACTTGCATCTCAGCTGGACAGCTGTAATGCACATAGTGGTTGCCAACACCAGGAGACAGATTATAGCAGAGAAAGCAAGAGCTTCCACTTCATACAGAGGGATATTGAGGTGTTCAGATAGGTGCCAGGGCCACCTTATTAGTTTAGTAGGAAATGGCTGACCTGCAGCTTGCCTACAGTGAGTCTGAACTATGAAGCAATATGTTTTACATAGGTCACCACAGCATCGTGGGCAGTAAGGCCTTATTATGCTGTAATGTTCTATGTGGAAAAGAATATCACCATCATTCAAGTTACGGTAAGTACTTAAATATAACTTGTTCATGTGTATGTTGGCACATACACACACGTCAAGTCAAATTTGTTACCTGATTGTACAAGTACAACCTGATGAAACAGCATTCTTGGTGCAAAACATGCAGACACACAGCGAGACATAACACAATACAGACGATTTCCCCAGAGAGTGCAGAGATGCCACTTGTAAGCAGATCTCTACCCTCACTGGACTTTGTCACAGTAGCCTGAGCTTCTCTAAAGATGCATGTCCGTGACAAAGTGTCCTCACAAACTGAGGACTATCGCACGTCAATGCGTTACCTCTGGTCTAAGTAAGGAAATGCCACGTGCGAGCAGGTCTCTCTCTCGCACTGGACATGAACCTGCTCCCCCCTTCCCGTCCTGATGGTGTGTGCAGAGCTGTACTGAGGTAATACAGAGATGTGGAGTAAAAAGGGCAGGGAACACCTGTCCACATCTTGGGGTCTGGGGTCCAAGTCTGGAGGCTGAAGTTCTGGGTGTGAGAGACACTAAGTGATTGTACTGAAGACTCCCCATTGATACATTGGCCACGGTGGCCATGGTAGCAGACCTGAGAGGGTCTCAGTGGCTGAAGGACCCACACAGGGTTGGAGGACCTGCATGGGCTATAGGCTGCTGGAGACTGCCTCATGGGAATCAGGTATTGGAGCTGAGATTTGAGAGGGTACTGAGGGCATGAGGGGCTCCCGAAAGGCCTCGAGGATGAAGTCTTCCGGATCGTGTCAGAGGTTTGGATCTGGAGATCGGGATGCCGATGCATTGAACAGGAATCTATACGACTGGAGGTGAATCCACACACTCTCTTTTTCTCGCACTGTAAGGGGTGCTGGGCAATACTAATGACGATTCTTCTACAGCAGGCAGAAGTTAAAGTATATCATGTCTGTTACATTTTTAATTATTACATGTTGAGAATTCCACCTAAATCCACCCTTTCCATGCCGGGCAATTGTGAAAGTCTCTGAAGAGGATATGACTTAATTTCTGGTCGACTGTTGTGGAATTTATTGTCTATGGGACAGAGCCACCAGCCCTGCTGTGAAATATTATTGATAGGTGGTAGCTGCCTGCTTTACACTAACTCAATGTTACAGTCCTTACCTTTCAGTGTCATTGTGTGGAGTGTTCTACAGGTGTCCAACCTGAATCTGCATTTTAATTTTGGTATACTGAATGGTAGTCAGGCCAGAGTTTATCTCCATCCTAAATGATCCTGAAAAGAGAGCTGGTGTCTTTTTGTTTCCAATTTAATTTTTAAAAATTTTTCACACTGTGAACATTATCAATCAAAACACATACAAACATTTCCCTCTTAAATATACACAATGGCATTTTCTCCCCCTACCTTCACTACCCCCCTTCCCACCCCCCTCCAAACCCATTAAATGTTCAACATATACAATACAATAAAACCATTAAACAATGTTATCACACAATGAAAATAAACAAGAAAATTGTGTCATCTACTTTTACACACTGGATCAGGTCATTTTGTCTTCTTATCATTTTATCATTTCAGGGGGTGGAGGTCCGCGGTAGGCCCTCTCTGTTATGTTCCATGTACGGGTTCCCAAATTTGTTCAAATAATGTGACTTTATTTTTTTAATTATATGTTATTTTTTCCAATGGAATACATTTATTCATTTCTATGTACCATTGCTGTACTCTCAGGCTCTCTTCTGATTTCCAAGTTGACATTATACATTTTTTTGCTACAGCTAAGGCTATCATCATAGATCTTTTTTGTGCTTCATTCAGTTTGAGGCCTAATTCTTTACCTCTTATATTAATTAGGAGAAAGAGAGAGCTGGTGTCTTGAACCACTGCAGACTGGGGAAATATCAGTTCCAAGTGCCCTTGGTTAATTTCTCAAACTCTATTGTAGTTTTTGCAGTTTTTAGTAGGACTTTCAATCAAGCTGATTGTTCACTTCAGGAAGGAAAAACAAGTGGTAATCATTGGGGGATCAGAGGTGGAGAGGGTGAGCAAATTTAAGTTCTTGGGAGTCACTACCTTGGAGGACCTTTCCTGGACTTAACATGTTAATGGCATTGTGAAGAAAGCACGTCAGAACCTCAACTTCCTCCGGAGTTTGCAGAGGTTTGTTATGACACCAGAAACCCTGGCAAATTTCTACAGATATGAGGTGGAAAGTGTGCTGACTGGTTGCATCACGTCCTGGTGTGGGGAAACCAATACCCCTGAGCATGAAGCCCTGTAAAAGGTAGTGGTCACAGCCCAGGAGAACTCAGGCATCTCACCCCACCATCAAGAACATCTACAGGGAATGCTGCCATTAGCAATCTTCAAGGATCCGTATCACCAGCACATGCTGTCATCAGGGAAAAGGTATAGGTGCCACAACACTTGCACCACCAGGTTCAGGGACAGCTGTTCCCCCTCCACCATCATGCTCCTCAACAACAAACTCAATCAGGGACTCATTTAAGGATCTTAATTGTGTACTTTATTGATTTTTTTTCTCTCTGTGTTGCACAGTTTGTTTATATTTTATTTGTTTACATATGTACGTTGAGTACAGTTTTTTGCATGACCAATAAGTGGTCATTCTGCCTCACCTGCAGGAAAAAGAACCTCAGGGTTGTATGTAGTGTCATGTATGTACTCTGACAATAAATCTGAAATCTGAAACCATCACCATCACCCAGCTCCTTAACATATTTCCATGTTATATTGTAGACAGGAGCTAGTGGGGGATTGGTGGACAAGGGAGAGCTGAAGGATGTTGAACAGAGGGAGGTGACTCGCAGACAGAGAGAGGCAAGAGGAAACAAAGGGTCAGGTGAATGAGTCACACTGGGTGGAGCGGAGTGATAAGTAGGGACAAAGGCTGTCTGACTTTTTATGAGATCGCTCTTGCAATATTTGTTCTGTTTATATCTGGGTTATCTCTCCCTCTCTCTCTCTCTCTCTCTCTCTCTCTTTCTCTCTCTCTCATTTCCATTACTAATTAAACTATTACTGTCCAACTATTTCAGCAATTAGTTGAAAATCTACTACCTGTTTTCATTATCACTGATCCACATGGAGTTGGCTTTAGTGGTTAGCTGACTCAATTAGTTAGAAGATGGGTTCCATTCCAAAGGCTTTAGCATCTTGTTGACAATATAAATGCAGCACTGAAGGAGTCCTGCACTATCAGATGTCCTGCCTTTTGAATAAGATTACACTGAAATCCTTTAATCCTCTTAGGTTAAGATAAAAGATTCTATGGAAACTATTTTGAAGCAAATCAGGGCAAATGTCCAACCAATATTGATGTTCAATCTCAATCACTAACTTAGATGATTCATTGTTTGTGAGCGTGCTCTTGGTAGCAAACTGCTCACAAATTAACTGCTGTGTTTTCCACAGTAACACTAACACAAGATGCACCCCATTAACTCTAAAAGCTTTGAATATCTGAAGGTAAAGAAAGATTGTTTATAAATACATACGTTTTTTTGATCAAACATTGAGAAAATGGAGAGATTAAACAGGTCAGGCAGCATCCATGGATAGAAATGGTTGGTTAATGGTTCGAGTCATGGTTAAAGCAGGAAGGAGTGGTAACAAGAGTATCAAGGGTGTAAAAAAATGTTGGGGGAAGAAGCTGGGATGGGTCTAAGAGGACATTGGACAGAGAGTGGAGAGGTAGAAGGACAGGGAGGGAGAGACCGGGTGAGAGAGAGAGAAAGAGAGAGAGAGAGAGAGAGTGGTGGAGATAGATAGATAGATAGATAGATAAAGATAGAGAGAGAAAGACACTTGGTATTCATGTTGAGGAAAACACGATTTGATATTGGCTCTTCAGGAAAAGCCAGAGAGTGGGAGTGGATGGATTGCTTCTCAGGCTGGGACTATTGTGGTTGGCCATCCATCAATGATCTGGATGAGAATATGGTAAATTGGATCAGCAAGTTTGCTGATTGGAGGCATTGTGGACAGAGAGGAAGGCTTTTAAAACTTGTAGAGGGATCTGGACCAGCTGGAAAAATGGGTTGAAAAATGGCAGATAGAACTTAATGCAGACAAGTGTGAGGTGTTGCCTTTTGGAAGAACAAACGAAGAAAGGACATACACAGTAAATGGTCGGGCACTGAGGAGTGTGGTAGAACAGAGAGATCTGGGAATACAGGTACATAATTCCCTGAAAGTGGTGTCACAGGGAGTCAGGATTGTAAAGAGACCATTTGACATATTGGCCTTCAAAGTATTGAGTATAGGAATTGGGATGTTACGATAAAGTTGTATAACAATAATTGTTGAGGCCGAAAAGATATCAATAAGATTGAAGGAGTGCAGAGAAGATTTACTAGGATTTTGCCCGAACTTCAGCAACTGAATGACAGGGAAAGGTTAAACAGTTTAGTACTTTATTCCCTGGAGCGTAGAAGAATAAGGAGAGATTTGATAGAGGTATTTAGAATTATGAGGGGGATAGACAGAGTAAATGTAGGTGGGGGGTGTGCTACTGGATGCTGGGACCTACCTGTTAATGCGGGGGTGGGAGGAGGGGCTATGCTATTGGAAGCCGGAACCTACCTGTTGACGAACGGTAACGCTGTTCGCCCCTCTGACATATGAAATGAGGGCACTACTTTTATTGCCTCAAGCATCACTAGACACTACTGACACTTGACACACACTAGTGATGCAACCGGGGGCAAGTGAAGAGTCACTAGCGTGCGTCAAGCTGGACGCTAGTGATGGGAGAGGAGGTGTGGGGGCGGATCTGACGGTGAGCAATGGCCACAACTGTATAGGGGGCACAGCTCCTTGCTTGGGGGTGGCAATGCCCATGGATGCCCTCCAACCCCAGAGACGACAATGGGACATGAGTTAAGGGTGAAAGGGGAAAAGTTTAGGAGGAACTTCTTCACATAGAGAGTGGTGGGAGTGTGGAATGAGCTGTCAGCTGAAGTGGTGACTGCAGGCTCAATTTTAACATTTAAGAAGAATAACTTTTAAGAAGGTAATTGGATGGGTTGTGTATGAAGGGATAGGGACAGGGTGCTGGTCTGAGGGCCATGGCAGAAGAATGTCCTTTAGCCATTTCATTAGCCAATAGCCCTCCAACACATTCTAGAGAGGCTGAAAGGGCCTGTGTCCATGCTGTGATATTCTATGATTCTAAAGAGAGACAGAGAAGGGGAGGTGGGAGAGAGAGAGCACAGTGGGAGGGAGAAAGGTAAGGTGTCCTTAGTTACTTTCTCTCTCTCTCTCTCTCTCTCTCTCTCTCTCCCAGCTTACTGTCAAAGTCTGTGTGATGGTTTCTTCATCATAATTCCCATAACTAGATATTCTATAGCTAATATTCTACATTCCCTCTGTTTTACCGTGACTGTATTAACAAAAAGGGTCTGTGGAGAAAACTTGGACAGCATTAAAACAGTAAATCTACAAGGTGAGCTAAGTAGCTGGGAGCAGAATGTTTTTTTTAATCCAGTGTCAAAGCTTTGTGCAAAAGGATAAGTGTAGCAGTCAGGAATTTTGCATGTCCTGTATCTCTCTTTTTGCATGTTGATTTTTGCATGTTGATCACTCTCATTTAGTGATGTTGTCAGAGCTCTACGTACAGCAGCCTTGACCTATAATTTCACAGGTCTCCCCACAACCAGCCGGAATAAAATCAGGGTCCCTTGTCACAGTATGGATGGCGACCATCTCTGCTGACAGCTGAGAAACCACCTACCCAGCTATTTGGGAGTCCTTTAGCTATTTCATTAGTTAATAGCCCTCCAACGCTGAGTCAGCAAATCAGCTCTTAGGATGCCTTTCTCGTACCGTCCCAGGGGAACAGAATCATAAGGACCTGTTCCATCCTAGAGGTACCTCTCTTCGTTCTGAACCCGGTTACCTCTGCCCAATCAGGGTATTAGTGTAGCTTCTGTACATGAGCCATAGGGGGAACCACATATCCCAATTAACAGGACCACGTTAGCCGAGGATATGTCCGATGTCAAAAAAACATTGTATACAGTGAAGTTTTACATCAACTTTCTCCCAGCTTTGGAACAGTTATTTATCTGTGAATCCCAAAAGATGTCCTGTTACCCTGTTATCCTCCATATGTTTGTCCTGACTTTCACTTGTCTGTGATCTGTTTAGTCTTAAAAATCCATTATCACTCCCTGTAAGGTATTAACCTATAGGCCAACATTTCTCTTTTCAGTCACGACTCCAATATTCAGTTCACATATCAAGGTGACAAAAAGTCCTATCAATAAAATTCTTATGTTAGAATAAAAAGTCTTTAGGTTTTAGATGGGCCTTTTTCCTTCAGTCTGTTCAGTGTATCCAGTGCGGGGTGCCCTTCAAGCTTTACTGCAGTCAGTGTTGTTCAACAGCACCTGGAATGGCCGTGCCTCACTGAGTTCTCAATTTCCTCTGATCCGATATCCTCATAAGGATGTCATTGTCAGATTCGACATTAGGATATTCACTACATTCCGTGGATTACCCTCCTTTAGGTGGACTTGAAGTACTTATGAATGCATCGCTCGAAGAAGTCTTTAGCTAGATTATTAGAATATTTTCTCATGTTATGGCCTGATGATAATAATTTCATCCCCACTGGCCGTGCGGGCTTTGGTCCACAAGGTGTCTGAATTGGCTGTCTGTGGACCATCTTGCAGCAGATAGCCCTGACTTAAACTGTGGAGCCACTCACAATTTAAATAATGCTAGGGGTAACACTTTTAGCCAATTTTAGCCCTGTTTCCTTATTCAATTTTGCCAGTTTAATTTTTTAATGATCTATTTGCACGTTCCACTATTCCTGCTGTCTGGGTATGATGGGAGTAGTGGAAATATTGTTGGATCCCCAATTCCTTATTCAATTCTTTATTTATCCCAGTTACAAAGTGAAGAATATTATCTGAGTTCAGTACCTCAGGTAGCAAGGAATTATTTCCCATGATAATTTTTAAACTAATTGTGAAAGCACTGTCATTTTAACAATTAAAGCAGCAATATACACAATAATTCAGTAAACAGATTATAAACACAAAACAAAATGGCCTCGTGGCAAGAGGAACATCTCTTCTGGTATGGTGTCCCTTTATCAACATTGTTTTATTGCCATGCAGCATTTTTTGTTATTCTTTTATTCTGTCTGCTTCACTAAAATTGTGCATGCCACCATGTCTGTAGTGAGGTATTTACAGTAATATTTATCATTCCCACCTTGCCAATGTAGGGGTAATTGTTCATATAAGCAAGTAACAAAGATATCAGGTACTGTAGATATGTTTGGCCGGCCGGCATAATCTATAACCGAGCATCAGGATGTGGGGGCACGGCCCTTCTATTCCCATGGTTGGTTCTCAGTGGCAGAAGCATCCTTCTGCTGTAAAAAAACCCCCAGCTTTTCATTTTCTCACTGTCCCCATTGTCCAGAAACTTGCTGTCTGCCTGCTCACTTGTCTCTTGGTGAATTGCTGCATTTCAATGGAATGAAATTTTTAGGCATTCTCTGTTAATTTTCAATTTAACTCATCATTGAATGATTTCCTTTCAGTTGCAGGAACATTAGGTTAATTTATGAGTGAGATTTAAGCGTCTTCATCTTAAAGAAAATTGAAGTGATTTTATCAAAAACAGGTGGTTTGAAAGTGAATATTCTGAGTTAAAAAGGTAGCAGTAAAAATGTACACTGCAGTGAGGATTTTGAAGTGCAGTTTTCTTAACAAATGTTATATCACACATGTATGTTCATTCTTAACCACTTCTTAATGTTCTTATTTGGGGAATAATTTGCCTCTAAGGTATTTCCTGCAAGGCTTTTGAACCATCTAATGCTATCGTATGCAGTCAGATCTGAAATGAAAAAAGAACCAAGTTGAAGTTGTCCTCAATGATGGCCAGTCGGAAGATGGGGTGTTGTTGTTCTGACTTGCAGGTGACCTTTCTCAGCTTCTGAAATTCACTTAAAATGAGAGAATTTAAGACACAAACTTGTTATTTACTCCATGCTGGTTGGTATCTATAGTCCATTAGAGAAGCCTCCAATCACGCTTGTTTTCACATTACACATCCTTCTATAGATTTGCTGCTTAGCTCACTTTCCCTTAAAATCATTCATGGAATCATACTGCCCAGGAACAGTCTAACTCCACATGTCTGTGCCAGTCCCAAGGTGCAAATCAAACTAAAGTTGTCGTTTAAACATCCCTCCATCTCTTCACATGCCTTTGGCTACCTGGAAGCCTCTTAATGTCTATTGTATCTGTTTCCACATCTTTTACTGTGAGCCTGGCAATTCATCTTAACTTCTTCATATATTAACTCTTTATCCAGAAAATGGTTTTAATGAATTTCTGACTCAATTTATTCATGATTATTTGTTTCTTATGTCTACTTTAAATTATCTTCAATTTTACTTGTTTTCCATACACCATTCTGACTTTATTTATTGACCATGTACAAGTATCTCCTTAGTTAATCTCCTGAGATTGAAGCCCCATCCAGCCTGACTGAATTTTAAGCAGTAAGTATGCAAACTGTTAAGTGATTAGCCAGGTTTGTTCGCACCTATTCAACAAGGAGTCCATTTGAAAAAGAGTTCTAAAGTGTTTAATCTTCCAAAGAAATAAACAACTCTTATGTAAATGGAAAAATGATCAGCAATGGTGCTTCCCTGCTAACATGAAATGAAAAATGGACACTGATAATGGCTAATTTTTTTATTTTCAGAACTGCTAATTACAAGCCTACTTTTTTACATAACATGTTTCATCATGGATAGTGTCAGTAGAAAATTTAACTGGGCTCCTTGAAACAGCACTTAAAATGGTCTCTGCTCCATCCTCAACATTCATTGGAGCGACTTCATCCCTAACATCGAAGTACTCGAGATGGCAGAGGCTGACAGCATCGAATCCATGCTGCTGAAGATCAAACTGCGCTGGGTCACGTCTCCAGAATGGTGGACCATCGCCTTCCCAAGATCGTGTTCTATGGCGAGCTCTCCACTGGCCACCGAGACAGAGGTGCACCAAAAAAGAGGTACAAGGACTGCCTAAAGAAATCTCTTGGTGCCTGCCACATTGACCACCGCCAGTGGGCTGATATTGCCTCAAACCGTGCATCTTGGCGCCTCACAGTTTGACGGGCAGAAACCTCCTTTGAAGAAGACTGCAGAGCCCACCTCACTGACAAAAGACAAAGGAGGAAAAACCCAACATCCAACCCCAACCAACAAATTTTCCCCTGCAACCGCTGCAACCGTGTCTGCCTGTCCCGCATCGGACTTGTCAGCCACAAACGAGCCTGCAGCTGACGTGGACATTTACCCCTCCATAAACCTTCATCCGCGAAGCCAAGCCAAAGAGAGAGAACAACAAAGTAAGTCAGTTAGGGGGACAGCAAAAGTCTTTCTCTCTATCTATCTCAAAGGTGAGGGTCTGGGTTTGAGTAAAAGTGGACAGAACTTTATATACGTTGCGATTTGCATCTGTATTTTCCCACCCTATAACTTGTGTATTTTTTCTCAAGCTCGTTAATATTTTAATAGTAACTACCAGGCTTTTAATCTGAAATGATCATTTGTGGTCCCATTTAATGTAATGACTTCTACGGGGCTTCTGTTTTGACACTTGGAAGCCTCCACTTAGCACCTTCTAGCTTGGTAATGCTGGAGAAAATTTCAATGTGTATCTTTTTGGACAAGCTTTTACTGTTTCTGTTGTTGCCCCACACCCTACATCATCCCCCTCTTTTTCTTCTAATATGTCATTTTGTTTTCTCGTTACTTTATTAATCATTTAAGTGCTTTTGTTTATTTTTCTTATCCCTCTTCTGTGGTTTATCACGTCAGTTGCACTATGACTGTAATACCTGCCATGCCTTGTGTTGTCCATTTTGAGTGCTAACTGCTCTGCTTCTTCTAGTTGCGTTAACCCTCCAATTCTTATTCCTTTCCACATCCCACTTTTTGTGAGCCTCCTCCTTTCATTCTCTAATTCTATTTTTCATTTCCTTAGTTCCAAATTATCCCAGATGGTATTTCCTTGTGGCAAGGTATACTGTATTGACTAAATCATCTGCCAACTGACCCTTTCGCTGAGCAGGAAAAATTTATAGTTAAGTATCGTAATTGAATGGGGTAAAACACCATTTCTGAATAGGCTAAATAGACCAGGTTGGTTACATAACCAGCTGCTCAAAATGATACTCAAAGTGTCAGAATGTAACCTTCCACTCCCAGCCTCTGAGATATTAGTGTGGGCCAAACCTTCCCTAGTGGTTGTAAGATATCTTTTTCATCTGTGCACTGACATTTGCAGTTGGCAGGACAGGATAATAGACTATCCCTGTAGTCAACCCCATAGTCAATGGTCAGGTATCATAATTTAGGAACCTCTCCTGTTCAACTGGTTCAAATAGGTTAAATAGACCAGTTGATGCTACAACCAATTGCTCAAAAATTAGTGTGTGTGATAGCCTTGCCTGTAACTGTATATCTAAATTAAATTATTCAAAGCAATAAATTTACACATCTTGGCTTTATTTCCTAGTGTACTTAATCCTGACATTTATTCCTGCAATTCTAAGTAATCAACCCGAATACAAGTTTGAAACCTCTCCCACTATAACTGGCTCTTGGCATAAAATTTCTCAAAGTAAACTAGCCAAATTTTAAAAAAGTAGATCTCCTGTACTTCAAACATCTGAATAACTTCCACTCAAACTTGAGGTGATAGAATTTCTGCACTCTTCTTCATCAGTTATGTCTAAAAAATATTCATTGAAGTGGCCAGAGAGAGACAGAAGTGATGGGTGGAGGGAGTGGAATTAAATTTCAAGGTACTCTGTTAGCCAGACGCAATGTTGTCTGCACCTAATGTCCATAGGCAGTTGTGTCTACAGTAGTTCTGATCATTTGAGGAGTTAAGTAAGTGGAAGGGACTCCTTATTCCACATCCCCAAGTGCAGATGCCTACTAGATTGATTGTTCACTGATTTCCTGGTGAATGTTATAAGGCACACATGACAAACTCTGGGCCGCGGGCCAAATTTGGCCCGCGATATAATTATATTTGGCCCGCAAGATCATATCAAAAATGTATTAGAGGTGGCCCGCTGGCCGCCGTGCCAGTATAGCGCTGTGTCCCAGGGTGAGAGAGAGAGAGAGAAAAATTCTGGTCCTTGAAAAGTAGTGGTGGGTGGTTTTATAAACACGCTGTCGTGTCCCCCTGACAACTCCCCCACCGCAGCGTGGCCTGGCTGGTGTCAGGGGAAGCCAAGGCCGCTTCCCAGTGCCCGGAACCCCAGTGGCACAGCGTTTCTTGGAGCTGCAGATGGAGTCGGGACGCCGGAGGGAAGATTGGGGCTCCCCGCCGGGCGATGGGGGCGCTGGCCACCGGCCGCCCTGCGCCTTCCCACCGGACCAGCGGCGGGTGCTGGAGTACACGTGGAGAGCGAGGCTGGTCGGGCAGGTAGGGTGGAACCCCCCGCCAATCTCGGGAGTGGTGTGGGCTGGATCGGGATTAGCCGCGCTCACCTGCTCCTCCACCGCTGACCGGGATCCTAGCGCGGTCCTGAGCGTGGAGAATGCCCTGGAAAGGTCCTGGGACACCGGCATGGAAAGAAGAGCAGGGTCCGTAGAACATTACAGATCAGAAACAGGCCCTTCGGCCCTTTGACTCTACCTCGTGAAAACCCAACACTGGAGAAACTCAGCGGGTTAAACCGTATCCTTTATCCAGCAGAGAGGTACCTGACAATGTTTGGCCCTTGATCCCCCTCATCAATGTATGAGCGAAAGTCTGTGGTTCTCGTAAAAACACCAGAAGGGAGAAACTCAGCAGGTCAAAGGGGGTCCAGCAGAAACTCAGGGGGGGCCTGACCTCGCCAGGACCGTTGCCTACTCCCCCTCCCTGCCGCAGGCCGACCCGCGACTCACGGTGACGGGGCCGCTGATCCGCCGAGATGCCACCCTGCAGCGAGAGCCGATGCCCCCGCACTGTCGTTGTCCAACCCGATCGCCCGCAAACCCCGCCCTCCCGCACACAGGCCTGAGAAAGTATTATGAACTTTAATCTCAGGATAAAACGATCTTCCAATAGTTTCATGTCACAGTGATAAATATATTCCTGGTTAAAAATGGTCCTGCACCTGGATACAAGCTCATTAGGCATAAAACTTGAAAAGTGTGTAAATCAAAGGATATCTGTACCAATGGAAAAAGGGCATGGAAAATAACCCTGCTAGAGTTCATGCCCACAATCAGTCACCCATTTGATTGTTTCAGGAATCATGTTATTCTCCCACATTCTCAATAGCCCTCAGATTTTACTATTCGACAGCACACTAGCAACATTTGACAAATCCTCTATAGAGAAATATTATTTATTGAATATTTTATTTCTCATTTGTTAATGCTTCTGGAAAGAGTTTATCCAAAACTATTATTAAACATTTATTTTAATAAGAAAAAGTTTAACATTACATATGTTGAAAGAAGAGAAAACATGCAGATGTTGTTGAAAATTTTCAATAAATATTTAGTTCGGCCCTCGACTTAGTCCAAGTTTTTAATTTTGGCCCTCCGTGAATTTGAGTTTGACACCCCTGATATAAGGGATATACCTCATCTCACTGCTGAGTGGCCATGGGCTGTGCTGATTGTTCAGTGGTTAAACCCTGAACAAAATGTACATTAATGGAAAAAAAATCCTTTTGAATTGTGCAAACAAACCAAGCAGGCGAAACACCTGATACGGCAGGTGTCATATCTAATTGACAAATTTAGTGCCTCTGGCTATAGTGGGAAGGGATTTTGGCCATGCCATTGCAGTTGGAGTTTTGGCAGTTACAAATTTACTCCCAGAATGAGTAGGTTTAATGTAAAACAAAGATGCAAACCTCAAGCGGTTTGTTTCTCTCTCTGTGATGCTTACCCGCTAGCTTTTCAACCCCGTCCTCTATTTTACCACCTCACTAAAGATATCCCCACATTTCCAGATCCATCCAAGTGCACTGAACCAATCATCCTTCTAGCTTCCCTCCAACCTCCTGATGACATGACCCCACTGAACCTCCAACACTCCCTAAGAAAATGCTCACACTCCTATTTTAACCTGTTCTCCCGCCGTTACTTTTCCACATTCCTGGTCTCCTGAACAGACTCCTTCTGATATCTTGTAGGTTCGCTGACTCTTTGTCCATTTATGTGTCTGCTCTGCATGCTGGAGGTTTCTTCATCCCTGTCACCCAATCCCCTACTTGTCTCAAAATCTCTCTCTTTAGTCAATGTCTTCAGAACACACCAACAAGCTGTGGCATCCTTTCTCGGCCGACCTCTGTGAAAAACATTTGTACCCTTTTCCAATGGAAAAGATCGAGGATGATGTTCTTGGACTGAAAATCTTTAACATTAGATGCCCAGAAATAGTTGGCCAATGCTTTCCATGCAAGAGGCGAACACGCCCAAGGGTTTGAACAGTAATGGGTTTGAACAGTCTGCTGATCTGTTATCATTGTAGACATTTCTTTTCTGGAAGGCACACCTCCACTGATCAGAGAACTGTTAGTGAATTTCAGAGAGTGATTCACATTACGAAGACATACCTGGGGCTCTTATTTCAAAGCAGGGAATGTACTTGTGGCAAACCACTGTTATGCTATGATTGGCTGTTGCTGGCTGGACACGCCTCCTGAGACCAATCCTACCCATAACCCTTTGCATGCTCCCCATTTCACTCTCCCTTGATCAGTCAATGAGGTTGACGGCTGTTCCGGTTCTACAGTTTCTCAACTTCAGTCTTTTGTGATTATTGATAGCGGGTCAATACTGAAAAACCTGTCAGAGAGTATGATTTTATTTGAAAGATCTGACCTGTTACACTGGCAAATGTATGAAAACAGCCTGTCTCTGAAATGTAAGCACATTTAATGCCTGTCTCCTGACATAGTGATAGGGAATGCATAGTAGAACTGACGTGAATCTAGATATATGAGACAAGCAAAGGAAATAAATCAAGGTCTATCATTTCCAGATATCAGTAGTCACACCTGCTTTGGTCAAATAAATGTGGCACTAAAAATTATAATATAAAATTGGCCATTTATAAAATTCTTTACGTAATTAATTTACCCAGTAAAAATGCAAAACATCTCTGCAATGATTCATAGAGACTTTTAATTTGCATTATTTCAGATGGTTAAAACCTAAGTTGGGCACTGTGTTTGCGTTTTCAGAAATCTTTATATATCCATAAGCTTTATCAATCAGTTCTCCAGGATACCCGGTAATTGACACCAAAATGTAGCTAAGTGCCTGCTTCTATCTCTGAATCGTATCTGCTGTGTATCTCCAGAACATCTGGTTCCACAATGCTGTTGGCCTCTGCTATGTAATTATGTAGAATCACATGGGATTATACAGGGACAGGCAACTGGGTTCATCTAATCCATGCTAATATTTATGTTTCCATTAATCTTCAAATCCAATGTTCCTCCTCCAACCATGACCAATCATTTTTCTCTCTTATCCACCCTCCCCTGCAATGTATCTCTACAAAGGATGCTCACATTTGACTTGCGGTAATTTTGAATCCCAAGTTGCAGTTGATTCAAGATTCAAGATTCCTTTATTATCATGTAATAAACAGATATAATATTACATGAAATTACATTTAGTCTGCTGTCATCAAAAATGGCTTTGTGCCCCTTATAGTCAGAGAAAGAAAATTAGAAGAGAGGCCCCCTCAGAGGTACAAAGGGTCCATGGATTCACCTCCAGTGCTCCCGAAGCCTCTGCAGCCAATCAGACTTCCATCCAAACCATCAGCAACCCGAGCTCCAGATCCAAACGTCCAACACAATCAGGAAGCCTTCAGCACCCAAGACCTCTTGGAGCTTCTCTTGCACTTGGCGTCCTCTCATATCCCAGTTCTGGTTTCTGGTACCCCTTCAGCCAGTCTCTAGCCAGTCTCCAGCAATCTGCAACCTGGTGTTAGTCCTTTGACTGCAAGTCACTAGCATGTTCTTCAGCCACAGATCCCATCACTGGTTCGCTGCCGTGATCACCACCCCATAGGGTCATCTCCTCTGCTTCTCCATCTCAAATGGGGGTTATTCTCGCCGCTTTCTGGTCCCATGTGCTAGTATTCTGCTTCTCCGGAGTCCGCAACTCCTCGAGCCCACTGTCAGCACAGGCACTGCCATCTTGCACTCAGACCCCACAGTCACAGGATTTTAAAATAAAACACCATCAGTTCCTTTAACAGGCTGTTTGAAGCCTGAACAGAACCATTGATAGTAGGACTAGGCTATAGAACCCTGCAGAGGAACACAGACCCATTCTCTCTTCTTCTATGATCTATTGACAATGAAGAAGTTGGAGAGAGGGTGGGATGTGGAGATGTTGAGTGGATGGGAGTGAGGTTGGTGCAGGAGTGGTTGGTACAGCAGACTCCATGTTCCAATGCTCTAAGCAAAGCTCTTCTACTCTAACATGGAAATATCCTGACATCCTCAGAATACTTTTGCACCTGATCTAAAGTGTCCATGTTATAACTGTGCAAGCCATCAGTGAGAACACACTTGGAATATTAAGTGCAGTTCTAATCACCAAGCTATAGAAAAATATTAAGTGGGAAAGGGTTTTGTGGATGCAATCATGAAGAAGGCTCACTAACGGCTATACATTATAAAGGGTTTGAGGAAATTCGGCATATAACAGAAGACTCTTGCAAACTTCTACAGATATACCATGGTGAGCATTCTGGCTGGTTGCATCACTGTCTGGTATGAAGTTGCGAATGCTCAGGACAAATGAAAACTCCAGAGGGTTGTTAACTCGACCTGCAACATCACAGATACCAGTTTTGACTCCATCAAGGACATCTACAAGAGGCGGTGTCTTAAGAAAGCAGCATCTATCCTCAAGGACCCCACAACACAGGCCATGCCCTCTTCATCCCACTACCATCGGAGAAAAGGTACAGGAGTCTGAAGATGAACACTCAGTGGCACAAGGAGAGCTTCTTCCCCTCTGCCATCAGATTCTTCAATGAACAATGAACCATAGTCACTATTTGACTTTTTCTTTCTCTTGCACTATTTTTATTTATTTTATAGGGTGGTTTAAATAATGTTTTCACAATCTTGCTGCCGCAAAACAACAAATTTTGTGACCTGTTCATGACAATAAATTCTGATTCTAAAGAATGGATGCAGAAATGACGATAATTTATTTCTCCAGGGAAGCTTAAAACTCGAGAGCAAATAGACAAGATGAGAGAGAAAGATTTTAAAGGGGCCTGAGGGGAAACATTTTCACACAAAGGTACAGAAGCCTGAAGACCAGCACCTCTAGGCTTACGAGTTCCCTTCCAATGTTATTGGGCAAACATATCCACATTTAACAGACAGTTAGTGGCCATACATAAAAGTGACTGAACAGAGTGGAGCGTGTCTGGGAGGACTTCTTGGCATTGGGAGACGGGGAGGCCCCATGATCTTACGTTATAAAACTGACAGTGGGTAACTAACTCAGCATTACAATTTAAATAAACTAGCTGGATTGATTCCTGGGGTCAATGAGGAGTTAGTGGATAAGACAGTGGAGTTTGGAGAAATGAGACGTAATCACATTGCCACATAAAATTTAGAGAGGAATTTACATGGTGGATGTCAAGAGGGAAAATATGTTCTGGACAGAAGGTTGATTGTTCCAGTAGTCTCAACCTTTTTCAATCTAAGGCCCTCTTGGCTTCTGGCCTAACATGGCCTCTTATATCTAATTTAAAGTATTTTATTTAACATTTTTTTAATTTTTAATTTTCACACTATGAACCATATTAATCAAAATTTCCCTCTTGAATATACACAGTGGCAATTTCTCCCCTTTTTTCTCCCCTCCCTGCCCTCCCTCCATCCCACCCCCCTCCAAACCCATTAAACGTTCAACATATACGATACAATAAACCCATTAAACAATGTCATCACACAATGAAAATAAACAAGAAAATTGTGTCATCTACTTTTACACACTGGATCAGGTCATTCTTCTCATTCTGTCATTTTAGGGGGTGGAGGTCCGCGGTAGGACTTCTCTGTTGTGTTCCATATACGGTTCCCAAATTTGTTAAAATAATGTGACTTTATTTTTTAAATTATATGTTATTTTTATTTAACATTTTTAAAGACTCACACAGAAATATGCTGTGGCCCACTGGTTGAGAACCATTCAGTGAAGGATTCCTTAACTTCTTTATTTGGTATTGTTGCAGAGAGTGGCATAACTTTAATGGCATCTGAACTGCATGTATTAGCTTTTATTTCTCTTATAGCTAGGTGGGCGGTGTTGCTCAGATGGAGGGATGTTACCCCATCTCATAATGCTCAATGGCTATGTGACACCATGTCATGTTTAAATTTAGAGAAGATTAGATGCTCAATTTCTGATTTTAATTCAAATTTTCAAACACTGTGGGGATCCTTTTTGAACTACTTTTATAATCTTTGATTTGTTATGAAGGTAAAACTGTTGATTAATGAGGTAATTTTCACTCTGATAAGAATTCTGTCTTCTTTTTTTTGGCCAATCAACTTCTTTCTTGGTAGTGGGTTTAGATTTTCCTTTTTTATAATAAAATAATAAAATATCAATACAAAATAATATGATTAAAATGTGAAGTACCTTGGATGAAATGATGTGACTTAAGTGTAATGTATCTTAACATGTATCCGTATGTTCTCTGTATTTTTGGATGTGAAATTGCAATATTAAATAAAAATATTGGAAAAAGAAGAAAAGATCTCTATTTGTAAGATTGTAAATCTTCAGAATTCTCCACCTCAGAGTTGAGGATGTTCAATCATTGAGTACATTCAGGAAGAGCAGGATAGAAACTTTAGACTGAAAGAGAATCGAGAGAAATATGATGAATCAAACAGAATTAGAGTCAAGGAAGTGAATTGGGCCGAGATCTTCTTATAAAGCAATGTTGTTCTGTTCCTCCTCCTGTTTCTTGTGATCCTGTATCTGAGTCTAACTGCACTTCACTGACACCTTGAACAAGCATATTTTGCAGCAGAGGTCATGAGCATAAGAAAGGAAACGCAAATCATTAATGGGAACTCAGACTAATTAACTATAATGCTTCCTGGCCGGGACCTAGTTCAAATTTAAGTTTATTATCACCCGATTGCTCAAGTACAACTGACAAAACAGTGTTCTCCTGTCCTTGGTGCAAAATCTGCAGAAACACAACCAAACATCAGACTATTGCTATTAGATTAGGGAGGTACACAAGATTTTGTACTTAAGTGTTTAAGATTTTCTCATCTGGGTTGGTCACCTTAATTGATTGAAACTGAAATCAATGATCAGGCACCACTCCATCATCTCAAAGTGAGCTTTAACAGAGGATAAGTAGGGGATTTTGGGGAAGGATGCTCAGAGTTTGGAGACCTGCACAGTGAAGGTACAGAATAAAAATGGGAGGGGTAAGTTGGAGGAATGCAGGTGTTTCAGAGGTGGAGGATTGGAGGAGCTACTTGTCAGATCCTGGACGCAAATGAATAAAAGGTTCAGACTTTTAAAATGAATGGTCAGGATATGGGTGTGACTGTAGATCAGACAGTGAAGGGTTGAAGAGTGATAGGGGTTAGGAGAGTTTCAGTTAGTGCAGGGAGATCATTGAGGAAGCTGATGAGCAGCAGAGAGACACAGCCAGTCCATGTAACTGAGGAGGTCACCTCTCAGCTCAAGGTCAAGGAGGGCAACAAAGTTAAGCATCATCCTGTCAATAACCAGGAAGTGGATAACAGGGAGTAATGGTCCACAACAGTATTCCCCATTTGTCCAATCTATAATAAGAAAATATTTTTGGCATTGGAAGTCAGATGAACAATTACTACCCCTCTCTCTCCATTGCAAACTCCACAAAAACCCTCACTCAATAGAAGGCTCTCCATCACCATTCCCCTATTGCAGACCCACCAATTCCCTATTCCCCAGACCCAGCTTCTTCCCTCCCCATCGTCACCATCCCCCCACCAACAACAGACTCTCCAGTGGAGTTCTGGGCAGTACTTTGATGGATGATTCTCAATGTACATGGGCACAATGATGGTTCACCCTTTGGATCAATCTAAAATCCCATATGAAATCAAGGCAGGAGTTGGCCATTCAGCCTCCTGAGCCCATTCCACCATTCAGGGTAATCATGACTGATCTTTTACCTTTTTGTATTATCCCCAAGTTCCTTGGTCCTGCTAATATCCAAAAATCTCTCAGTGGCTGAACCTCTGCAGTCCTCTTGGGGAGAAGATGGTAAAGATTCACCAGCCTCTGGGTGAAGAGGTGTCTTCTTATCTCTCAAAATGCCTTACTTTGAGCCGTGGTTCTAGATAGGGGAAGAAATCATCCCTGCATCTAACTTTATCACCCCACCATTAGAATGTTCAACTTTTCCTTGAGTCCATCACTCATTCTTCTGACCCTAGATGCAATCTTTACCCGCACCTTTTTGCTGAATCTTCATTGCAATGATGTCCTAGGTCAGACCAGACCTGTCCACAACATTCCAGGTGCAGTCTCACCAAGCCTCCAGTAAGTTCAAGAAATTAGTATTTCCCAAGGATACCACTCCACCGACTCTGCACATAAACAATTTTTAGTCTACCATATGCAGTTGTGTAAATGTTGAATTTTGTAGACCGCTTTTTAATGTTAAATTTATGTGTCAAATATTACATGGATATTACTTTTGACCTCGGTAAGGATTGGCATTGTTGGAGGCATTGGGAGTTCGATGGTCGGGGCCAGGAGAGAAATTGGCATTCAAGGCATCGGGAGTTCCAATGGTCAGGGACCTAGTGGGAAGTCTACACTTGAGGCATCAGGAGTTCTGATGGGCAGCCAGGGATGAGGTGAGAGACTAGGGTTGACTTTTACACAAAAATCTATGAAAAATTCCAGATTTTTTTAGCCAAAAATAGGAAGTTGAATTTTACATGGTGTTGACTATTATACACCTTCTTCCACCCTTTCTCTGCCCCTTCATTCCATCTCATATTTATGTCCTATTTTCACTTCATTCCTTTACTCCCGCCCCTTGAAACCATCTCTTTATGCTGCCCTCTTCCCACCTTCTCGTCCCATTCCAAACCTCCCCCTTTCGTTTCCTTTCCCTTCAACAGAGCATGACGATCTTTAATAACAGTTAGTTTAAAGGCCATCATCCTGCCTCTGGAGGCAGCCACATGAATATACACAAATGTCATCCATAATAACAAGTTTAACCTCATTCTCTGGCCAGCAATTTGATGCTGACTGATTTATTCCCTGAATGGGTTACAGTAGTTAAAGGCGTACAGTCATCTGACCTGTGCCCTAATCTAACCTCGTGCTACTTAGGACATGTCAATATTTGAAACAGGAACAGTTCTAATAAATGCAATAATATATCTCTCAGCCTGAGCAAAGATTTCCCTTTAGTTTAGGAGATGTGCAATGCCAACACGTCTGACTCATCGCAGAGATGAAGAAATACTTTCTAAGAGAAGGCTGTTTATTATATTTTGGGAACTTGTGTAGCACAATATATGTAATTGGTTAGCAAGGTTTGCAAGAATGGACTTGTTTCAATGAATGAGAGATGTATCAATTATGTCTCTTTTCTAGCTGAGTTGGTGCCAAGTGCGTGATTGACCAATCATAAAACTAATGTGTTCACGCTGCTTGTTTCAAAGAGCATTGTTCAGCACATCTACATTCTATTGCCAACCCACCAAATCCCACAGCTCCCTTGAGTATATCCATCCCACCTGATTCTTGTAAGGTCTCCACTCTATTCACTCAGTTTCTCCACCTCCCCTTATTGTTTTTCCTCTGACTAGACTCAACACAAGCACCCACTGAAATGTTTTTCCTTGACTGTGCTTTCCCCTTCAACTAATTGGTGAACCCTCTACCACATCTCATCCATTTCTCCCATTGTTGCTGTTCGAGCTTGACAGCACAGAAACAGGCCCACAGGCCCAGTTTGTCCAGGCCAAACCTCCCTTGGCCTTCATCCTACGCAAACGAGTTTCTACAAGATTCCACCACCAGATCCATTTCCCCTCTCAGTGACTTTCAGCATTCCCTCTCTGATTCCACAGTGCACTCCTCCATCTCCACCAACCATTCCCTTCTCACAACACCACTCCTCAGCATATAAAAGAGGCATAGAAGACTTCGGCCCATTGAGTCTACAGTGGAAATTGCACAGACAAATTGACAGAGGTCTTCACAAACATCTTCAGCACCTCAGTGCAGCAGTCCATCATTTCTGCAGGGTTCAAGACAGTCACCATCATTCCAGTAACCAAGAGGTTGACTAAACAGACCTCAATGACCTCCAAGACTATGAAATGCTTCAAACGTCTGGTGATGGAATGCATCAAAGCACACCTCTCAAATACACTGGGCCCATTTCAATTTACCTATAGAAGAAACTGTTCTACACAATGACACCTCATACGCCAGGCTACTGCTCATTGACTTAAGCTTGGCATTGAATATGATCATTCCCCAGAGGCTGATGGAGAAGCTGCCCTCACTGGGATTCAACACCCTTCTCTGTAATTGGATTCTGGACTTCCTTATGGACAGACCACAGTGTGTCTGGGTCAGCAGCAGAACGTCCAGCACAATCACGCTGATCGTTGACGCACCTCAGGGCCATGTGCTCAGCCCGCTCCTATTAACGCTTCTGACCCACGACTACATCATTAATCCAGCTCCAACAGTGTCATCGAGTTTTCAGATGACATAACAGTAATTGGCCTTAGCAGAAACAATGACGAGTCGCACCACAGAGAAGAGGTAGAAAATCTTGTGGCGTGGTGCGAGAGTATCAACCTGAGTCTCAACGTGGACCAGACGAGATGATAGTGGACCAGGAATGACCATATTCCACTACACATCAATAACTTTGTAGTAGAGAGAATGGAGAGCACCAGGTTCCTTGGAGTTCACTTAACTAGTGACCTATCATGAACACACAACATCTCCTCACTTGTCAGGAAGGCACAAGCAGTGACTGCACTTCCTGAGAAGACTGAAGTGGGAAAGACTACCAGCCACCATTATGTCAACCTTTCACAGGGGCTCTATCGAGAGTGTTCTGACTGGCTGCATCACAGTGTGGTATGGTCACTGTAGAGAAATGGATCGGAGGTCAATCCACAAAACCATAAGAGTGGCAGAGAGGATCAATGGAGTTTCCCTGCCACCCATCAATGTAATCTACCGGGATCGTTTTCTGAACAGGACGTGCAAAATCACTGAGGACCCCTTCCACCCTGCACACAGTGTCTTTCAGATGCTTTCATCGGGAAAGAGATACAGGAGGATCAGAGCCAGCACCACCAGGCTGAGGAACAGCTTCTTCCATTGGGCAGTGAAAATGCTGAACAACCAAAGGAACTGCTCACATTAACCATCCGAGACTCTCAAAACAGAAATATTATGAACTAGGTGAAAAAACGCACAAAATCCTAGCATGGCAGCTTAAGACAGAACAAGCTAAGAAAATGGTATTGGCATCAAGGAAAAAAGACAAACAAATTACATATAATCCAAAAGAAATTAAGGAAAACTTTAGAGAATTCTATGAACAATTATACCGAACTGAAAACGAAGGGAAAGAAGGGAAAATAGATGAATTTTTGACTAAAATTGAACTACCAAAACTACAAATAGAGGAACAAAATAAATTAACAGAACCATTTGGAACAGTAGAAATACAAGAGATAATAAAAAAATTACCAAATAATAAGACACCAGGAAAGGATGGATTTCCAATAGAATTCTACAAAACATTTAAAGACTTATTAATACCGCCCCTCCTGGATGTAATCAACCAGATTGATGAAACACAAAGCTTACTAGATTCATGTAAAACAGCAATAATTACAGTAATACTAAAACAAGGGAAAGATCCACTCTCACCAGCGTCATATAGACCAATATCTTTGCTAAACACAGATTATAAGATAATAGCTAAACTATTAGCAAACAGATTAGCAGAACAGGTACCGAAAATGGTAAATTTAGACCAAACTGGATTTATCAAAAAAAGACGCACAACAGACAATATTTGTAAATTTATTAACTTAATTCATGCAGTAGAAGGAAATAAAGCACCTACAGTAGCAGTTGCTTTAGACGCAGAGAAGGCCTTCGACAGAGTAGAATGGAATTATTTGTTCAAAGTATTGCAAAAATTCAGTTTACCGGAGAAGTATATTAATTGGATTAAAGCATTATATCAGGGACCGTTAGCGAAAGTGACAGTAAATGGACATGTATCAAAGCAATTTAACTTAAGCAGGTCAACGCGGCAGGGATGCCCACTATCACCTTTATTGTTTGCGCTAGCTATAGAACCACTAGCAGAATTGATAAGAATAGATAATAATATAAAAGGAATAAAAATAAAAGACAGGGAATATAAAATCAGTCTATTTGCGGATGATGTTATAGTGTACTTAACAGAACCAGAACTATCAATAAAAGAATTATATAAGAAATTGAAGGAATATGGAGAAGTGTCGGGTTACAAGATAAACGTAAATAAAAGTGAAGCAATGCCTATGAATAATGCGGATTTCTCAAAATTTAAGAAGGAATCTCCATTCAGATGGCAAATGCAGGCAATAAGATACCTAGGTGTACAAATAAACAAAAATCTAGGCTAATTATATAAACTCAATTACAATCCACTAATGAAAAAATTACAGGACAATTTAGAGCATTGGAAAGATCTACCACTAACACTGATAGGAAGGATAAACTGTATTAAAATGAACATTTTTCCAAGGATATTATACTTATTTCAGGCATTGCCAATACAACTGACAGAAAAATTCTTCAAAGAGTTAAAGAAAATAATAAGGAAATTTTTATGGAGGGGGGGAAACCGAGGATAGCACTAGATAAATTAACAAAATGGTATAAACAAGGAGGCTTACAATTGCCAAACTTCAAAAATTATTATAGAGCCGCACAATTAAGATACCTATCAGATTTTTATCAAACAAGGGAAAAACCAGACTGGACGAGATTAGAATTAGATAAAATAGGGGAAAAGATACCTGAATATAAATGGGACGAAAAATTGGTACAACATAGAACTTCTCCAGTATTACATCATCTCCTCAATATTTGGAAGAAGATTCATGTAGAAAGAAATAAAACAAATTATCAATTACCAAAACTAATATTGACGCAAAATAAGCTACTCCCTTTTACAATAGATAACCTTTCCTTTAGAGAATGGGGAAAAAAAGGGATTAAAAGAATAGAAAATTGTTTTTCAGGAAGTAGATTCTTAACCTTTGAACAAATGAGAGATAAGTATAATATAACTGGAGATACAGCGCTGGCATATTACCAACTGAGATCCTACTTGAAGGATAAATTAGGAAGCAATTTGAGTTTACCAGAGGGAAGTAACCTTGAATATGTGATTACAGATACAATGTTAATCAAAAGATTTATAACAAATATGTATATTAAACTGCAAGAAAAGGAGAATGAGGAAACAAATGGTAAAATTAAACAAAAATGGGAACAAGGTTTAAATAGAAAGATAAAAAAGGAAACATGGGAGAAATTATGTTCTGGAACGATGAGAAATACAATAAATACGAGGCTACGTATGATACAATATAATTGGTTACACAGACTATACATTACACCGCAAAAGTTAAATAAATGGGACCCAACAGTATCTGATAGATGTTTTCGATGTAAAAAAGAAATGGGAACAACAATTCATGCAATCTGGACATGTGAGAGAGTAGAAAAATTTTGGGATGATCTCAATCAGATATTAAATAAAATAACAGAAAACAATATACCAAAGAATCCAGAGATCTTTCTCCTAAGTAACATAAAAAACAAAGAATTTGGAATTGATTTGGAGGATGCACAAAAAAGATTTGTTAAGATAGCCCTAGCCGTAGCAAAAAAATGTATTATGTCAACCTGGAAATTGGAAGATAATTTGAAAATACAACAATGGTATATAGAAATGAATAAATGTATTCCATTAGAAAAAATAACATATAGTTTAAGAAATAATATTGAAATATTCGAACAAATATGGGAGCCTTACATTAAATACAATAGCGAAAACTTACCGGGGACAAACATTACCTAAGTTGATGGAAGGAGAAGGAAAGAAAAGAATGGACTCAGTAGAATTTCTGGTGTATTTTTGTTGAATGACAACATTGTCTGACTGGTTTAATGCAACCTAGATTGTATACCTAAAATGGATGAGAGGGGGGGTGGGTGGGGGGGTGGCCTGGGAGGAGAGAGGGGGGGAGAAAAAGTCACTGTATATGTGTGAAAAAGAAAAAGTGTATATCATGGCTAATGTGATTTATGGTGTGAAAAATAAAAAAATTTAAAAAAAACCATCCGAGACTCTCCTATTTATGAAACAATATTTATTTATTTGTGCAGATGAAAACTTGTCCTGGATGTGCATTGTTTGTATGTGTGTTATGTCTGATTGTGTGTCTCGATGTTTTGAACTGAGGACCAGAGAACACTGTTTCAACGGGTCATACAATCTGAGGCGCCTGCAAGCTCACACCAAGACACAAGAGAAACTCATCCGTGAACTACTCTTTGCAGACAATGCCACTTTAGTTGCCCATTCAGAGCCAGCTCTTCAGCGCTTGACGTCCTGTTTTGCGGAAACTGCCAAAATGTTTGACCTGGAAGTCAGCCTGAAGAAAACGGAGGTCCTCCATCAGCCAGCTCCTCACCATGACTACCAGCCCCCCCACATCTCCATTGGGCACACAAAACTCAAAACAGTCAACCAGTTTACCTATCTCGGCTGCACCATTTCATCAGATGCAAGGATCGACAACGAGATAGACAACAGACTCTCCAAGGCAAATAGCGCCTTTGGAAGACTACACAAAAGATCTGGAAAAACAACCAACTGAAAAACCTCACAAAGATTAGCATATACAGAGCCGTTGTCATACCCACACTCCTGTTCGGCTCCGAATCATGGGTCCTCTACCGGCATCACCTACGGCTCCAAGAACGCTTCCACCAGCGTTGTCTCCGCTCCATCCTCAAAATTCATTGGAGCGACTTCATCCTTAACATCGAAGTACTCGAGATGGCAGAGGCCGACAGCATCGAGTTCACGCTGCTGAAGATTCAGCTGCGCTGGGTGGGTCACGTCTCCAGAATGGAGGACCATCGCCTTCCCAAGATCGTGTTATATGGCGAGCTCTCCACTGGCCACCGTGACAGAGGTGCACCAAAGAAGAGGTACAAGGACTGCCTAAAGAAATCTCTTGGTGCCTGCCACATTGACCACCGCCAGTGGGCTGATATCGCCTCAAACCGTGCATCTTGGCGCCTCACAGTTCGGCGGGCAGCAACCTCCTTGGAAGAAGACCGCAGAGCCCACCTCACTGACAAAAGACAAAGGAGGAAAAACCCAACACCCAACCCCAACCAACCAATTTTCCCCTGCAACCGCTGCAACCGTGTCTGCCTGTCCCGCATCGGACTTGTCAGCCACAATCGAGCCTGCAGCTGACGTGGACTTTTACCCCCTCCATAAATCTTCGTCCACGAAGCCAAGCCAAAGAGAGAGACTAGTACAATCAAATAACAATAAATGTGACTTGCTATCTCTCTCTCTCTCTCACTTTTGTTTATTCTCTCTCTCATTTTCTTTCTCTCCCCTCACTCTCCTCTCTCAATTTTTCTCTTTTCTCCCTCTCATTTTTTCCCACTCTTTCCCTCTCTTTCATTTCTCTCTCTCCCTGTGCATCTCTCTCCCCCTTTTATTTTGTCCCTTCTTTTCCTCTCTCATTTTTTCTCTCTCTCTCTCCCCTTCCTTCATTTTCTCTCTGCCACTCTCTCTGCCTCTCTGCTCCTATGAAGATTGGAATCATTTTGACAATCTTATCAGAGACCATATCATATCCATTTCTGCTCCACCCGGTCTGCAACCCTAAAGTTTTCTCCCAATTCCATTTCTGATGAAGGGTCTCTATTGAAGTGTTGACTCTTCCTTTCATCACAGAGGCAGCCTGACTTTTTGACATTTTAAGAATTTTCCATTATCATTTTAGATTTCCAACATGTGCAGAATTTTTATTGATCTACTACACACAGCCACAGAGTTGATTATTTTTTTCTGTTGCCTCAAAAACGGACTGGATCCTTTTAAAAAAATATTTTCATCAAGGTTTTTGGATGAGTCCCCTTTCTTTGAGGTTTGCACTAGCAGGGGAGTAGCTACATCATATACCCTAGACCGGCGGAGCGGTCCTCTTCTCGGGGACCATCCTTTGCGACCAAGCACTGAGCTTTGGGAGGGATGCACATGGAGCTGAGAGGCAAGGGTAACACCCACCTAGCCAGCCAGATCAACTGAATCATCCCTAGCAATCAATGGGGTGACAGATGTCGCAGCCAGATTGCCCTCACACTCCTATAAGCCCCCATTCTTATAAACACAGGAAGTTCACCATTACTGGATGAAGATCTGTTAAACATTTCGGCAATGCTGGTTGCTAATTAGTATCTCTTGCCTTTTCCTCAGGGACAGAGGGTCAAAGGCTGGGGGGGGGGGCGGGGGCCAGATTTAAGGTGAGAGGGGAAAGGTTTAAAAGGGATGTAGGGGATAGGTTTTTCACACAGAGGGTGGAATATAGAGGAAGTGGCAGAGGCCAGGACAATTACAATGCTTAGCATATAGGTGGACAGGTACATGGAGAGAATAGACTTAGAGGTAGATGAACCAAATGAAGGCAAATGGAAGTAGCTCCAACAGGCAATTTGGTCAGAATATTGCCACAGTCAGCTGTGGAGGCCAAGTCTCTGGATAGATTTAAAATGGAAGTTCTAGATGAGTAGGGGTGTCAAAGGTCAAGGAAAAAAGACAGGAGAATGGAGTTGAGAGGGAAAATATATCAGCATTGATTCGAATGGCGGAACAGACTTGATGGACTGATTGGTCTAATTCTGCTCCTAAACTTTATGCTATTGCAAACCTGGAATCCAACTATAGAAAACACCCTGAAGCCCTCTGAAGGCAAAGGAAGGAAGGTATGTCACAGAATACGTGGCCACTCACCCCATTAGCCACCTCCTGCCTTGTTTTGTGATTGGGTCTCACAATGGCCTTATCAACCACCTCAATGGGAGAAGAAGCATTACCCTGGATCCAGAGGGATTTCTACAGAAGGAGAGGAACATCCATGAGTTCTTGGTCAATCTCCATGCTGCATAGAAATAAAAGAAAGTAAAACAAGAGAAATCAGGGGAAGAATGCACCAAGGAGAGGAGAAATATCTATTTATTGATGGATGCATAAAACTGTACAAATAGGTTATTGATTGGAACGATGATTTTTTTTCAACTATTATTTCCTGTAATCAAAGCAATCGATACAGACCAGAATGAATGTTGTTCCTTTGCAGCCAGTCACTGTTGACATATTTGGAAAGCAATGGATGAAAGAACATTCCTCCTGGGATTTAATCTGGAGATCACATGAACAACCAAAGAATGGAAATAATTTCCACTGCCAGCTCAGGTAAATCTTGCTCAGAATAATGCATTAACTCATTCTAGATTAATTAACAGAGATCAACCTTTAGGCACTCATGTTGAGAAACTCACTTTGCAACAATAACATGAAAGCAGAACTTTTCCTCTCAATTCATGTACACAATATAAACTTCATTGCTCCCTGAAAGACTAGAAGGGTTTGAAAATACCTAATAAATGCACAAATGTAATGTGTCTTGCTGAAACACCAAGATGGAATTGCTGGTTACATCCTTTATTTACAAGGAAAGTCTGGTATTAATAAATGCATGCATATTTAGATACGGAGCTCACAAACAAGCACCAGGACTTGGCCTGGCTGGCAGTGAGAGGAGCCATCTCATGTTTCTCTTCAACCAGAACATCATCCACCACGCACGTTGTCCCTAATATGACTGCAGTGGAGTGGAGACAGTCACCTATCTCTTTGCTGAATGTAGATTTGCCAAGTGTGTGTGGAGAAGGATGTGAGGGTCCTTGTCACAGTTCATCCCTAAGAAGCAGCGTAACGGACGACTCTCTGATCTATGGGCTGTTCCCAGGGACGCATGCAAAGTTAAACATCCAGAACTGCTGGAAGACCATCAACTTGGTGAAGGACGTACTTTGGTCTTCCCAAAATCTGTTGTTCTTCCAGCACATAGAGATGTCGGTCTGGGAATGCTGCGAACTGGAGCTACGTGCTAAGGGACATACTAAGGCTTGATGTAGCCAACACAAATGCGCTGTGGGGAAGGACCACAGTCTAGTCCTCCCATTAATAGGTATTGAAGAGCTGAGACTGAGGGGAAGCCCCTCAAACACCAGAGAGAGTTGTGGGGGGGTGGGGGGGGGAGGGGAGATAAGCAACAAGGTGTAAATAGAATTGAATGTGACAAAGAACAGTGACTGGAATGCATGGATATGAAAGTAAGGGTGGGAAGAGACTCTGAAAATTTTTATTTTGTAAATAATTTATTGTGAATTAAGTCTATTTTTGGTTTTAAAATGTAGATAAAGGTAAACAAGATCTGCAGATGCTGGGGTTAGTGAGGAACACCTTATGTTCCACCTCAACAATCTCCAAAAAGACGGCAGCAATGTCGACTTCTCCAAATTCCGTTAACACCTCCCCCTTCTTTCCTTCATCCCTCCTGCTCCCCACCCCTTCCCTTTCTTCTTCTGTCAGAGAGAATTCTTTTTACACCTCTGCCCTCTTTCCCCATCATTTCTCAGCTTCTTTCTCTTCTAGCCTCTCACCAGTATCCACCCATTACCTCTTACGTGTTATACTGTGTTCCTTCTTCTTCCAACCCCCCCCCCACCGCCCCCCACACCACACCTTTTTACTTGGGCATCTGAAGAAAGGCTCAAGCCTGAAATGTTGACTGCCTTTCACTTTCCATGGATGCTGTATGACCTGCTGAGTTCCTCCATGGCATAGGGGACTTGAAAGTTAATTGGGGTATTTGGATGGCTCAGGTTCATGGGCCAGAAGGCCTTGTTAATGTGCTGTATGTCTAAACCGGCACTGTCTGTAAGGAATTTGTGCGTTCTCCCATGTCTGCATGGGTTTTCCATGGGTGCTCCAGTTTCCTCACACTCTCCAAAATATATGGGGGTTGTATGTTGATTGGTGTAGTTGGGGGGGGGCACAGGCTCATGGGCCAGAAGGGCCTGTTACTCATGTTGTATGTCTAATTTAAATTTAAATTTGTGCTTTCTTTTCATCTCTTAGATGAAAGATATTTTCCTAATAGGACACATGAATTAGAACACATCTGTAGTTAAGTCTTCAAATCAGATTATACTCAGCCATACTCCCTAAACCAACTCGCTTGTTATTTCATGCCCAGAATCTATTTAAAAAGTCAATCATCTTGTGCTTTTTGGTCATTTAATTATCAGCTGATGGCACAGGGTGTTGACTCACATGCAATTGAGAAGGAACAGAATGGTAGTGCTCCTGGGGCAGCGAGGGGCCTTTGAGTTAAAAATGTGATTAATGGAAGCCAGTGTAAGCTGTGAAAGTGAGGCCCATCGGAACAGGCTGAGTTCTGGAGGAGACTGCAGCAGAACTTGTTGGAGTTTAGAAGGGTGAGGGTGGATCTTACAGAAATGTATAAAATTACAAAAGGAATAGATAAGAATCAGGAGATTGCTTCCATTGACGGGTGAGACTATAACTAGGTGAGACTATAACTAGGGATATTGCCTCATGATTATGGGAAGTAAATCCAAGATAGAGATGAGGAGGAACTGTTTTTCTCAGAGAGTGGTGAATCTGTGGATTCAATGAGGATTTCTGCCCAATAAATAAGTAGAGGCTGTCTCATAAATGTATTTAAGAAACAGATAGATTTTTGAATAGTAGAAGAATTAAGGATTAATGGGAAGAGGTGGGTAAGTGGAGCTGAGTCCACAGCCATATCAGTCATGATCTTATTGAATGGCATAGCAGGCTCAATGGGCCAAATGGCTTCCTCCTGCTCTTATTTCTTATGTTTTTAATGTGATAATGAAATATGGAAACTCTCTGCCCTGTTTAACTGTTTAACCCATTGACACCTCCCTGGGCTATGTGGAGGAATTTGTTCAGTCTGTCAACAAGCCAAACCAATATCTTTAACTTGGTATCCAATATCTTGGATACACTCAGTTGTCCATGCCATTTAAATGCCAAATGAACAAGTAGGATAGTTTATTTCAAGTTCTTGAGTTAGAGATGGTGTAAAAGAGGTCCACAAGAATGTTGCTGGGACTTGATATCTTCAGTTACAAAGTGAGACTGGATAGTTTGGGACCATTTGCCCTGGAGAAAAAGAGGATGAGGGCAGACCTTGTACAGTTTTATAAAATCATAAGGGGCACAGAGAAGGTGAGTGGTTACGTTTTCTTTTCCCAGGGTAGAGAGTCTAAAACTAGAGGGCATAAATTTAAGATGAGTAGGAAAAGATTTAAGGGGATCATTTTTCACACAAAATGTGGTGGGTGTGTGGAACAAATGGCTAGAGAAAGTGGTAGAGGTGGGGACAATGGGCACATTTTAAAGATATTTAGATGGGTACATGTATAGGAGAAGTTTGGAGGGATATGGATCGAACACAGGTATGGACAAGAAGGACATGCTTCCGTGCAGGAGAACGCAAAGAGTGTACGTGGCTTAGATAATAAATCTGGCCCTCATTGCAGAAAAAGTTGTACACCATTTTTGGCAAGGTCAAATGGGTCCAGGAGGATGTCACTGGGTCTATCCCAACTCAAGGCAGAATTATCCAGCCTTATTTCATTGTCCAGCTCTTGGTCTCCAGCTGAGGTTGTTAACATCCCTGTACTGATCAGGGTGACCTGCATTCAAATGGAAAATTGGTTATCCTGAATAGTTAGAGAGGAAAACACAAAAGTCTCCAGACACCGTAATTAAAGTAAAAATACAACTCTGGAGAAACTCAGCTGGTCAAATAGTGTACTTTATATAGCAAAGATATATAACCAATGTTTTGGGGTTAAGCCTTTAACCACAGGTATGAGCAAATTGTAAGCAGGTGAGGGGAGGGGCACACCAGCAAATGGAGGAGGGAGGATGGTTCCTGAATGGTTCCTTCTTTCCTCTACAATTTTCTCAACATGGCCTCCTGATCGAAATGGTGAAGCTCCAAGCTGAATGCTGCAGATGTCTGCCATGGAACCACATAGTCGACATGAGGGGTAATGATATGTAATTGGTGGAGAAAACAGTCAGCCCCTTGCTAACCTGAAATTCATCAAAACTTATCTTATACGAAGGACTGGCAGACCCTTTGCAACAAGGACAATTGAAGTTCAACATCCCTGACGATTGAAGTACAACACTGGCATCCTCATCTGTGCCACATTTGTGTACTTTTTCAATGGAACACGAGGGTTTCTGCCACCATCTGTTCTCAGGTTCTTTTGTGTGCTTCTCACTGGTAAACGCTGATTCCCTTGCACTGTCTAACTGTTTTTTCCTCCAAACCCTGCACCTTCTCTTTGTAGCACCACACCTTACAGTTTTGTTTTATTATTTCACTACGTCTTTAAGACTCAAGAGTGAAGATTCCGTTATTGACATGTAATAGTATAGAACATGTAATGTTACACCAAATTGCTTTCTGCCTGCTGTAAGACAGACAGAGACTCCATTAGTGTCGCCTGATGCCCCTTACAGTTGGATAGAAAGAGAAGCAAAAGAGAATCCCTTCAGAATCACTGTGTCTGTGGATTCACCTTCAGCACTCCCGCAGCCTCTGCAACCTGAGCTCTAGATTCAGATCCAAATCCAGATCAAAACCTCTGACATGACCCGAGCTCCAGATCTTGTACTTAATTATGAATTGACTTGCCTGGATAGCACGCAAAACAAAGCTTTTCACTGTGTCCAAATGCATCTGATAATAAACAATTCAATTCAATTCATCTCCCTCTAAAGTAGTGACTCTCAGAGTCTCACCCATTGGGTGAATGGTGTCTCAGTTCAGTAATCCTTCCACCTCCCTGCATAGGAAGCCCCGTCTTACATTTTCACTCTATATCGTTCTCTCCTCACTTGAGAAACATTAAATTAGTTAATTTTTTTGGCATTCAGACATCACAGGCCTAACTCTGACCACCCCTGAGAAGCTTGTTGAGCTACTTCCTTGATCCGCTACAATCTTCCCGCTGATGTCCAGTGTTTTTGGGTAGGGAATTGGATCCACCAAGAATGAAGAAATGGAGTGTGATATAGAGAGGGAACTGAATCTGAAGATGAATCATTGCTCTTTCTTTCTGGCCCTGTTGGAGTAGCCTCAGCAAGTAGCTGCAGTGGGTTTTGTAGAGAGCACACGCCATGGCAACTGCTCATCTATGGGGGCATGAATGAGAGTTTAGGATGGTTAAGGAGCTGCTATGCCCAGGGTGGTGTTGAGCTCCATGAAAATTGTTCTACTATAATCATCCAGGCAAGACAAAGTATTTCCTCGTGCTCTTGATGTGTTTTGTATATGGTGGAGACATTTTGCTGCATCAGGAGATTAGTCATAAGCCACAGGTTACCATCCTTTGACTTGCTCTGATGGCCAGAGCATTTATGCAGCTGGTTAATCTCACCTGTTAATGACGAAGCAAAGCCTGCGGAACAAATATCACTCACTAATTAGGCCAGTTCTCAATGCTGTCACAATATGACTGCTTGTGGAGATGTGCACTTCACCTTCCAAGGAGATAAAAATGGAATTGAGCATTGTGCAATCATCGGTGAATGCCCCTACTTCTGACCTTCAGAAGAATGCAGGATCACTGATGGCAGCAGAGGATGAATGGTCCCTGGACACTGCCCTGACCTGGGACATCTAACATCCTAACCCAAGTCCCTCAAATCTATTCTGTTTCCTCTCTTCCAAAACTTGTTCTCCTTGTGATCTACATGGCTTTTCCTTGGGCACTCAGATTTCCTCCCATCTCTTCTTTTTGCATAAATTTATTTATTTTTAATATGTAATTTATGGCAATATTTGCAGCTGAATTCCATGACATGCTCATGACAATAAATCCTGATTGTGATGTTTCCACTGACGATTTCCAGGTGAGAGAGGGTGTGAACTTAAATGGTCAAATCAAAGTAGGGTGGGAATTGTTGGATAGAGGGTCAAAATAGTCACTCAGCAGCAGAAACTTAGAAGACCCACAAGGCGGTGAGCTCAGTCCCCTCCTCTTCTTCTCATACACTCATAACTGAGAGTGCAAATGCCGCTCCAACTCCATTTATCAGTCACTAATGTTACCACCATTGAGGGATGGATCTCAAACAATGACAAGATCAAGTCTTGGAAAGAGATAATCTTGCAGCATGGTGTCAGGACAATAACCTTTCTCTCAATGTCAGGAAAACAAAGGAACTGATCATGGACTTCAGGATCTGGGGTGGAGCACACATTCCTTTATGCATCAATGGAAATGACATGGAGGGGGTGGATAATTTTTAGCTTTTAGGAGTAAACATGATCAAAAAACTGTCCTGGTCCAACAGCAGCATGAGAATCAGAATTTATTTTCACGAACATGTCACAAAATGTATTGTTTTTGTGGCAGTGTCACAGTGAAATATTTATAGAAACTGCTAAATTTTAAAATTTTAATTTAAACATACAACAGAGTAACTATTTTGGCCAACGAGTCTGTGCCAGCCTATTAACCTACACCCCTGGTACATTTTGAATGGTGGAAGGGAATCGGAGCCCATAGGGAAAACCCACACAGACACGGGGAAAATTTACAAACTCCTTATGGACAGCGTGGGATTTGAACCCCAGCCCCAATCACTGAGGCTGTAAAGGCGTTACACTAACCATGATGTTAACTGTGCTGCCCTAACCAAATAAATAAAATATAGTGCAAGAAAAATAAAAAGACACAATAAGATAGTGACTGTGGTTCATTGTTCACTCAGGAATCTGATGGCAGAGGGGAAGAAGCTGTCCTTTTGCCACTGAGTGCTCATCTTCAAGCTCCTGTGCCTTTTGTCCCAATGGTAGCAGAGTGAAGAGGTCATGGCCTGGACGGTGGGAGTTCTTGAGGATAGAGGCTGCTTTCTTAAGACACCACCTCTTGCAGTGAAATCTGGTGCCTGTTATGTCACTGGCTAAGTTAACAACCCTCTGGAGTTTTTTCTTGTCCTGAGCATTGGCACCAGACAATGATGCAACCAGCCAGAAAGCTCTCCACAGAACCCCTGTAGAAGTTTTCAAGAGTCTTCAGTGACGTACCAAATCTCCTCAAACTCCTCACAAGATATAGTCGCTGGCGAGTCTTATTTGTGATTGCACCGATGTGGAGCCAATGTGTCTACTTCCTCAGAAGACTATGGATATTCAGTATGTTCTAGATTCCCTAATCAATTTTTATAGGTGCTCAATAGAAAGTATCATATCCAGATGCATCACTAAAAATTGCAGACCAGGGCACAACACAAACCATTCTCTCCTCTATCAACTTGATCCTTACACTCTCTGCAGCCTCAGGAAGCAGCCAACACATTAAAGGACATGTAAAAACAGAATATTGGAGAAACTCAGCAGGTCAAACAGTGTAGTAGGCAGTGTAGATTTCAGATGGGGAGCAGTGAGAAAGGTTCGTACAGAACTCCCTTCAATGAGAGGAGGAGAACTTCTTCAGGGAAGGCATCCCTTGAAGAGATTTTGCAGATTTTGGTAGTAGAATGGAATGAAAAAACAAAAGTCAGCAAATGCCATGAGTGAAGTTAAAAAAACACAATGCTGGAGAACGTCCAAAGGTCAAACACCACATATTAAAGGAAATATTCTACCCCAGTCACTCTCTCTTCACCCCCTCCCCCTTGTCAGGCAGCAAATACATGAGTTTTAAAACGTACCTTCAGATTCAAGGACAGTTCTTTTTTGCTGTTATCAGACTCTTGAATGAACCTCCCATTGGTGATAGAAGATATCACAGTGCGGCTTTCGCGCAAACAGAGGAACTACTGACATGGTCTTTGCCCTCAGACAGCTCCAAGAAAAGTGCAGAGAACAAAACAAAGGACTCTACATCACCTTTGTTGACCTCACCAAAGCCTTCGACACCGTGAGCAGGAAAGGGCTTTGGCAAATACTAGAGCGCATCGGATGCCCCCCAAAGTTCCTCAACATGATTATCCAACTGCACGAAAACCAACAAGGTCGGGTCAGATACAGCAATGAGCTCTCTGAACCCTTCTCCATTAACAATGGCGTGAAGCAAGGCTGTGTTCTCGCACCAACCCTCTTTTCAATCTTCTTCAGCATGATGCTGAACCAAGCCATGAAAGACCTCAACAATGAAGACGCTGTTTACATCCGGTACTGCACGGATGGCAGTCTCTTCAATCTGAGGCGCCTGCAAGCTCACACCAAGACACAAGAGAAACTTGTCCGTGAACTACTCTTTGCAGACGATGCTGCTTTAGTTGCCCATTCAGAGCCAGCTCTTCAGCGCTTGACATCCTGTTTTGCGGAAACTGCCAAAATGTTTGGCCTGGAAGTCAGCCTGAAGAAAACTGAGGTCCTCCATCAGCCAGCTCCCCACCATGACTACCAGCCCCCCCACATCTCCATCGGGCACACAAAACTCAAAACGGTCAACCAGTTTACCTATCTCGGCTGCACCATTTCATCAGATGCAAGGATCGACAACGAGATAGACAACAGACTCGCCAAGGCAAATTGCGCCTTTGGAAGACTACACAAGAGTCTGGAAAAACAACCAACTGAAAAACCTCACAAAGATAAGCGTATACAGAGCCGTTGTCATACCCACACTCCTGTTCTGCTCCGAATCATGGGTCCTCTACCGGCATCACGGCTCCTAGAACGCTTCCACAAGCGTTGTCTCCGCTCCATCCTCAACATTCATTGGAGCGCTTTCATCCCTAACGTCGAAGTACTCGAGATGGCAGAGGCCGACAGCATCGAGTCCACGCTGCTGAAGATCCAGCTGCGCTGGGTGGGTCACGTCTCCAGAATGGAGGACCATCGCCTTCCCAAGATCGTGTTATATGGCGATCTCTCCACTGGCCACCGTGACAGAGGTGCACCAAAGAAAAGGTACAAGGACTGCCTAAAGAAATCTCTTGGTGCCTGCCCCATTGACCACCGCCAGTGGGCTGATATTGCCTCAAACCATGCATCTTGGCGCCTCACAGTTTGGCGGGCAGCAACCTCCTTTGAAGAAGACCGCAGAGCCCACCTCACTGACAAAAGGCAAAGGAGGAAAAACCCAACACCCAACCCCAACCAACCAATTTTCCCCTGCAACCGCTGCAACCGTGTCTGCCTGTCCCGCATCGGACTTGTCAGCCACAAACGAGCCTGCAGCTGACGTGGACATTTACCCCCTCCATAAATTTTCGTCCGCGAAGCCAAGCCAAAGAAAGAAAGAAAGAAAGAAGAAGATGTTGCTATTAAACTGCAGCAAAAACAAAAAAATGCTGGAGAAATGCAGTAGGTCACATAGAAGGTAAAGACCATGGGTGACACATTTAGCAGTTAGAGCAACATTGTGGCAGCAGCAGAAACATGGGCTCGAACCCTGCGCTGTCTATAAGGAGTCTGTATGTTCTCTTTTTAAATTTTTTATTAATTTTTCACACTATGAACCATATTGACCAAAATACACACAGACATTTCCCTCTTGAATATACACAGTGTCATTTTCACCCCTTTCCCCCCTCCTTTCCCTCCCTCCTTCACCCCACCTCCCCACCCACTCAACGTTCAACCTATATGATACATTAAACCCATTAAACAATGTCATCACACAATGAAAATAAACAAGAAATTGGTGTCTTCTACTTTTTCATACTGGGTCAGTTCATTTCGTTGTCTTCTCCTGTCATTTTAGGCGGTGGAGGTCCACAGTAGGACTTCTCTGTTGTGTTCCATGTACGGTTCCCAAATTTGTTCGAATACTGTGATGTTATTTCTTAAATTATATGTTATTTTTTCCAATGGAATACATTTATTCATTTCTATGTACCATTGCTATATTCTCAGGCTCTCTTCTGATTTTCAGGTTGACATAATACATTTTTTTGCTGCAGCTAAGGCTATCAAAATAAATCTTTTTTGTGCTCCATCCAAATTGAGGCCAAGTTCTTTACTTCTTATATTACTTAGAAGAAAGATCTCTGGATTTTTTGGTATGTTGCTTTTTGTGATTTTATTTAATATCTGATTTCGATCTTCCCAAAATTTTCCACTTTCTCACATGCCCAAATTGCATGTACTGTTGTTCCCGTTTCCTCCTGACAGCGAAAACATCTATCTGATACTGTTGGGTCCCATTTATTTAACTTTTGGGGCATGGTGTATACCCTGTGTAACCAATTATATTGTATCATGCGTAACCTTGTGTTTATTGTATTTCTCATAGTTCCGGAGCATAGCTTTTCCCATGTTTCATTCTTTATCTTTATGTTTAGATCTTGTTCCCACTTTTGTTTGGGTTTACAGCTCATTTCCTTATTCTCTTTCTCTTGCAGTTTGATGTACATGTTTGTTATAAATCTTTTAATTATCATTGTATCTGTAATCACATATTCAAAGCTGCCTCCTTCTGGTAACCTCAGCCTGCTTCCCAATTTGTCCTTCAAGTAGATTTTCAGTTGGTATGGGAACATTGTACCGTGAGTTATACCATATTTGTACTTCATAATTTATTTCCTGAAAAACAATTTTCTTTTCCTTTGATCCCTTTTCTCTCCCATTCTCTAAAGGAAAGGTTATCTATTGTGAAAGGGATTAGTTGATTTTGCATCAATATTAATTTTGGTAGAAGATAATTTGTTTTTTTTCCTTTCTACGTGAATCTTCTTCCAAATGTTGAGCAGATGGTGCAGTACTGGTGAATTCCCATGTTGCACCAGCTTTTCATCCCACTTGTATAATATAAATTCAGGTACCTTCTCCCCTATTTTATCTAGCTCTAATCTGGTTTTTCCCTCGTTTGATAAAGATCTGATAGGTATCTTAATTGTGCTGCTCTATAATAATTCTTAAAGTTTGGTAGCTGTAAGCCCCCTTGTTTGTACCATTCTGTTAATTTATCTAGCTCTATCCTTAGTTTCCCCCCCCCCCCCTTTCCATAAGAATTTCCTTATTATTTTCTTTAGCTCCTTGAAGAATTTCTCTGTTAGGTGAATTGGTAACGATTGAAATAGGTATTGTATCCTTGGGAAGATATTCATTTTAATGCAATTTACCCTTCCTATCAGTGTTAGTGGTAAATCTTTCCAATGTTCTAAGTCATCTTGTAACTTCTTCATTAATGGCTGATAAGTTAATTTGTATAGATGGCCTAGGTTATTATCTAGTCTAATACCTAGTTATCGGATTGCTTGTGTTCGCCATTTAAATGATGATTCTTTCTTAAACTTTGTGAAATCCGCATTATTCATTGGCATCGCTTCACTTTTATTTGCGTTGATCTTGTACCCCGATTATTCTCCATATTCCTTCAATTTCTTATGTAATTTTTTTTATTGCTAATTCTGGTTCTGTTAAGTATACTATGACATCATCTGCAAATAGACTGATTTTATATTCCTTCTCTTTTATTTTTATCCCTCTTATTTTATTATCTGTTTTATCAGTTCTGCCAGAGGTTCTATAGCTAACGCGAACAGTGAGTGAGTTAGTGGACATCCCTGCCTACTTAACCTGCTTAATTTAAATTGGTTCGATATATATCCATTTACTGTCACCTTCGCCAATGGTCCCTTATATAATGCTTTAATCTAATTAATATATTTCTCTGGTTGGTTGAACCTCTGTAGTACTTTGAATAAATAATTCCATTCTATTCTGTCAAAGGCTTTCTCTGCGTCTAAGGCAACCGCCACTGTTGGCGTCTTGTTTCCTTGTACTGCATGGATTAAGTTAATGAACTTACAGATATTGTCCGTTGTTCGTCTTTTCTTAATAAATCCAGTTTGATCTAGTTTTACTATTTTTGGTACACAGCCGGCCAATCTGTTTGCTAATAGTTTAGCTATTATCTTATAATCTGTGTTGAGTAGAGATATTGGTCTACACGATGCTGGTGTTAGTGGATCTTTCCCCGTCTTTGGTATTACTGCAATTATTGCTGTTTTGCATGAATCATCCATGTTTTGTGTTTCTTCAATCTGGTTCATTACTTCCAGGAGAGGAGGAATTAATGTCTTTAAATGTTTTATAGAATTCTATTGGGAGTCCGTCCTCTCCCAACGTTTTATTGTTTGGTAGTTTTTTTTAATATATCCTGTATTTCCTCTATTTCAAATGATTTTATTAATTTGTTTTGCTCCTCTTGCAATTTCGGTAGTTCAATTTTAGCTAGAAACTCATCTATTTTGTCTTCTTTCCCTTCGTTTTCAGTTCAGTATAATTGCTCGTAGAATTCCTTGAAGGTTTCATTGATCTCTGTTGGGTTATATGTAATTTGTTTATCCTTTATCCTTGATGCCAATACCATTCTTTTAGTTTGTTGTTTTAAGCTGCCAAGCTAGTATTTTGTGTGTTTTTTCTCCTAGCTCATAATACTTCTGTTTTGTCTTCATTATGTTCTTCTCCATCTTGTACGTTTGTAGTGTTTCGTATTTTATTTTTTTGTCCGCCAATTCTCTTCTTTTTGTTGTATCTTCCCTTGTTGCTAATTCTTTTTCTGTACTTGCTATTTCCCTTTCCAGCTGTTCTATTTCCCGATTGTAGTCCTTCATCTTAGTTACATAACTTATTATCTGCCCTCTGATAAACACTTTCATTGCATCCCATAGTATAAATTTATCTTTCACTGATTCTGTATTTATTTCAAAGTACATTTTAATTTGTCGCTCAATGAATTCTCTAAAATCCTGTCTTTTAAGTAGCATGGAGTTTGATCTCCACCTAAATGTTCTCGGTGGGATGTCCTCCAGCTCTATTGCTAATAACAGGGGTGAGAGATCTGATAACAATCTAACTTTATATTCTGCTTTTCTAACGCTCCCTTGGATGTGGGCTGACAACAGGAACAAGTCTATCCTTGAGTATGTTTTATGTCTACCCGAATAATATGAGTATTCCTTCTCCTTTGGGGTGTACGTTCTCTTTGAGTCTGCGTGGGTTTCCTCCGGGTGCTCTGGATTCCCCCCACCTTTCAAAACTAACTGAGATTGTCGGTCAATTGGATGCATTGGAGTGGCATGAGATCGTGGACTGAAAGGGCCTGCTCTGTGCTATATGTCTAAATTTTAAATATTTAAAGTATAAAATATACAACAAATGTTTTGGGCCTAGTTATCTATCCTTATCTCCTATGGCTGCTGCTAGACCTGATGAGCTCCTCCAGATTTTTTTGTTTTTACTATAATCACAACATCTGCAGACTTTCATGTTTCACACTATTTAACTGTACGTTTCTCTTTAACACTATGTATGCTCAGTGCTTTTTGCTTTACAGGATTAGAAATACATTTCTAATGTGACATTAACCCCAGGACTTTTCTTTTTATTCTTTCACTGGATTTGTCTGGATGGTACGCACAAAAAAAGGTTTTTTTTCCTCAGTGTCCACAATTCACTGTGTCTTAGGACATTATACTGTGAATTATAGACATTGAGTCGAACCTTCCCGAGCAGAGGGAGTGAAAATGAGCTACTGAGGCATTTGCTTCAGTGCACAAGCATAATTAGCTCACCACAACCCAGATTGAAATTCAAATCACAATGCAAACGTCATGTCTATGTTTGACATCAGGTTGAAAAAATAATCCTAAAGTAATATGGTATATTCATGCTGTAAATATTGACCTATACAGGGACTCTTCAGGCCCAGACAGCTGTATGAGTAAGATATTTAGCTGTCTAAGATATTTTGAGCCCCATAGTACTTGACCCAAACTGAAACATTGACTGACCACTTCCATCCATGGATGCTCCTGACCTGGTGAATTCCTCCAGCAGTTCATTGTTTACCCACCAGAACTCCACCCAGCCACTTTTGATGATAGCTAAGAAGAACCTTAAAACAGCATAGTTAGCATAGCAGTTAGTGCAGTGCTGTTACAGTGCCAGCTACTGGGGTTTGAATCCAGTGATGTCTGTAAGGAGTTTGTACATTCTTCCTGTGTGTTACCTCCCACCATTCAAAACGAACCAGGGTTGTAGGTTAATCAGGTGTAATTGAACAGCACAGGCCTTTCAGCTGAAAGGGCCTGTTACCGTGCTGTGTGTCTAAATTTTGAAAAGAGAGCCAGAAAGTTCGAGCTTAGTTTGTCATGGGTACCACAACTCAGTGAAAAGCTTTGTTTTGTGTGATGCCAGGCATTGCAAAAAGTCGCCCTTCTCCAGTGATGTTTTGGATTTTAAAACTCATGGATAACAACAAAGTGACAAGATTGGACGTGGCAGTGGTCAAAATGGGGTTCCAGCACTTTAACATAAATCAGATTAATTCATGGCAGCTTCCTGACATTCCAGAAGCCAATGGGCCCTCAGCAGTGGATGGGCATCTGGCATAAGCAGACACTCTGTGCTATTGGTCACATAAAGCAAATAAGATATAGGAGCAGGAGTTGGCCATCCGGCCTGTCGAGCCTGCTCCGCCATTCAATGAGATCATGGCTGATGTGATGATCGGCTCATCTCCACCTACCTGCCTTTTCCCATATCCCTTAATTCCCTTACTGAGTAAAAATCTATCTAACCTTGTCTTAAATATATTTTCTGAGGTAGCCTCCACTGCTTCAATGAGCAGCAAATTACATAGATTCACCATCTTCTGGGGAAAAGCTGTTCCTTCTCATCTCTGTCCTCAATCAACTAACCTGAATCTTGAGGCTGTGTCCCCAGTTCTAGTCATAGTCCTGGTGTGAGCGACCTCTGTGTCCACTCTGTAGCTGGGCTCCAGTACCCACTTAAGTCACAGTGGCTGGCTCCTAACCAACTGTCTCCCAGGCTGCCCGTGTCTTTGCCGAGAACAGAATCTCATGGGCAAAACCGAGAGCCCTTTTTGAGAATAAATTCATGTGAAAGAGGGTCCCATCAGATTAAGACAACTCGTTCTAAAGATAGCTGGCTGCAGCCACCAAAATAAAGGTGTGTCAGAGAAGTGCTTGATCACCTTGAGAGATTCTAGTGTTTATGGCAGCAAGCACATCTCTGATGTGCGCACTGTTAAACCAGCAGGGCACCTGAACTCAGCCTATTATGGAACTGCCAGACTGGCATCTCACTACCAAGATGATAATTACTGCTGCTTTTGTTTTTCTGAATTTCTCGTTCTTTCTGTCATATTCCTAGGTCTTTTGTCTAGTCCAGGAGTTCGAGCTTCAGTTAACATCATTTATACAAACAATAAGGCAACATCAAAAACCCGTGGTCAGAGCAACAAACTTGAGTTGAACCTGCCTGAACAGTGAAGTCACCGTATCCACAAACCTTTATCAAAAAATGCTTCAATTCTTGGTTGAATCTTTTGGAAGATCATTAGCCTATTCAAGAGAAAAAAAAAACATTTTTTATACATAAAATGCACTGACGAGACAGTTAGAGTCAATGACATTGGTGGCTCTGGAGTCACAGTACAGGCCAGAGTGGGTAATGACCACAGATATTTTTCCATTAAGGATAACAGTGAAGTAGATGTGATAAATAACAAGGCAAAGTCCCATTTAATCTGCGCTATTAATGTGGGAAAATATTTAGGTCATCTGGAGATTGTGCCTTTTCATTCAGATGCTGGCATGCTTTTTGTTCATGCCTTGAAGAAGAGTTCAAGCCTGAAACGTGGGCCATATATCTTTACCTCCTACGGACACTGTGAGACCTGCTGAGTTCCTCCAGCATTTCTGCATGTTTTTAATTACAATCATAGCACCTGCAGAGTTTCATGCTTCATACCTATTTTTGCACTTGGATAACTATGAATATTTATTACCTATCTGTTTTTTGTAGTTATTGACTCTTTTCAATTCAATTAAATATACTAATATAGTTGCCTTTTATCCCCCCAAAGTGCCTGTTTGTCAGCAGAAAGTAAGAATGTTGGTGTATCTGCGCATTGTACAATGTGTATGACAATAAAGTCATTATATTTTTCAGAGCTCTCAAACTCTAAGGGAGGGATGAAACTTGGTCCCATTGTGGTCAATTATACTGAATTTCTAAAGTTCATGGCAAATGTTAGTGCAGAGAACAGAGGAGAAATTAGTTTGTTTTAACAACTGAATATAAAAAAGAAAATGAAAAATAAACCTGTTAGTTTTTGGAGTTTGTTAAAGTAATCTTTATTGGAATAAGAAGGTCTAAGTGTATAATCCAATGTGGGATTACACTGAATGGCTCTTTTATGACTGACAGAGACATAAAAGTTGGAATGCCTCCTTGTGTGTTATTTATTTTCTACAGCAGCCATTTGTGCTTCCAATCAACTACATTAGACAAGGATCTATGATTAATAGGTTTTAATCACCTTTAGATGTCAGCACATGTTGCTGGCTCGGTTCCAAGGCAGGTACTGAGAGAGGGGTTTGGGAGTAAACAGCCTTTATGGGTATATTCAGGAGGAAGGAGTCACAGGTTCTGGGGCGGGCCAGCCCATAAAGCACATACATACAATATACATAGTGTAAGCACACAGTGGTAGCACCACACCATTCTCAACCCCCTTGGGGCAACAGCATATTTAAAGGGGGGGGGTCACTAACTGAAATCATAAAATATCTTTAATGTTTTTATTATATGGTCAGAAGGAGAGAAGGACAGAAAAAAACAACTAAACTTGACTGCTTCACAAGGAAATGGGCCCATAAACTTTGAGCAGAGTCCTAAGGGGACCATAACCAAAAAATGGTTGAGGATGGCTGTTCTACATTTCAGTAGCATCAGGCTACTCAATAAACAACACGATAAAACAACTTGCATTTGAAACAATCAATTGTCAAATATGTTTTGAAATTTTAATAAAACAGTATTGGCACAGTTGGTTAGTGCAACGCTGTTAGAGCACCAGTGACGGGGACTTGAGTTGGAATCCTGCGCTGCGTGTAAGGAGTTTGTACATTCTTCCCATGTCTTTGTGGGTTTTCCCCGGGGGCTCCAGTTTCCACCCACTATTCAAAACGTACTGATGTAGGTCAATTGGGTGCAATTGGGCAGCCTGTGGGCCGAAAGGTCCTGTTACTGTGATGTATGTCTAAATTTAACATTTAAATTTTTAAATGAAAAATTTTTAATTTAACTTTCGAACTACAAATGATGAAAAATAGAAATAAAAAGAGCAAGTTTCAAACTATTACATCCACAGGCACTTATGGCAAAGGCCCATGCCACCACCAGCTCAGAGCCGATCAACAGCTTTCATTTCCTTAGAGCTAAAACAGAAAAACACAAAGGCTAATGGAATGTCAGTCTTTATCTTGAGGCGACGGACATTAGAGAGTAACTTAACCATTATATTTGACATCCTTTATCAGAACCATATCCAGTGCAATATTGAACTCACTTCTGGGTGTTCAAATTCACGAGGGATTATATTGATACACTCAGGTTTACCAGGGTGGTATCAGGATTTAAAGAGTTAAATTGTGATAACTGGCTGCATTGTTTTGGCTGAGAGCAATGGATTTCTAACCACATTTTGGTGGAAAGGGACATAGAACAAAGCTGGTGAATATATAAATCAGAATTTCTCTGCTTAAGCAAGTAAGAAATTGTTTTTGGAAGAGAAAACAAGAAAATTTACAAACTAAGTGTTCTCTTTAGTCTTTAGTTGCCTTTTCTAAATAAGTCAGTGGGTTGACATTCTGCACATTTTGCAGAGAAACACAAAAGTCTGCAGACATAGCAAAGATACAGGTAGTCCTCAATTTATGATGGGGTTACATTCTGGCCAACCCATCGGATGTTGAAAAAATCATGTCAAAAAAGGGCAGTGGGATCAGTGTGAGGACTGACATGGGGCTGTGGGGAGAGAGTGGGGCAGTGGAATCAGGGTGGAGGCTGATACAGCCCTGATGGGAGAGAGTGGGGCAGTGGGATCATTGTGGGGACAGATACAGCGCCGTTGGGAGAGAGTGTGGCAGTGAGATTAGTGTGGGGACTGATACAGCACTGTTGGGAGAGAGTGTGGCAGTGGGATCAGTGTGGGGACTGACATGGGACTGTGGGGAGAGAGTGGGGCAATGGAATCAGAGTGTGGGCTGATACAGCACTGATGGGAGAGAGTGGGGCAGTGGGATCATTGTGGGGACTGATACAGTGCCGTTGGGAGAGAGTGTGGCAGTGAGATTAGTGTGGGGACTGATACAGCACTGTTGGGAGAGAGTGTGGCAGTGGGATCAGTGTGGGGACTGACATGGGACTGTGGGGAGAGAGTGGGGCAGTGGAATCAGGGTGGAGGCTGATACAGCCCTGATGGGAGAGAGTGGGGCAGTGGGATCATTGTGGGGACAGATACAGCGCCGTTGGGAGAGAATGTGGCAGTGAGATTAGTGTGGGGACTGATACAGCACTGTTGGGAGAGAGTGTGGCAGTGGGATCAGTGTGGGGACTGACATGGGACTGTGGGGAGAGAGTGGGGCAGTGGAATCAGGGTGGAGGCTGATACAGCCCTGATGGGAGAGAGTGGGATAGTGGAATCATTGTGGGGACAGATACAGCGCCGTTGGGAGAGAGTGTGGCAGTGAGATTAGTGTGGGGACTGATACAGCACTGTTGGGAGAGAGTGTGGCAGTGGGATCAGTGTGGGGACTGACATGGGACTGTGGGGAGAGAGTGGGGCAATGGAATCAGAGTGTGGGCTGATACAGCACTGATGGGAGAGAGTGGGGCAGTGGGATCATTGTGGGGACTGATACAGTGCCTTCAGGAGACATTGAAAATTCAAAGTACAGTAAGAATTTGAACCATCGTAACTTTGAAAAATCGTAAGTCGGACCATCATAAGTCAGGGACTATCTGTATATAACCAACATTTTGGGCCTGAGACCTTCTTCAAGGAATAAGCAAAAACCAGGCAGGCATCTGAATTAAAGACTGCGGGAGAAGGGAAGAAAGGGCATGGGGAGGAGAGCAGGACAACAGACAAAGGTGATAATTGGACATGGATAGGACAGGAGAGCTATGGAAAAGAAGACAGAGGGAAAGGGGAAAGAGAGAAACAAAGCTAGAGGAAGTGAGATATAGGGAAAGATGGGGGGAGGGTCTTAATGGAAAATAGAGAAGTCAATGTTAATACCATCTGGATGGAGGGTGCTCAGACAGAATATGAGATGTTGTTCCTCCAATTTGCAGGTAGTCTCAGTCTGGCAATGCATGAGATCATGGACAGTCAGGGGAATGGGGTGGGGAAATGGGGTGACTACTGGGAGATCCACGTTATTGTGGCGGTCAGAGCAGAGGTGCTCAACCAAGTGATCTCCCATTCCACATTCAGTCTTTCAGATGCAGAGGAGACCACAACAGGAACATAGGATGCAGCAGATGACCCTGCAGATTCACAAGTTGTACATTTTGCACCAGCTTCAAACAAAATAAGAAGCTGTGTCAGAATAAGGAAAGCATAAAAACAGTGTCCATTCACATTTCAGTTTCTCAGGTGGTCCTGAGGTCTCTTTCACATGTTAATGCACCTAATCTGTTTGTTCACCATGTTCTCATTTGCCGCAAATGATTCATTGACTAGGGATCTTCCACCCGTCATATTCTCAAAGTCTCGTCATACCTCAAGGGAGTCTCTGGATGCAATCTTCTCCAGGAAGCTGACTGCCAGCTGCACCATGAGGTCAAGAGCAACACTGGATTTTTCTGTTTGAATTGCTTGGAACCAGAATGACTCAAATTTACAAATATATAGAGCATAAAACATTCCAGCACAGTCCAGGTCTTTCGGTCCACCTTGATATGCTGACCAATATAAATCTACTCAACAATCTAAACATTCCCTCCCTCACATTCATAGCCCTCTACTTTTCTTTGCTCCAAACAGAAAAGACCCAGCTCTGACAAGTTCTCCAATCCAGGCAACGTCCAAATAAATCTCTTTTGCACCTTCTCCAAAGCTTTCACCTCCTTCCTCAATGAAAGAACAAAAAATACCATACGAAAAGTTTAAAGGAGTTAAAGTAATGAAAAACAATGGAAATTATTAAATACATCTAAATTGATTCAATTAAAAGAGAATGATCTTGCAGTTATTTTGGCATGGATTGCCTAGCGGTTAGTGCAACACTGTTAAAGCGGCAGTGATAGGGACTGAGGTTTGAATCTTGTGCTGTCTGTAAGGAGTTTGTACGTTCTCCCTGTGTCTGCATGGGTTTTCCCAAATGGCTCTGGTTTCCTCCCACCATTCAAAATGTACCAGGGGTGCAGGTTAATTGGGTGTAATTAGGTGGCACTGGCTCGTGGGCTGAAATGGTGTTTTACTGTGCTGTATGTCAAAATTTAACTTTAAAAAATTAAACTTTATTCACCAGATTAAATAGAAAAATGGCTTGAAGTATAATTTTGTCTTAAATTTTATGTATCTTGTAACAATTTATCAGGATCTGACAATAGTTGATGATTTACTCAAAAGTACATTTCTTCAAGTACAAATCTTGATGCGGCTGTTTCAGAATTAATTTCTAAATAAATGCCAATTTTAAAACCAATGATAGTTGAGTTATTTTTGTTTAAAAAAAAATCATACAAACAGCTTTCTTACTGTCTTATACCAATTTATAAGGGGCAACAACAAGCCATCCAAGAAACAAAATACAATGAGATCAGGTAAAATTCTACACACAAATTATAGTGAACTACAGTAAACAACACTTGAATTTTAACAATATCACAATTAATAACAGTGGTTTAAAATGTTCATCCAATTTTTAGGTACTTTTAAAAAGTTATGTTTTCCATAAGACATAGGAGCAGAAGAAGGCTATTCAGCCCATCGAGTCTGCCCAACCATTTAATAATGCACACGGGGAGAATGTATGAGTGTATAGAATATTTGAATGAAAGCTAAACTATACTTAAGCTGATGGAAGCATACAAAATATCAGAAGAGAAATTTAGGCAAACATGTCCTTTTTTTTCAAAACTTTATTTAATATTTTCCAAACAAAATCTTTTACAAAATCCATAATATAAAGATTAGAACTACAACTATCCCACCCCCTTCCCCCACCCTCAACAGACCCCACAAGGGAAGCATTAAAGAAAATAAAGAAAATATATACTGCAATTTAAGATATTACTAAATTCATATATTTCAAATAAGGTAACCACATCTTAACAAAAAAAATCATAATTATCGTGCAAATTATGTTATTTTTTCCATATAAATACAAGACCTCAACTCATTATGCCAAAGATTTACATTTATCTCAACTTCGTCTTTTCCAAGAAGTCGCAACACATTTACACGCTACCGCCAATGCTAAACAATGCTGAAGCTTATCTAACCCAAGTCCATAAATGGAACAATATAACATTTCCTCCTTGTTATCTATACCCGCTATGCACCTTTTTCTTCTTCTTAACCAGATTGCCACTATCCCTTGAAAACCAAGGTTCCCCATGCCTGTTAACTTTGTCTTTAATCCTGACTGGAACATGCAACCTCTCCCAAAATTTCACCATTGAAGCCCTTCCACTTTCTGAACACATCCTTGCCAGAGAACAACTTATCCCATCCACTCTTTCTAGATACTTCCTCATTTCTACAAAATTGGCCTTTCTCCAATTTAGAATCTCAACTCGAGGACCAGATCTATTAACTTGAAACTAGTGACATTATGGTCACTGAACTCAAAATGTTCACCTACACATATTTCTGTCACTTGACCTGTTTGGTTCCCTAACAGGGGATCATTGGTACCACTATACATTGATTTAGAAAACTTTCCTGAACACCTTTGACAAATTCCAAGCTCTTTTACAGTATGGGGGTCCCAGTCAATATGCAGAAAGTTAAAATCTCCTCCTATCACAACTTTCCATTTTTCCATTTATTACATTGGTCTGCTATCTCTCTACAGATTTGACTCTCCAATTCTCTCTGACTATTGAGCAGTCTATGATACAACTCTATCAATGTGATCACACCTTTCCCGTTTCTCAACTCCACCCATATGGCCTCTGTAGATGAGCCCTCTGGGATGCCCTGTCTAAGCACAGTTGTGATATTTTCCCTGACTAGCAATGCCACTCCTCCCCCTCTATCACATCTGAAACAAACAGATATGAATCATTTGTACATAAGCATGTCACACAACATGTTGCCACATGCAGACATTGCTGCATTCTACAAATGATCGGATGTCTTGCAATTTAATTCATCTGCTCCACTGCATAGACCAGGAACAGCAAGGAAAATAATAAAGGCTTTTGAAACTTGCAAGAACAAAAACAAAAATAGCATGTCAACAGTATGATATGATAACGAGAGTTTATTGTCAAAAACAAAAGTGCAATGAAAAGATGCATCAAAATTCATACTTACTGCAGTCACACCAAGAATGGTGTAAATTAAATGAACAATATGGTATGAGACAGAAAAAGAGAAAATAAGTTTGCATATATGGGGTTGGAGGGTTATGGGCGAAGAGGGGGAGGGGGGAACTAGTGGAGTTGTTCAAGTGAACTGGCGCGGACTCGAAGGGCCGATATGGCCTGTTTCCGCGCTGTAAACTGTTATATGGTTATATGTTATATGGTTAACTACAAAAGGACAAATAAATATTCATAGTGGAAGTACGTGTAAAAGAAGTGATGTTTTAAGGGTGCAGACAGACCCTTTAGTGGTCAGGAAATGGTTTATAGTTAGGGGTTAAAATCTGTTCTTGAACCTAGAGGTGCCAAACATTTGGCCATAAGTCGCAGCAAGAAGAGGTGGTTGGAGTGGGGGGGGGGGGGGGGGGGGGTCCTTTATGATGCTGGCTGCCCTCTTGAGGCAGGGCCTCATGTAGATGTCTTCCATGAATGGGAAGTTGGTGCCCACCATGGACTTAGCCCGGTTTGCCACTTCTTGCAGCTTTCTACATTCCTGGGCACTCATGCTTCCAAACCAGTTAGTGTAACTTCTATGGTACACCTGTAGAAATTTTATAGAGTATTCAATGGTATGCTGAATCTCCTCAGCTTTCTTAGAAAGTAGAGACATTGTTGAGCCTTTTGCAGCTTGCCTTGACATGCTGATTCCAAGAGAGGTACTTCGATAGGTGGATGCCCAAGATGTTGAAGGTCCTAACCTTCTCCACTGCCATCCCACCAATGATGAGAGGCATTACTCTGTCTCCCTTTCCTGGAGATGGGGAGTAACCCTGTCTAACCTCTTAACCAGCTTTCACTAAGAATAGGAGCAGATTTGGTCCAGATTTGAGCATCTGCAGTCTCTCATGTGCCTCCAGTTCAGTAAGTGTAGATTATCTTATCACAATCGCATTGGTGTTTATAAGAAATGGTGATGGACACATTCCCCAGACCACAGAGGTGCCTCCAAAAAGTGCCATAACACACTGCAGAACACCAGAAGGGGACATGAACAGTCCTTTGTAAATACATATCTTTCTTGCAACAACTTTCACCACTCCTATTCTTTCTAAACATTGCTAGTTTTTTTAAATTTCAATTCTCATCCAATTTGTATTAAAAATAAGTTGATTTGTCCAATTAATTAGCCTGGATTTTTCGGCTATTTCTTGTCCTGTGCTTAACCATCAACATCACATTGAATGAACCACTTTACTCAGTCCATACTAGTAGCAGGGAACTGCTTGGCAAAACATTAAACAGAACAATTTCTGGTATATAAAGTGATTAAAAAGTAGGAACTATGCAAACAAACGCAGAAGCAGTGCAAATGGACACAGCAGGAAGAAAATCCTCAGAAAAGAGCTGGCATAAAATCATTCTTTGGCGATAAGAATATCATTTTGAATTGAGATCTGCACATTTGTGGTTCGGCTTTTGCATGGAGAAATTAGAATCTGATGAAAGAATATGAGACATTGACTTTTAAAGGCTGGCTTTCACTATTCATTGGCTATGAATTAATCTAGATAGTTTTGTGGTTGCAAAGAGAATAATTAGTCAAGTATGAAAAAAAGCACCTTAGATTTCTGATACTTTGCTTTTCTGCTGCAGAATACAGCTTGTATAATTATGCAAAATCATTGCTATATTTCCAGATTAAACTACAGTTAAATGTTGAGTTATACTCAGCAGAGGGTAATGGTGGTTTGTACAGGATTGTTTGAGCTATTATGACTGGACATTTGATTTAAATGCTGACTGCTTCTATAAAAACAGTTGGGGGCAATACAGGAAGAGTTTAAATGAATAAGTAACATTAGAAGCAAACATTTGTTTCTTGGCAGGTTTGCAGAATTCTTCCGGCTGAACTAGAATTTGACCTTCTGATAGGTTTATTTTGCCTCTTTTGGTATTACTCAGTTCTCCAGTAAATTTCCATTCCACAGACCTTGAAAACATCTCCCTTAACAAAAGCTACTGCCAGAATATATTTGAACTTTGCCCACAGGTTTTGATGTTAGGAATTGCAACATCTGTACATCTCATTAATCCTTAAAATCATGCACATGGGCTCTGTTGAATTTTGTCTTCGTAGAAAGAATCGCAGAAAATGTCAAGCACCAGTGGGGAATGGGGGGGGGGAACATTCAGCCCATCGTATATGTGCTGGTCACAAAAAAAAGTGATGCTAAGATATCCTACCTGTTGCTCAAAGTGTGTTGTCCTGCAGGTCACAGCTCTTCAAATTAAGGTCAGAGCTAAATGGGAGACTAAAACATAAGAGACTAATACAGAATAAGGAGAAAATTGAAGATGATGTTTGAGAGGGAAGTGGAAAAGGAAATAAGAAAGGAGGGTGAGGAAAAAGAAGAGGTCTGTGGATATATGATATGTACATTGTTTCATTGGGTATGTAAAGGAGGAGTGAAAATGAAGTTAAATAATGATCTTGAGCTTATTGAATGGGGGCAAAGAGAGCAAGAATGAGGATCTGAAGATTTTACCTACTATGATGCAGAGTCTTGCAAATTTTCTACGGGTACTGTGGAAAGCACTCTGACTAGTGGCATCATTGCCTAGTATAGAGGAGCAATCCACAAGACAGAGAGTTGTGAACTCAGCCAGTGCCATCACGGGCATCAGTATCCACTCCACTGAGGACATCTCCAAGAGGGGGTGTCTTAAGAAAGCAGCCTCTATCCTCTAGAACTGTCACCACCCAGGCCATGCCCTCCACACTGCTACCATCATGAAGGAGGTACAGGAACCTGAGGATGAACACCCAGTGGCAAAAGGACAGTTTCCTCTGCTCTGCCATCAGATTTCTCAACAGATTATGAACGACAGACACTACCTTGCATGCTCTTATTTTTGCACAAATTTATTTATTTTTAAATATTTGCAATGTAATACTGCTGCAAATCAATGAATTTTGAGACACGTTCATGACGATAAATTCTGATTCTGAGGCTACTCTGCCCACCAGATCCATCCCAGCTCCTGAAGAATAATCCCATTGGTTTCATTCTCCCTCTTATTTCCCTGTAGTCCTCTAAAATGACCATATACTCCCTTTTGATTATTTTTTGCTACTTACCAAAATAAAGAAGATAATTTCCAGGAGCCAATTAACCTCCCACTGGCATATCCTTGAGATATTGGAAGAAACCAGAGTATCTGGTGGAAATGCATGTATGTGCAAACTCCATAGAAATGGCACAGAGGGATCAAATCCAAGGGGCGGGGGAAATCTGCAAATTTAAAATAGAAAATACTGAAAAAAATATCAGCAGGGCGAAAAACAGGTTTAACTTTTCAGGTCTAGAGTCCTTTGTCAGTACCAGGTTGACAAGGGACTTGAAATGAAATATTAATTGTTTCTCTTTCCACAGATGTAGCTTGATTTGCTGGATGTTCTGTTAATATTTAGATCAAACTAGCGTCAATGGAGCTGAGGCTGTGAAGCAAACTTTTACAAAACTCTGGTTTAGCTACAATTGGTGTATTGTGTCCCATACTTCCTAAGAGATATTTCTAAAGAGAATGCATAAGATACTTGCCGCAAAAATCTCCAGGGTAAGGGAGTGGGACGAGCTGAAGATTTCCTAAATGAGAGGCAATATGAACTCACTGGGCTAAAAGACTTCCCGGCATGTTATAACCATTGTGCTTTCTGTGACCTCCAACACCCGTTTTTATTTAAACATTAATTTTCAATTATCCTAGAACGCTTCCACCAGCGTTGTCTCCGCTCCATCCTCAACATCCATTGGAGCGCTTACACCCCTAACGTCGAAGTACTCGAGATGGCAGAGGTCGACAGCATCGAGTCCACGCTGCTGAAGATCCAGCTGCGCTGGATGGGTCACGTCTCCAGAATGGAGGACCATCGCCTTCCCAAGATCCTGTTATATGGCGAGCTCTCCACTGGCCACCGTGACAGAGGTGCACCAAAGAAAAGGTACAAGGACTGCCTAAAGAAATCTCTTGGTGCCTGCCACATTGACCACCGCCAGTGGGCTGAAAACGCCTCAAACCGTGCATCTTGGCGCCTCACAGTTTGGCGGGCAGCAACCTCCTTTGAAGAAGACCGCAGAGCCCACCTCACGAACAAAAGGCAAAGGAGGAAAAACCCAACACCCAACCAACCAATTTTCCCTTGCAACCGCTGCAATCGTGTCTGCCTGTCCCGCATCGGACTTGTCAGCCACAAACGAGCCTGCAGCTGACGTGGACTTTTTACCCCCTCCATAAATCTTCGTCCGCGAAGCCAAGCCAAAGAAAAAGAAGAATTTTCAATCAAAATTTAGACATACAGCAGGGTCACAAGCCAGTGCCACCCAAATACCCAAAATTCACCTGCAACCCCCATAACACTTGAATTAATTCTTGGTTCCGCAGCATTTATATTTGCACAAGTTTGCAATGAACATGGAACAGGACAGCGCAGCCTACGAATGTGTGCCAGACATGAAGTTTAATTTATGCTAAGGGTGCATTCTGTGCCATTTTCTCCTAAATGAAATGCTTCAACAATTGCTTTCAATTTAGGAATGTGATCCATTGTGAAAACCTCAGCATTCAAACGGATATCATTTCACCAATCTTACTCACTTTAAGTCAAATTTCTTAATCTTCAATATCTCCCTGAGTTTAGCAAACTAGTTTCCAGTCATTGGTTAACATGAATTAACAGTGGGTGAAAAATGTCTCTGGGTATTAAGTCCCTTTGCTTGTGGTTCCAGACCTTGGATTAGCAACACAAGGGGTTAATTTTTCTACGTTACTGTTTTATGTTGGGACTGGTCGATTGGTTAGTGCATTTCACTGCTTTTAGGGATCGAAGGAAATTAATGGCAAAGCAAACAAGAGTTTTTTTTTAAAACCGAGACTCTCCGGTTCCTTTGGTTAAACAAGAAGTCTGCAGAGACTGGAACTCAAAAAAAGTGCTGGAGAAATTCAGCAGGTCATGCAACATCCCTGGAAAGCAATAGGCAGCCAACGTTTCGGGCCTGGGCCCTTTTTTTTGAGGTGGGGGAGGAAACTGTCTGGTTCCTTTGGAAGTAAATCACGAAAATCTGCAGACACCGTGCTCGAAAAATTTAAAAAAAACTACTGAATTTCTCTTGTTCCTTTAATCACTTCTCCCGAGTGGGCAATTCCCCACACACACTCTACGGTTACATTCATGTTGATTGACGTTTAGCAAGACAATGTAGCGAACCGAATCCAACCAATCAGGTGGAGTCAACGGATGGCGCCTCCCTTCCTTCCATGCGTCACCGAACGTGGTTGGCTGAGCCTTGACTATGACGCAGGATGTGGGCACGCCGTGTTATAAGAAGTGTTGGCCGGCGGCTCCCGGCGTTCAGTCTGGCCAGTCTCAGGTTGGAAGTAGCTGGCATTATAGTCAATTAAATCCGGGCGATCTTTTCCCCCCCCTCCACCGTTGCTCCTGTGGACATTTACCATCATGGCTATGACTGAAACCCCAAGCGACTTCACTTATTCCAAAATGAGAGGTATCGTTGTCTTCCTGTCTGGTACGTTGCAACACTAACATTTCTCGGGAACCTTGCGCAGCCACGTGACCTTCCGGAGCGCCTTGCTGCCACTTGAAATATTTCGACACCCTTCTCGGATGCGGCAGCCGCTTCGCAGTAAATTTCCATAACGAGTTGGATTTGATGCTGGTTGGGGAGACGAAGCTCCTCCTGGGACTTTGCTTTTGTCTGTAATTTATGCATCTCACATCAGGTTTGCAAACACGGTTGCACAGGGCTCATGTTGGCGTTCCTTTTCATCGCTGTCTTTACGTTTGTATTAAATGGTCAAGTGGAGTGACTCTTGCACCCCTCCGGCTTCAGCGGAGGGTGTTACTGGCCAAGTCTTCGCCTATTAAAATTAATGCACTATTGTAACGAATTGTAGCACAGCGCCTGTTAGTAAATTTGAAACCGATAGCAGTTGTCTGTGGTGGGGTCCCGTTTGCATGCTAATGCACACAAAATTGACTGAAACACTCTAAAGTGCTTGAGGGAGGGCTCAGGCCCGAAACGTCGGTTATTCCTCTCCCTCCCTTGGCGGCTCCTAGACCTGCTGAGTCCATCCAGCATTTCTTTTTTTTCCCCCCTCTCAGATTGAGATTAAATGGCAAGGTTCAAATGAGTCACCTCTTTCTTCGTTTGTGCAATTGTAGATTGTCAAATTGATGTTTCATTTGGAAATTCAATAGTTTCCTAATCGCCCGAGTGTTGACTAAGCCACTTACAGCATGAATCGGTATTGTTCCTTGTGTAACATTTGCAAAGTTCCTTCTCCGTGTTTCCCAACCTGTGGTCCGCGAGTTTGTTCGCGCCGAAGGACACATTCGACCGGGGTTGGAGGAAAGAAATCTCAAATTTCCCCAAACAAAACATGGGTGCAGGAGGAGTAGGCCATTTGGCCCTTCGAGCCTACACCGCCATTCAAGATGTGGGTGGAATGGAAAGGAGTTGAATTCGCCAGCCCTCCTCGTCACAGGTTATTTTTTTGTACAGATGGTGGAAACAGAATAGCTGAAGGAATTCCGCAGGTCTCGCAGCGTTCTTGAAGAGGGGTTCAAGCCCGAAGCGGCTATATGGACGCTGTGAGACCACCTGAGTTCCTCCAGCATTTCTGTTACTACTGCAATCACACTGTCTGCAGGCTTTCGTGGTTTCACCGTATTTGAGATGGGGGGGGGGGGGTGCAACATTTACCACGCTTTTAGAGATTAAAATGAAGAAAAGGTCCATTTACAAACGGGATACTATTTAAAAGAACCTCTAATAAAGTGAACTTTTTTATTTTTAAATTCCAGCTTTCATAAAGCAACGAAAAATGGGCTTAAATGACTTCATACAGAAATTAATATCCAATCCTCAGATCTGCGAGCAGTAAGTGATTTCTTGTTCAAAGTTGAGCACAGAATGCACCTGATTGAGCAGTCTTGAACGAATGCATGCAGAGTTGTCATCTTGATGTAGAGTTGGGATAAAGTGCAAAAAGATGTATTATTGATAAGTTGAGCGCGTAAACCCAAAATAAAGCCGAGTGATTGAACTAATGGGTTTGAAATGGTTCACTGGTTTTGAATGGTTTTAACATTTTGGCATGAGGGCGCCATCTGGCGGTAATTGTAAAATAGCGGCTAACGCGTTGCTCTCCTCCAGTCATTCATTCATTCATTCTTGGTTACTTTTGGGCCATTTAAGGAAGCCAACTACCAAAATGGGTTCACAAAGTTCCAATATTTAATGCTAAAATGGTTACAATTTCAGTTCTGCTGCATGCCTTTTTAAATGGAAATAACTATTTGTTTTGCAGCCCGGATGTCCGTGTTTTCTTACAAATTGACCAAAACCAGCAGCAGGAAACGGATACCTATTCTGATGTGAGTAAATGTTTCAAATATTTTGGAACTGCACAGATGATTGTATCAAAGTTCTGAAACCTTACTACTTTCCCTCTCCCTTCCAGTCAAGTAGTGGTTCAGAAGAATTTGATCTTCCTACATCGAATAGGTAAGTTACCCTTGTCCACCTCTTGAGTGATTAATTGGTGAAGAAGATGGTTACAAGGATCATTATTGGAAGAGATTTTATTAGATATTAGAAGAGATGTGAAGCAGGCATTAACCATATAACTGTTTACAGCACGGAAACAGGCCCTTAATAGAATAATTTCAAGAAAAGCTTTGTGGCGTATTTGCAAGTTTTCCTAGTTACCATAAACTGCCTACAATGGAACTTTAACATTTTTCTCATGAAGCATGAAGAAATTAAGCATGTCTTTTTGTTTTTATTTTGTCTGAATAGTGTGAAGCCATCAGACTTTGATTACCTTCGAATAATTGGGAAAGGGAGTTTCGGAAAGGTTGGTACAGCCTATTGCATCTGTTTGTATTGCAGAATTTATCGACATTGGTTGTTTTGTTTGTTTTTTCCCTTCTACCAACCTTTGGTGGTCATTGACCAAGCTCCAGTCATTGAAGTTGTAGTGGTTATTGAGGAAACACTCCTATTTTGAGGGTCTTGAGAGTGTGCCCGTTATCATTTCAGGTCTTGCTTGCTAAGCACAAAGAAACGGAAAAATATTTTGCAGTAAAGGTTCTGCAGAAGAAGGTGATCCTGAAGAAGAAAGAGGTCAGTTTTATTGCCATTCAAATGTCAAAGAACCAAGGGGTGGACAGGGAATTTGGCACAGTGAAGTACTCCTCCCTCCCTGGCTGTAAGTACTATTTGGACAGGCCAGGTAATGGTTGAAGCACAGTGGACCAGCAGGGTCCATTTGATGCCTCGTTCTAGTTGCACTGAGATTTGTTCTCTATACCTATCAGAAGGGGTATGGTAGAGGCTGCTAATTTACCTGCTATCATTGGTTGTTGTCGATGTGCTTCTTCTGTCCTCTAGAGATGTGGAGGAGCCCCATTTGTACAAAATTCTGGTGAATGGTTTGGAGGAAGCCCTGGTAACATCCCAGATACCAATGGGCAAGGTTTTATTAGTGATTTACAAGATATGATCATCACTGGCAAAGATAGCATTTATAAGCCGACCCTTGTAGCATTGAGCTGAGTGTTTGCCGTTGACTTTTTTCAGCAAAAACACATTATGGCAGAGCGCAGTGTACTACTGAAAAATATGAAGCATCCTTTCCTTGTGGGACTCCACTACTCCTTCCAAACTGCAGACAAGCTCTACTTCGTCCTAGATTTTGTGAATGGTGGTGAAGTAAGTAACATCTGAATATTCCATTGGAACACTAGCAGAATTTAAACATCAGCTGTTAATGGTCTGCTGTCTGGGTGCTGTTTGGATGAGGCCAGTGATGGTTTCAACTCTTGTTTGCTGCGATGTGGAGCATCATTTCCAATGGAGAAGATTTTGGCCCCTGTTCTCAGTGGCTCCAGTTTATTGAATGAAACTTGAATCTGAATTTTATTTTGACATTTGTTTGAGCCGTGAAGAAGGGATAAATTCAAAGTTCAAATGAGGGAGTAGCTGGAAGTGTTCATCACTTCCAAGTTGCTGTGCAAGTCCTCTAGCCTGCACTATTCCAAAAAGTGCTTCTATTTTGGAAGTATCAAATGAAAACTTCCTGTTACTCATTGCTTGATGTTCTAGTTGAGTGGTACTTGGGAATACTTGCCAAGGCATCTATTCTTTTTCACTCTTTATTGATTTTAATATATAATAAACAATGGATGGAGAGTAAGGATACATTAAAAAATTACAATATACAACAATCAGTATATAATAATAGTATCTTCTCCCCATACTCAGAGGAAAAACATCCACATTATAGTAAAACCTCTTGTACTAATCTAATGAAGAGAAAACAAAACAATTGGAAAGCCTTGGATCAGTGTTCATCAAACACAAGTCTGGTCCTCATCCAAAGAGGAAAAAATGGTATCAGGAAGGGACAATAAATCAAAGAAAGCATTAACAATTATATAAAAATATTGTATGAATGGGTACTAAGTTTCTTCAAATTTAACAGGGACCAAATGTAGCACTTCTAATTTTCTATAAGATCAAACAGGGCATGGTTTGAGAAAACCATTTGAACTATAGTAGATGAAGTGGGGTCCTTCCATTCAACAAAAAATGCTCTCCTGGCCAGCAGGGTGGTAAAAGCTATCTTCCATTGAGCAGAAGTCAGACAATGACTTGCATCTGTTCCTAAAACTCTGAAAAGAGCAGTTAAGGGATTTGGTTGTAAATCAATTGCAAGGATTGCTGAAAGAGGACCAAAGATATCTTTCCAGAACTAGGCAGGACCAAAACATTGGTCAATGAAGCCACTTGGAAATTACACCCATCACAGATTGGGTCAATGAAGCCACTTGGAAATTACACCCATCACAGAATGGGTCAATGAAGCCACTTGGAAATTACACCCATCCCAGATTGGGTCAATGAAGCCACTTGGAAATTACACCCATCCCAGATTGGGTCAATGAAGCCACTTGGAAATTACACCCATCCCAGATTGGGTCAATGAAGCCACTTGGAAATTACACCCATCCCAGATTGGGTCAATGAAGCCACTTGGAAATTACACCCATCCCAGATTGGGTCAATGAAGCCACTTGGAAATTACACCCATCCCAGATTGGGTCAATGAAGCCACTTGGAAATTACACCCATCCCAGATTGGGTCAATGAAGCCACTTGGAAATTACACCCATCCCAGATTGGGTCAATGAAGCCACTTGGAAATTACACCCATTCCAGATTGGGTCAATGAAGCCACTTGGAAATTACACCCATCCCAGAATGGGTCAATGAAGCCACTTGGAAATTACACCCATCCCAGAATGGGTCAATGAAGCCACTTGGAAATTACACCCATCCCAGATTGGGTCAATGAAGCCACTTGGAAATTACACCCATCCCAGATTGGGTCAATGAAGCCACTTGGAAATTACACCCATCACAGATTGGGTCAATGAAGCCACTTGGAAATTACACCCATCACAGAATGGATTAAAATTAGGAAAAATATGGCAAGCTGTCCTTGGACATGTGTGCTACCTTAAATTGAATAAGGGAGTGTCCAGCACACATTGATGAAGTATTAACTAGTTTGAGAATCTTCCCACATCTCTGCAGGTAAAGACTTGGAGCTCATGCTCCCATCCCTTTTTAAATTTATCAGTTGAAACTGGTTGCAATTTTAATATTATTAATGTTATTAAACCCTTCAGAAAGGGATTTAAACAAAAGAGCATCAACCATATATCTGACTGATAGATCAGGGGAAAATTAGGTAATACAGTGTTTATTTATATATATATATATATATATTTATATATATATATATATATATATTTATATATATATTTATATATATATATATTTATATATATTTATATTTATATATATTTATATTTATATATATATATTTATATATATATACATATAAAAAAGAAAATGTCTAATTTTAAAATATCTAAAAGGTCATCTTCTTAATCTCTGGTATTCCACCTACAGGCCATCAAATTCCCAGTAAATAAGTTGCATATTGTAAAACACGAAAGTCTGCAGACATCACAACTGAAGTAAAAACACAATGCTGGAGAAACTCAGATGGTCAAACCGTGTCCTTTATGCAGCAAAGTTGATGATAAGCCTTGAAGGGGCTCAAGCTCAACGTTAGTTATGTATCTTTGCTAAATAAAGTACACTCTTCAACCTGCTAAGTTTCTTCATTTCTTTTTTGCCTATTTCCTGAATAGCAACAAAAGAATTCTCTCCCGATAATTCTGGGTTTGGCCTTTGTAATGCCTTTTCTAAGGTAATCAATGAAAAGTCTAATGTTTTTCTATTTCCCCCCCAGCTTTTCTACCACCTCCAGCGAGACCATGTGTTCCTTGAACCTAGAGCCAGATTCTATGCAGCTGAGATTGCTAGTGCCCTGGGTTACCTGCATGCCTTGCACATAGTTTACAGGTGAGTGTCTAACCACCTATTAACAAGCTGGTTTGCAAAATGCTGTTCAGGCTGAATCTGTTGGGAGAAATGGTTCATGCTTCAGATAGAAGCAGTCAACGGGGCAGGGAGGGTGAAAGTAGAGACAACTGCTGGTTAGATAAACGATGATGCGAGGTGACAGATGCTGGAATCTAAAAAGGAAACTAATGATAGGAACCATTAAGGGAAAAATAATGGCAGATGGACCAGATGTGGGAGGGGATCCAGTGAGTGGAGTAGTAGACATAGAATCATGAGGAGGGGATGGTGATGAGGAGGCACTGGTGTCACTAGGAGGGGTGTGAACTGCACCGGGTGACACCAAAATGAATGTCTAAAAGTTTTTTGTGCAGTTTCCACAGATGTTTTATTATTAAAAATATCTCTGTAGTTACTTATAACAACCAAAACATTTTAAGTCCTGCTTGCATGTATCAATATACCTACAAGGCTAATTGACCTTTTGAACTTTCTAATACCCTCCGGTCAGAACTTCCCTGCCCAGTGCCACCCCACTTCCTGCTCGCTGCCATCCCCAATTCCCCTGCTCAGTGCCACTGCCACCCTGGACATACAAGGAATGCACACCTGTTTCTTGGTGACAGTTATTGCATTGGATGACACCAACCCTAGTGATGTCAATGTGAGGAGGAGCAGGATGATTAACAATGGTTAGTGCAACGCTGTTACAATGCCAACTACTGGGGTCCAAATCTGGCAGTCTGTAAGGAGTTTGTTCTTGTATCTCTGGGTTTCCTCCCACCATTCAAAACCTACCAGAGGTGTAACTCAGTTGGGTGGCATGGGCTCGTGGTTTGAAAGAGCCTTCTTACCATGCTGTATGTCAACTTTTAAAAATGGGGGGTGGTGGCTGAAAGGAGTGGTATGGGAGAGGGACAAAATAGGAGAAAAAGTGGCTTGGAAGCAAAGTGAGGGGAATATAATTGGTAAGTTTAGTAAAATTGGAAAATTTTGTTTACCTTTTAGATTTTGGGCTACCAATAATGTATTTGGGTCATCCACTCTTCCCCATAATGGTAATTGCATGTAATTTAGCTAATTTGCCTTTGAGTTTGATCAGACCTGGAACAGGTTTTTTTATATTCTGACTTGTTTCCACCCTCCTCCTTCCTGGAGGAAGTAGCAGCAGGGGTGTCCTAAAGTTAGATTAATACTGTTCTCCTCCCTTGGATTTGAAATATCCTCCACCCTGGGTTCAGTCCTTTTGCTGAGTGAGGGATAGGAATATTCTCATTGCATGGTTCATTCTTACCAAGGTAAAGATGCTTGGATATTCAAAATTATCCTTGCTGTTCAATCTCTTGCATTGAAAATCCATGTCTTTACTGCATTAATTGTATCCTTATTCTATCAGAGACCTGAAGCCTGAAAACATCCTGCTGGATTCTCAGGGCCACATAATGCTAACAGACTTTGGGCTGTGCAAAGAAGGGGTGGAACCAGATGGAACCACTTCAACGTTCTGTGGCACCCCAGAGGTAAGTGGTCAGAAACCTGAGGTGTGAGATTCTGTGAAGGAACAGTCTCCTGTGACTCCCATGTAAAAAGAGTTTGGTGCTGGAACAAGCCCTTTAGGCCATGATGCCTTTGTTAATTTAAAGATCTCATCTGCCTGCACGTGGTCTGTATACCTCCATTCCATGCATGTTTGTGCATGCAGTACTCCAAAATGTAGCCCAATCCGTTTTGAACAGCTGCAACATGACTTCGCATCCATTGGCGTCCTGACTGATGACTGCCTTTATTGTGTCAATCTTGGGGCATTATAAATGTGCACCCCAAGTTATCTCCATACATCAATACTTTGAGGCTCCTGCTATTTATTTTGCCCTGCATTTGCCCTACCAAAGTGTAACATCTTCTCTTTTTCTGCTCATGTCTCCAATTAATGTATATCCTGCTGGGTCCAGTGACAACCTTTGCTATCCACAACTCGCCCTAGTATGTCATCTGCAAACTTGCTAGTTTGACCAGTTTTGGAAATATTAGACCATGATTACTTTCCTTCCAACAGCTAAAATAATTTTGCTCAGTACATTATTTGGGTACAGTCTCTCTTTCCCCCCCTCCTGTTTGCTGTTTTAACCCAATCTTCATTGGAAGATCTTGACAAATTCTGCCAATATTGGAAATTTCTCCATGGAACCTTCCAACCTGGGCTGGACAAATGTGTCCTTTGCAAAAACTGTTCACCATACCCTTAAACAAAACATAACTAAATGTAGCAGAATGAGAACTTTCTGATCCCACTTCAGTTGTACATTTCATTTTGTTCCTTATGAATAAGGCTGTATTCACAATGAACATCATGAAACCTGTCAATCAATTTCTTTTTTTTAAGTATTAATTTGATAGAGAAATATTACATGTATATATTTAGATATTAATTAAAGCTTTTGTATAATGCAGTGCAGAATGAGTCTTATAAATTGTACCTTGTCACAATTCTCAAAGTGAAAAATCGTTAGGAGAATTTCACCTTGTATTCGAATATTGAGATCTATATTGTGATATCTAAATAGACCATCTTAATCTGACCCCACTAAACACGGTCACCAGCAAATAAATTGTAAAGAATTTAGTATCGGCTCTTGGACATCGGATAGAAAATCCCCAGTGCACCCTTGCCTAAGTAATTAAATTGCTTTGCCAAATTCAACAGTGATCTCTTTCACATTATATTTAATTTTCTCCAAACTCCAGCAAGACATAACATCCTGAACCATTTCCTATGAGTTGGTGCTAGGAAATTGCTTGTCTGGCCATCAATGAAGTAAAAGCTTTTTTAGTTGAGTTTCAAGGAAATCCCCTCTTCTAGAGAATAATCAAACAAAGCAATGAAAGGACATGTTTCTAATTTAATCCTAAGAATTTGATAGTTTTAAAGAATTGTTCCCAATATTTTTGTAGTTTTGGACCCTTCCAAAACATGAAACCGAGGGAACTCAAAATTGTTTACATTATAGTGGATCAACATCAGGCTAAAAATGATGTCATCTAACTTTTGTCATGTGTATTCTATGTGCAACTTTAAATTGTATTAAACAATGTTGTGCACAGAATGAATTATTATTAATCAGATCAAGTGTGGGAGCCCAATTTTCATTTGAAATTGATGTATTCAAATCTCGTTCCCATTCATTCTTGATTCCTGCCCCTGAACATATTCTTAGGTCCATCAAATTGCTATAAATAATTGCTATCGATCTACCATGGGGGTGGGGGGGGAGAGATACCTTTAAATCAAAAAATATCAAGAACATTGGTTTTGAGAAATCGAGGAAAGTTGGACTAAACAAAATGCCTAAAATTGTTCAAATGAAGCGAAATTGCCTTGAATATATAGATCCTTGAAACTTTTTATTCTCAATCCAACTGTTACAAACAACCCTTTTAATTATGTTTGGGACTAAGGGGTTTTTGTTGGCACTAACACTGGAACACCAATGAAAAATCCACCAGACAATGGCAAATTCAAAATAATTATTATTAAACTGTTGATAACTTAACAGTTCTTACTTTAAACTTAACCCCATTATGTGCAAATATAAATGTGTATGTGTGTATAATTCAAAGTCCCACTCTGAAAAGTTAATCTTTAAAAGTTCAGCATTTTAGTCTTGCGTGAAGGTCTTAAATTCTCAGTTCAGAAATAATTATAAAGCACTTTTAAACATTATATCTTCAGACCTCTTTTACTCACAATTATGTTTTCCACACAAAGAATCTGCCGGTGTCTTTTGAGACACCAAACCACTGCGAATGTGGTTATGTTCATCCACAATGAATTCTCAACCACATTTGTTTAACCCTTGTCTGGGTTTATCTTCCAGAATGAAGTCACAAACCAGACAAGGGTTAAATGAAGTGGCCATACACAAAAATAGACCCCAGTGGATTTCTGTCCTCTTCTCCAAAGAGACAGCAAAGTGGTCTTCATTAATTCAATTCTTCTAGGAGTAACACAAAACAAACATCAATTCTTATAACAGTAACTCAACCCTGTATTTTTATCATGTTTTAACTCCTGTGTCACAGGGTTTTGACTTTTGTGAAGTCCAAGCTGAACTGTTCCAAAACTGAACTCAAATGTCTGAATTTGGTAATTTATTTCTCCGTCCATTCTTGGAAACCACATGACCAGTTTTATTTTTACCAAAATTTTTTTCAAAACCATTCCATATTCATAAGCAGAGATGAGGTCAAACAGAGGTTGTTTAAGTGGCTTGATTGAAAATGGATGGCTTTCTCATCAGTTCTTGAGTAATTAAGATCCACTTGAAATCCATTAGCTCTCTGTTCCAAGAATCGACTCCAAGAGTGAACACGCTTCTCAGAAAACAATGGTTTTCAAATAAATGTGCTGTGACCCTGTACCAACCCACAGCTAACTTACTAAGAGTACAGATACAATATTTTAACTAATTTATTTTACTAAGACATTTTTATTAAAGAAATAAAGTTTAACCTTAAATTAAAGGTTAACGCATCTGTTACACAACCCATTCCCTAAAACCTGAATCCAAGATGGAAGGTTGAAAAAGATAATTCTTTATAATAGCTTGCAAGAGAAACATTAAGGTAGCAAAAAACACCTAAATTGAACCCATATTCTCAGTGTCTCATTATCAGATTGTCCATAAATTTCAACAAGGAAAAGGGTGAGGAAGAGCCCAAAACTGTCAACATAGCTAAATGTTTTTGAAAAACTCAGTTCCATTTTTACACAAGAGGGTTGATCATCTGAAATATCAAAATGTAATAGCAATAATTTTTGTATATTAACTGCCCAATAATAAAAATATAACACTTGGGAGAGATAAGCCCCCATTCCCATTGGTTTTTTGAAGATGGCCTTGTTTAATGGGGGTTGTTAGATCCGTTTTCTCAACCTGCAATCAGTGGGTTTTGCTATAAGGTGGTTTGCAGGAGGTAAAAATATTTCAGATGGTCTATACGTGAAAAGGTTGAACCTCTGTTCAAAGGGATTGCAGTGGAAAAGATAGTTTACTGTCATCCTAGTCAGTCTGATCCATGTGCACTTAATTGCCCCTTGACCTCAATTGCTGGTTCCTTAACATATTTGTCCAACTTCAGTCAAGCTTTCTACTCTCCATCTTTCACTTGTTTCCTTGGCTTTCAATCTGATTTTGTTTTACACCCTTGCAGTTGCTGCTTGACCAGTGTTTTCAGCATTTTCAGTTTGCTTTAGAAAGGTTCATTTCATCCTCCATGAACCACTTATTTATGCAGGACAGAAATAGTCAATAACCAAACTGGCATTCGGAGCTAATCCCATATGCATCTGTATCACAATATTACTGCACTAGTATCCTGGGTTCAAATCTGCTGTCATTAAGGAGTTTGTATGTTAACCCTGTGACCCTTGTTCCAAATATCCATGGGGCTAGTAGGTTAATTGGTCACATAGGTGTATTTGGGCAGAAGAGTCTTTTCAGTGCTGTATCTCAACTAAACTAAATCTTTCCTGTAAATATTTGTCTCTTGTATGTAATTGTGCCCACATCTACGGCAACTCATTTCAGATGGGGATTACCCATCGAGTCCCCTCTAACTCTCCCATCTCACCTTAAAATGTATGCCTGGAAGTTCTAGAATGATCTACTTTGGAAATGCTGAGCATCCATGATGTTGTATATCTAGCACAGTGGTTTTCAAACTTTTTCCACTCACCTCCATGCCATCGGTGCTCTGTGATCAGTAAGGGATTGCTTAAGGTGGTATGTGAGTGGGAAGAAAAAGTTTGAAAACCACTGTTTTAATCGTACCTAATTGACTTGTTATGTGCACATTTTCATAACTCCAAAGGAAATGGGCCAATGACAATTTTTCTCAAGCAAAATATTTCAGTTAGCAATTGGGTCGAGATCAATGATTCTCAACCTTTTCCCTCACTCATGTATCACCTTAAGTAATTCCTTACTAATCAGACCACCTATGGCATAGAGATATCTTGAGGTAATATGTCAGAGGAAAGAAAGTTTGAAATCACTGACCTAGCACATCATGGCTGAATTTACTCAATCCAAATTGAGGAGTGTTGCAACTGGAACTGAACTGACTCGCATTGAGTTACCAGCTCCATTTGAAATGCAAGGATGGATGTGTGACCTAGGAAGGTGTCTGCCTGATTTCTGATTTAGGCCTGAAACTTGACTGCTGTTTAACTTCCTGTGGATGTCACATGACTGGAGTTTCTTGTGCACTGCACTTGAACCCAGCATCTGCAGATTTTTGCTGTTAATCAGGAAAGCCTAGCGATGTAGTGCAATGTTTCCTTGTTTAGCACCATTATAAACCATAAATGTGATCACCTGGCAATAATTTTAAAAATTTCCTTTAAAATCATGTATATTATAAGGGGCTTCCAAAGAAATCTAATGCAACATTTTGGTTTTCAGTATTTGGCCCCTGAAGTGTTACTGAAGCAAGCTTATGATCGGACAGTTGATTGGTGGTGCTTGGGATCTGTGCTGTATGAAATGCTGTATGGATTGGTAAGTATTTGTTTGAAATCCATCTGCTCATTTATTGTGTAACATTAGGAAAATATTCCTCCATGTTGGGTTTGCATATTTGCATTAAAGTTTAAAAAAAAAGCTGGAGAAACTCAGCAGATCAAGCAGTGTCCTTTATATAGCAAAGGTAAAAATACATAAATGACATTTCAGGCTTGCTCTTCATCAAGGTATGGAAAAATGTCGGTAGGTGTCTGAATAAGATGAGGAGGCAGCGTGGCTGCAAAGGCGGGAAGCAATAGGTGAAGGGAGGGAGGGGACAGCAGCAAGCAAGGGGAGGAGGGATGGTTTGGTGAAGAGAGGGAGAGGAGAGCTGAGGGGGTGGGGGGAAGAGGAGAGCAGGTTAGCAGAAATTGGAAAAGTCTCAATGCCATCTGGCTGGAGAGTGCTCAGACAGAAAATCGGGTGATGTTCCTTTCATTTACAGATGGTTTTGGTGGGATAGGCCATGGGCAAGCATGTGAGTATGGGTGTATGTTATAGCTAAAATGGTTGGCTATTGGTAGGTCTGTCACTAGTGCAGACAAAGCAAAGGTGCTCAGTGAAGCATAATATGGCCTTCTCTACATCAGAGACTGAGTGCAGACTGGGAGATTGCTGAGCACCTTCACTTTGTTTTCTGTGAACTTGCTCTCACTCCTTCCCTCTCTATTCACCTAGACATCCTCCTCCCCTTGCTGCTGTCCCCTCCCTTCTCTGCCAATTACCACCTGCCTTTGTGACAATGCCTACTCACCTACTCTTTTATTTGGATACGTTGATATTTTTCCATAATTTGATAAGGACTCAAGCCTGAAACATCGGATTTGTATTTTTACCATTGCTATGTAAGGAGACTTGGACCTGCTGAGTTTCTATTTCAACCACAGATCTACAGATTTCCATGTTTTACTTTTTGCATATTTGCACTGTATGGCTGCAACACTCTTGTTTCCAGATCCTAATTGGGTCCTTTCTCTCAGCCCCCATTTTACAGTCGAAACATGGCTGAAATGTATAACAACATTCTGCACAAGCCACTGGTCCTGAAACCCAATGTGTCCAACTCTGCCCACGATCTGCTGCAGGGTTTGCTGCAGAAGGACCAAACCCAGAGACTAGGGGCCAAGGATGACTTTGTAAGTACTTTGAACAGTAGCAACATTTGATAAATCATAGCCATCTTCTAAATTTAAATGCAAACATATAAATATTTATTGATATTTTTAAATTAATGGGATTGGATGCATTGATGCTAAATTGCCCCTTGCAACTGAAGGTCAGTTAAAATGCACCTGGATTAGATCAAATGGATATTCATTCCTGAATATTAGTGAATCATGAGTTACTTATTGGGATTATCACACTTGTTTCTAAATACTAATTTGGATGCAAATTCAAACTTGTAGCATTTCTGACACTGGAAAATGTAAATGATTATAATGTTCATTTTACACTTCTCCAACTTCATTTGTCATTCCTGGGAGCTACTGCTGCTTCAGTTTCAGTAAGAATATTTTTTCATTTTGCCAGTTTTGCTCTGAGGTTTAATCTTACTCAAGGAAAGGTGACATGAGCACAAGATTGTAACACAACTTGAGTTGTATGACTTTGTGGGGCACCACAAAACCCCAGACTTGTGTTCCAGTCTTCCATCAGTGAGAGACTTGGCTACCCTGAGGTCAGCCAATGGTTGTAAACCTGCCAAGCTCCAACGAGTCTTATTAACCTTTTTAAATCTTCATTTCCAGTTGGAGCTGAAGTTCCACATGTTCTTTTCAACAATTAACTGGGATGATCTCATGGCAAGGAAAATCTCACCTCCATTTGTTCCATCAGTGGTGAGTATCTACTTTGACCCAAGATGTTATTTAGTCCAGATTTTTTCAGAGCAGTACCGTAGCTCCAATATGTATGCTTTATTTCCTTTAGATGTTTCACTTTGTTAATTGCATAGTTGTGAAGCGCAAAACAAATAAGAACTTTAATGGTACACAACTCTTGCTCATTTTGAAATGTCATGTAACTCAGACTATCGCATGCTTGCCCACCCCAATCAACTTCAAAAGTAAAGATTAGTGATTTGGTAGTCTTTAATCACCTACATAAAACAATTTCTTGCAACTTTGCAAGTGGATGTCTTGAATCAGGTTGAAACTGCTCATTAGTTGGCAAGTTTTTCTCTTATTGGTCGGCATAGCAGCGTTGTTAGTGCCAGCAATTGGGACTGGGGTTTGAATCCTATGCTATTTGTGTCTGCATGGGGGTTTTCCCCAGGGGCTCTGGTTTCCTCCTACTTTTTATAATGTACCAGGGGTGTAAGTTAATCGGGTGTAATTGAGCAGCAGCACAGGCTTGTGGGCCAAAATTGCCTGTTAACCTGCTCTGTCTAAATTAAAAAAAAATTAATAGTAACTCAACTTGGCCGCATCATTGCTCCAAGTTGAGGCTGTTTTGCTCATGATATTGCTTTGGAATTTTAAGTAACCAAGTGAAAATTAATGTTTGCTTTCTCAGAACTGCCTTGAGGCATTGGGTTAGTCCCCTATCACTCTAAGTGATGTGTGCAAATCCCTGATAACAAAAATGCCATTTCATGAATGAAAATGGTGCAGCTTTGTTCTAAATGATGGGTGTGGAATTTCCATCAAAATTTGGGGTTAAGTGATAATTATCAATGCTAATGACACAGTGAGGATCTTGTCAGAAATTTCTAATCCTTTGATAATTTGACATTTCAGCTTCAATTCAGTGTTTTGAAGATTTTATTTTCTAATTGAACTGAGTACACTAATGCACCAAGAGAAACCATTCTTTCATTTTGGTTTGGAGTGCTGTGGTAGCTGACTTTAAACTACTGTAGTTGTCTTAGCGTGCTAGTTAAGACATTCCCCTGCACCCCCCAAAAAAAAACTTGATTTTAGAATAAAAATGATTTTCAAGTGTCTTTAAGAAAATGTTTTAATACAGTCACTAGGGTATTTGGTTTGAAACCATAATTCTGAGATCCAGGAGAATGCTAGCAAACTTTCAGTGTGCTTCACTGTTACTCTGGACTTGACATTTTAAATTTTAATTCTGCATAGTAGAAGGCCCTTCTAGTCCATGAAATGTGCTGCCCACTTGCACCCAATTAACCTACTAATTCCATATCTTTGAGGGAACTCTCCTCTGCAACTAATGGGGACTGTACAGTGAATGCAAATAATGGATATTTTCAATGCAGGAAGCTGAATGGGAAAGATGAGAAACACGACAGGCTGCAGATGCTGTGATGGCAGTAAAAACACTGAAATGCTAAAGGAACTCGGCTGGTCTATTCATCGAAAGGAGACAAAAGCCCCTTTCACACTTGCATCCCACTAAATTGGCCATTCAATGTCCTGGGATAGGAATGGGGGGGTTGGCTTTTCACACTTGACCACTCCTAGCTGGGATACTGAACACTTTCACATTTGCAAGGAGCCATCCCTGGGATTAGGACTGTTCTACTTTCTGGTGACATCATGACACATCGAGCAATGGTGGACCTGCCATAAATCCTGATCAATGTATTATGATTTTATTTGAACAAAATTAATTATGCCTAATTATAACAAACTTTGTGTGCAGCACAGTATGAGCCCTTCAACCCATTGTTGTTGTGCCAACCTATATAAACCTTTTATAGGGGATCATGGGAAAGTGTAAGCAATAAATAGTAATAGCGGACAATTTATATAAGGTGGGAAAGTTGGTAGTGCTATCGTGTGCAATTTATAAATACCATGAGGAAAAAGTGATGGTGGACCTGTCCTCCCAGAATTCCATATGGCAGAGAAAGGGCTGTATGCCCAGCTGCATGCATGGAGCATGTCTTTATAAATTGTGCGCTACCAATTTTCCCAGTTTAAAAATTGTTATTGTTTTTATTTCCTCTTTCTCTCTTCCCCCACTGTCTTTCCCATGGCAAAGTCTATACCTTTTTAATCCCTCACGTTCCTTCACTCGCAAAAACTTTGGTCATTCCAATTCCATGATACAATTACCCGTTTCACACTTGCCTGATTGCAATGCTGGCACCTGCAGACATCGGGGATTTTACTGGGGTAGAGGCCATCAATCCTTGGCATGAGATGGTCATCTGACACTGGATTGGAGCTGATTTTGCTTTCACACTTTCCACTTTAAAGGCTGATTGGCAGTTAATTCCTGGGATCACTTGCAAGTGTGAAAGTGTTAAATTGCCAATGTTTTGGGCCTGAGCCCTTCAAGGAAAAATTAAAAGGCAGAAGCAGGATATCTCGGAAAGCCTCAGAATTCAAACAATGGGGGAGGAATCCAGTTCAAACAAAAGGTGTTAATTGGATGAGATGGGGACTAGGTGGAATCTATCATGTCTGTATGAAAGGAGACAAGGAATGGAGAGATGAGGGGGAGGGGGGGGGGAATGGGAGCAGTGTATAATGAAAGCCAAAGAAGTCTACATTAATGGTCTTCAGTTAGAGGGTGCCCAGTTGGAAGATGAGGTGTGCTTCCAATTTACAGATGGACTCCGTCTGGTAATGCATGAGACAATTGGACAGACATATCGGCAAGGTAATAGGATGGAGAATTGAAATGGGAGATCCACACTATTGCATCAGACAGAGCTGAGGTGCTCAACAAAGTGATCTCCCAGTCTGTCCAGTCTCTGATTTAGAGCTAGGATCGGATCAGCCAAAAAAGTGGCATGGTAGTCAAGGCTTAAGAACGGATTGGCCTACTCCAGCTCCTTTTAAGAAGGAATCCCATATAAGAGTGAAGTTTTTGTGCTTTGGCCAAGTTACTAATTTTAACTAGTTTCTGCTCTAAATTTCTTTTAGGCTGGCCCTGTGGACCTTCGACACTTTGATCCTGAATTTACTCAGCAGCCAGTTCCGAACTCGGTCGCAAAGTCTCCTGATGATTTTCAGATTACAGCCAGTGCACGAGAGGCTGCTGAAGCTTTCCTTGGCTTCTCCTATGTGCCTCCTGTAGATGATACTTTTCTATAAATGAACATCATGCAGTTTTGGACTGTTTTTAATATGAACAGCAAAGGTACAAGCCTGCATGCACACTGTGCACCTTATTTTAAGCACAAGTTACTCTCCATTCTTTCATTGAAGCAAAACTGTCTTCAGGAGACTCATTCCCCTGGATGTCGTGTAGAATACAAGAATCCAGGTCAATTCTAAAATGTTTGTTTTTATTCTCTGATTTTCCAGTCTTTGCTGTGAGGTTTCCATCTCGTGGATACTCTTCAGAGCCAATCTTCTCAGTATTAAATAACTGTTCTCAACCTGCACCACTCTAGTTTGAAGTCTAATGAGAAAGCAAGCTTTTACACCAGAGGGTTTGAGGGGAAACATTGCTCCTCTGAAGTGATTTCTGGCAAGTAAAGCAAATGATGCTGCTATTTCTCAAGAATTTGGGGAGAAATAAGATGTCCACCCAATATACAGTAGATAGAATCTTCAATTACCCAAAGTTGCCAAAGGGCTACATTCCATGCCAGAATGGAACTTTCATGATCCATAATGCTCAAAATATAGTCAAGACCATTAAGAACATTAGCTCTGCTGGTACAAAGATGAATGTTTTTGTGAATAGATTTTACTATTTTGACATACCATAATCTGAAGACATTTATCTCCATTTTAACTTTGAGCAGATAAACCAAGCTTTTAATGTGAATTCTTAGCCCAGACCAATGTTTTTCTGTATCAAAATATAATGTACAGTCCTTCAGATGAGATGTCGAATTGGTTGATACCAGACCCCCTCCCCCACCAACTCCACTGGTCAGAGGTACCAATAGATGAAGAAAAATACTTGATTTAATTTGAAATAAAAGCACAATGTTGGAGAAACTCAGGAGATTAGTGTACTTTATGTAGCAGAGGCAAAGATACCTAACCAACATTTGAGGGTTGAGCCCTTCAAGGTATCTTTGCTGTATAAAGTACACTGAACTGCTGAGTTTCTCCACCATTGTGCTTTTACTTGATATAATTTGGATGCCTGGGTTTTAAAAGGCCAGTTAGTGTTCAAGAGGGTGATTTTTGGATTGTACTCCTCCCTAACCCCAGAGGTTCAATTCCAACAGTTGTGTGGGTGAGATATGTCATCTTTGAATAATTAAAGAGTAGAGCAGTGATTCTCAACCTTTTTCTTTCCACTCACATATCATTTTAAGTAATCCCTATGCTATAATTGCTCTGTGATTAGTAAGGGATTGCTTAAAGTGGTATGTGAGTGGGGAGAGAAGGTTGAGAACCACTGCTCTAAACTCGATTGTTACTAAAATATTTTGCATGAGTCATTGGCCCATTTCCTTTGGAGTTGTGAAACATTCACCTAAGTCAATTAGGTATGATTAAAACAGTGGTTTTCAAACTTTCTTTCCACCCACATACTTAGTTGTATGAGAGTGGAAAGAAAAAGGTTGAACCACGGGGTTCAGGAAGTGAAGTCTCATCAATGTCCATTATGTCAGACTAATGGTAGAGAATTTGTATGAGAAGGGTTGGGGGAGAGAGTGATATTAGCCCAGGCTATGTACAGACATTGCCAACCATTGCTCTTTAAGTTATAACATTCAATACACCATGTTGAATAATGAGTGATTTTTCTCATGCTTGGAAGATTATTTTTCTATAGTTGCACAACATTTTAGATGGATGTTTAAGAGCATGGTACCCATCTTTAGATTTGAAACAATGTTTATTTTTTTAATCTTGGATTAGTGTTTGACAATGTACTGTGTGTACCACATGCTGCTTCAGTTCATTTGCTAATGTGTTCCAAAGTGAATAATTCCAGTCATGGCTAGGGCAGTGATGAGCATGACTGCATCAAGTTGTTAATGAGATGATTAATTTGGAGGATTAAATGTTTTAAGAGAAAATCATCCTCTACTTCCCCACCTCCATAGTACAGGATTTTAACATTTTGCCCTATGGTCTGGTACTGGAGTGCCAATGTGGGTAGAGCTATATTTATTTAACAAAATCATTGAAAAAATTGACTTGTTCTTGTTTATGATCTGTATTCATCGCACTTGTTTCTTAGAAATCAAGTTTGAAAGCCTATTAATGGGCTTTGATGTATGCTGATTGTGAAGGCTCAGCTGATGTGTTCAAAAATGTGCACACCTGGATTGAGTCGATGTACTGATAAAATAGATCTCTACCTATGTTTGTACATATTCACGGTATAATATCAGACTATTTATTGTGGTGTTTATTTTACAAACTTCAACCTATTTCTAAATCAAATGAAAATAAATATTGACAAATGTATATTTGAATAAACGGGTGCTGCTTTTATTTCAAAGTTCAGATTTATTGTCAGAAAACATGCAGTCTGTAACATCAAGTACCAGAGATTCTTTTTCCTGTGGGTGAGGCAGAATTACCAGAACATTTCTCATTTGTACATGTAAATATGGGGGGAAAAGTCCATTGTACTCCAGATTTACTCCAAAACACTGTTGGCCAGTATCACAGCATTGTAAACTTTAAGGTACCAAAGGAAAGGTTTGGTGGATAGAAAAAGGCAAATGAAATTCAATCAGGATATGTGAGTAAACGCATTTAAATTTAGGAACTGGTTTAAGGGTTAAAGTTTTTAGTACAGTGATTTATGTAGAATATAATGGAAAGAATGGGGAAAGCTGATTTAACCGGGAACTTTGGTGCAGGATTGGATACATGGATAGACTTGTGTTTATTGGCATCTTTCATTATTTCAGGATTTTCAAATCATCTAGTTGAGGTGCTTATGAAAAGTAATTCAGAATTTAAAGAAACCAGTATAACAGCTAGCTCCCACGTTAATGTGATGAGATAATTTTTTAAAGATATTGAAATTAGAAATGTGGGAGCAAACCCATACAGACACAGGGAAGAGAGTACAAACTCCAAGACAGTGCCCAATTTGAACCCAGGAAGCTGCAGCTGCAATAATGTTGCACTCATAGTGATGCTCAGATCTTTTCCTCAACTGGACAGCACCTCAGTAAAATATTATTTGAAGGCACACATCAATGCAACATGTTTTCTGGCAGTGAGTTTATTTGCTTAAATCTATTGTGTCCAGAGGACCCCCCCAAAACCCAGCAGCTATAGAAATTTGCCAAGACAAATTGTTTAAAAGTTGCTTTTTATTTTCTTTAAAAATAAAAACTGGATTAAACATTAACTTGTTACTATTAACCTAACAACCCCCTTCTAATTCTAAGCATATGTGAATGTAATGTGTAAATGTTCAGGAAAGTTCTTTGATTCACAGACCAATATCACTTCTCACTCCTGTACACAGAATTTAACATTTATGAAGTTTCACCAGGGTTTGGTGCTTAAAGGTAAATGGTTACTGCTCAGGAAGGTTCTAGTTGGTTTCAGACATTTGTTAGACACACACACAAACTGATCTCCCATGATCAGTCACTTCAGTGTCTTGCTGAAGAAACTTGCTCCATCCTAGGTTTTCCAAATGATAACCTCTTCTAGGTCACCACAGAGATACATCTGTTTCCCTTCAGGAGAAACACTAGTCAGCCATTTCCTCTTGTAAGCTCTACAAGGGGTGAAGTCAAAACTATCTTCAAAATGGGGTTTTAACAAGCTTGCCATGTTATAGCCTCCAAAAGCCACTGCAGAAGTCTTTTTTTTCTCTCGGCAAAACCACACGACCCCCTCTTTGAACAGCAAATTGCAACGAGATAGAATGCTGGCCCTGGTATCAGTTTCTGCCTGGGCATCTATTGCTTTAAAAACAATGGTCCATTTACTCCACAGCATCAGTCCAATTAACACTTGTGAAGTCTCCATAGGCATTCTTCAAAGTTTCTGTAAAGTCACTGGACAAGAAGTCTTTCAGCAAAGCTCTTGCATTTTAAATGAGAAGTCTTTTATGAAATTAATATAACATACTCTAACACTCTTCCCCCATAAAGGAATTTTAACCCTCGTGTTAAACTTCTGTTATAACTTTACAATCACTACAGTGATAATACACAATATCTATAAAACATGTTACAACAACATATCCCAATCTTGAGTTTATATTCCTTTACAAATTTAATTTTAATATCTTGACAACCAATCTGTAGTTGTACTTGTGATAGGATTAATTTGCAGATTATATTGTAAATATTAAACTTCAGTTTTACAATCTTCTGTTTTTATTCTTTATCTTATTCAAAAACATGAGAGGTTTATGGTTAGTAAATATCACAACTGGTTCATGAGTAGTACCAAAATTCACATCAGAATTCTGCAAAGTATTAGAGACAACAGTTCCTTTGATGAACATTGAATTTTTTTGAAAAGTAGGCAACTGGATGGTCAATTTCATCATGTTTTTGAAGCAAAACTGCACCTGCTGCCCCCTCACTAGCATCCACTGCTAAAGAAAATGTCAAGATCAGATTTTAAAAACGGGGTAATAGCATAGCATCTCCTTTAAATTTTCTAAAGCTCAGACAAACTTTCATCCACACAAATTTCCCCCTTCAAAAGATTGGTTAAAGGAAACAAAATTTCCTATATCATCTTGCCATTCCTAAAAACCTTCTCACTGCTTTCTTGCTGTTGGGAATAGGAAATTCAGAAATTGCATGCACTTTTGCTTGAATAGGTGCAAGCTTGCTATGACCAACTACATGACCATGTTCTTCCCATGTGTCACTTTTTGTGATCAAGGCACCAATATAAGCATCTGTATGTGTCAACCCTTGGATTACTGAATTTTTCATCCTTTGGAATGTTTCAGGGACATTTTTCATGTCAAATGGTAACACATTATGTTCAGATGGTATCACAAATGCATAAATAATCTTTCATCTGTCAGAGACACACACCAGTAACCCTTCAACAAATCCACTTTAGTAAGAAATTTAGTTTTCCCAATTTTATCAATACAATAATCAATTCTAGGAATAGGATGACCATCTGTTTTAGTTACTGAATTAACGTTCCTGTAATCTGTATAGAATCTAATAGTTCCATCTGTTTTAGGTACTGGAACACAAGAGGATTCCAATCTGAGTTTGATGGTCAAATAATATAATTTTTCAACATATATTCCATCTCCTGATCTGTAATTTTACTCTTCTGTAATTTTATTCTATAGGGATGTTTTATGGGATTTGCTTCTCCCACATCCACATCATGAAGTCCTTTTTGGCACATCAGGAAAGAAATTTGCATATTTCAAAAGTAACTGCTTCTGTTCATGTGATTTAAGATGGCCTAGCTTTTCCTTCAGATTTTCCAAAATTGTTATAGCACTTGCAGGATATATCTCACAATCTTCTTCAACCTCATCCTTACTAGGTTTATTTGTAAATCTCAAAACTGACCCAACTTTATCCTCCGCCAAATTATTCCCTAATAAAAATGAGACTAATTTCATGGGTTATTTGCGATAACTCCTACAACTGGTCCTTTAACTAATTCTGAATTCAACACTATTTTGTGCATAGATATTGACTCTACCTCACCTCCAACACCTCTCATCAAAGTTGTCTCTCCTGTGTCCTTCTTTTGATCAAGAGTTATTCTTCAACAACAGTGACTAGGTAGCTCCAGTATCTCTAAGAATTTTAACTGGAACCTGGGAATTCCCATCCTTTATGAAAACCAAGCCCTCTGATACAAAATGTTTGAATACATCCATAACATCCTTAACAGGTATGGAACATCTCTTCTCATTAAAGTCAACTGTCTGAATACATACTTCTGGTAATACCTCTTTTTCAACACTAAACAATTCGCAAGAACATGACCAAGTTTCTAACAAAAATGACGTTCAAATCCAGAAGTTCAGTCCATTCCCACCTTATCTTCATCTTTTTTCTTAATATTCTCCCTAGACTTAATTTCAGGCTTACTAGTCTGCTTCACATTAATCTTCTGAACAGGCTTACTAATTTGCTCCACATTAACCCTCTGAAAAGGCTTCCTATACTGAAATTGCTTTTGTGAATCAAGGCATATTCATCTGCTAACCTTGCCGTTTGTTGCCACGTCCCTGCATCTTTCTCATCCAGGTATAATTTAATTTGGAACACCCTTTTTAATTTCCTCAATTAATATCAATTGTCTTAATCTGTCAAAATCATTTATTCCTTTTGAGGTGCACCAGCGGTCAAAACATACAGATTTTTCTAGAGCAAAATCCATATAAGATTGGTTCCATGTTTTCACCAACCTCCTAAATTTTTGTCTATATGCTCTGGAACTAACTCATAAGCTTTCAATACTGCTTGTTTGAAGGGGGCGTGTGGCGTGATGGCATAGGGAGAATACTGCTTGTTTAACAGTATCATAATTTGCCATTTGCTCTGTATGCAATTTGTCCTTTTCCTTTCAATACACTTTGGAGCATAAGAGGTCATTTCTTTTGGCCATCTTGAGCTCTCAGCAACCTTTCAAAAAGATGAAAATATGTATCTATAATCTCTCATCAAAAGGAGGAACTAGATTAACCTCTCAACTAGCCAAAAATCTCTCCCCTGGAGTTATAGCCTCAACTCTCTTACCTCCCTCCATCTCAATTTTAACTTCTCTAACTGAAACCGTCTATCTCTCGATTTTTTCCAAGTCATATTTTCTTTGTCTTTCATCATTCTTCCTCCCTTTTTCAGCTTCCTAACTTATCTGTCCTCTGTTTTTTAATTTCCTTTGCCTCATATATCTTCCGCTTTTCATTCTCCTCCCTGTTTCATCTGCCTCATATTTTTGTCTCTGCAATTCAAACTCCCATTTCTCCTCAATTTCTCCAATTCCGATTGCAATTCAAAAGATCTATCCTCTGGAAAATTGTCTGAATTTCTCAACAAATTTTCCCTCATTTATATACTATTTCACTATAATCCTCTGTATTTGTATTTTCCTCATCCAATGCTTGACTTCAGCCAGCTTTAATTCCTTAGCAATAGCCATCAGTTCCTCTTTTCTTTTTCTCTGCAGCTCCACAGGTGATAGTTGTAACAAAAATGCATTAATTTCCATTGCTGCTGTTTTTCCACACCCACAAGCTTTAAAATTAGCTTGGAAAAACCAATTAATTAATAAATCACAAAAACTCCATTTACTCCACAGCATCAGTCTAATTACACCTACTTGTGAAGTCTCCATAGGCAAAGTTTCTGTAAAGTCACTGTGGACATGAGGACTCTCTTTCAGCAAAGCTCTTGCATTTTAAATGAGATGCCTTTTGTGAAATGATAATGTCTGTTTGTGAAATGACCTACACTAAACCCCCATAATCATTCTCTTTTAAAGACATATTAATATAAAGTATAACATATCCCGTAACATTATAGGATTCAAACGAACCATCTTCAAACTCAGACAAAAGTGTGACAACTGAAAACATTGCAAATATTTTCTTTTCAATTGTCTAGAGTAGGCATGCGGGACTATTTAGCTCAATGTTCAAGTTTATTGTTAGAATACATGTATCACATACAACCCTGGGTTTTTTTTTCCTGCAGGCCAGGCAGAATTTTGACTTATCTATCCTGTACTCAAAAAAAATGAAAGAGAAATGTTAACGAAGAAATGTAAATAAACTGACAGTAATACAGAAAAAATATTCAGCAATTATCTGGCTATCGATCCCATGGGATGATGATGGTTCCTTTCAGTCAGTTTGTGAGGTTTGATCTGAGGATTCCCCACTCCTCAGAAAGAAAAAGCGTGTACGAGAATGGATTTAGGTGAGTAGAGGTTGCACAGGTTCAGACCCACCCTCTCAATATCCCCTCCCAAATCCAGTGGAATGGTGAGGTCCAAGATGGCTGGGGGAAGTTCTATTGCGGTGAATGGTCAGACCAAGCTTTGATGCAAAGGATGCCCTTTCCGCACTTCACAGCATGTGTTTGCTAGGTGACCATTGACCCAATGAGGGTTCGTCTGCCCTTTGATAGGTCTTGTTTTTCATCCTGCGGATGTCTAGCCACCGTCCGCACCATACAAGCTTTGTGGGGGAGCCAGTTTAGTCACCGACCACCTGTCCATGCGACAAGTAGTTCTGGGTTACATGGCATCAGTAGCACTCAGTCGAGTGACCTGACATTCAGGTCACAGCAATCTTATTTAAGTGATAGTCCTAAATTAGATTCTGAGTTTGTTGTTAAGGTCTGGTAATGGAAAGGTAGCAACTGTTCTTGCCCTATGTTAGGTAAAAACATCATGAGCTGGGAATGTAGAGGGAGTCACCCAGTGCTGGGCCGTAACAAGATGCAGTTGTGACCTTGTACTCTCAAGATAAGAGTGGGGATGACAAATTGATGTGCAGGAGGCTAGCAGAGAGGGACAGCAACAGTTTATTCATTGGACAATGTCATGGTATGATAATTTACTAAGTACGTATCCTAAGGTATATAAAAAACACCACTTGCTGATAACGGCAGAATGCGCCTTCTCCAACTAACACTGTTAGTTGCAAGTGTTACAATCCGGCAATAAAGAACAAAGAACCTTGATTTCGACTCAGTCTGGTGTTTGACTCACTCATTCATGAACAAAGCAGACCTAACACCTAGTAGTATGATTCTTGTTGCACCTGTACCTCTTTCCTGATGGTATGATTGCTGCTCTCCGACAGCAGCATTCCATCTAGATTTTCTGAATGGTGGGGAGTTTTGCCTGTGATCTTTCAGGAACACAAAATGCTGGAGGAACACAGCAGGTCAAGCAGTATCCATGCAAGGCTCTAGAAAGAAGACAATTGTCTGTTGACTTCCACTGATGGTACCTGACCAGCTGAGCATTTGAGTTATTCCAGTTTTCCAGCCTTTCTTGTCTGCCTCCAGCTCTTTCAAGAAGTTAGTAACAGGGCAAATGGCCTCCTGCAAGATATGATTTTTGGATTCCTCAAAATGGTGGTAAAGGAGCAAATCTTGATGGACAAAACAGTGCCCTTTTAACTGATCACAAGCATGACTTGAAAACTAATTGGCTTTGTAATCTTGTGAACTTAATGTTTTCTTTTTCTGCAACCAGCAATATCCATGAGAATGAGACTTGTAGTTCAGGGGTCTCAAGCGGGCCAACTGCGGCCCTCGGGACGATAGTTTGTGGCCCCGCCTTAATATGAAAGTTTAATGTTAGTGCGGCCCGTGAGTTTGATATGATTGGCACTTTTCAGTGTTGTGTGTGGAGCTGAACGAACCTACCAATCACGGTGGGGTATATTGCTCTCGGGGGCAGGACATCGGCTGGGCTTATTGTGAATATAATCATATTTGTGTGCATTTTCTATTTGTCATTATATGCATGCGGCACATCCGCAATTTCCGCGGCCGCTCCCGCTTCATGCGCTTCGGCGTCCAGTCTGAACCTGGAAGTTGTTGTTCAGCGGGACAGAAAAAGAAGCGGAAAAGACGCATCGGCTAAACACTGAAACTTCAACGCAACAGTGACACCAAGTGGAATTATATATATTATACACCCCCAAACATGTCTTTTTCAAAGCCTGCAGTGAAGAGAAAGAAAGGTTGGTGATGAGCACAGACAATTTCAGGAAAAGTGGGAAGTGCAATATTTCTTTGTTGAGCACAGGGGTATCCCGACGTGTCTTATTTGCAAAGAGAAAGTTGCAGTGCACAAAGAATACAATTTGAAACGTCATTACACAGCTAGACATGCTGAGGAGTATGCAAAATACAAGGAGATGAGAGCCAACCGGGTTGCTAATCTTAAAACATGTCTAGTGAGGCAACAAGATTTCTTTAAGAAAGCAACCAAAGAGTCGAAGCTAGCTACATGGTTAGTGAGATGATTGTTAAAGCAGGAAAGCCATTCACAGAAGGTGAATTTGTCAAAAAGTGCATATTACAGGCTGCAAGTATTGTCTGTCCAGAAAAGAAAGGTCAGTTTAGCAACATCAGCCTTTCTGCCAACACCATGGCAGAGTGCATTTCTGACCTGTCAAGTGACGTTTATGATCAACTGTGTAAGAAAGCAAAATGTTTCAGTGTATACTCAGTCGTTCTTGATGAGACCACAGACATCACCGACACTGCCCAGCTCGCAATCTATGTTCGTGGTGTTGATGACAATTTTGAAGTCACAGAGGAGTGGCTCACAGTAATTCCAATGCATGGCCAGACCATCGCTCAGGAGATATTTTACCAGCTGTGTGATGCCATTGAGAATGCCGGTTTGCCATGGAAGAGGTTTGTTGGAATAACAACCGATGGAGCGCCATCAATGACAGGGAAGAAAAATGGACTGGTGGCACTTGTTAAAAAAAAACTGGAAGAGGAGAGTGTGGAGGAGGCCATTGCTCTGCACTGCATTATCCATCAGCAGGCTCTTTGCAGCAAATGCCTGAAGTTTGACAATGTGATGTCTGTTGTTATGAAATGCATCAACCAAATCAGATCCAGGAGCTTAAAGCACAGACGTTTCTGTGCTTTTTTAGAGGAAATGGAGTCAGATTATGGGGATGTGCTCTACTTCACTGAGGTACGTTGGCTCAGCAGGGGAAACATATTGAAGAGGTTTTTTGAGTTGAGAGCGGAAGTGAAAGCCTTCATGGAGAAAGATGGGGGTGCTGTTCCCGTGCTAAGTGATCCCAAATGGCTCATGGACTTAGCTTTTCTTGTTGATATTACACATGAGCTTAATGTACTGAACAAGAAGTTACAAGGTCAGGGGCAACTTGTCAGTGCTGCCTATGACAACGTGTGAGCATTCTCTGTGAAACTTATGTTATGGAAAGCCCAGCTTTCTCAGACAAACCTTTGCCATTTCCCAGCATGCAAGGCACTCATGGATTCAGGCACACCATTCAGTGGTGAGAAGTATGTGGATGTCATTTTGAAGTTACAGGAGGAATTTGACCACAGATTTGCAGACTTCAAGATGCACAGAGCCACGTTTCAAATTTTTGCGGACCCCTGAATAATAATAATTACATTTCTCCAGTCAGCAACTATATGTGGTTTCTTCAGTCTTCTATATCTGCTGTATTATTATTATTTTCATTATTATTATTTTCATTTTATTTATTTATTACTGATTGATTTTATTTTTCTTATGAATTGTTAATTAATTTATTTTTTCATCTTATTTTGTGTTAAAAAATAAAAATAAAGACATTTGATAACATTGGAATGTTTTTGTAAGAGCTTTTCTTGTGGAAAACCTGATGTGGCCCAGCCTCACCCAGACTCTACCTCCAGCGGCCCCCGGGTAAATTGAGTTTGAGACCCCTGTTGTAGTTTCATGACTGATCCGCTCCCTCGTGTACAAGTTGTTGAATGGCTAGGTGCACCTCATTGTGACTGATGATCATCTTGCAAAACCTCAAGCATGCTTTGGTCCAAGGCACGCTCTAAACACCTAAGCAAGATTATTGCAATGTTTCTGAATATCACCCCTCTCTACTTTATATTAATAACCAAGTGGCCTGCAATAAGGAGAAATGGCTAAAAATATTTGCCAATTCAAAAGATATATATATATATCCAGAAAGCTTTCCCAAAAGGAAACAAATGGAGACACACAGAGATGTTGGAATATGAAGCGAAGCACAATCTGCTGGAGGAATTCAGGTCAAGTAGATTCAGGAGAAAGATTGTCAGTGTTTCATGTTAAAAACCATTGACCATCACTTTATCAATCTTGATCGTGTTTCTTTTTCTCCCACTGATGCTGCTTGACCTACTGAGTTCCTCTAGCAGATAGACCGTACCTTCAAAAATGTACCTGGGTGTAGGTTAATGGGGTGTAAATTGGTTGACATGGACTCGTAGGGCTGAATTGGTCTGTTACAGTGCTGTATGCCTAAATTTAAAAAAAATAAAAAATTTAAGAGTTTAACAGGAAGTAACTGGAGTAGGTAATTAATTGTTTGGCCAGTTGGTGGGGCTGACCTCACATTTTATGGAGACTTCCAAGTGTCAGTGAGAATGCTTGACTCTTTACTGCTGTCCTCTTCAATTTTGAACCCCAAATATTTGAAATATTTTCAAACAAAACCCAAAGAGAGCTTTTGGCATATTGGGTTTCATAAATCAAAGTATTGAGTATAGGAGTTGGGATGTTATGGTATAGTTGTATAAGACTGGTGATGCAAAATTTGGAGTATTGTGTGCCGTTTTGGTCACCTAACTACAGGAAAGATATCAATAATATTGAAAGAGTGCAGAGATTTACTAGGACATTGCCTGGACTTCGGGCACTGAATGACAGGGTTAGGACTTCATTCCCTGGGGTGTATAAGAATGAGGGGAGATTTGAAAAAGGTATTTAAAATTATGAGGGGGATAGACAGAATAAATGTAAGTAGGCTTTTTCCACTGAGGATAGGTGAGATACAAAGCAGGGTTAAGGGACAAAGGGGAAAAGTTTAGGGGGAATTTCTTCACACAGAGAGTAGTGGAAGTGTGGAATGAGCTGCCAATTGATGTGGTAAATGCAGGCTCAATTTTAACATTTAAGAAGAATTTGGACAAGTACATGGTTGGGAGGGGTATGGAGGACAATGGACTGGGTACAGGTCAGTGGAATGTGTCAGAAAAATGGTTCGGCACTGACTAGAAGGGTTGAAGGAGCCTGTTTCTGTGCTGTAATGTTCTATGGTTCTAAAGAATTCTGCAGAATGTCTCTGCTTCAACATTCTCCAGAGCTCTGCCTTTTACTGTGGAGTGACTTACTAAAGTCTCACACCTGTGAGAGTTAAATTCCATTTGCTATTTCTTAGCCAAACTTTTCCATCTGATCTAGATCCTGTTGTAAATTTAGATAACCTTACTCACTGTCTACTGCACCAGCAATTCTGGTGGCATCTGCACTTTTACTAATCATGTTAACCACACTGCCATCCAAATCATGAATATAGATAAACAACAATGGACTCAGCACCAACCCATATAGCACACAACTGGACACACTCTAAAACAGTAGCCCTCTATTATTATCTGATTCCTTTCGCCAAACCAATTTTGAATCTAATTGCCAGATTAATCTCTATGCTGCATTGAGTTAACTGGCCTCAGTTAAGACTGGTTAAGGGGCTAGTTCCCCATAATAATATAAAGATTTGAACCATTCATGATCTTGAGATACCCTGAATGTTTCTTAATATAAAGGCACTGTTGTGACACAGAATTGCAGAATCAATTTATGCATAGCAAGCTTTCACAAGGATGAGATGAAACCTGAAAGTCTGTAGAAGCTGTGATTGTAGCAAAAACACAGAAATGCTGGAGGAACCAACATTTCGAACATGAACCTTTCTTCAAGAGCAAAAAGCAGGCAGGCACTTTCCTCAAGTTTTATCTCTCTCTCTAGGCCTTTTTTTACAGTAAAATAAAACAAACATAAAGGTGGATATTCTCCGCCTTAACATCGCTTAATTTACCTTGTTGAAAGGTCCAAGAGCGGATTCAGGAGGCAAACTCCAATCCCTCATGGGGTGGGGGGGAAGACTGAGAGATGGAGCGACTCTCTCCAATGCCACTGAAAGATGATGTCACAATGACATCATCAGCGCGACCCAGGAATGGGATTTTTGAATCCTGTATGCCGAAATATAGATCATTACATTGTGCAGGAGATCTGCCTGAGTCCTAAGACTGCTTGAATAGATCACCACCAGCGCTCTTACCTGTTCTTCGGTCACCATTTTGGGTATAGGCTGCTTTTCATTCTCGGCATATATGGATGATGTCACAGCAATGGGCAGCGCTGCTGCACCACTCGCCCACCTCCCTCAGCTCTGGAAAATGGCTCCTGACGCTTCTCAGTACAAAAGCAACACTGGATCAGCCTTATAGACCTTCTCCATAGAAAGGTAAATTCAACTTTTTTCCTTTTTCTTGAGCCACTTTCAAGGCTCTGTTGCACCATAAAAAGCCCTAGATCTCTCTTGCCCTTTCCTTCTGACTCCTTTCCTCGCCATCAGCTCTCCAACTGAACCCCATGAGAGCTGCTAAATCTTACTTGGATGAAGAATTCGAGAAAGATATGCAACATTTTTAGAATAAGACTGATTTAAAGCATATCCAGAAAGAAAACATAGGAATAGAATTGAAATTGGGAAAGGATGATAATTCCAAGGAGTTGCAGCCCTATCTAATGACAAATGTTGTCAAGGAGACAAATCTCCTGTGCAATCCAGAAGGCAAAGCGTGGATATGCAGAGAAGGTCTATAGGCAGCTGTGCGACACCAGCAACAAGAGGTGCATGCGGCAAGAGATAAGACAATAACAGATCACAAGTCAACCTTGCATGTTAAACACAATGATGCCTCCCTTCCAGATATTGAACACCTTCTATGCATGGTTTGCTGAGAACAGGATGATGCCAAAGAAAGATCCTTGTCCCCCTGATGAACGGACCCCCTGCATTGCCACAGCTGATGTGAGAATTACCCTATCCAATGTGAACCCAGAAGCAGTGGGACCAAGACAACATACCTGGTCAGGCAATGAAGGACAGCACAGACTAATTGATGGACATCTTCAACACCTCACTGCAGCAGTCCATCATCCCTGCAGCTTTCAAGAAAGCCACCATTATCTCAGTACTCAAGAAGATGACAATAATATGCTTCATGATTATCGGCCTGTGACACTGTCCTCCATTATGAAATGCTTTGAGCTTCTGGTGATGGAACGCTTCAAAGCATACCTCCATCTAAAATTCCCTTAACCCCAATAGTCCCTCCCCTCTCTGAGTTGCCCTTTGTCCCGTGTAGGGCAACCACATCTCCCCTCTCCATTTGGATTGCGAACCTGCTCGCCAGCGTCAACTGATTTCGCAGTGACTGTTATTCTTTCCCACCCAGCCACCCCCCCCCCCCCAAGAAAAGATTTTAATTTTCACATATGACAAAGCTCACTCTCTTAATGAATTTTGGAATTTGTTCAATGTATACGCCCCTAAGGAAGAAGATCAAAAATTTATGCAAGGTATCTTTTTGAAGATCACATGTACACAGGGGAATATACTAATAGGAGGGGATTTTAACTTTAATTTTGACTGAAACATGGATAAAACTGGAAAAAAGACTAACAGAAAGAACAAAGTAACCAAATTTATGATTAAATTGATGCAAGAAATGCAACTTTTGGATATATGGAGGAAACAATACCCAAAGGAAAAGGAATATCCATATTATTCAGGTAGACACAAAACATACTCAAGGATAGACCTGTTCCTGTTATCAGCCCACATTCAAGGGAGTGTTAGGAAAATGGAATATAAAGCTAGATTGTTATCGGATCACTCACCCCTGTTATTAGCAATAGAGCTGGAGGACATCCCACCGAGAACATATAGGTGGAGATTAAACTCCATGCTACTTAAAAGACAGGATTTTAGAGAATTCATTGAGCGACAAATTAAAATGTACTTTGAAATAAATACGGAATCAGTGAAAGATAAATTTATACTATGCGATGCAATGAAAGCATTTATCAGAGGGCAGATAATAAGTTATGTAACTAAGATGAAGGACTACAATCGGGAAATAGAACAGCTGGAAAGGGAAATAGCAAGTACAGAAAAAGAATTAGCAACAAGGGAAGATACAACAAAAAGAAGAGAATTGGCGGACAAAAAAATAAAATACGAAACACTACAAACGTACAAGGTGGAGAAGAACATAATGAAGACAAAACAGAAGTATTATGAGCTAGGAGAAAAAACACACAAAATACTAGCGTGGCAGCTTAAGACAGAACAAACTAAAAGAACGGAAAAAGGACAAACAAATTACATATAACCCAACGGAGATCAACGAAAACTTCAGGGAATTCTACAAGCAACTATATCAAACTGAAAACAAAGGGAAAAAAGACAAAATAGATGAATTTCTAACTAAAATTGAACTACCAAAATTGCAAACAGAGGAGCAAAATAAATTAATAAAACCATTTGAAATAGAAGAAATACAGGAGATTTAAAAAAAACTACCGAACAATAAAATGCCGGGAGAGGATGGGCTCCCAATAGAATTCTATAAAACATTTAAAGACTTATTAATTCCTCCTCTACTGGAAGTAATGAACCAGATTGAAAAAACACAAAACATACCAGATTCATGCAAAACAGCAATAATTACAGTAATACCAAAAACGGGGAAAGATTCACTAACACCAGCATCATATAGACCAATATCTCTAATTAACACAGATTATAAGATAATAGCTAAACTATTATCAAACAGATTGGCCGACTGTGTACCAAAAATAGTAAAACTAGATCAAACCGGATTTATTAAAAAAAGACAAACAACGGACAATATCTGTAAGTTCATTAACTTAATCCATGCAGTACAAGGAAACAAGACACCAACAGTGGTGGTTGCTTTAAAAGCAGAGAAAGCCTTTGACAGAGTAGAATGGAATTATTTATTGAAATTTGACATCTGATGTCCAATTAAAAGATTTTTTTTCTTTCTTTTTAAAAATGCATCCACTAGTTGGGGTCACCACTGTAGCGAGGTCGCTACAGCAAGGTTATTGCCCTAAGGCTGTAGCTTGAATCCGCAGGAAAAGAAAGACACACACACACCGACATTGAGTTTATTCAGTGGCAGCTCTTCCTTTTATAGTCAGCTCGACTGCGTCACCACTGGGGCTTGACTTGAACGGGCCGGCTGAGTTCTATCACAATGCAATCAATAATGTTGCGTCTCTTTTTATTGAATGTGCCCAGAAGTATTGAACTGCACGTTTCACAAACATTTCTACGACTGATTCCACCTGCATTGAATTTACCCATCGTTATTGAATGAAGATCTACTGGGACCAATGCCTGAAGAGGGCACACAAAATCAGTGAACCGGTGCGTACTCGAAAGGCCAACATGGCCTGTTTCCGCTCTATAAATGGTTATATGGTTATATGGATTAAAGCATTATATAAGGGACCATTGGTGAAGGTGACAATAAATGGATATATATCAAACCAATTTAAATTAAGCAGATCAACAAGGCAGGGATGTCCACTATCTCCCTCACCGTTCGTGTTAGCTATAGAACCACTGGCAGAACTGATAAGAACAGAAAATAAAATAAGAGGGATAAAAATAAAAGAGAAGGAATATAAAATCAGTCTATTTGCAGATGACATCATAGTATACTTAACAGAACCAGAAATATCAATAAAAGAACTACATTAAAAATTGAAGGAAAATGGAGAAGTATCGGGGTACAAGATCAATGCAAACAAAAGTGAAGCAATGCCAATGAATAATGTGGATTTCACAAAGTTTAAGAAAGAATCACCATTTAGATGGCAAACACAAGCAATTCGATACCTAGGTATACAACTAGTGTGATAGTACAGATCTATCACCAATGTATATAGTTACAGTATCTAGACTGTGCTTACAGCGATTGGCTGAGAGCTTAGACACGCCTACTGTCTGGGCCTTAAAGGGTTGTGTCCCTAGCCAGGTCGGATCATTCCGGACTGGTCGGCCACTTGTGAAGAGCTCCTGTCTTTTGCTAATAAAAGCCTTGGTTTGGATCAACAAGTCTTTGATTCTTTCGACGAGTTCTACAACTAGATAATAATCTCGGCCATCTATACAAACTAAATTATCAGCCATTAATGAAAAAATTACAAGACGACTTAGAGCACTGGAAAAACATACCACTAACACTGATATGAAGGATAAACTGTATTAAAATGAACATCTTCCCAAGGATACAATACCTATTTCAATCATTACCAATTCACCTAACAGAGAAATTCTTCAAGGAGCTAAAGAAAATAATTATGGAAAGGGGGGAAACCGAGGATAGCGCTAGATAAATTAACAGAATGATACAAACAAGGGGGCTTACAGCTACCAAACTTTAAGAATTATTATAGAGCAGCACAATTAAGATACCTATCAGATTTTTATCAAACAAGGAAAAAACCAGATTGGACCAGATTAGAGCTAGATAAAATAGGGGAGAAGGTACCTGAACATATATTATATAAGTGGGATGAAAAGCTAGTGCAACGTAGGAATTCACCAGTATTGCACCATCTGCTCAACATTTGGAAGATTCACATAAAAAGGAATAAAACAAATTATCAACTACCAAAACTAATATTGACGCAAAATCAACGAATCCCTTTCACAATAGATAACCTTTCCTTTAGAGAATGAGAGAGAAAAGGGATCAAAAGAATAGAAAATTGTTTTTCGGGAAATAAATTATTATCTTTTGAACAAATGAAGGTCAAATATGGTATAACTCACGGTACAATGTTTGCATACCACCAACTGAAAACCTACTTTAAAAAATTTTTTAAAAATATTTCACACTATAAACCATAGTGACCAAAATACATACAGACATTTTTCTCTTGAATATTTTCCCCTTTTCCCCCCTCCCTCCCTCTCCCCCCTTCCCATTTATTCAAAGTTCAATCTATAAGACACATTAAACCCGTTAAACAATGTCGTCACTTAATAAATATAAACAAGAAATTTTTGTCTTTTACTTTTATATACTGAGTCAGTTCATTTCGTTGTCTTCTCCTTCTGTCATTTTAGGTGGTGGAAGTCCATGGTAGGATATCTCTATTGTATTTCATGTATGGTTCCCATATTTGTTCGAATATTGTGATGATATTTCTTAAATTATATGTTATTTTTTCGAATGGAATATATTTATTTATTTCTATGTACCATTGTTGTATTCTCAACTTGTCTTCTAATTTCCAGGTTGACATAATACATTTTTTTGCTACAGCTAGGGCTATCATAATAAATCTTTTCTGTGCTCCATCCAAATCGAGTCCAAATTCTTTATTTCTTATATTACTTAGGAGGAAGATCTCTGGGTTTTTTGGTATATTGCTTTTTGTGATTTTATTTAATATCTGGTTTAGATCTTCCCAAAATTTTTTCACTTTCTCACATGTCCAAATTGCATGTATTGTTGTTCCCGTTTCCGATACAATACCTATTTCAATCATTACCAATTCACCTAACATAGAAATTCTTCAAGGAGCTAAATAATAAGGAAATTCTTATGGAAAGGGGGGGAAACCGAGGATAGCACTAGATAAATTAACAGAATGGTACAAACAAGGAGGCTTACAACTACCAAACTTTAAGAATTATTATAGAGCCGCACAATTAAGATACCTATCAGATTTTTATCAAACAAGGGAAAAACCAGATTGGACCAGATTAGAGCTAGATAAAATAGGGGAGAAGATACCTGAACATATACTATATAAGTGGGATGAAAAATTGGTGCAACATAGGAATTCACCAGTATTGCACCATCTGCTCAACATTTGGAAGAAGATTCACGTAGAAAGGAACTGAAAACCTACTTGAAGGACAAATTGGGAAGCAGGCTGAGGTTACCACAAGGAAACAGTTTTGAATATGTGATTACAGACACAATGATAATTAAAAGATTTATAACAAACATGTACATCAAACTGCAAGGGAAAGAGAATGAGGAAACAAGCTGTAAACCCAAACAAAAATGGGAACAAGATCTAAAGATAAAGATAAAGAAAGAAACATGGGAAAAGCTATGCTCTGGAACTATGAGAAATACAATAAACATGAGGTTACGCATGATACAATATAATTGGTTACACAGGCTACACACCATGCCCCAAAAGTTAAATAAATGGGACCCAACAGTATCAGATGTTTTCGCTGTAAGAAGGAAACGGGAACAACAGTACATGCAATTTGGGCATGTGAGAAAGTGGAAAAGTTTTGGGAAGATCTAAACCAGGTATTAAATAAAATCACAAAAAGCAACATACCAAAAAATCCAGAGATCGTTCTTCTAAGTAATATAAGAAGTAAAGAACTTGGCCTCAATTTGGATGGAGCACAAAAAAAATTTATTATGATAGCCTTAGCTGTAGCAAAAAAATGTATTATGTCAAACTGTAAATCAGAAGATAGCCTGAGAATACAGCAATAGTACATAGAAATGAATAAATGTATTCCATTGGAAAAAAAACATATAATTTAAGAAATAACATCACAGTATTCGAACAAATTTGGGAACCGTACATGGAACACAACAGAGAAGTCCTACCGCGGACCTCCACTGCCTAAAATGGCAGAAGACGAAATGAACTGATCCAGTGTGTAAAAGTAGATGACACAAATTTCTTGTTTATTTTCATTGTGTGATGACATTGTTTAATGGGTTTAATGTTTCATATATGTTGACCGTTGAGTGAGTGGGGAGGGGGGGGTGAAGGAGGGAGGGAAGGGAGGGTGAAAAAGGGGAGAAAATGACAATGTGTATATTCAAGAGGGAAATTTTGTGTATTTTGGTCAGTATGGTTCATAGTGTGAAAAATATAAAAATTTAAAAAAAAAGTACCAGACAGTGTTTGAGAAGAACCTGGGAAAAATTAAGCGAGTCCAAGTCAAATTGAATGTGAAACCAGAACCAAAACCTAAGTTGTGTAAGCCAAGGGTGATATCCTTTGCTATCAAAAGGGAATTAATGTCCCACGGCAGCTTCCCCTGCCCTGACGTCCTGCGGCAGCTGCCCCTGCCCTGACGTCCTGCGGCGGCAGCCCATGCCCTGAAGTCCCGCGCTGGCCGCTCCTGTATCTGTTCCAAGGCTTGGAGGTAAAGCGTTATGAAATCTTGAACCCCAACTACTGCATTCTAATGAGGTTTTACTGTATAATATGCTCCAAATGTATATTGAAAAGGCCATATTACGGTCTAGGCAAAAATATTATTAATTTGGAGAGAAAGCCCATAAGGACCTGATATGGCAGTTGAGAACAGAACAAGCCTCAAGAACGATCAATGCAATACAAAGGGGAGATGGCAGGATACCTTACAAGCCAAAGGAAATTAATGACACCTTCTGGGAATTTTATGAAGGTTTATATAAATCAGAATTGTAAGGGAGGCCGAATAAAATGGGTGAGTTCCTGTCAAAGATAGAGTTGCCAAACTTGGATCCAGAAGGACAGGAAGGCCTAGACTGTCCCTTCATGGAAGAAGAAATAGTGCACTGAACTCATTGCAAACCAATAAGGATGGGTTTCTGCCTGAGTTCTATAGGAAAGTTAAAAATTTGTTAATACCTCTCTATATGAACATCATAGACTAAGCAATGGAGATTAGTAGACTCTCGGACTCTATCAACAGCAATCATGACTATTTTGAAAAAAGATAAGGACCCGTTAAAGTCATCTGCTTACAAACCTATTTCGCTATTAAATATGAACTATAATCACCTCCTTTGAAGAAGACCGCAGAGCCCACCTCACTGACAAAAGACAAAGGAGGAAAAACCCAACACCCAACCCCAACCAACCAATTTTCCCCTGCAACCGCTGCAACCGTGTCTGCCTGTCCCGCATCGGACTTGTCAGCCACAAACGAGCCTGCAGCTGACGTGGACATTACCCCTCCATAAATCTTCGTCCGCGAAGCCAAGCCAAAGAATAATCACCAAAGCCCTGGCGAATAGAGTGGCAGAGCATTTGCCAGAACTAATTAACAAAGATCAAGTGGGCTTTGTACCAAAAAGACAGGGGGGTGGATAACATAGGCAGACTGCTAAGCATAATCCACCTGGCGCAAACTAGAAATGAGAAGGGCCTCGCCGTGGCTCATGATGCAGAAAAGGGATTTGTTAGAATGGGACTTTTTATTTAAAGTTCTGGAGAAAATTGGGCTAGGGGCAACTTCTATTAATTGGATAAGGGCACTATATCATGCACCCAAGACGAAAGTTGTGACCAACGGACAGATTTGTTCACCCTTCCCACTCACAAGATCAAGCAGACAGGGATGCTCGCTGTCTCCATCTCTGTTCATACTGGCAATGGAACTATTGGCTGAGGTCAATCGTCAGGATTCAGACATTAAGGGTTTTCAAGTAGGCCAGGAGGAACATAACATCAGTTTATTTGCTGATTTTGTATTGGTATAGATCTGTAATTACTGATAACAATGTTGTAAACTGTTTGTCTAAATTTGAAAAACTATAAATAAAATATTCAAAAAAAAGAGGCAATCAGCAAACAACATAGCTAGATTGCTAAGTCTAGTACACCTGGAACAATCTGGGGTGGACCCGGGAGGATGCGGAGAAGGCCTTCGACAGTTTGGAGTGGGATTTTCTGTTCAAGGTACTGGAAAAATTTGGTTTGAGACAAACATTAATTGGGTTAAGGCATTTTACCACAAGCCCCAAGTGAAAATTATAACAAATGGGCAGATGTCTCCAGTATTTCCATTGAGCAGGTCAAATAGGCAAGGTTGCCCATTATCCCCAGTGCTGTTCGTATTAGCCATTGACCCGCTGGCGGGAGCCAATCAGAAGGATGCAGACATAAAGGGGCTTAACGTGGGCCAGGAGGAATACAAAATGTGTTAGTATATTTGACAAATCATGGGTGTCGTTAGCCAGACTAAGGACCACACTGATGAAAAGGTTTCGGGGGAAAAGGTAAATTTGGACAAAAATGAAATAATGCTTTTGATGAATGGGGATTATGGGCAGTACCAGCAAGGAAATCAATTTTACATGACTGCAGGAAGGCATTAAATATCTGGGGATATTTAATTTATACAAACTTAATTATCTCCCTTTGTTCTGGAAGATCGAGGAGGACCTGATTAGATGGAAGATTCTGCCCATAACATTGATGGGCAGAGTCAACTGTGTCAGAATGCAGGTGATGCCAATATCTTTTCCAATCGTTACCCATTTCATTGCCTCGGTTATTTTTTTTAAAGCACTTAACAAGTGTGTCAGAAGGTTTCTGTGGAATGGGAAGGTGGCTAGAATCTCCATGGAAAAGTTGACATGGGATTACAACTTGGTGGGTTTAAAATGACCCGATTTCAAAAAGTATTACTGGACAGCCCAGGCAAGGCTTATCACCTCACTTTTTGAGAGAGCACCCCACCACCCCCCCCCCCCAAACAGATGCAAATTGGATTACACTTGGTAGGCAAAGAGATAGCTGAAGAATTCATATATAAGTGGGATATCAAATTACTCTCAAAGGAAAATGGATATCCCCATCCTAAAGCATGTACTCTAGACATGGAAAAGAGTAAAATAATGTATTGGATGGAAAGAGGAGGATATCCCCCAAAACACCCTCGACTCAGAATAATTTAATATCCTCAACTTTGGGTAATAAAATCCTGAACCTGGAGCCAGAAAGGGATCAAGTATATCAAGGATTGTTACAAAAGGGGGCATCTTATGTCATTTGAGCAGTTGAGAAACAAATATGATTTGTCCAGCAGAACATTCTTTTGCAAAATTGGGACCATCTATGACCCTACCTGAATGTAGTGACATGGAGATTCTAATATGAAAGGGGAATGTGTGTAAATTTATTTCTAAGATGTATTATATACTCCAAAGTGAGGGCCTGACCCAGGCTTACACAGGTCAAGGGAAAGATGGGAGTCAGACTTGGGCACAACAATAAATGAAGAGTGATGGCAAGACCTGTGTGACAGGTCATCAACACCAGATACAGGATGGTGCACCAGTTCTACCTCACACCACAAAAATTACACAAATCAAAGCTTTAAATTTCAGAAATGTGCTTTAGGTGTGGTATGGAGTTTGCAACTTTTGTCCACTCCATCTGGCAATGTACAAAGATGAAACCCTTCTGGGAAGACCTGGGAGACATTCTGAAAAAAATTACAAAAGTGGATTTTCCACAGGATCTAGAAGTGTACCTTCTGGGAGACACTGGGGACTAAATTTCAAATTGACCAAAGATCAAATTCTGTTTGTGAAGGTCGCTTTGACGGTAGCCAGGAAGTGTATAGCGGTTTTGTGGAAGTCCAAATCCCAACTAAATATCACACATTGGAATGTGGAAATGCAGAGTTGCATTCCCCTGGAGAAAATCACGTACCATCTAAGGAAGAATCATGACACATTCGTTAGAGTGTGGCAACCTTACTTGAAATACATTGGCACACAGATTGATTAGATCCCCCCCCATCACTTCAAAATAGGGGTGTGAGAGCAATCCTTCCTACAGGGAAATGCAAGAGACCAAGAAAGTGGGACGTGGTGCAAGTGACTTTTTTTTTAATTAAAGATTTTTTTCCTTTTAATTTTTTTTAGCCTTTGACCCCACCAGAATTTGTATCGGTACAATTTAATTGACTGTTTTTACAGCAGGGTAAGGATGGGGGGAATGGGGAGGTGGAAGGGAGAATAAACACAGTCTGTATATTGTATGAATCCTGAAAGATTAGACTGTTTATTTGAACTTTGTGAATCTATGAAAATCAAAATAAAATATTTTAAAAAAAAAGAGGAAATACTATTGACTCCATCTCAGAAGCGAATTTTAGCTTTTATCTCCTTTTCTGCTGGCAACTTGTCCCAGGAATTAACTGGTTAAGGGTCCAATGGAAAAATCACTCCGGGGACTGACAGCCTCTATTCCAACTCATATGCCCGGTGTCAGCTGATGCAGGTGTGCCTATTAAACCAGTGGAAAAAGGAGAGCAGAAAGTCACCCGTTTCCAGTTGAAGGTAGATCCTCCTATCCCCAGGGTTAAGTTGTGTTCAGTGGAAAAGCAGTCAGTGTCCTCGATAAAGGTGGCCCAGTGGAAACAGCACCAACGGCTTCTATCCCAGGATACTACACAGTCAATTAACTGGGATGACAGTAGAAAAAGGGCTATTGATAGCTAGACAAGCAATTTTGATGAAATGGAAAGACAGCACTCCATATATTCAATAGTTCCTAAGTTTAAAAATAAATCAGACATAATGTTAAAGATGTAAAGGTGAATTTTTATAAGATGTGGGGCCCATTCTTGGAGTATTACCATAATTTAAAGAATTAGGGTGCTTGGATGCTCCTGAGCAGCATTGTCATCCTTCATTTCTTATGTGTATTGTGGAAGCTCGCCCATACAACAGGCGAGTTGGCTCATGGAGCTGCGGCAAAGTCTGCAGCAGATCTGACTGTGAGAGCTCCAGGTGCGGGGCAAGCCCACAGCCTGGCGGCTGTCATCATAAAGGTCCCAGGAGTCACAAGCATCTTCGGGTTCCGAGAGATTTAAGCATGTGCGAGAGTTCTATTAAAGTCAGTTGGTTCAACTCACTTTCGACTCTGTGTGATTCTTTCACTCGCTGCATGCCTAGTGTGTCTACAGTATATTAGATATGCAAGTTAACCTTGTTTAGAGGGAGGTATTTGATCAATAGGGTGAGTTCTTTTTTTCCTTTTTTGTTTTCTTTTGATATTTTGATAAAATGGGTTTGAATGAGAAGGGTACACACAATTTATTCTATATATGATTAAGGTATTATTTGAGAAGTACAAATTATATGTCTTTTCTTATATTTCAGCCCATGTATTGCATTAATATGTATGTGCAGCAGGCCGGGTCAACCCCGCACACAACAGGCCGAATTGCCGTAGCGAACAGCCAGTGCAGAAGGGCACTGGGGCTTTCCTCGCACTGTGCAGAAGTTCCAGGCTGCAGGAGCGTGTTGCCCGGGGAATGGCCAGGCCTCACAGCAGCATTATGACATCACTCCTGTGAACCTGTCACTTCCCCTAAGAAGGAACGCACGTGATTTGAATAAACAGCAGTTAGTGGTTTAATTTCTTGGTGTGGACAGCATTTATTTCAGCGGTTCTGGCTTTAGCAGGGCTACATGTTTTTTTAAATTAAACTTAATAAAGATATTTTAAAAAGAAAAGAAAAAGAGAAACAAATTAACAATGATGGCAAATTAAACTTCAGCTAATAGTCAACCAAAATGCTTGAAAAACAACCTTTTTAAATTTGTCCCCATTAAATTTTTTCAGGAGTACAGGAATTAACCCAACGTTCTTATTTCTTAGAGTTAACTGTCAAGTTTGTTTGGGTTTGGAAATCGGGAGTCGGTCACACCTAGCCAGCTGAAAAGTAACAAGGTTTGTATGACTTCTGGGGATGGAAAGCCAAACATGCTCACTCTGAAATCTATTTATAGTAATGCTGATCAGTGCTAAACAGTCGCTCTCCCCACTGCATGTTCTGTTCTTGTTGGGCACCAAATCCAAATTGTGTACATCAAATCTCATCATGGAAAAAACACGCAAACAGTTTTATCGTCAATGCATCAAATGTGCAGAATCCTGCAAGAAAATAGACTGATTACTAAGAAAAACATGTTAGCACTGTTCATGCCAGTCAGACTGTGACTTTAACACAGGTGCCCCCCAAAGAAATTGCAAGACACAGTGCTTTATTTGAAAAACATTCAGCGCCAAATCTTTCAGATGAAGAAGAAGGGAATGATAGTGATAAAGGTGATATATCTATAACCCACACAACTTCCCAAACTATAGCCAAGAACAGCCTTGTTGACAATGACTTTCAGAATATCGCAAAACAACTGCGAGTCTCTTCAGAACCTCATCTGAAAATATTTCAAGTGACAAAAGGCACTTTCAGATGACCACAATACCCGACAATACACATTGTACTCCTGTGCGGCTGTTGGGGAGGTCATCTGAAACGGGAGTACCGGCTTGGAGGTCTACTTATCCTACCCTTCTCCAGTAGGTATAATATCCTGTTCAGAGCATTCCCCATTGCAGCTGAAAGCAGCTCAAGTAAAACATTTAATGAAGTTATGGATAAAGAAAAATAAAATGACAGGCTCTAGGGGTAAATTATCGGCTTTGACTCCATTGTATAATAATCAACTTATTTCTTTTTCAATACATAATCGAAGTTTATTGCATTGGAGATTTAAAGGTCTGAAAAATTTAGGAGTTTGTTTTAAAGAGGGTAAATTTTTATCTTTTAATCAGATGAGGCAAGGTTTTGGAATTGATAAGAACTCTGTTTCTTTATTATCAAATTCAATCTTTGATAAAATGTATGTTTGGTAGAGATATGATTTTACCTGAAATGACTAAATTTGAGACTTTTCTTATGAAGGTAACAGAGAAGGGTTATATTTCATCTATGTATCAAATATTACAGGATGGTATGGATAAAAAGGGATGGGATAGATCTAAAAGTAAATGGGAAGTGGATACTGGTTTTATTTTTTCCGAAGATGATTGGTTAGGTATCTGTTATGATAGTGTAACTACAATTTTTTACATCAATTATACTTAACACCTGAAAAATTTAAAAAGTATGGTTTTCATGAATCAGATTTGTGTTTTAGATGTGGTGATATGGTTGGAACTTTTTTTCATGCCGTTTGGTCATGTATACATATACAATCTTTTTGGAAGAAAATTCAATCATTTTTAGAAAATCTGTATAAGATTAAAATAGTTTTAGATCCAACAGTATTTTTATTGGGTAGTTTGCAACCTCTGAAAGGCTTGGGATTAGATAAGTTTCAGCTTGCTTTTGTATATTTAGCTTTATCCATAGCGAAAAAATGTATTGCTAGTATGTGGAAAGTAACAAATATGATTGATATTAATAGATGGCATAATGAGATGAAATATTGTTTAATAATGGAAAAAATTATGTATGTTTCGTGTGATAATTATAATTTTTTTTATTAATGTGGTTGTTATAGTCAGAATATTTACATTGATTATATCTTAATATGTCTATTTAATTTTTCTTTAATATTTTTTTCTTTTTTCTTTCTTTATGGCTCTCCTTAGGAGAGTTGGCTGAAGGGGGGATTCTTTTCTTTTTTTTCCTTAAAATAATGTTCATATTTATGGTTAATTGTTGCATATGTTATATACTATTTGTTTTTTGAACGAATAAATAAAGTTAAAAAAAAAATCACTGAAGGTGAATCCAGGGATTTTATGCAACGCCTTCTACTGAAGGAAGTGCTCTCTATGAGTTCTAGAGGCCAGGCCCAAACAACATTCGCTCTTTGAAAGCATCATGGTCAACAGAGAACAAATTTCACAGACACTTAAATCTCAAAGTGTAACAAGGTGGTCTTGTAGATATGAAGCCCTAAAAGCCATGGTACAGCAATTACCTCATATCGTACAGGTATTGCTTGACTTGACAAATGATCAAGACCCCAAAACATATATGGATAGCAGTGCATTATTGAACGCCTAATGTGATTTTGACTTCTTAATTGGATTGGTTGCGCTGAAAATAATACTGTCAAACATAAACAGCCTCAGCAAATTCCTCAAGGGAAAGACTGCAGATATTATAATAGCAACCAAGGAAACTCTTACTAACTGTAGAAATGAAGAAAACTTTGAAAGTGTTTGGAAATGCACTGAAAAGTTAGGTGAAACTATCAAAGAAATCATCCAAGGCAAACAATTCTCATTCAAGGAAGCAAAAGTTCCACGGAGAAAAAAGGTGTCTCATCCATTGCAAGCCATGGTTCGTGAATCAGCACGGAAATGCCACTGGATCAAACTGCCAAACACTGCCATTGCATATCTACCTATTATTTTAGTCTGGATAAGGTTAGTGTGGAAATAGGATCACGATTTAATGGTAATGACCAAGGCATACTTTGTGCACTAAATTATCCTCAATTCTGATGTGTCAGAGGAGCGCAATCAACTTGTTACATCATATTATGGGGTCGATCTGATCTCCTAAAGGCAGAAAAAGCAATCTACACAAAGTTAGTCACAGACCATTCACATCCATCAGGTTCACAGGCAACTGCAGCTGGTGTGTTGTTGAAACGGTTTAAAAAAAAAAAAGATCTTCATGGCATACTGCAGTCTTCAACAAAATCGCTTCAACAAAATTCTTGCTACATCGTGTTTTGCAGAGGGCTCCTTCAGTGGCCTCAGAAGAATGAAGCTATATCTGAGGAGTACAATGGATCAAACGCGACTTAACAGTGTGGCAATGCTGTTGAGTGAAAGTATGCCAATATGTCTGTTGGTAAAAATGTTGATTAAATAATTGATATTTTTGCTGCTAAGGCAGAAAACAATATTTCTTTTAAGTTGCACGTTGTGTGATTTGTGCTGTGTATCGTTGATTGATTATAAACTTTTTAATTAGAAATTGGTGCTTGTGTTTTATCTGTGTAAAATTTTGGGCAAATCAAACCTTCTGCCCTCTTTAACCAAAGAGTTCCCATACACCCATAAGTGATGTTGCCAGCCAGTAGGAGCACTCAGATGAAGACCTGACTGTACATGAACGACTTTGCCGTCTTTTGTTCAGATACACAATCAGTGTGTAGATTGATCAGCATCTGCGGCCAGTTTGTGTCAGCATCGGGTACCAGGGTAAACCAGAAGAGTGAGGCAATGCTCTTCAGTAACAGTCTGACCGGTTCACCATTCTCTTCACAGTGCGGTCCGACTACCTGAAGGTGTTGGGGATCTGGTTTAGAGGGGCCGAAGCGTGCAACAAGAATTGAAAAGAGCACATCACAAAGGTGCTTCATCTCCATAACAGGGAAGAACCTGGTCATCAGGTGTGAGGTGCTCTCAGGTCTGCTGTACAAGGTGCAGGTGTGACCGATCCCCCGCACCTCTGCCCTGGGGGTCACCAGAGCTATTTTTCGGTTTATGTGGGGATCCAAGATGGAAAGGGCCCAAAAGGTTGTCATGTACAAATCACCGGATAATATAGGCGCAAGGGCATACCCAACGTGGTCCTCATCCTGATGACCACCTTCGTATGCGTGGAACCAAAGTACGAGGGCACCAGGTGCCGTGATGTGCTAAATTTCTTCCTGTCCCAGGTGTTGTGAAGGATGTGAAGAACGATCGTGCAATGTTCCAGTTAGTTGGACTGACTTTGTTACATCACCCATCTTTGGTGGAAAAGTTTTTCCAGACCAACACCTTAGACCACAAGGCCAGCAGGCAGTGGTCAACACGGTATGTCCTGCAGACACTGAGAAATGAGGATCCCCAGTGAGGTAGTTCCCTGATCAGACCTTCCAGGTCATCTGGTGGAATGCCTAATCGCCAGAGCTCACAGACAAGCACCTGGTCTTGGCCTGGCTGGTGGTGAGAGGAGCCCTCCCAGTCAGATCCTTCCTGTCTGACCAGAACATTACCCACCACACACATTGTCCCAAGATGACTGCAGTGGAATGGGCAGTCGCCCACCTCTTGGCTGAATGCAGATTCACTTAATGTGTAGAGAATGATCCAGGGGTCCTTGACACGGTACACCCCAGAAGCACGTGACGGAAAATTCCCTTATCCTACGGTCACCCACAGAGTTAGACATTCAGAACTGATGGAAGACTATCAACTTGATGAAAGATGCACTTTGATCTGCCTAAAACCTATTGGTCTTTTAGCACAAAGAGATGTTGGTGAGGGAATGCTGCTGACTGGCACATTCCAGGCTGCAGGAGTACAGGTTAGGGTTTGAATGGTTAATATTCTAAGTTGGATAGTCTATATGAAAAGATGGCTGCACCGGTATATTTTGACTACCTGTTGTCATATAGGCCGTGTTTCTACTGAGCGATGAAAATTCGGGGCAATGCGAGGTAACACCTCGAAGTTTTCCTCAGTAGAAACACATTGGGTAGTGGCCGATGCGCGGTGATGGGAGGTGCTCCGTCGTCCACCTTTTGAGGTGGTCAATGCGCGGTGATGCGAGGGACGATTTTTCAGTAGAAACACAGCGAGTAACGAATTCGTGGTGTACCGGGTCTCAATTTTTCGCCCGCGCTTTTCAATTGATCATCGCATGCACGCACCGGCACAGCACATTATCTTATTGCGTATATATACTGCACAAGCTACCTACTAGCTAGCTATACTGTGTTCATATCACCTCCGCTGTTCCTTTGTGTATCGTTAAATTGGAGTAATTTCCCTGGACAAATATCAAGCTTGTCTGTCGTTATTATAACTTTTTTCGTTTCTTCGTTGGAATATGTCGGACAGTATCAACTGGACATTTGATCTTCAGCGATTCTTGATCACAAAATGGCAGGAAGTGATGGTGAAGGGCATTTTGGATGGGAAAACAAAACGACCTGATATGTGACCTTAAAATACGCGACTTCCTGGTCACCTCGCATCGCCCCACATCACCGCGTATTTATCGCTCAGTAGAAACAGTTCGGGTAGTCGTAAAATAAGAGGTGATGCGGGGGACAAAATTTGCGGTGATGCAAGGTGATGCGGGGTGATACGAGGTGTCCCAGTAGAAACACACACATAGATAGTAACTAATTTATTCCTAATTGTATGTTCAGCACGCTTTGGATCAGCAAGCTTTTGTTAAATGCGCTATTGTGGCGGCGCATTCTCTCATGGTGAACCAGCCCCGCGTGTAACGCCACGTGGCGGGGCAGCCATAGGAAGATGGCGTTATCAGGGTTTCTCCCTCCCTCAAGTCTCCTGCCCAGTGCACGCCTGGGGCAACGATTATGATATTACCACTCAGACGGTGACTGAGCTCAAGCTGACCTTAAAGGGGCGCGCGCTGAATTTGAATAAAACAGTCATTAACGACATTCAATGTAGTGGCTGTGTCTTTCTTGGCTGTTGGCAGCTCCATATTGGTGATGCCAATGAGCCCAGACACTGCTCTGGTCTCAAGAATATGGATCCGGCCGAGATCAATGCCATTGCCATCAAACTGCCCCCCTTTAGACCCATTGCCGCGTATGTGGTTCGGGCAGACAGAGGCGCAGTTTCGACCGAGGAACATTTCAGCAGACGCCACGATGTTCTACACATCATGAGCGCGCTAAACGAAGAAATGGCAGCGAGGGTGGATGATCTAATACACAACCCACCAGCCGAGGGTAACTATCCTGCTCTCAAGAACCTGCTCTTTGGGAGGAGTCACATGATGGAGTAGTGGCCAGTTAGGTAAAACCAGCCCCCTACAGAAAAAAAGTCAGGAAAAGACAAAGCTCAACAAATATAAAATATAAGAAATAGAAGATAAAGTTACAGAGAAGAGAAAGAAGATGGCACCCAAGAAGGAGAAAGTAAAAACAAACGGAAAAAAAGTCACCAGAGAAGAAAGAAGAAGGCCTTACCTGCACGAAGGAACAGTGGTGGGGAGAAGCACCCGATCCCCGAGGTTGGTGCCTGCCCTGCGGAGTCGTGACCTTCCGACCGGTGGACTTCAAAAATGGCTCTCGACAGTGAAAACGATTTTATGGAAAAAAGATTATAAATTTCTATTAAGACATCCAGCCGTACTTAAAATATTTATACCTGGGGAGCAAAACAGACCGTTTTCAGATCCGGAAGAAGCACAAGAATTCGCAGAACGTTTCCAGGACAGAAGAAGAGATGTAACAAGAATGAAGAATGGCGATAAAGTATATATAAAGATATAAAAACAACATATATGTGTGATAGTACAGACCTATCACCAATGTATATAGTTACAGTATCTAGAGTATGTAATGACTGTGCTTACAGCGATTGGCTGAGAGCTTAGCCACACCTACTGGCTGGGCCTTAAAGGGTTGTGTCCCTAGCCAGGTCGGATCATTCCGGACTGGTCAGCCACCTGTGAAGAGCTCCTGTCTTTTGCTAATAAAAGCCTTGGTTTGGATCAACAAGTCTTTGGTTCTTTCAACGAGCTCTACAATTTTATTAGCAAAAAGAATTTTTTTTAAAAGGGATGGAGCGTCTGACTCGGCCAGAAAAACTTGACATCGACCCACAATCAGCTACAGCCTTCAAAGCCTTTAAGTTCTGGGTGATGAACTTTGAAAACTTCCTAAGGGTCATTGAGGTGGAGGAGGATAACCAGCGTCTAACAGCATTGCTGTCTATGGTGTCCTTGAGAGTCTACGACAGGGGTGTCAAACTCAAATGCACGGAGGGCCAAAATTAAAAACTTGGACTAAGTCGAGGGCCGAACTAAATATTTATTGAAAATTTTCAACAACATCTGCATGTTTTCTCTTCTTTCAACATATGTAATGTTAAACTTTTTCTTATTAAAATAAATGTTTAATAATAGTTTTGGATAAACTCTTTCCAGAAGCATTAACAAATGAGAAATAAAATATTCAATAAATAATATTTCTCTATAGAGGATTTGTCAAATGTTGCTAGTGTGCTGTCGAATAGTAAAATCTGAGGGCTATTGAGAATGTGGGAGAATAACATGATTCCTGAAACAATCAAATGGGTGACTGATTGTGGGCATGAACTCTAGCAGGGTTATTTGCCATGCCCTTTTTCCATTGGTACAGATATCCTTTGATTTACACACTTTTCAAGTTTTATGCCTAATGAGCTTGTATCCAGGTGCAGGACCAGTTTTAACCAGGAATATATTTATCACTGTGACATGAAACTAATGGAAGATCATTTTATCCTGAGATTAAAGTTCATAATCCTTACTCAGGCCTGTGTGCAGGAGGGCGGGGTTTGCGGGCGATCGGGTTGGACAACGACAGTGCGGGGGCATCGGCTCTCACTGCAGGGCGGCATCTCGGCGGATCAGCGGCCCCGTCACCGTGAGTCGTGGGTCAGCCTGCGGCAGGGAGGGGGAGTGGGCAAAGGTCCTGGCGAGGTCAGGCCCCACCCTGAGTTTCTGCCGGACCCCCCTTGACCTGCTGAGTTTCTCCCGGACCCCCCTTGACCTGCTGAGTTTCTCCCGGACCCCCCTTGACCTGCTGAGTTTCTCCTGGACCTCCCTTGACCTGCTGAGTTTCTCCCGGATCCCCCTTTGACCTGCTGAGTTTATCCCGGACCCCCTCCCCTTGACCTTCTGAGTTTCTCCCGGACTCCTCCCCCTTGACCTGCTGAGTTTCTCTCGGACCTCCCTTTGACCTGCTGAGTTTCTCCCAGATCCCCCTTTGACCTGCTGAGTTTCTCCCGGATCCCCCTTTGAACTGCTGAGTTTCTCCCGGACCCCCCTTGACCTGCTGAGTTTCTCCCGGACCCCCCTTGACCTGCTGAGTTTCTCCCGGACCCCCTTTTCTTTCCGTTTCAGTGTCCCAGGACCTTTCCAGGGCAGTCTCCGCGCTCAGGACCGCGCTGGGATCCCGGTCAGTGGTGGAGGAGCAGGTGAGCGCGGCTAATCCTGATCCAGGCCACGCCACCCCCGAGATTGGCGAGGGGGGGGGTTCCACCCTACCTGCCCGACCAGCCTCGCTCTCCACGTGTACTCCGGGCACCCGCCACTGGTCCGGTGGGATGGCGCAGGGCAGCCAGTGCCCCCATCGCCCGGCGGGGAGCCCCAATCTTCCCTCCAGCGTCCCGACTCCATCTGCAGCTCCAAGAAACGCTGTGCCACTGGGGTTCCGGGCGCTGGGAAGCGGCCTTGGCTTCCCGACACCGGCCAGGCCGCGCTGTGGTGGGTGGGTGGGCGGGGGGACACGACAGCGTGTTTATAAAACCACCCACCACTACTTTTCAAGGACTAGGATTTTTCTCTCTCTCTCTCACCCTGGGACACAGCGGTTACTGTGCATGCGCTATAAAGGCGCGGCGGCCAGCGGGCCACCTCTAATACATTTTTGATATGATCTTGCGGGCCAAATATAATTATATCGCGGGCCAGAGTTTGACATGTGTGGTCTACGAGAACATCCAGGATGAGACCACTTACACCGCAGCCATAAAGGTACTGAACGAACTGTACGATCAACCAATGAACATAGTTCATGCCCGGTTCATACTTGCGTCGAGGAAGCAACAGCCCGGCGAGTCCAGCAGGGAATATTTACAAGTAGTAAAGGCGTTGGGCAAGGACTGTAACTGTGTGGACAAAACTGCCGCCGAGATCACAAACGATCTCGTCCGGGATGCCTATGTGACCGGGCTCCGATCGAACGAAGTGAGGCTGCGCTTGCTCGAACAAGGGGTAGAAAAACTAGAGGACGTGGCCCGGATTGCAATCACAATGGAGGATGCAGCCTTAAAGTCAAATGAGCTCTCTAGGGACTGGACCCCACGTTCTGATGTGAGTAGAGTGCTCTTCAACCCTACCACCCCCTGAAATACTGACGGCCTGTCGGCTGCTGCTACACTTCCCCCTGCGAACCCAAAATGTTATTTCTGCGGGAGGGACAAGCACAGCAGGTCTCAGTGCCCAGCAAGAAAAGCCAAGTGCCAGAAGTGCCTTAAAAACGGCCACTTTGCTGCAGTCTGTAGGTCTAAAATGGCCGCCGGCAAACACAGTGCCTCGTGTGAAGCCCAACCGCCACTATCCCATTCAAGATCTTCTTCCCCAGAGCTCTCATCCAATGAGAGAGAGGGCTCCCCTGCACGGCAATGCCTGACGTCACGGAGACGCCGAACCCGGAAGGGGCAGCCCACCTTCGCAACCATGATGTTGGCCCACCTCTCACCCCCGTGCGGAACACTCAACCCGGCCTCGGTCCCGACTGTAGAGCCCGCTATTGCCACGGCCACGAGCACCCCCGGAGCCGACACTACCACTGCTGCTGCCACCGCCACAGCCACCCCCCAAGACGACGCTACCGCTACCCGCTCCCCTGCTGCCTCTGCCCACGTCGCCACCGGTGCGGACACCGCGACCGACTGGGGACCCGCCGCTGCCAACCAGGTACTCACCCTAGCTTCCATCGCTGACGACCGCTGGGGCCCGACCGCCGCCCTACCCACCGCTAACCGCGAGCAACAACCCCCACTACTTACCGTTCATCCGCCGACGCTGCCACAACAGCACCTCCGAGAGTACCTCCAACCTGCTCCTCCAGCACTGACTGCGTCTATGACGTCATCCCGCGGAAACGGGATGACATCAACACGCGGAACTTCCCTGTCAACAGGATCACAGGCTGCTTCTATAACACTAAATCAGCAATGCTCTCATCGTCTCACTATAGCAATGGATCTGATTAAAGTGCATGGACACTACACCAACTCTGGGTCAACTGACAGTTTTATCCGGCCAGATCTGGCCCTCCGTTGCGGACTTGACATTATCCCTACTACCCAGAGGATCTCTTTAGCGACAAGGTCGCTCTCGACCAGGATAAAGGGGTATTGCATCGCCACGCTGGAAGTACAGGGCGAAACAGTCACCCACTTCAAATTATTCATCTTTCCCCAATTGTGCGCCACGGTGTTGCTGGGATTAGACTTTCAGTGTCAGTTTCAAACGGTGTCCCTACACTTTGGGGGACACCACGCCCCCCCTCTCGGTCTGCCATCACCCCACCCTTGAAGCACCCGAGCAACCCGCCCCGCGCCCCGGTACAGAAGAAAAAGTGAGATTAGAGATGGTAATGACAGAAATAGGGAAAAGAGTAGACAAGGTGGAAGAACGAGAAACAGCCGTAGAAATGGAAATGGACGTCTTAAAAAGGAAACTGGAAGAATCTGATAAAAAAAGTTAAAGAAACACAGGAGTTGTTAGTTCAGAAGATGGATATAATGGAAAACTATAATAGGAGAAACAATATAAAGATAGTGGGCCTTAAGGAAGATGAAGAAGGCAAAGATATGAAAGAATTTATAAAAGAATGGATCCCCAGGGTCCTAGGAATGCCAGAATTACAGGAAGGAATGGAAATAGAAAGGGCACACAGAACATTAGCCCCTAAACCACAGCCACAACAAAAACCAAGATCTATTCTAGTAAAATTCCTGAGATATATGACAAGAGAAAATATATTGGAGAAGGCAATGAAAAAAATGAGAGAAGACAAAAAACCACTGGAATACAAGGGTCAAAAAATTTTTTTCTATCCAGATATAAGTTTTGAACTCCTGAAGAAGAGGAAGGAGTTTAATGCAGCAAAAACGACCCTATGGAAAAAAGGTTATAAATTTATGTTAAAATACCCAGCGGTACTTAAAATAGTTATCCTGGGGCAGCAAAGCGAACTATTCTCGGATCCGGAAAAAGCACGAAAATTTGCAGAACAACTACAAAACAGACAGATGTAGCAAGAACAAAAATGACAACAAACTATATATCTATATATATAGATATATATATATTCTTGGGCTTGGCTTTGCGGACAAAGATTTATGGAGGGGTAAAGTCCACGTCAGCTGCAGGCTCGTTTGTGGCTGACAAGTCCGATGCGGGACAGGCAGACACGGTTGCAAGGGAAAATTGGTTGGTTCTGGCTGGGTGTTGGGTTTTTCCTCCTTTGTCTTTTGACAGTGAGGTGGTCTCTGCGGTCTTCTTCAAAGGAGGTTGCTGCCCGCCAAACTGTGAGGCGACAAGATGCACGGTTGGAGGCGATATCAGCCCACTGTCAGTGGTCAATGTGGCAGGCACCAAGAGCTGTCTTTAAGCAGTCCTTGTACCTCTTCTTTGGTGCACCTCTGACTCGGTGGCCAGTGGAGAGCTCGCCATATAACACGATCTTGGGAAGGCGATGGTCCTCATTCTGGAGACGTGACCTACCCAGCGCAGTTTGATCTTCAGACGCTTTTGGCCTCTGCCATCTCAAGTACTTCGATGTTGGAGATGAAGTCGGTCCAATGAATGTTGAGGATGGAGCGGAGACAAAGCTGGTGGAAGCGTTCTAGGAGCCGTAGGTGATGCTGGTAAAGGACCCATGATTCAGAGCCGAACAGGAGTGTGGGTATGACAACGGCTCTGTATACGCTAATCTTTGTGAGGTTTTTCAGTTGGTTGTTTTTCCAGATTCTTTTGTGCAGTCTTCCAAAGGCGCTATTTGCCTTGGCGAGTCTGTTGTCTATCTCGTTGTCGATCCTTGCATCCGATGAAATGGTGCAGACGAGATAGGTAAACTGGTTGACCGTTTTGAGTTTTGTGTGCCCGATGGAGTTGTGGGGGGGGAACTGGTAGTCATGGTGAGGAGCTTGCTGATGGAGGACCTCAGTTTTCTTCAGGCTGATTTCCAGGCCAAACATTTTGGCAGTTTCCGCAAAGCAGGACGTCAAGCGCTGAAGAGCTGGCTCTGAATGGGCAACTAAAGCGGCATCGTCTGCAAAGAGTAGTTCACGGACAAGTTGCTCTTGTGTCTTGGTGTGAGCTTGCAGGCGCCTCAGATTGAAGAGACTGCCATCCATGCGGTACCGGATGTAAACAGTGTCTTCATTGTTGAGGTCTTTCATGGCTTGTTTCAGCATCATGCTGAAGAAGATTGAAAAGAGGGTTGGTGCGAGAACGCAGCCTTGCTTCACGCCATTGTTAATGGAGAAGGGTTCAGAGAGCTCATTGCTGTATCTGACCCGACCTTGTTGGTTTTCGTGCAGTTGGATAACCATGTTGAGGAACTTTGGGAGGCATCCGAGGCGCTCTAGTATTTGCCTTTCCTACTCACGGTGTCGAAGGCTTTGGTGAGGTCAACAAAGGTGATGTAGAGTCCTTTGTTTTGTTCTCTGCACTTTTATTGGAGCTGTCTGAGGGCAAAGACCATGTCAGTAGTTCCTCTGTTTGCGCGAAAGCCGCACTGTGATTCTGGGAGAACATTTTCGGCGACACTAGGTATTATTCTATTTAGGAGAATCCTAGCGAAGATTTTGCTTGCAATGGAGAGCAGCGTGATTCCCCTGTAGTTGCCTTATATGTCTCTTCCCGGGTGAGGACCTCATCCAGCTCTAGCCTTAAGGGCTGTTGAAGGAGCTGGAGCAGGGCGGATTCTTGGACTGAGCAGTTGGCACTGAAAATAGATTGGAAGTGTTCTGACCATCGGTTGAGGATGGAGATCTTGTCACTGAGGAGGACTTTGCCGTCTGAGCTGCGCAGCGGGCTTTGGACTTGGGGTGAGGGGTCGTACACAGCCTTTAGAGCCTCGTAAAAACCCCTGAAGTTGCCAATGTCCGCGCTGAGCTGGGTTCATTTGGCGAGGCTAGTCCACCACTCATTTTGGATCTCCCGGAGTTTGCGCTGAAGATGGCTGCATGCGCGATGGAAGGCTCGTTTCTTCTCTGGCCAGGACAGCTTTGCAAAGTGAGCCTGGTGGGCAGCTCACTTCTTTGCCAGCAGCTCCTGGATTTCCTGGTTGTTTTCGTCGAACCAGTCCTTTTTTATTCCTGGAGGAGAAGCCCAGTACCTCTTCAGTGGATTGCAGTATGGCAGTCTTCAGCTGATCCCAGAGGGTTTCAGGGGACGAGTCTGTGAGGCGGATTGCATCCTCGAGCTTTGCTTTGAGGTTTGCCTGGAAGATTCCTCTCACTTCGTTTGACTGCAAGTTTCCAACATTGAACCTCTTTCTGGGGGGCTTTACTGTTCCTGGACTTTGGCTTGAAGTGAAGGTTGAGCTTGCAGCGAACCAGTCGGTGGTCAGTGTGGCATTCCGCACTGGGCATGACCCTGGTGTGGAGCACATCTCGTTTGTCTCTTTCTCGCTCCAGGACGTAGTCCAGGAGGTGCCAGTGTTTGGATCAGTGGTGAGTGTACCTGCCTGTCTCACTTGATCGAGGCCGGGGCCGCCCCCTCGCTTCTGCCCGGACCGGGGCCTCTGCCTGCCTCACTCGACCGAGGCCGCCGCCACCCCCTCGCTTCTGCCCGGACTGGGGCCACCACCTCCCCCTTGCTTTTCCCGTATTGGGGCCACCGCCGCCTACCTTCTGCTAGGACTGGGGCCGCCGCCACCTCCTTCTTTCTGCCTGGACTGGGGCCTCTGCCTGCTTCGCTCTACCGAGGCCGGGGCCACCGCCTCCTTCTCACTTCTGCCCGGACCGGGGCCACCGCCTGCTTCACTCGACCGAGGCCACCGCCGCCCCCTCGCTTCTGCCCGGACCAGGGCCTCCGCCTACTTCGCTCTACCAAGGCCGGGGCCACCGCCTCCCCCTCGCTTTTTACATCTTACATCCCAGTTACACAGCAGTAAGAAAGGGTGTGACTTGGTCAACTCCGTCAGAATCCAACCAGGTCCCTGACCTACCTCAGAGGTAATTAGAGAACCCAATTAAACTTACCTAGGCCATGTCCACAGGTGATTTGCGACCAGGTATGGTCCCACCTAGGAGGGGAAGCAGGCCCCTCCAGCCCGGGTAAGAAACCTGCATAGGAGAAGGCCACTCCGATATAAAACCTATGACCCAAGGACCTCGGTGCAACGTCCCAGCTTGCGTGTAAAGGGTGGGGCCAGTACTGCGCACACTGCACTCCATCTAAAAGCTCCTTTGCGCAGGTCCGAGGACAGGTCCACGTCCTCCCCCTCCACGTCCTCCCCCTCAAAAGATGCTCACAAACTCAAGCTAGCATGCTGGAACATCAGAACCACGCTAGACAAGGCTGACAGCCACTGACCTGAACGTAGGTCTGCCCTCAACGCAAATGAACTCCTCAGACTTGACATCGACATAGCCGCTCTCAGTGACGTCCGCCTTGCAGATATAGGCAGCCTCCAAGAACGCGGTGCGGGCTACACACTCTACTGGTCTGGCAAGCCTATGGATGAATGATGCCTATCTGGTGTAGGCTTCATGGTCAAGAACTCCATTGCCTCCAAACTCGAAAACCTCCCGACAGGCCACTCGGACCGGATCATGTCCATGCGACTCCCCCTTCAAAACAAGCGTCGCATTACCCTCATCAGTGTCTATGCTCCAACCCTCCAGGCGGAACCAGCAGAAAAGGACAAGTTCTATACTGATCTGCGCAACCTTATTCAACGCACCCCTACAGCCGACAAGGTTGTCATCCTTGGCGACTTCAATGCTCGCGTTGGCAAAGACTCAGAAACCTGGCCAGGAATCCTGGGCAAGCATGGTGTCGGCAAGTGCAACGACAACGGGCGCCTCCTGTTGGACCTCTGCGCAGAACAACGGCATGTCATATGTAGGTATATATATAAAAAAATAGAATATAAGTAAGAACTAAGAAGGGAAAGAAAGGAAGTAAGGAGGGAATTAAGAGAGTGACCTTTGTTATATATGAAGATTAAAATCTTTTCTGGGGGGGTGCTAGGTGGGGAAGAATAACAGTCACTGCGAAATCAGTTGACGCTTGCGAGCAGATTCGCAAATCCAAATGGAGAGGGGAGATGTGGTTGCCCGACAAGGGACAAAGGGCAACTCAGAAAGGGGAGGGACTATTGGGGTTAAAGGAATTTTAGATATGAGAATAGCAGAAATATTTTATGTTTTAGAAATGTTGTCTTGTAATGTGTTAAAAAAAAGCAGAAATGGATAAGAAGGGAAGGTGGTGATGAGGAAACAGAAAGGAAAGATAAACAAAGTATGAAATTACTATGTTGAACTATATGACTTTAAATATTAATGGAATACATAACCAAATCAAAAGGAAGAAACTGTCAAATTTACTGAAAAAAGAAAAAATTGATATAGCATTCGTACAAGAAACACATTTAACTGAAATGGAACACAAGAAATTAAAGAGGAATTGGATAGGGCATGTAATGGCAGCATCATATAATTCAAAAGCCAGAGGAGTAGCTATATTAATTAATAAAAATGTACCAATCAAAATAGAAGAGGAAATAATAGATCCAGCAGGGAGATATGTAATGATAAAATGTCAGATATATTCAGAATTTTGTAATTTACTCAATGTATACTCACCTAATGAAGAAGATCAAAAATTTATGCAAGATATCTTTTTGAAGATAGCAGATATCTTAACCTTAATTTGGACTCAAACATGGATAAAACTGGAAAAAAAACTAACAGAAAGAACAAAGTAACCAAATTTATAATTAAATTGATGCAAGAAATGCAACTTTTGGATATATGGAGGAAACAACACCCAAAAGAAAAGGAATATTCATATTATTCGGGTAGACACAAAACATACTCAAGCATAGATCTATTCCTGTTATCAGCCCACATTCAAGGGAGAGTTAGTAAAACGGAATATAAAGCTAGACTATTATCGGATCACTCACCCCTGTTATTGGCAACAGATCTAGAGGACATCCCACCAAGAATGTATAGATGGAGATTAAACTCCATACTACTTAAAAGACAGGATTTTAGAGAATTAATTGAATGACAAATTAAAATGTACTTTGAAATAAGTACGGAATCAATGAAAGATAAGCTTATACTATGGGACGCAATGAAAGCATTCATCAGAGGGCAAATAATAAGTTATGTGACTAAGATGAAGAAGGACTACAATCAGGAAACAGAACAGTTGGAAAGGGAAATAAGAAATACAGAAAAGAATTAGCAATAAAGGAAGATACAACTAAAAGAAGAGAATTGGCAGACAAAAAAATAAAATATGAAACACTACAAACATATAAGGTGGAGAAGAACATAATGAAGACAAAACAGAAATATTATGAGCTAGGAGAAAAACGCACAAAATTCTAGCATGGCAGCTTAAGACAGAACAAACTAAAAGGATGGTATTGGCATTAAGGAAAAAGGACAAACAAATTACATATAATCCAACGGAGATCAATGAAAACTTCAGGGAATTCTATGAACAACTATATCAAACTGAAAACGAAGGGAAAGAAGACAAAATAGATGAATTTCTCACTAAAATTGAACTACTGAAATTACAAACAGAGGAGCAAAATAAATTAATAAAACCATTTGAAATAGAAGAATTACAGGAGATATTAAAAAAACTACCGAACAATAAAACACCAGGAGAGGATGGACTCCCAATAGAATTCTATAAAACATTTCTTTGGCTTGGCTTCGCGGACGAAGATTTATGGAGGGGGTAAAAAAGTCCACGTCAGCTGCAGGCTCGTTTGTGGCTGACAAGTCCGATGCGAAACATTTAAAGACTTATTAATTCCTCCCCTCCTGGAAGTAATCAACCAGATTGATAAAACACAAAACATGCCAGATTCATGCAAAACAGCAATAATTACAGTAATACCAAAGACAGGGAAAGATCCACTAGCACCAGCATCATATAGACCAATATCTCTACTTAACACAGATTATAAGATAATAGCTAAACTATTAGCAAACAGATTGGCCGACTATGTACCAAAAATAGTAAATCTAGACCAAACTGGATTTATTAAAAAAAGACGAACAACAGAGAATATCTGTAAATTTATTAACTTAATTCATGCAGTAGAAGGAAACAAGACACCAACAGTAGCGGTTGCTTTAGACACAGAGAAGGCCTTTGACAGGGTAGAATGGAATTCAGGCTGCTACCCTGCCCCGTGCGAACCCAAAATGTTATTTCTGCGGGAGGGACAAGCACAGCAGGTCCCAGTGCCCAGCAAGAAAAGCCAGGTGCCAGAAGTGACTTAAAAAGGGCCACTTTGCTGCAGTCTGTAGGTCTAAAATGGCCGCCGGCAAACACAGTGCCTCGTGTGAAGCCCAATCGCCACTATCCCATTCAAACTCTTCTTCCCCAGAGCTCTTGTCCAATGAGAGCGAGGGCTGCCCTGCACAGCAACGCCTGATGTCACGGAGACGCCAAACCCGGAAGGGGCAGCCCACCCTCGCAACCATGGTGTTGGCCCGCCTCTTGCCCCCGTGCGGAACACTCGATGCTACCACCACTGCTGCCGCCGCCACAGACACCCCTGGGGCCGACGCTATCGTCGCCGCCACAGACACCCCCAGGGCTGACGCTACCGCTGCTGCTACCGCCGCCACAGCCACCCCCGCGGCCAACCAGGTACTCACCCTAGCGTCCATCGCCGACGACCGCCAGGGCCCGACCGCCGCGACCAACGACCTACCCACCGCCAATCGCGAGCAACTACAAACCCCACTACTTACCATTCACCCGCCAACACCGCCACAACAGCACTTCCGGGAGGTCCTCCAACCTGCTCCTCGAGCATTGAGTATGTCATTCCGTTGCGTGACGTCATCCCATTGCGTGACGTCATCGCGCAAAACTCCCCTGTCAGCTGCTTCAATAACACTAAACCAGCAATGCTCTCATCCCCTCACCAGAGCAATGGAACTGATTAAAGTGCATGGACACTACACCAATTGCTTATTCGACTCTGGGTCAACTGACAGTTTTATCCAGCCAGATCTGGCTCTCCGTTGGGGACTTGACATTATCCCCACTACCCAGAGGATCTCATTAGCGACGAGTTCACACTCGACTGGGATAAAGGGGTATTGCATTGCCACGCTGGAAGTAACGGTCACCCACTTCAAATTATTCGTCCTTCCCCAATTGCGCGCCCCAGTGTTGCTGGGATTAGACTTCCAGTGTCAGTTCCAAACGGTGTCCCTACACTTTGGGGGACCCCACGCCCCTCTCTTGGTCTGCCATCGCCCCACCCCCGAAGCACCCGAGCAACCTGCCCCCGTGCCCCGGGGCCAATCCTGCGGCCTTTCCACACTCCGGATTGCCCTGCCAGCACTCTTCGCAAACCTCACCCCTGGCTGGAAGCCTGTGGCCACCAAAAGTCAGCAATATAGTTACGAAAACAGGTAATTCATTAGGAGTGAGGTGCGTAGATTGCTGGATGAGGGCATCGTTGAACCCAGTTCAAGCCCCTGGAGAGCCCAGGTTGTGGTTGTCAAGAACGGGGAAAAACTACAGATGGCCAGACCATTAACCGCTTCACGCTCCTGGATGCGTACCCCCTGCCACGCATCACGGATGTGGTGAACCACATCGCCCAATACCGCATTTTCTCCACTATTGACCTACGTTCGGCCTACCACCAGCTCCCGATCCGCTGCAAGGACCGACCATTCACGGCCTTTGAAGCAAATGGGCGGCTATATCAATTTCACAGGGTACCATTCGGGGTCACGAATGGTGTCGCGGTCTTCCAGCGGGAAATGGACAGGATGGTAGACCAGAACGGGCTAACCGCTACCTTCCCGTATCTGGACAATATCACCATCTGCGGCCACGACATGCAGGACCACGACGCCAACCTAGACAAATTTCTTCAAACTGCCCGTCGGCTGAACCTGACTTACAATTTGGATAAGTGTGTCTTCCGGACCACACGATTCGCTATTCTAGGTTGCGTGGTGGAGCACGGGATAGTCATGCCAGATCCTGACCGCATGCTTCCCCTAATGGACTTACCCACCCCACCCCCCCACATACCCAGAAAGCTCTCAAACGCTACCTGGGCCTTTTCTCGTATTATGCCCAAAGGGTTCCACACAACGCCGACAAGGCGTGTCCTCTTATCAAGACCACCTCCTTTCCCCTCTCGACCGAAGCCACAGCGGTTTTCGATCGAATCAAATCCGACATCGCTGCTGCGACGCTGCACGCGATCGATGAGTCTGTCCCGTTTCAAGTCGAGAGCGATGCATCCGACTTCGCCCTGGCAGCCACCTTGAACCAGAACGGTCGGCCTGTAGCCTTCTTCTCCAGGGTCCGGAGAGTAGTCACTCCTCGATCGAGAAAGAGGCCCAGGCCATAGTTGAAGCGGTGCGTCGTTGGAGACATTACCTCGCTGGGAGGCGCTTTACACTGTTGACTGATCAACACGCAGTCTCCTTCATGTTCAGCAACACCCAGCGTGGTAAGATAAAAAACGACAAAATCACCAGATGGAGAATCGAACTCTCCACCTTTAACTATGACATCCTGTACCGGCCTGGTAAGCTCAACGACCCGCCTGACGCGCTCTCCAGGGGGACTGCACCAGCATACAGATGGACAGACTATGGAAACTCCATGAGGCGCTCTGTCATCCAGGGGTCACTAGGTTTGCTCACTTTGTCAAGGCGCGCAACCTATCCTACAGTCGAGGAGATCCGCTCCATGACCCGAGCCTGCTCGGTGTGCGCTGAATGCAAGCCCCACTTCTTCCGTCCGGATAACTCCCACATTATCAAAGCCACCCGCCCCTTCGAGCGTCTTAGTGTAGACTTTAAGGGGCCCCTACCGTCGACCAACCGTAATACCTACATCTTTACAGCCATCGACGAGTTCTCCCGCTTCCCATTCGCTGTGGCCTGCCCAGACACCACTGCCACCTCAGTGATACAGGCCCTTCACAGTATTTTCGCCATCTTCGGGTACCCCAATTCCATCCACAGTGATAGGGGGTCCTCATTCATGAGCGCAGAGCAGAGACAGTACCTTCTGGAGTGTGGTATTGCTTCAAGCAGGACCACGAGCTATAACCCACGCGGTAACGGCCAGGTCGAGAGGGAGAATGCCACCATTTGGAGAGCGGTTACACTGGCTCTCCGGTCTAAAGGTCTCCCCACCTCTCACTGGCAGGAGGTTCTCACTAGTGCCTTACACTCCATCCGCTCCCTCCTATGTACTGCAACAAATGCCACCCCCCACGAAAGGATGTTCCTTTCCCCAAGGAAATCCGAATCAGGAACCACTGTACCGGCATGGCTCACCGTCCCTGGCCCCGTCCTTTTGTGACGCCACGTCCGGCACTCAAAGAACGACCCCTTGATCGACCGAGTGACTCTACTCCACGCGAACCCACATTACGCCTACGTTGAGTTCCCAGACGGGTAGGAAGACACTGTTTCGGTGCGGGACCTAGCTCAGGACGCGGTAGACCCAGCAAACCTCCCAACCCAACCTTCCCCAACTCTTTATTCCCCAGGCCCCGTGCCGCAACAGAAGGACCAACAGCACCCCAATGACCCGGGCCACCCTGCCGACAACATGACTGGGGAATTGAGTGACGGAGCAGTCGCACCCGACGAGCCCGCTGGCGACACCACTCCAGCGACCCCAATCCCGGCACCACGGCGGTCATGCCGGATGGTCAGACCCCCTGACCGCTACAGTCCTTGACCTACCACTTCCTTTCATTCTCTCCCTCGTTTTTGTTTTTTTTTTCCCAGGGTCAGTTCTCCAAGAAGGGGTGAATGTGATAATACAGATCTATCACCAATGTACATAGTGTATATAGTTACTGTATCTAGACTGTGCTTACAGCGATTGGCTGAGAGCTAAGCCACACCTATTGTCTGGGCCTTAAAGGGTTGTGTCCCTAGCCAGGTCGGATCATTCCGGACTGGTTGGCCACCTGTGAAGAGCTCCTGTCTTTTGCTAATAAAAGCCTTGGTTTGGATCAACAAGTCTTTGGTTCTTTCGACGAGCTCTACAGGGATAAAAAGTTTCAATGTGAGCTGGCATTCCTGCGTGACATCGTGAGCCATCTCGATGCGCTAAACCTGCAGCTGCAGGGACGAGGGCACGTCATTACAGACATGTACAGTGCAGTGAGGGCTTTTAGAACCAAGTTGTGCTTGTGGGAGACTCAGATGCTGCAGGGAAATATGGCTCATTTTCTGTGCTCCCAAATTATGAAAGAACAGATCTCACCTGCCGTGTTGCCCAGTGCAGTTTGCTGAAAAACTAAGCGTACTTCGTGCGGAGTTTTCCCGATGATTTGCTGACTTTGAAGCCCAGAAATGCAGATTTGAACTACTCAGCAATCCGTTTGTAGTTGACGTGACAAGTGCTCCAACCAACCTCCAAATGGAGCTGATTGAGCTCCAGTGTAATGACACACTTGAGTCAAAGCATGACTCTGTTGGTGCTGTGCAGTTCCCACAGTTCCTTCCCAACACACTGCCCCAACTCCGTGCACAAGCTGCTCAAATGCTGTCAATGTTCGGCAGCACATATCTCTGCGAACAACTCTTCTCTTTGATGAAGATAAACAAAACACCACACAGGAGTCGTCTTACTGACGAGCACCTTCATTCAGTCCTGAAGATTTCCTCAGCTCAGAGTCTGACCCCAGAGTTTGATGAACTTGCATCTAAGAAGAGATGCCAAGTATCTGGTTTAGACCCAGATGCATCAGAGTGTAGCAAGCTAAGCTTGGATTAATATTTTATTTGGTTAACTTTAGACTGTTCATAGTTGAAAGATTGGATTTTCATTGAAGCAATTTGTTATTTTTTTGACTTGTTGGCTTGTGAAAAAAAACATTTAAAAGGAGCTTAAAGGCTATAAAGAAATATTATTTATTGAATATTTTATTTCTCATTTGTTAATGCTTCTTCTGGAAAGAGTTTAACCAAAACTATTATTAAACATTTATATTAATAAGAAAAAGTTTAACATTACATATGTTGAAAGAAGAGAAAACATGCAGATGTTGTTGAAAATTTTCAATAAATATTTAGTTTGGCCCTCGACTTAGTCTAAGTTTTTAATTTTGGCCTTCAGTGAATTTGAGTTTGACACCCCTGCACTAGCAGAACTGATAAGAACAGAAAATAAAATAAGAGGGATAAAAATAAAAGAGAAGGAATATAAAATCAGTCTATTTGCAGATGACGTTATAATATACTTAACAGAACCAGAAATATCAATAAAAGAATTACATAGGAAATTGAAGGAATATGGAGAAGTATCGGGGTACAAGATCAACACAAATAAAAGTGAAGCAATGCCAATGAATAATGAGGATTTCACAAAGTTTAAGATAGAATCACTATTTAGATGGCAAACACAAGCAATGTGATACCTAGGTATACAACTAAATAAAAATCTCGGCCATCTATATAAACTAAATTATCATCCATTAAAGAAAAAATTACAAGACGACTTAGAGCATTGGAAAGACTTACCATTAACACTGATAGAAAGGATAAAATGTATTAAAATGAACATCTTCCCAAGGATACAATACCTATTTCAGTCATTACCAATTCATCTAACAGAGAAATTCTTCAACGAGCTAAAGAAAATAATAAGGAAATTCTTGGGAAAGGGGGGGAAACCGAGGATACCACTAGATAAATTAATAGAATGGTACAAACAAGGAGGCTTACAACTACCAAACTTTAAGAATTATTATAGAGCCGCACAATTAAGATACCTATCAGATTTTTATCAAACAAGGGAAAAACCAGATTAGAACTAGATAAAATAGGGGAGAAGATACTTGAACATATACTATATAAATGGGATGAAAAGTTGGTGCAATGTAGGAATTCACCGGTATTGCATCATCTGCTCAACATTTGGAAGAAGATTCACGTAGAAAGGAATAAAACAAATTACCAACTACCAAAACTAATACTGATGAAAAATCAATTAATCCCTTTCACAATATATAACCTTTCCTTCAGAGAATGGGAGAGAAAAGGAATCAAAAGAATAGCAAATTGTTTTTCGGGAAATAAATTATTATCCTTTGAACAAATGAAGGATAAATATAATAACTCACGGTACAATGTTTGCATACCACCAACTGAAAACCTACTTGAAGGACAAATTGGGAAACAGTCTGAGGTTACCAGAAGGAAGCAATTTTGAATATGTGATTACAGACACAATGATAATTAAAAGATTTATAACAAACATGTACATCAAACTGCAAGAAAAGGAGAACGAGGAAACAAACGGTAAACCTAAACAAAAATGGGAACAAGATCTAAACATAAGATAAAGAATGAAACATGGGAAAAGCTATGGTCCGGAACTATGAGAAATACAATAAACACGAGGTTATGCATGATACAATATAACTGGATACACAGGCTATACATCACACATCAAAAGTTAAATAAATGGGACCCAAAAGTATCAGACAGATGTTTTCACTGTAATAAGGAAATGGGAACAACAATTCATGCAATTTGGACATGTGAGAAAGTGAAAAAATTTTGGGAAGATCTAAACCAGATATTAAATAAAATCACAAACAGCAACATACCAAAAAACCCAGAGATCTTCCTCCTAAGTAATATAAGAAATAAAGAATTTGGACTCGATTTGGATGGAGCACAAAAAAGATTTGTTATGATAGCGCTAGCTGTAGCAAAAAAATGTATTATGTCAACCTGGAAATTAGAAGACAAGTTGAGAATACAACAATGGTACAAAGAAATGAATAAATGTATTCCATTAGAAAAAATAACATATAATTTAAGAAATAACATCACAATATTCGAACAAATATGGGAGCCATACATGAAATACAATAGAGAAATCCTACCATGGACTTCCACCACCTAAAATGACAGAAGGAGAAGAAAACGAAAAGAACTGACTCAGTAAAATTTCTTGTTTATTTTTATTGAGTGACAACATTGTTTAACGGGTTTAATGCATCTTATAGATTGAACTTCAAATAAATGGGAAAGCGGGTGAGGGAGGGAGGGAAGGGAGGGGGAAAAAAGGGGGAGAAACCGACTGTATATATTCAAGAGAAAAAATGTCTGTATGAATCTTGGTCAATATGGTTTATAGTGTGAAAAATAAAAAATTTAAAAAAAAGATATTCTTCTTCGATTGATTAGTTTGGTCAATGCATATTGACAGCAGCCCAACAAAGTGGTTGCGCTTGATGCGGAAAAAGCCTTTGATAGGGTTGAATGGGATTTTTTATTTAAGGTATTGGAGAAGTTTAAATTTGGTCATTTTTAATTGGTTGGGTTAAAGCTTTATATACGAACCCGACTGCTAAGGTGGTAACAAATGGCCAAGTTTCATCATCGTTTAAATTGACACGTTCAACTCGACAAGGTTGTCCATTGTCACCAGCCCTGTTTGGATTGGCTATTGAACTGTTAGCTCAAACAATAAGGCAGAATAAGAGGGATGAGAGTTATGGATGAAGAGTATAAGATTAATTTGTTTGCAGATGATGTTTTGATATATTTAACAAACCCAGAACAATCATTGCCACATTTACGGACATATTTATTACATTATGGAACATTATCTGGATATAAAGTTAATTGGGATAAAAGTGAAATTTCACCAGTAGGAGAAGGAGATTATTCAGAGTATAAAAATATTATAAAATTGAAATGGTCTGATAAATTAAATATTTAGGAATAATTGTAAACACTGAGTATCAATCTCTATATGTTAAATTTTGTTCTATTATTAAAAAAAGATTAAAGCAGATCTAATTAAGTGGAAAGACTTTCCGTTTAATTGGTCGAGTTAATTGCATTAAGATGAATATATTTCGGAGGAGTCACGTGATGGAGTAGTGGCCGGTAGAATACCAGCCCTCTCCAGAAAAGAAGGAAAAAAGTAAAGAAAAAGCAAAGCCACAGACACACAAACCACAACAAAAAAAAAGGTGTGGAGGAAATGGCACCAAAGAAAGAAAAGCCAAAAACAACGGGAAGAAGAAGGAAAGACGCCGCAAGAGAAAGGCCTTATCTGTACGAAGAAGCAGGGACCCGCCGTGGAAAGAGGAGCCCACTCCCTGAGGTCAGTGGAAACCCTGAAGGGTCGCGACCCATCGAGCGCAGGACTACAAGGATGGCTCACGGAGCCAAACAGAGGTGCGCAACTGTGCATGTGCGATGTGCATGAGAAAGACAACACCGACGGGAGGGGGGACCAGCTGTGGAGTGGAACTCCACAGCTTGAAAAGCTGAGTAAGACCTGACAGCAGGGCTCCCAGCGGGAAGATATAGAAAATAACGGGAACGGGAGGGAGTAGAATGAAAAAAGGAAATCAGAGACTCAGCAGATGACCAGCCCAGAGGAAGAGGACTAACATCAAGACACCATTAATAAAAAAAATACCCAGCAAACTGAGATAAACAGCCCAACAAGAAAGTCAGAAGAGACACAGATACAAGGAAGAGAGGTAGAGGACACAGGTCCTGGAGTGGACTCAGGAGAAGAGGAGTGAGAACATCAAGCTCTGCACAGAGAAAGAGAATATAAAGCGAATGGACTGTACATAGATAGGAAATTTTTTCAAGAATATATGGAAGCAGTAAAAGAATGGCTGACACGAGAATTTAATTAAATAAAAAGAAGAATAAAAGGTACAGAAGCAAAAGTGAGATTAGAGATGGTAATGACAGAAATAGGGAAAAGAGTAGACAAGGTGGAAGAACGAGAAACAGCCATAGAAATGGAAATGGACGTCTTAAAAAGGAAACTGGAAGAATCTGATAAAAAAGTTAAAGAAACACAGGAGTTGTTAGTTCAGGAGATGGATATAATGGAAAACTATAATAGGAGAAACAATATAAAGATAGTGGGCCTTAAGGAAGATGAAGAAGGCAAAGATATGAAAGAATTTATAAAAGAATGGATCCCCAGGGTCCGAGGAAGGCCAGAATTACAGGAAGGAATGGAAATAGAAAGGGCACACAGAACATTAGCCCCTAAACCACAGCCACAACAAAAACCAAGATCTATTCTAGTAAAATTCCTGAGATATATGACAAGAGAAAATATATTGGAGAAGGCAATGAAAAAAATGAGAGAAGACAAAAAACCACTGGAATACAAGGGTCAAAAATTTTTTTTCTATCCAGATATAAGTTTTGAACTCCTGAAGAAGAGGAAGGAGTTTAATGCAGCAAAAACGACCCTATGGAAAAAAGGTTATAAATTTATGTTAAAATACCCAGCAGTACTTAAAATAGTTATCCCGGGGCAGCAAAGCAAACTATTCTCGGATCCGGAGAAAGCACGAGAATTTGCAGAATGCCTGCAAAACAGAAAGAGAGATGAAGAGATGTAACAAGAACAAGAATGATGACAAACTTCATATAAAGAAGAAAAATAATGTATAAGTAAGAACTAAGGAGGGGAAGAAAAGGGAAGAAAGGAAGTAAGGGAGGAATTAAGTGGGTGAGGTTTGTTATATGTGAAGATAAAAGTCTTTTCTGGAGGGGGTTGGGTGGGAGAGAATAACAGTCACTGCAAAATCAGTTGACACTTGCGAGCTTCCAGAGATCATTCTTCTAAGTAATATAAGAAGAACTTGGCCTCGATTTAGATGGAGAACAAAAAAAGATTTATTATGATAGCCTTAGTTGTAGCAAAAAAATGTATTATGTCAACCTGGAAATTAGAAGATAACCTGAGAATACAGCAATGGTACATAGAAATGAATAAATGTATTCCATTGAAAAAAATAACATTTAATTTAAGAAATAACATCACAGTATTCGAACAAATTTGGGAACCGTACATGGAACATAATAGAGAAGTCCTACCGCGGAAGACGAAATGAACTGATCCAGTATGTAAAAGTAGAAGACACAAATTTCTTGTTTATTTTCATTGTGTGATGACATTGTTTAATGGGTTTAATGTATCATATAGGTTGAACATTGAGTGAGTGGGGAGGGGGGGTGAAGGAGGGAGGGAAGGGATTGGGTAAAAAGGGGAGAAAATGACACTGTGTATATTCAAGAGGGAAATGTTTGTGTGTATTTTGGTTAGTATGGTTCATAGTGTGAAAAATAAAAAAATTTAAAAAAAAGATGAATACATTTCCTCGTATTCAATATTTATTTCAATCAATACCGCGTTCTCTTTCAAAGAGTTTTTTCAATTACCTCATTTTCAGAATTATTATGAAGCAGCCCAGTTGAAATTTAAGATTGATGGATTTGTACAGCCTCCAAGTTGGGCTAAAGTTGAGATGGCCTGTATTCCTGAAGTTGAGGTGTATCAATTTCTATTTCGATGGAATGTAAATTTGTTGAGGGAATTTAATATGCCAATATTAAAACATTTATTAAAATTATGGATTAAAAAAAAAGATTTTTAGGATCAAAAGGTAAATTGTCAATTTTAACTCCATTATATAATAATCAGCTTATTTCTTTTTCAATGTTTAATAGTCATTTAAAGAATTGGGATTTTAAGGGTATAAAAACATTACAGGATTGTTTTGTAGAAGGTCAGTTTCTTTCTTTTACTCAAATAAAACAGCGTTTTCATATTGCTGAAAATTCTTTATTTGTTTATTATCAACTTCGATCTTTGGTGAAAAATATATATGGTAGAGAGATGATTTACTTGTATTGACAGAATTTGAGTCTTTGATTTCTTCTCCACCAAAAAGGGTTATATTTCTGTTATGTATCAAGTATTACAAGACAATATGGATAAGTCGGAATGGGAGAAATCTAAGCTTAAATGGGGGTGGGGGTGGGGTGGCAAGATGGCGTAGAGGGCAGACGTATGATCCTAATCCTCCCCAGCCAGTTTTTTTAAGTATCCATTTTTAAACTTTAATTTTAGTATAAAAACGCTTTAATCCTGTTTCTGAGTATATTAGTTGTCGATAATGGAGGCATGTAATGAGAGTAAAAATGACCATGAACTATATGTATGTGTATATATATATATATTTTTTTTTCCTCTAAATACGGATACACTCATGTATATATGTGTATACATGAGAGTATCTGTATTTAGAGGAAAATATAGAGTATAGATAAGAATTAATAAGGGAATGAAAGGGAATAGAGGGAAAAAGGAGGGAATTAAAAGAGTGACCTTTGTTATATATGAAAATTGAAATCTTTTCCGGGGGGGCTGGGTGGGGAGGAGTTATGGTCACTGCAAAATCAGTTGACGCTTGCGAGTGAATTCGCAAATCCAAATGGAGAGGGGAGATGTGGTTGCCCGACAACAGATAAAGGGCAACTCAGGAGGGGGAGGGGAGAATGGGGTTAAAGAAGTTTTAAATAGGAGAATAAGGAAAATGTTTGATGTTTTAGAAATGTTGTCTTATAAAGTGTTCAAAACAAGAAAGCAGAAATGGATAAGAAGGAAAGGTGATGGAGAAACGGAAAGGGAATATAAACAAAGTATGAAATGGCTACGTTGAACTATATGACTTTAAATATTAACGGAATACATAACCAAATCAAAAGGAAGAAACTGCTAAATTTACTGAAGAAAGAAAAAATTTAAATAGCATTTGTGCAAGAAACACATTTAACTGAAATGGAGCACAAGAAATTAAAGAGAGATTGGGTAGGACATGTAACAGCAGCGTCGTATAATTCAAAAGCAAGAGGAGTAGCTATATTAATCAGTAAAAATGTACCAATTAAAATAGAAGAGGAAATAATAGATCCAGCAGGGAGATATGTAATGATAAAATGTCAGATATATTCAGAGTTTTGGAATCTACTCAATGTATATTCACCTAACGAAGAAGATCAAAAGTTTATGCAAGATATCTTTTTGAAGGTAGCAGATACGCAAGGGAACATATTAATAGGAGGGGATTTCAACCTGAATTTGGATTCAAATATGGATAAAACTGGGAAAAAAATTAACAGAAAGAACAAAGTAACCAAATTTATAATTAAATCGATGCAAGAAATGCAACTTTTGGATATATGGAGGAAACAACACCCAAAGGTAAAGGAATATTCATATTATTTGGGTAGACATAAAACATACTCAAGAATAGACCTATTTCTGTTATCAGCTCGTATGCAAGATAGAGTAAGAAAAACAGAATATAAAGCTAGAATATTATCGGACCATTCACCCTTGATATTGACAATAGAGTTAGAGGACATCCCTCCAAGAATGTATAGATGGAGATTAAACTCCATGCTACTTAAAAGACAGGATTTTAGAGAATTAATTGAGCGACAAATTAAAATGTACTTTGAAATAAATACGGAATCAGTGAAAGATAAGTTTATACTATGGGACGCAATGAAGGTGGAGAAGAACATAATGAAGACAAAACAGAAATATTATGAACTAGGGGAAAAAACGCACAAAATTCTAGCATGGCAGCTTAAGACAGAACAAGCTAAGAAAATGGTATTGGCATCAAGGAAAAAAGACAAACAAATCACATATAATCCAACGGAGATTAATGAAAACTTTAGAGAATTCTATGAACAATTATACCAAACTGAAAATGAAGGGAAAGAAGGCAAATAGATGAATTTTTAACTAAAATTGAACTACCAAAATTACAAATAGAGGAACAAAATAAATTAACAGAACCATTTGAAATAGTAAAAATACAAGAGATAATAAAAAAACTACCAAATAATAAAACACCAGGAGAGGATGGATTCCCAATAGGATTCTATAAAACATTTAAAGATTTATTAATTCCTCCCCTCCTGGAAGTAATCAACCAGATTGACAAAACACAAAGCTTACCAGATTCATGTAAAACAGCAATAATTACAGTAATACCAAAGCAAGGGAAAGATCCACTCGCACCAGCGTCATATAGACCAATATCATTACTTAACACAGATTATAAGATAATAGCTAAACTATTAGCAAACAGATTAGCAGATTATGTACCTAAAATGGTAAATCTAGACCAAACTGGATTTATTAAAAAAAGACGCACAACAGACAATATTTGTAAATTTATTAACTTAATTCATGCAGTAGAAGGGAGTAAAGCGCCAACAATAGCAGTTGCTTTAGACGCAGAGAAGGCCTTTGACAGAGTAGAATGGAATTTTTATTCAAAGTATTGCAAAAATTCAGTTTACCAGAGAAGTATATTAATTGGATTAAAGCATTATATAAGGGGCCATTGGCGAAAGTGACAGTAAATGGATATATATCAAAGCAATTTAATTTAAGCAGATCAATAAGGCAGGGATGCCCACTATCACCCTTATTGTTCGCGTTAGCTATAGAACCACTAGCAGAATTGATAAGAACAGAAAATAATATAAAAGGGATAAAAATAAAAGACAAGGAATATAAAATCAGTTTATTTGCGGATGATGTTATAGTATACTTAACAGAACTATCAATAAAAGAATTACATAAGAAATTGAAGGAATATGGAGAAGTGTCAGGTTATAAGATTAACGTAAATAAAAATGAAGCAATGCCAATGAATAATGCAGATTTCTCAAAATTTAAGAAGGAATCACCATTCAGATGGCAAATGCAAGCAATACGATACCTAGGTATACAAATAAATAAAAATCTCGGCCATCTATATTAACTCAATTATTATCCACTAATGAAAAAATTACAGGACGATTTAGAGCATTGGAAAGATTTACCACTAACACTAATAGAAAGGATAAACTGTATTAAAATTAATATTTTCCCAAGGATACTATACCTATTTTAGGCATTGCCAATACACTTGACAGAGAAATTCTTCAAGGAGTTAAAGAAAATAATAAGGAAATTTTTATGGAAAGGGGGGAAACCGAAGATAGCGCTAGATAAATTAACAGAATGGTATAAACAAGGAGGCTTACAACTGCCAAACTTTAAAAATTATTATAGAGCCGCACAATTAAGATACCTATCAGATTTTTATCAAACAAGGGAAAAACCAGATTGGACTAGATTAGAACTAGATAAAATAGGGGAAAAGATACCTGAACACATATTATATAAATGGGATGAAAAATTGGTACAACGTAGGAGTTCTCCAGTATTACATCATCTGCTCAATATTTGGAAGAAGATTCATGTAGAAAGGAATAAAACAAATTACCAATGACCAAAACTAATAATGACGCAAAATCAGTTACTCCCTTTTACAATAGATAACCTTTCCTTTAGAGAATGGGAGAAAAAATGGATCAAAAGAATAGAAAATTGTTTTTCAGGAAATAGATTATTATCCTTTGAACAAATGAAGGATAAATATAATATAACTCAAGATACAGTGTTGGCATATTAGGAAGCAGTCTGAGGTTACCAGAGGGAAGTAACTTTGAATATGTGATTACAGATACAATGATAATCAAAAAATTTATAACAAATATGTATATTAAACTGCAAGAAAATGAGAATGAGGAAACAAATGGTAAAACTAAAGAAAAATGGGAACAAGATTTAAATATAAAGATAAAGAAGGAAACATGGGAGAAGTTATGCTCTGGAACGATGAGAAATACAATAAATACGAGGTTACGTATGAGACAATATAACTGGATACACAGGCTATACATTACACCTCAAAAGTTAAATAAATGGGACCCAGCAGTATATGACAGATGTTTTCATTGTAAAAAAGAAATGGGAACAACAAATCATGCAATCTGGACATGTGAGAAAGTAGAAAAATTTTGGGAAGATCTAAACCAGATATTAAATAAAATTACAGAAAATAATATACCAAAAAGCCCAGAGATCTTCCTCCTAAGTAACATAAAAAAACAAAGAATTTGGACTTGATTTGGATGGTGCACAAAAAAGATTTGTTAAGATAGCTCTAGCCGTAGCAAAAAAATGTATCATGTTAACCTGGAAATTAGAAGACAAGTTGAGAATACAACAATGGTATATAGAAATTAATAAATGTATTCCATTAGAAAAAATAACATATAATTTAAGAAATAATATTGAAATATTTGAACAAATATGGGAGCCATACATGAAACACAATAGAGAAAACCTACCGGGGACATCTACCACCTAAAATAACGAAAGGAGAAGGAAATGAAAAGAATTGACTCAGTGGAATTTCTTGTTTATTTTTATTGAATGACAACATTGTTTGACTGGTTTAATGTATCTTAGATTTTGTACTTTAAATGAATGGGGGGGGGGGAGGTAGGGAGGGTGGGATGGGAGGAGGGAGGGGGGGAGAAAATGACACTGTATATATTTGAAAAGGAAAATGTATGTATCTTGGTCAATGTGGTTTATGGTGTGAAAAATAAAATTTTTTAAAAAAAAACCATATGCCCGGGGACATCTGGCCGCTGCTAGTCCAGGAGAGCTTAACCGACCTGGCAAAGGTCTCCCAGAAGGTCCAAGAGCTATGGCTCGCACAATTCCGAGAGGGTTGTGGTCCAGCAGGTCACGAGGCACGGGCACGACCACGCCAAGCTAGCCCCAAGCGCTGCGGTAGGGCACCCGGCCCCTGCAGGGGCCCCCAAGAGCATAACCAGTGCCACAGCATCTGCTCCAGGCCTCTGCTTCTACCACCATCGCTGGGGAGCCAAGGCTCAGAAGTGTCATCAGCCCTGCTTGTTCCAGGTAAAAGACTAGGCCGGCTGCTGTTAATGGCTGCGGCTGCTGGCCAAGGACACAGCCTCCTCGACCTGCAGCACTCAGTCAGCTGCTGGTGGTTCCTCGTTGACACTGGAGGCCAGATTAGCATCATCCCGGCCACGGCTGTTGAGTCCAGAAACCGACCTTGTGTACCTCCCATCCGTGAGGACAAGACAGTCCACTTCCAGATCAGCCAACGGAATTTCGTGTGGAGGTTCACCGTCTCGTCCCTCCCAACTGCCATTCTGGGTGCAGACTTTCTCCTTGCACGGGCTTCTGGTGGACAATCGAGGTAGGCGCCTGGTGGACGCCCATACCTTCCAGGCTGTTCTCCTCAACCCCTCCCGCTCGGAACAACCGCAGAAGGCCATGATCAGCACGCCCAGAGATGAGTTCCTAACACTCCTCAAGCAACAGTTCTCCGCTGCCTTGCCGCGCCGTGGGATGTTCCACCACATCCTCACCTAGGGCCCACCGGTTTACGCCAAGGCATGTCGGCTCCCGCCTGACAAGCTCCAGGTAGCGAAGGAGGAGTTTTTACACCTGTTGGAGCTGGGGATCATTCGGCAGTTCGACAGCCTGTGGGCCTTGCTGCTCCATCTGGTCCTGAAAGCCTCCGGCAGCTGGCGTCGCTGTGGATACTATCGATGGCTCAATGAGGCAACCGTTCGTGACCATTACCCCATCCCTCACATCCAAGACTTTACAGCCAACCTGCACGGTGCAAGGATCTTCTCCAAGGTTGACCTGGTGCGCAGATATCATCAGATCCCGGTGCACGCTGAGGACATACCCAAGGTGGTCATCATCACCCACCTTGGGTTGTTCGAATTCCTGCACACGCCATTTGGGCTCAAGAACGCCGTTCAGACCTTCCAGCGCCTCATGGACTCTGTAGGCAGAGACTTGGATTTTGTCTTATTTATTTGGACGACATCCTCATCGCCAGCAAAGACCGGGCGCAACACAAGGCCCACCTACTTGCCCTTTTCCCCCGGCTGGCCGACTTCGGCCTTACTATCAACCCGGCCAAGTGCCAATTTGAGAGAGTCCATGCAGTTCCTAGGGCCATATCATCAAGGCCGAAGGAGCCACGCCCGCCATTGCGAAGGTCGCCGCTATCAGGGAGTACCCATGACCAGACAGCCTCAAGGGACTGCAGGAGTTCACCAGTATAGTCAACTTTTACAACCACTTCATCCTGGGAGCTGCGCGCATCCTGCCGCTGTTCGTCCTCCTCGCAGCCAAGCACAAGACGCTCACTTGGAACCCTGAAGCCTGCACCGCATTCGAGGCCACCAAGGACGCCCTCTTGAAGGCCACCATGCTCGCCCACCCGCACAACGACCTGCATATGGCACTCTCCGTCGATGCCCCTGCCACAGCCGTCGGTGCCATCCTGGAGCAGATGAATGGGCATTGGAAGCCGCTGGCATTCTTCAGCCACCTGCTCCGCCCTTTGGAATGCAAGTATAGTGCCTTCGACTGTGAGTTACTGGGCATGTACCTGGCGGTGTGGCATTTCCGATATTTTTGGAGGGGAGGACTTTTACCATCTTCACTGACCACAAACCCCTCAACCAGGCGCTCGCGATGGCAAAGGATCATTGGTCGGACCGCCAGCAGCATCTCCTCTCCTTCGAGTCGGAGTTTACCACTGACATTTAGCACAAGGCGGGGAAGAACAATGGCCGTGTTTCTACTGAGCGATGAAAATTCGGGGCAATGCGAGGTGATGCGCGGTGATGCGAGGTAACACCTTGAATTTTTCCTCAGTAGAAACACATCGGGTAGTGGCCGATGCACAGTGAGGCGAAGTGCTCCGTCGTCCACCTTTCGAGGTGGTCGATGCGCGGTGATGCAAGGGACGATTTTTCAGTAGAAACACAGCGAGTAACAAATTCACGGTGTACCGGAGGTCTCTTCAATTGATCATCGCATGCACGCACCGGCACAGCGCATTATCTTATTGTATAAATATACTGCACAAGCTACCTACTAGCTAGCTATACTGCGTTCATATCACCTCCGCTGTTCCTTTGTGTATCATTAAATTGGAGTAATTTCCCTGGACAAATATCAAGCTTGTCTGTCGTTATAATAACTTTTTCGTTTCTTCGTTGGAATATGTCGGACAGTATCAACTGGACATTTGATCTTCAGCGATTCTTGATCACAAAATGGCAGGAAATAATGGTGAAGGGCATTTTGGATGGGAAAACAAAACGACCTGATATGTGACCTTAAAATACACGACTTCCTGGTCACCTCGCATTGCCCCGCATCACCGCTCAGTAGAAACAGTTCGGGTAGTCATAAAATATGCAGTGATGCAGGGGACAAAAATTTACGGTGATGCGAGGTGATACGAGGTGTCCCAGTAGAAATATGCACAATGTGGTTGCCGATGGAATCTCACGACCGGCCATCTGTGCGCTGATGCCCAGCCTCGACTTCGACAAGCTCGCCCGGGACCATGAAGCTGATGAGGTGACGCGAGCCTTCAAGACCGCCATCACGGGCCTGTGGTTCGGAGACCTCCCGACTCCGAGTGGCGAAGGCACCATCCTGTGCGATATCTCCATGGGCACCCCGCGGCCAGTGGTTCCCCAGCAGTGGTGCAAGCAGGTCTTCCGTCACATCCATGACCTTTCACATCCATCCATCAGGTTCACGGTCCGGATGGTGGCAGAACGGTTCGTATGGCTTGGGGTGCGGAAGCAGATCGCGGATTGGGCCAGAACATGCACCCATTGCCAGACATCCAAGGTGCACAGGCGCACCAGGGCGCCCATACAGGAGTTTGAGCACGTCTGGGAACAATTCAGCCACATTCACGTGGACATTGTCGGGCCCTTATCCGTTTCCCGGGGCAACCATTACCTATTTATGGTGGTGGACCGCACCACTCACTGGCCCGATGCCAGACACCTCCACCGACTCCTGCTCCTGAGCACTGTTGCATGGTTGGGTCACCCGGTTTGGCATCCCGGGTCACTGCACCAGCAATCGGGGCGTCCAGTTCACATCTGTGCTCTGGGCACAGCTCGCCAACAGGTTGGGGATCCAGCTACACCGCACCACGGCCTACTACCCGCAGGCCAATGGACTGGTCGAACGTCTGCACCGCCACCTTAAGTCAGCGCTCATGGCCCGCCTCACCGTTCCTGACTGGACAGATGAATTGCCTTGGGTGCTCCTGGGCATCCACTCCACTCCCAAGGAAGATCTGCAGGTGTCATCTGCTGAGCTGGTCTACAGTGTGCCGCTGGCACTACCTGGTGAGCTCGTTAATGCACCTCACAATCCTCAGCAGTCGCCTCACGAACTACTTCCTCACCTCAGGGCACGCTTGGAATTGTTCTAACCCCCACCGCCGCCCAGGCATGGCACCCATCCGTGGAGTACATTTTCATTCGGCGGGGCCTGACTGTGGCACCTCTGCAGCGACCGTACGAGGGGCCGTACAGGGTTGTACTGCGTTCCGGCTCCACATTTACGCTGGACATTGGTGGCATGCGGGAGCTGTTTACCATCGACAGACTGAAGCCAGCGCACCTCGATCCCACCGAGCCCACGGTCATTGCCCAGCCCAAGAAGCGAGGCTGCCCGGTGAAAAAGGACATTGGAGCCGGTTCTGGGGGAGGCTGTGTGGCGGCTCACCATGAGGCAGGAAAACCAGCCCCGCTTGTAAGCCATGCGGCGGGGCTGCCAGAAAAAATGGCGCCATTGGTGGGGGGAGGGGGGGTGTTTCCCTTCCTTCCAGCTTGGGGCTCAGAATCCCATGCTGGGGGACCACTAGACACCTGGATGATGTCAGTGCACTCCAGCGTGGTTCTCAGCTAGGTCCAGGCTGGTAGTACAAGTGCAGCCCAGCAGCCTGCAATAAACCAGTCTGTTAATTGACCTCAACACATCTGGTTGTGTGCGTGTTATTGCAGGAGCAATGTAGCTGCCGCTATACAACAATTAAATGTCAAGCACAAGCAATCCGATACCTAGGTATCAGGTTATATAATAACTTACGCCACTTATACAAACTAAATTATCAGCCACTAATAAAGCAATTGCAGGAAGAGTTAGAACATTGGAAAAAATTACCACTAACGTTGATAGGGAGGGTAAACTGCATTAAAATGAATGTCTTCCCAAGGATGCAATACTTATTTCAAATTTTACCAATTCCCTTAACAGAGAAATTCTTTAATGAACTAAAGAGAATAATAAGGAAATTCTTGTCGAAAAGGAGGAAACCGAGGGTAGCGTTAGATAAATTAACAGAGTGGTAAAACCAAGGTGGTTTGCAGTTACCAAACTTTAAAAATTATTATAGAGCTGCACAATTAAGGTATTTATCAGATTTTTACCAGACAAGGGAAAAATCAGACTGGACTAAGATAGAACTAAATAAAATAGGGGAGAAGGTACCGGAACATATACTTTATAAGTGGGATGAAAAGTTGGTACAATATAAAAGCTCATCAGTATTGCATCATTTATTTAATACATGGAAGAAGATCCACTTAGAAAGGAAAAAAACGAATTACCAAATAACAAAATTATTATTGACGCAAAATCCACTAATCTATTTTCCAATAAATAACTTTTCCTTTAGAGAATGGGAGAGAAAAGGAATTAAAGAATAGAAAATGGTTTTTTGGGATATAATTTATTAACATTTGAACGGTTGAAGTACAAATATGGAATAACTCATGGTACAATGTTTGCATATCATCAACTGAAAGCTTATTAAAGGATAAATTGGGAAACAGATTGAGATTACCAGAAGGAAGCAGCTTTGATTATGTGATTACAGACACAATGATAATTAAAAGATTTATAACGAACATGTACATTAAGTTGCAAGATAAGGAAAATGATGAAATAAACTATAAACCTAAACAAAAGGATTTAAACATAAAGATAAAAAATGAAGCATGGGAAATGTTATGTTCTGGAACTCTGAAGGATACAATGAACAGAAGGTTATGCATGACACAATATAAATGGGTATATAAGGTATATATCACTCCTCAAAAATTAAAAGAATGGGATCCAACATTATCAGATAGACGTTTTTGCTGTAAGAAGGAAATGAGAATTTGGGGATGTACGAAAGTGAATAAGTTTTGGGAAGAACTAATTCAGATATTAAATAAAATCACAAAAAATAACATACCAAAAAATCCAGAGATCTTTCTTTTAAGTAACATAAGTAGTAAAGAATTAGGCCTCAAATTGGATAAAGCGCAAAAAAGATTTATTATGATCGCCTTAGCAGTAGCAATTTAATGTATAATTTCAACTTGGAAAATGGAAGAGAGCATGAGAATGGTACATGGAAATGAATAAATGTATTCCATTGGAAAAAATAACAATTTAAAAAATAAAATCACATTGTTTGAACAAATTTGGGAACCATACATGGAACATAACAGAAAGAGCTTGCCTTGGACCTCCATCCCCTAAAATGATAAGACGACAAAACGAATTGATTCAGTGTGTAAAAATAGATGACGCATTTTTCTTGTTTATTTTCCTTTGTGTGAAGATATTGTTTTATGGTTTTATTGCATTGTATACGTTGAATATTTATGGGTTTTGGAGGGGGGTGAGGGAAAGGGGGAAAAAAGGGAGAAAATGCCACTGTGAATATTTAATGAGAAAGGTTTGTACATATTTTGGTTCACAGTGTGAAAAATAAAAAATTATAAAAAAAGAACCTGCTCTCAGGCACTTTCGTGCTCTCCCCTCAGCAGTGTGCCTCCAGACTCTTGCATCTGGTCGAGCTTCGGGACCATATACCATCAGCCCCCATGGACGAAATGCTGGTCCTGGCAGAGGATCACAAACCTTGTTTCTTATTCTGTCAGATCTTCTTTGGGCCAACTACTCCTGGCGGATGAGGACTTGACAGATCCACGCTGAATTGCACAACCTCAGGGCGCAAATCCAGATCGGAAAAGAGAAATTCCGCTGGAAGTTCGTGTTAGCCTCAGTGGATACTGCGTTGTTGGGGTCCAACTTCCTGAGGGCACATAGCCTGTTGGTCAACATGAATGGCAGGAGGCTGGTCAATGCTTGCACTTTCCATTCGGTGCACCTGGATACCACGGATGCCTGCAAGCCTGAGATCGCTGCCATCACCACTTCCAGGGACGAGTATTCGATCATACTCCATGAGTTCCCCTCCATCCTAGAACCACGATTCAGCACCACCTTATCCCAGCACGGGGTATACCATCATATCTCCACGCAGGGCCCCCCACTGCAAGCCAAGCCCAGAGGACTTCCGCCCAAGAAGCTGCAGCTGGCAAAGGAGGAGTTTTCCCGACTCCAGGAGCTGGGGATTGTCCGCCGCTTGGACAGCAACTGGGTACTTCCCTCCACTTGATCACCAAATCCTCCGGGGGCTGGAGACCCTGGGGGGATTACCGGCATTTGAACGACACGACCACACCGGACAGGTCCCCGGTTCCCCACATTCAAGACTTCTTGGCCAATCTCCACGGCGCCCAAGTCTTCTCGAAGGTTGATCTGCTGTGGGGCTATCATCAGATCCCGGTCCACCCCAAGGACATCGGCAAGACGGCCTCTTTGAATTCCTGTGTATGCCCTTCGGGCTCAAGAATGCGGCCCAGACTTCAGTTTATTTATCTGGATGATATCCTTATTGCCAGCCGCAACCGCGAAGAGCACAAGGCCCACCTACGTACCCTGTTTGCCCAATTGGCAGAGTTCGGCCTCATGGTCAACGTGGCTAAGTGCCAGTCCAGCAAGCAGACGCTGCAGTTCCTGGGACACACCATCTCAAAAGCAGGGGCTGCCCCAGCGCCAGAGAAGGTCGTGGCCATCCAACAGTTCCCTAAGTCAACCATCCTTAAGGGTCTGCAGGAATTCATGGGTATGGTGAATTTTTATCATCAGTTCATCCCTGGCGCCGCCCGCACCATGCGACAGCTGTTCGCATTGATCGCTGCTAAGGAGAAAGTCCTGGCCTGGTCGGAGGAGGCAGAAACTGCTTTTGCTGCAACAAAGGAGGCCCTTGCTAATGCAACTCTTTTGGTGCACCCACGCCCAGAGGCGCACACAGCACTCTCGGTGGATGCCTCAGCTACAGCGGTGGGGGGGGGGGGGGTACTCGAGGAGTGGCTCAATGGACAGTAGCGCCTGCTGGTCTTCTTTAGCAAACAGCTGTGGCCACTGGAGCTCAAGTACAGCGCCTTCGACTGGGAGGTCCTGGCGCTGTACCTGGCCATCTGGCACTTTCAATACTTTCTGGAGGGCAAGCCCTTCATGGTGTTCATGGACCACATGCCCCTCATGCAGGCACTCGCGATGGTCAAAGATCCATGGTCAGCTCGTCAGCAATGCCATCTCCCCTATGTGTCAGAGTTCACCACCGACATCCGGCATAGGGCATGAAAAGACAACATCGTGGCGGATGCACTCTCTCATATGGCGATCAAAGCTCTCGCCCCCAGCCTTGACTACACACAACTGGCACAGGCCCAGAAGCAGGACACAGAGATGAAGACTCTCTGGACTGCCATCTCTGGCCTCAATCTCCAAGACATTCAGTTGCCCAAAAGCTCAGACGCTACTCTGCGACGTTTCCACTGGCTCACCGCACGTGGTAGTCTCACCGCAGTGGAGGTTGAGGGTTTTCAACTTAGTCCACAACTTAGCCCACTCCTCGGTGAAGACATCGGTGCAAATGGTGACAGAGTGGTTTGTGTGGCACGGGCTCAAAAAGGTGGCTGAGATGGTGAGGAACAGCACCAGGTGCCAAGCCTCCAAGGTCCACCGACATATGCAGGCGCCAATCCAGCAATTTGACCCGGCGGTGCGTAGATTTCAGAACATTCACATTGACGTCGGAGGCCCCTTGCCGGTGTCCAGAGAGGCGCGCTACCTTCCCATCAAAGAGGCTTCAGTACATGGATAAAAAATTTTTTCAAGAATATATGGAAGTAAGGAGTCACGTGATGGAGTAGTGGCCGGACGGTGAACTCCAGCCCTCTCCAGAAAAGTCGGAAAAAACAAAGGAAAACACAAAGGCACAAAAATAAAAATTAAAGAAAAGTGAGTATAAAGGTGGAAAGAAGATGGTGACGAAAAAAGAAAAATCGAAATCAACGGTAAGAAGAGAGGAAGAGAAGACAACGGAAGAAGGAGAAGGCCTTACCTGTTCGAAGAGGCCCGCGGTGGAGAGAGAAACCCGCTCCCTCAGGTCGGTAGAAAGTGGACTACAAAAATGGCTCGCTGAGCCGAGTAAAAGTGCACAACCGCGCATGCAAAAAAACACACCGACGGGAGGGGTAACCAGCTGGGGAGTCGATCTCCACAGCCGGCAATGACAGCTGCAGAACACCTGCAGCAAGAGGAGAACATAGAAGACAACGAAAACAAGAAAGAAGAGAAGAAAAGGGCAACAAAGAAACAACAGATGGCCAACCCAGAGGAAGAAGAAGAGGAAGAGTACAGTGAAATAGAAGAAGAAGGGAAAGGCAAGATAAGGATATACTTTCTCTTATTAAAGAATACATGGAGTCATTTAAAGAATGGCAAGCGCAAGAATTTAATGATTTAAGAAGAAGAATAAACAATACAGAAGAGAAAATGAATAAAATAGATATGACCTTAACAGAAATGGGAAAGAGAGTGGACAAGATGGAAGAGCGGGAAGCAGCAGTAGAAATGAAGGTAGAGGACTTAAAAAAGAAATTAGAGGAATCTAATAAAAAAGTTATAGAGACACAAGAACTGTTAGCTCAGAAAATAGATATAATGGAAAATTATAACAGAAGAAATAACATAAAGATAGTGGGCCTTAAGGAAGATGAAGAAGGCAAGAATATGAGAGAGTTTATAAAAGATTGGATCCCCAGGATCCTAGGATGTCCAGAACTACAGCAAGAAATGGAAATAGAAAGGGCACATAGAGCATTGGCCTTTAAAACACAACCACAACAAAAGCCAAGATCTATTTTAGTAAAATTCCTAAGATATACTACAAGAGAAAAGGTACTGGAGAAGACAATGGAAAAAGTAAGAGAGGGCAAAAGCCACTGGAGTACAAAGGGCAAAAAATCTTCATTTATCCAGATATAAGTTTTGAACTCCTGAAGAAGAGAAAGGAGTTCAATACAGCAAAGGCGATTTTATGGAAGAAAGGGTATAAATTTATACTAAAGCATCCAGCGGTATTGAAAATATTTTTTCCAGGACAACAAAACAGACTATTCTCGGATCCAGAGGAAGCAGGAAAATTTGCAGAACAATTACAAAATAGACTGAGGGATGAAGACGTGTAACAAGAGTACAAAAGACTGAGAATTAAAAAGACACATAAGTTTTGAACTCCTGAAGAAGAGAAAGGAGTTCAATACATCGAAAACGATCTTATGGAAAAAAAAACTATTCTCGGATCCAGAGGAAGCAAGGAAATTTGCAGAACAACTACAAAACAACCAGAGAGATGAAGATATGTAATAAGAGTAAAAATGACCACGATTTATATGTATGTGGGTAAAGAGGTATATGTATAATGTGCATACATGAATGTATCCGTATTTAGAGGAAAATATAGATAGTATAGACAAGAATTAATAAGGGAAGGAAATGGAATAGAGGGAATAAGGAGGGAACTAAAAGAGTGACCTTTGTTACATATGAAAAGTGAAATCTTTTCTGGGTGGGGCTGGGTGGGGAGGAGTTGCGGTCACTGCAAAGTCAGCTGACACTTGCGAGTGAATTCGCAAATCCAAATGGAGAGGGGAGATGTGGTTGTCCGACAAGGGATAAAGGACAACTCAGGAGGGGAAGGGGAGATTGGGGCTAAAGAAGTTTTAAATAGGAGAATAAGGAAAATGTTTGATGTTTTACGAATGTTGTCTTATAAAGGGTTTAAAACAAGAAAACAGAAATGGATAAGAAGGAAAGGTAATGATGGAGAAACGGAAAGGGAAGATAAACAAAGTATAAAATGGCTACGTTGAACTATATGACTTTAAATATTAACGGAATACATAACCAAATCAAAAGGAAGAAACTGTCAAATTTACTGAAAAAAGAAAAAATTGATATAGCATTTGTGTAAGAAACACATTTAACTGAATTGGAGCACAAGAAATTAAAGAGAGATTGGGTAGGACACGTAACAGCAGCATCGTATAATTCAAAAGCAAGAGGAGTAGCTATATTAATTAGTAAAAATGTGCCATTTAAAATAGAAGAGGAAATAATAGATCCAGCAGGGAGATATGTAATGATAAAATTTCAGATATATTCGGAGTTTTGGAATCTACTCAATGTATATTCACCTAACGAAGAAGATCAAAAGTTTATGCAAGATATCTTTTTGAAGGTAGCAGATACGCAAGGGAACATATTAATAGGAGGGGATTTTAACCTGAATTTGGATTCAAATATGGACAAAACTGGGAAAAAAATTAACAGAAAGAACAAAGTAACCAAATTTATAATTAAATCGATGGAAGAAATGCAACTTTTGGATATATGGAGGAAACAACATCCAAAGGAAAAGGAATATTCATATTACTCGGCTAGACATAAAACATACTCAAGAATAGACCTATTTTTGTTATCAGCTAGTATGCAAGATAGAGTAAGAAAAACAGAATATAAAGCTAGAATACTATCGGACCATTCACCCTTAATATTGACAGTAAAGTTAGAGGACATCCCTCCAAGAATGTATAGATGGAGATTAAACCCCATGTTACTTAAAAGGCAGGATTTTAGAGAATTTATTGAAAAACAAATAAAAATGTATTTTGAAATAAATACGGAATCAGTGGAAGATAAGTTTATACTATGGGATGCAATGAAAGCATTCATTAGAGGGCAAATAATAAGTTATGTAACCAAGATGAAGAAGGACTATAATCAGGAAACAGCAGTTGGAAAGGGAAATAGTAAATATAGAAAAAGAATTAGCAATGAAGGAAGATACAACTAAAAGAAGAGAATTGGCGGATAAAAAAATAAAATATGAAACACTACAAACATATAAGTTGGAGAAGAATGTAATGAAGACAAAACAGAAATATTATGAACTAGGTGAAAAAACGCACAAAATCCTAGCATGGCAGCTTAAGACAGAACAAGCTAAGAAAATGGTATTGGCATCAAGGAAAAAAGACAAACAAATTACATATAATCCAAAAAAACTTAAGGAAAACTTTAGGGAATTCTATGAACAATTATACTGAACTGAAAACGAAGGGAAAGAAGGGAAAATAGATGAATTTCTGACTAAAATTGAACTACCAAAACTACAAATAGAGGAACAAAATAAATTAACAGAGCCAGTTGGAATAGTAGAAATACAAGAGATAATAAAAAAATTACCAAATAATAAGACACCAGGAGAGGATGGATTCCCAATAGAATTCTACAAAACATTTAAAGACTTATTAATTCCGCCCCTCCTGGAAGTAATCAACCAGATTGATAAAACACAAAGCTTACCAGATTCATGTAAAACAGCAATAATTACAGTAATACTAAAGCAAGGGAAAGATCCACTCTCACCAGCGTCATATAGACCAATATCTTTACTTAACACAGATTATAAGATAATAGCTAAACTATTAGCAAACAGATTAGCAGAGTATGTACCAAAAATGGTAAATTTAGACCAAACTGGATTTATCAAAAAAAGACGCACAACAGACAATATTTGTAAATTTATTAACTTAATTCATGCAGTAGAAGGGGATAAAGCACCTACAGTACCAGTTGCTTTAGACGCAGAGAAGGCCTTTGACAGAGTAGAATGGAATTATTTGTTCAAAGTATTGCAAAAATTCAGTTTACCGGAAAAGTATATTAATTGGATTAAAGCATTATATAAGGGACCGTTAGCGAAAGTGACAGTAAATGGACATGTATCAAAGCAATTTAACTTAAGCACGTCAACATGGCAGGGTTCCCCACTATCACCTTTATTGTTTGCGTTAGCTATAGAACCACTAGCAGAATTGATAAGAACAGATAATAATATAAAAGGAATAAAAATAAAAGACAAGGAATATAAAATCAGTTTATTTGCGGATGATGTTATAGTGTACTTAACAGAACCAGAACTATCAATAAAAGAATTATATAAGAAATTGAAGGAATATGGAGAAGTGTCGGGTTACAAGATAAACGTAAATAAAAGTGAAGCAATGCCTATGAATAATGCGGATTTCTCAAAATTTAAGAAGGAATCACCATTTAGATGGCAAACGCAAGCAATAAGATACCTAGGTGTACAAATAAACAAAAATCTCGGCCAACTATATAAACTCAATTATTATCCACTAATGAAAAAAATTACAGGACGATTTAGAGCATTGGAAAGATTTACCACTAACACTAATAGGAAGGATAAACTGTATTAAAATTAACATTTTTCCAAGGATATTATACTTATTTCAGGCATTGCCAATACATCTGACAGAGAAATTCTTCAAGGAGTTAAAGAAAATAATAAGGAAATTTTTATGGAGAGGGGGGAAACCGAGGATAGCGCTAGATAAATTAACAGAATGGTATAAACAAGGAGGCTTACAACTGCCAAACTTTAAAAATTATTATAGAGCCGCACAATTAAGATATCTATCAGATTTTTATCAAACAAGGGAAAAGCCAGATTGGACAAGATTAGAATTAGATAAAATAGGGGAAAAGATACCTGAACACATATTATATAAATGGGATGAAAAATTGGTACAACATAGAAGTTCTCCAGTATTACATCATCTCCTCAATATTTGGAAGAAGATTCATGTAGAAAGAAATAAAACAAATTATCAATTACCAAAACTAATATTGATGCAAAACAAGTTACTCCCTTTTACAATAAATAACCTTTCCTTTAGAGAATGGGAAAAAAAAGGGATTAAAAGAATAGAAAATTGTTTTTCAGGAAATAGATTCTTATCCTTTGAACAAATGAAAGATAAGTACAATATAACTCAAGATACAGCGCTGGCATATTACCAATTGAGATCCTATTTGAAGGATAAATTAGGAAGCAGTTTGAGTTTGCCAGAGGGAAGTAACCTTGAATATGTGATTACAGATACAATGATAATCAAAAGATTTATAACAAATATGTATATTAAACTGCAAGAAAAGGAGAATGAGGAAATAAATGGTAAAACTAAACAAAAATGGGAACAAGATTTAAAAATAAAGATAAAAAGGAAACATGGGAGAAGTTATGCTTCGGAACGACGAGAAATACAATAAATACGAGGTTACGTATGATACAATATAACTGGATACACAGGCTATACATTACACCTCAAAAGTTAAATAAATGGGACCCAAAAGTATCTGATAGATGTTTTCGATGTAAAAATGAAATGGGAACAACAATTCATGCAATCTGGACATGTGAGAAAGTAGAAAAATTTTGGGAAGATCTAAATCAGATATTAAATAAAATAACAGAAAACAATATACCAAAGAATCCAGAGATCTTCCTCCTAAGTAACCGAAAAAACAAAGAATTTGGAATTGATTTGGAGGATGCACAAAAAAGATTTGTTAAGATAGCTCTAGCCGTAGCAAAAAAATGTATTATGTCAACCTGGAAATTGGAAGATAATTTGAAAATACAACAATGGTATATAGAAATGAATAAATGTATTCCATTAGAAAAAATAACATATAGTTTAAGAAATAATATTGAAATATTCGAACAAATATGGGAGCCTTACATTAAATACAATAGCGAAAACCTACCGGGGACAATCATTACCTAAGTTAACGGAAGGAAAAGGAAATGAAAAGAATTGACTCAGTGGAATTTCTTGTTTATTTTTATTGAATGACAACATTGTCTGACTGGTTTAATGTATCCTAGATTGTATACCTTAAATGGACGGGAGGGGGGAGGTAGGGAGGGTGGGATGGGAGGAGGGAGGGGGGGGAGAAAATGGCACTGTATATGTGTGAAAAGGAAAAAGTGTGTACCATGGTTAATGTGATTTATGGTGTGAAAAATAAAAAATTTAAAAAAAAGAATATATGGAAGTATTAAAACAATGGCTGACACGAGAATTCAGTGAAATAAAAAGAAGAATATAAGGTACAGAAGAAAAAATGAATAGATTAGAGATGGTCATGACAGAAATAGGAAAAAGAGTAGACAAGGTGGAAGAACGAGAAACAGCCATAGAAATGGAGGTAGATGACTTAAAAAATAAATTGGAAGAATCTGATAAAAAAGTTAAAGAAACACAGGAGCTGTTAGCTCAGAAGATGGATATAATGGAAAAACTATAATAGGAGAAACAATATAAAGATAGTGGGCCTTAAGGAAGATGAAGAAGGCAAAGATATGAAAGAATTTATAAAAGAATGGATCCCCAGGGTCTTAGGAATGCCAGAATTACAGGAAGGAATGGAAATAGAAAGGGCACACTGAACATTAGTCCGTAAACCACAAATACAACAAAAACCAAGATCCATTTTAGTAACATTCCTGAGATATACAACAAGAGCAAATATATTGGAGAAGGCAATGAATCCCGGGGCAACAAAGCAAACTGCTCTCGGATCCGGAGAAAGCACGAGAATTTGCAGAACACCTACAAAACAGACAGAGAGATGAAGAGATGTAATAAAGTTTAAATAAGAACTAAGAAGGGAAAGAAAGGGAAGAAAGGAAGTAAGGGGGGAATTAAGAGGGTGAGCTTTGTTATATGTGAAGTTTAAAATCTTTTCTGGGGGGGCTGGGTGGGGAAGAATAACAGTCACTGCGAAATCAGTTGACGCTTGCGAGCGGGTTCGCAATCCAAATGGAGAGGGAAGATGTGGTTGCCTGACAGGGAACAAAGTGCAACTCAGAGAGGGGAGGGAAGTGTTGTCTTACAGTGTGTTCAAAAAAAGAAAACAGAAATGGATAAGAAGGGAAGGTGGTGATGAGGAAACAGAAAGGAAAGGTAAACAAAATATGAAATGGCAATGTTGAACTATATGACTTTAAATATTAACAGAATACATAACCAAATCAAAAAGAAGAAGCTATTAAATTTACTGAAGAAAGAAAAAATTGATATAGCATTCGTACAAGAAACACATTTAACTGAAATGGAACACAAGAAATTAAAGAGGAATTGGATAGGGCATGTAATGGCAGCATCATATAATTCAAAAGCCAGAGGAGTAGCTATATTAATCAATAAAAATGTACCAATCAAAATAGAAGAGGAAATAATAGATCCAGCAGGGACGTATAGAGAGATAAAGTGTCAGATACATTCAGAATTTTGGAATTTGCTCAATGCATACGCACCTAATGAAGAAGATCAAAAATTTATGCAAGATATCTTTTTGAAGATCGCAGATACGCAGGGGAATATACAAATAGGAGGGGATTTTAACCTTAATTTGGACTCAAACATGGATAAAACTGGAAAAAAGACTAACAAAAAGAACAAAGTAACCAAATTTACGATTAAATCGATGCAGGAAATGCAACTTTTGGATATATGGAGGAAACAACACCCAAAGGAAAAGGAATATTCATATTCTTCGGGTAGACATAAAACATACTCAAGGATATACCTGTTCCTGTTATCAGCCCACATTCAAGAGAGAGTTAGGAAAACGGAATACAAATCTAGATTGTTATCGTATCACTCACCCCTGTTATTGGCAATAGAGCTGGAGGACATCCCACCGAGAATGTATAGATGGAGATTAAACTCCATGCTACTTAAAAGACAGGATTTTAGAGAATTAATTGAGCGATTAATTAAAATGTACTTTGAAATAAATACGGAATCAGTGAAAGATAAGTTTATACTATGGGAAAGCGCTCATCAGAAGGCAGATAATAAGTTATGTAACTAAGATGAAGGAGGACTACAATCGGGAAATAGAACAGTTGGAAAGGGAAATAGCAAGTACAGAAAAAGAATTAGCAATAAAGGAAGATACAACTAAAAGAAGAGAATTGACAGACAAAAAATAAAATATGAAACACTACAAATATATAAGGCGAAGAAGAACATAATGAAGACAAAACAGAAGTATTATGAGCTAGGAGAAAAAACACACAAAATACTAGCGTGGCAGCTTAAGACAGAACAAACTAAAAGAACACTATTGGCATCAAGGAAAAAGGACAAACAAATTACATATAACCCAACGGAGATCAATGAAAACTTCAGGGAATTCTACGAGCAACTATATCAAACTGAAAACAAAGGGAAAGAAGACAAAATAGATGAATTTCTAACTAAAATTGAACTACCAAAATTGCAAACAGAGTAGCAAAATAAATTAATAAAACCATTTGAAATAGAAGAAATACAGGAGATTTTAAAAAAAACTACCGAACAATAAAATGCCGGAGAGGATAGACTCCCAATAGAATTCTATAAAACATTTAAAGACTTATTAATTCCTCCTCTCCTGGAAGTAATGAACCAGATTGAAAAAACACAAAACATGCCAGATTCATGCAAAACAGGAATAATTACAGTAATACCAAAGACGGGGAAAGATCCACTAACACCAACATTGTAAAGACCAATATCTCTACTTAACACAGATTATAAGATAATACCTAAACTATTAGCAAACAGATTGGCCAACCTTATACCAAAAATAGTAAAACTAGATCAAACTGGATTTATTAAAAAAAGACAAACAACGGACAATATCTGTAAGTTCATTAACTTAATCCATGCAGTACAAGGAAACAAGACACCAACAGTAGCGGTTGCCTTAGACACAGAGAAAGCCTTTGACGGAGTAGAATGGAATTATTTATTCAAAGTACTACAGAAATTCAACCTACCAGAGAAATATATTCATTGGATTAAAACATTATATAAGGGACCATTGGCGAAGGTGACAATAAATGGATATATATCAAACCAATTTAAATTAAGCAGATCAACAAGGCAGGGATGTCCACTATCTCCCTCACTGTTCGTGTTACCTATAGAACCACTGGCAGAACTGATAAGAACAGAAAATAAAATAAGAGGGATAAAAATAAAAGAGAAGGAATATAAAATCAGTCTATTTGCAGATGACATCATAGTATACATAACAGAACCAGAAATATCAATAAAAGAATTACATAAGAAATTGAAGGAATATGGAGAAGTATCGGGGTACAAGATCAACACAAATAAAAGTGAACCAATGCCAATGAATAATGTGGATTTCACAAAGTTTAAGAAAGAATCACCAATTTGATATCTAGGTATACTACTAGATAATAATCTAGGCCATTTATACAAACTAAATTATCAGCCATTAATGAAAAAATTACAAGACGACTTAGAGCACTGGATAGGAAGGATAACTGTATTAAAATGAACATCTTCCCAAGGATACAATACCTATTCCAATCATTACAATTCACCTAACAGAGAAATTCTTCAAGGAGCTAAAGAAAATAATAAGGAAATTCTTATGGAAAGGGGGGGAAACCGAGGATAGCGCTAGATAAATTAACAGAACGGTACAAACAAGGGGGCTTACAGCTACCAAACTTTAAGAATTATTATAGAGCAGCACAATTAAGATACCTATCAGATTTTTATCAAACAAGGGAAAAACCACATTGGACCAGATTAGACCTAGATAAAATAGGGGAGAAGGTACCTGAACATATACTATACAAGTGGGATGAAAAGTTGGTACAACATAGGAATTCACCAGTATTGCACCATCTGCTCAACATTTGAAGGAAGATTCACGTAGAAAGAAATAAAATAAATGATCAACTACCAAAATTAATATTGACACAAAATCAACTAATCCCTTTCACAATAGATAACCTTTCCTTTAGAGAATGGGAGAGAAAAGGGATCAAAAGAATAGAAAATTGTTTTTCGAGAAATAAATTATTATCTTTTGAACAAATGAATGACAAATATAGTATAACTCACGATACAATGTTTGCATACCAACTGAAAACCTACTTGAAGGACAAATTGGGAAACAGTCTGAGGTTACCAGAAGGAAGCAATTTTGAATATGTGATTACAGACACAATGATAATTAAATTTTTTTTAACAAACATGTACATCAAAGTGCAAGAAAAGGAGAACAAGGAAACAAGCTGTAAACCTAAACAAAAATGGGAACAAGATCTAAACATAAAGATAAAGAATGAAACATGGGAAAAGCTATGCTCTGGAACTATGAGAAATACAATAAACATGAGGTTACGTATGATACAATATAATTGGTTACACAGGCTATACATCACACCCCAAAAGTTAAATAAATGGGACCAAGCAGTATCAGACAGATGTTTTCGCTGTAAGAAGGAAACGGGAACGACAATACATGCAATTTGGGCATGTGAGAAAGTGGGAAAATTTTGGGAAGATCTAAACCAGGTATCAAATAAAATCACAAAAAGCAACTTACCAAAAAACCCAGAGATCTTTCTTCTAAGTAATATAAGAAGTAAAGAACTTGGACTCGATTTGGATGGAGCACAAAAAAGATTCATTATGATAGCCTTAGCTGTAGCAAAAAAATGTATTATGTCAACCTAGAAATTAGAAGATAACCTGAGAATAGAGCAATGGTACATAGAAATGAATAAATGTATTCCATTGGAAAAAATAACATATAATTTAAGAAATAACATAACAGTATTCGAACAAATATGCGAACCGTACATGGAACACAACAGAGAAGTCCTACCGCGGACCTCCACCGCCTAAAATGACAGAAGACAACGAAATGAACTGACCCAGTATGAAAAAGTAGAAGACACAAATTTCTTGTTTATTTTTATTAGGTGACGACGTTGTTTAACGGGTTTAATGTATCGTATAGATTGAACGTTGAATGAATGGGGAGGGGAGGTGAGGGAGGGAGGGAAGGGAGGGGGGAAAAGGGGAGAAAATAACACTGTGTATATTCAAGAGAAAAATGTCTGTATGTATTTTGGACAGTATGGATCATAGTATGAAAAATAAAAAAAATTTTTAAAAAAAGGCTTCGGCGGAGACGTGCGCCAGGAACTTAGTCAGCCATTGGATCGCCACGTTCAGGGTTCTGGCGCACATCACCAGTGACAGAGGCGCCCGGTTCACCTCTGCGCTCTGGGCTCAGCTGGCGAACCTCCTGGGGATTAAACTCCACCACACCACAGCAAGCAAATGGTTTGGTGGAGAGGTTTCACCGTCATCTGAAATCCACCCTCATGGCTCACCTCACTTGCCCAGGCTGGGCAGACGAACTGCCCTAGGTCTTCCTCGGCATCAGAACAGCACCCAAGGAGGTCCTACAGGCGTCTTCTGTGGAACTGGTATATGGCGCGCCACTTTCGTTGTCTGGTGAGTTCTTTGGCCCAGACCCTAACACCACATCCAAGCACGTGAAACTGTTGGCGGATCTCAGTCAGAAGCTCTCCTCGCGAGCCCCCCCACATCACAGCGTGCGGTTGACACATCGTCCCAAAGAGCTGGACTCGGCAGAATTAGAGTTTGTTCAGTGCGGCCCACATACAGCACCTTTGCAACGCCCATATAAGGGTCCGTATAAGGTTCTCCAATGGTCCGGCAGGACTTTCACTTTGGACATAGTGGGAAAAAAATGAACTTTTCACGTGTACCGTTTGAAGGCAGCGTACTTGGACCTATCACGGCCATGTCCAAACACTGGGGCCACCCGCCCAAGCGGCGGGACGTTTAGCTGCTTCTGGGGGGTGGGGGGGTGTGTGCCGGCACACTCTCTCATGGTGAACTGGCCCTGCGTTTAACACTACGTGGTGGGGCAGCCATGGGAAGGTGGCGCCGTCAGGGTTTCTCCCTGCCTCAAGTCTACTTGGGGCAGTGATTATGACATCATCACGCATGCAATGACTGAGCTCACGCTGCCCTTAGAGGGGTGCGTGCTGAATTTGAATAAAATAGTCGTTAACGACATTCAACGTGGTGGCTGTGTCTTTCTTGGCTGTGAGCAGCTTCACACTATATAAATAAACTACTACTACCACATGCTCTTGATAAGGATGGTTGAACATCCTATGCTGCTGGCATTTGCTGTAAAACATCATGAAATGACAGAATTTCTTTTTAAAAAGGGCACTAATGTGAATGCCACAGATAAGACAGTGAGAACTGCCCTGATATTCGCTGCAAGTGATGGCCAAGTTAACATTGTGAAGCTTCTTTTACATTATGACACAGATGCTTCTTTAAAAGAGGAAAAAGGATGGAGAGCAGAAGATTATGCATGCCTCCATGTCGTTATCTAATTATTGAGCATAGTAAACAAAAGAGACTTCAATCACCAAGTTATGAACCAAGAATGATGAAAGCCATGGTCAATAGCCTGACATACACTGCTAACATAAACAATAGTTTTGGAGGACGAGCCACAGACAAAGTGATGGTCAATGAAGATTCTCAGATTGAGTCATTCAGTGGGGAGTCAAGGAGTACTGGTGACTCCTAGTTGTCTTCAAATAAGGAAGATGAGCTCAAATATAGTTCCAAGGGACCAGGGAAGCTTAATTTGACCAAGTAGTTAAGTTCTTCTCAGTTAAACAAGGAAATTATCATAGTAAGGTTGTCAAGATGTACAAATAAACAATGGTTTACAAAACCATGACTCATTTGCTCAAATCTCCTAAAATTATAGGCCATTTATTCAGTTTTCCTGCGGAAAATCTGTTACGGGTATAATGGCACAAATCAGTACAAAGGGGTATGATTTAGTGGCCATTACAGAAACGTGGTTGCAGAATAGAGAGGATTGGGAATTAAATATCCAAGGATATCAGATAATAAGGAAGGACAGACAGGAAGGTAAGGGTGGTGCGGTAGCACACTTAGTTAAGGATGAAATCAGGGCATTAGTGAGAGATGATGCAAGATCTGAATAGCAAAATATTGAGTCCATCTGGGTAGAGATTAGGAATAGTAAAGGGGAAAAAAAAAATCACTGGTGGGAATGGTCTATAGGTCACCCAATAAATAACATCACAGTGGCACACGCAGTAAACTAAGAAATATCGGTGGCATGTATGGCGGGAACAGTAGTTATCATGCAGGACTTTAATATGCACATAGACTGCTTGAATCAGGTTGGTCGAGGTAACCTTGAATGCATACATGATGGCTTTCTTGAACAGCATGTACCGAACCTACAAGGGAACATGTTATTTTGAATCCAGTCCTGTGCAATGAGACAGGTAAAATTAGCGATCTTGTAGTTAGGGATCCTCTTGGAAAGAGTGATCACAGTATGAAGGAGTTTCTCATACAAATGGATGGTACAATAGCTGGGTCTAAAACCAGGACTTTGCTCAATCTTTACCGATTATGCCTAAACACAGGAAATTACAAGGGGATGAAGGAGGAGTTGACCAGGAATACAGGCTCTATGGAGGTCTGGTTGAGGAACAGTGGAAGGTTTTCAAAGAGATTTTTCATGGTGTTCAACAAAAGTATATTCCAGTTAAATGCAAGGACAGTAAGGGCAGGGATAGCAAGTCCTGGATAACTAAGGAAATAAAGGAAGGCATCAAACTTAAAGCTCGTGCATATTAAGCTGCCAAGAGCAGTGGGAAAATAGAATGGGAAAATTTTAAGAAGCAACAATGAACCACGAAGCGAGGTTTTAGTTTTTCCTTCCAAAAGTAGGAAGGTAAACTATGAACAAGATTAGCACAAAATTTAAATGGTCAGTATAAGTTTTTATAGTTATATAAAGCGCAAAAGACTGGCTAAAATGGTTGGTCCATTGGAAGACGAGAGGAGGGAATTGATATTAGGTAATGAGGGAATGGCTGAAGCTTGCAAAGACTATTTTGTGTCATTCTTCACAGTGGAGGGGGGGGGGAGTGGCGTAAGGAACAAACGTGCCTTCCAGTCCTCTCCTGACTCTGATTTATTGTTTTGTTTCTAAGTGCCCGTTAAAATTCTTTAAAAAGTTTAAAAATAGTAAGAGATGTTGAATTAATGCCTAATGGTACATTTGTTAAAAAAAAGTAAAAGAAAACACCAACAGATTGTTAAAAAATTACATTTCCCGAAATTATCTGAGCCTACCTGTTTACAAGAAGCCAGGACTCAGCGTGGAATGGATCCAGGAGAAGAAGCGCAGGATTCGGCATTGGAGCTCCGCTCTGTACCGGTAGGGCTCTTTAAAGATGACACTCGGCAGCCTTTAGAACAAAGGGCTGGCCGGGTGTGTGTATTTCAAACAACGACCGCTGTGAGCGCTGTCACCGAGACTTTGACAGCTGAATCAGCTGGGGCGCCGCCAGCTGGAGAGTTAAAGAGCCGACCTCCGATTGATATAGCGGTGGCGCTGCGAAATGCACCACCAGTTATGACATTTTCCCCAGGTATGGATATAATGGAGGCTTTTGATGAAATATGGCTTAAGGATAACCCTGACTATCAACCTCCTGATATTGCTGAGGAGGCTGTGGCAGGGGTTTCTACACGGAGCCATACTGCAAGAAAGGCTGTTAAACTAAGGGAAGGGACAGAAACAGCAGGATCCTACTATGTCTAAATCTACTTTTGCTGATATGATTGTTAAGAATCTTGAATTTAAGATATACTCTTCAATGAAACAGCTAGGTAATTCTATGACCCACGTCTATTCCAAGCTTAATGAATTGATGAATATCAATACTCAACAGATGGCTGACTATGGAGCATTTAAACTTGAAATCACTGAAAGACTTGATATGTGTGATCAAGGTTTAGTTGATGTACAAGACCAACTGCAAGATGTAAACAAAACAATTGAAACATTGCAGACTCAGAATAAAAATCTAGCAAAAAAGGTTGATTATTTGGAGAACCAATCTAGACGGAACAACGTAAAGATTGTTGGTTTGCCAGAAGACATAGAAGGGCCAGATCCAAGAAAATATTTTACAGAATGGATTCCACGAGTGTTAGGGCAAGACAAGTTCCCTGAAGGTTTAATATTGGAACGTGCTCATAGAGCTTTAAGAAGGAAACCTTTTTCAGGACAGAATCCGAGACCTGTTCTGGTCCGTTGTTTAAACTATTGTGATAGAGAGACAATTTTACGTGGCTATTAGAAACGCTCAGCAAAATAGATCTCCTTTGATGGTCCAGAATAATCGTGTGTTTTTTTAATCCGGATCTGAGTCAAGAAATTATGTTTCAACGACGTGAATTTAATTCTGTGAAAGAGTTGTTGTGGAAAAAAGGATACAAGGCAACTTTTAGGTACCCTGCGGTATTGAAGATTTTTCAGGATGTATATCAGCCAAAGTTTTTTGATAATCCTAAAGAAGCTATGGACTTTGCTCAATCTTTACTGATTACGCAATTTCAAGAACGACGTAGTCCTCCTCGGTCTCCAAAGAGAGTGGGGATACAAGATGGGAATCAGATTCCAAGAAGAAATGGAAGCAATGGTGGTCGAAGTGATAAAATTGATTAAAAAAAGAATACATCTTTTTTTTTGGAAGATTTTAGTCATTGATGATTGTTTAATACGAAATGGGAGTTGGGAGAGGGAACTGGGTGGGCACTATTTTCCAGAAGTTGTCAGCTACGTGTGAGTTATCTCACACCCAGTATTTTGTGGGAGTTACCGCATTGTGCGGTTTAAACAGGAGGAGGTAGTAGTAACCTCCTGCCTGTTTTTTTTCCTTAATTTTTGGCTTAAGGAGTGAAGTTTTTTTTTATTACTTTTTTTTAAAAATAAATATTTTTTTTCTCTCTTTTTTCTTTTTTTTTATTTGTTCTTGATTGTAGTTTTAAGAGGGAATAAAAGGAGGATTTTTGGGGGGGATTTCTTTTCTTCTTTTTTTTTCTTTTCTTTTTTTTCTTGTGTTGAGTTGCTGTAAGGAATGTCTAAATTGAAGTTTGCTTCTTTTAATGTCCAGGGTTTAAATAATCCCATTAAGCGTAAGAAAGTACTTGCTTACTTAAAAAAATTAAAAGTTGATGTGGCTTTTTTACAGGAAACTCATTTGACAGATAAGGAACATTTGAAACTCAAACGTGAATGGGTTGGACAAGTTTTTTATTCTTCATTTAATTCAAAAGCAAAAGGAGTGGCAATTTTGGTGCACAAGAATTTACCGTTTCAGTTACAGAATGAAGAGAAAAATGGTGGAAGATTATTAAAATTGAACTGTACAATTTTTAATGAACCTTGGACATTGCTTGATGTTTATGCTCCAAATGTTGAGGATACAGCTTCTGTTGTTGATATGTCTTTATTACTTGGACAATCAAATTCTAATGTGATGATTGGGGGAGATTTGAATGTGGTGTTGGAGCCTTTATTGGACAAGTATCCAAGAATAATTAAGAAATCGAAGATGGCAGTTCAAGTAACTAATATGATGTCAGATTTGATATTTGGCGAAGATTTAATCCTACAGAGAAAGAGTTTTCTTTTTATTCGTCACGACATAATTCTTTTTCTAGAATTGATTATTTTTTAATTTCAACACATTTGCAGGATAGGGTTACATCTGTGGATTATAAGGCTAGACTGGTTTCGGACCATTCATTATTATTATTAGAATATCAGAGTTCACAGGATGTTCAGAGAGCTCCAAGATGGAGATTCAACACTATGTTACTGCAAAAACCGGAATTATTTAAAACAACAAATTGAGGTTTTTATTAGTAATAATAGTAATTCTGTTTCTAGTCAATTTGTTTTATGGGATGCAATGAAAGCTTTTTTATGAGGTCAAATTATTAGTTATGTTTCTAAAGTAAAGAAAGAGAGAATTAAAGAGATTGAAGATTTAGAGAAAAAGTTAACTGTTACTGAAAAAGAATTTAAAAAAAATGCTACTGAAATGCAAAAGAATCAGTTAACTAATTTAAAATTTAAATATAATGAATTACAAACTTATCGGTTTGAATGTTTAATGAACCAAACTAAACATAAATTTTATGAATGGGGTGAGAAAGCTCATAAAGTTCAGTCATGGCAGTTAAAAAAGGTACAATTATCTAGAATTATACCAGTAATTAGAAAGAAATTGGGTATTACTTTTAGTCAAAAGGAAATTAATGAGGAATTTTGTAATTTCTATAAAAAATTATATACTTCGGAATGTAAAGATGTAACTGAAGATGCTATAGATTCTTTTTTGAAAAATATTAAATTGCCACAATTGAATCAAGAAGATAGACAGGAGTTAGATAAATCCTTTACAGAAAATGAAATAGAAATGGCGATAAGAGAGATGCCAAATGGAAAGGCACCTGGTGAAGATGGGTTTTCTATAGAGTTTTACAAAACTTTTTATGCTGATATATTTCCTATTTATCAGGATGTTTTACAACAAATTTATGACACTTTTCGATTACCCGAGTCTTGTTCCAATGCAATAATTACAGTTATACCAAAAATAGATAAAGATCCTTTACAGGTTTCTTCTTATAGACCAATATCGCTGTTAAATGTAGATTATAAAATTGTAGCAAAAGCTATGGCTAATCGATTAGCTCAATATTTGCCTAAAATAATACATAGTGATCAAACAGGATTTATAAAACATAGATATGCGTCAGATAATATTTTGCATTTAATAACTTTGATAAATAAATCTAAATCTCAGATGAATTATCCAATAGTGGTTTCGCTGGATGCAGAAAAGGCTTTTGATAGAGTGGAAGTTTTGGTTTAAAGTACTTGAGAAATTTTGTTTTGGTTCTTCATTTATTGGATCGATAAAGGCTTTATATAATAGCCCGAAGGCCAGAATTGCTGTCAATGGGCAGATCTCAGAATCTTTTAATTTAACAAGGTCTACTTGACAAGGATGCCCATTGTCACCTGCTTTATTCATTATAGTCATTGAGCCTTTGGCACAATTAATACGTCAAAATGAAAATGTTAAAGGTATGAGAGTTTTGAATGAGGAATATAAGATTAATCTATTTGCTGATGATGTTTTATTATATTTGGTGGATCCGGGCATTTCTTTACCAGCAATTCAAGAATGTTTAGAAATTTATGGTCAATTATCTGGTTATAAAGTAAATTGGACCAAAAGTGAAATTTTATCAATTTGTAAAAATGATTATTCAATGTATAAAAGTATTACAAATTTGAAGTGGACCACACAAATTAAATATTTAGGAATTAATGTTAATATGGAATTTCAAGATTTGTATTCAATTAATCATCTTCCTTTAATAAAAAGGATTAAATTAGATTTGATTAGGTGGAAGGATTTGCCTTTGGGTTTATAGGGGAGGATTAATACTATAAAAATGAATATTTTTCCTCGAATACAATATTTGTTTCAATCAATTCCTTATTTTTTTAAATAAAAGTTTTTTTTAGGATCTATATAAAGCAATTAGAGACTTTTTATGGAAGGGAAAATTTCCGAGGGTAGTGATGAGAAAGCTGATATGGGATTTTCAATTTGGAGATTTAAGATTACCGAATTTTCAACATTATTATGAAGCAGCTCAATTTAAATTTCTTAGTGCATTAATGAATATGGATGATCCGCCCAGTTGGGCAAAGATAGAAATGGCGGTTATTTCAGAAAAATTTTCTCATGAGTTTTTGTTTCGATGGAATAAAAATTTATTACGAACTTATGATGTCCCAATATTGAAGCATTTATTAAATTTATGGACAAGTAAACTTAATAAATTGGGGCTCAAAAATAAATGGTCTGGACGATTGCCATTATATAACAATCAACTTGTTCCTTTTACAGTCTCCAATATCACTTTGAAACAGTGGGAAAGGAAGGGAATAAAAAATTTATCCGATTGTTTTTCTGAGGGATGTTTTTGTTCTTTTGATGAATTACAAAGGAAATTCGGTATTAGTGGAAACTCTGTATTTGTGTATTATCAATTAAGATCTTTTGTAAAACAGATATGTGGTCAACATATGATTTTATTGCCTGATTCTAATTTTGAGGAATACGTACTTTCAATCCCACAAAAGGGATATATATCTGATTTGTATTGTATTTTACAAGAAATTGATAGTAAAAAAAATTGGGATAAAGATAAGTTGAAATGGGAAAAAGATTTAGGTTTTACAATAGCTGAAGAAGCCTGGATGGAAATTTGTCAGAATAGTATTCAGAAATTGGTTAATGCTAGATTAGCAATGATTAATTATAATTTTATACATCAGTTATATTTAACACCGGAGAAACTAAAAAAGTTTGGCCTTAGTAAGTCGGATTGCTGTTTTCGCTGTGTCCAGACGGCTAATACTTTTTTGCATACTGTCTGGCTTTGTGATCGATTGCAACAGTTTTGGAAGGGTATTCAATCTATATTTAATAGTTTATATAATATTTGTCTTGTATTAGATCCTGGTATATTTTTATTAGGGAATATGCAATCATTAATTGATTTAGGCCTACAAGATTATCAGATTTCCTTTATCTATTTAGCTTTAGCTGTGGCCAAGAAATGTATAGCTCTTACTTGGAAAGATAGAAATATATTAACTTTAGATAGGTGGTATTTGGAGATGAAGTCCTGTTTGACGATGGAAAGGAGATCTTTTTCAATTCAGGATAAGATGTCTTTTTATAGGTTGAAGTGGACTCTGTTTGCTAAATATATGCATTTAAGTTTGATTTAAATATGTTTTTAAGTCTGATATTTTAGTATTGATAACTTTTTTTTGTTATTAGTATCTTTATTTGTTGTTTTATCTTTTTTTTGTGTAAGTGGGCTTTTTTATATAATATTGTTCATTTTATTAACTCTTCACTCTTTCACTCTTTATCTTGGGGGGGGTTAGACTAACTTTAAGCTAGGTCATTAATGTTGTGTACTAATTATTGGGGGGGGGGGTTTAGTTTATTTAGTCTGCCGATGTAGTACTGTAATTTTTATTATCTTACGTTTAATCATTTTACTGTAACTTTCTATTTTATTCATGTTATAAAATCTTAAATAAAGTTTAAAAAAAAATTCTTCACAGTGGAGGACATGTCGAACATGCTAAAGACAGATGTATGGATGTAATGGGAGATGAGGACCTGGATGTAATAGCTATCACTAAATAGGTAGTACTCAAAAACGTGGAGGTCTAAAAATAAACAAGTCCATGGGTCCTGATGGAATGCATCCCAGGGTACTGAAAGAAATGGCAGAAGTTAATGTCGAGGCTTTGCTGATAATTTACCAAAAGTCTCTGGACTCTGGGCAGGTACTGGTGGATTGGAAGATGGCAAATGTCACGGTACTATTCAAAAAATTATGTAGGCAAAAAGCAAGGAACTATAGCCAGTTAGTTTAACATCTGTAGTTGTGAAAATGCTTGAAGCTATCATTAAAGAAGAAATAGTGAGGCATCTGGAGCAAAATGGATCTATCAAGAAGACGCAGCATGAATTTTGCAAAGTAAAACACAATGCTGGAGAAACTCAGCTGATCAAACAGTTACTTTATGGAAAGCTACATAACCAACATTTCAGACTTGAACCCTTTGTCAAAGTATGAAAAAATGTGGGCAGGCACTGTGTACTTTACATAGCACAGATAAAAGTACATCGCCAACATTTCGGGCTTGAATTCTTCATCAAAGTATGAAAAAATGTGGGCAATCACCAGAACAAAATGGTCAGGAGGAGGGGCAGGAGAACAGTCCCAAAAGTAGGAGGTGATAGGTGGATAAGATAGGGAAAGCACACCAGCAAGCAGAAAGAGGAGGGATGGCTGCAAATGGAGAGGTAAGGGGTTGGAGAGCTGGAGGAAAGACAGGGGAAGGGAAGGGAGGGAGAACAGGCTAGCAGAAACGAGATATCAGTGTTAATGCCATCCAATTGGAGAGTGCCCAGACAGGAAATCCAATGTTGTTATTGCAATTTATGGGTAGTCTTTGTGGGATAATACATGAAGCAATGATCAGACGTACGAGAATAGGAATGGGGTACAGAATGAAGTGATTGGCCCTGTCACTGATGCGGACAGAGCGAAGGTGCTCAGTGAAGCATTTTTTCAGTCTGCACTCAGTCTCTCCGATGTAGAGAAGGACCCAAAAGGTAGTACTGGATGCAGTAGATAATTCCCGCGAATATACAAATGAAGTGATGCTTTGTAACAGCACTGATTTTCCACAGTTTACAAATAATTACTCACTCATTTCTTTTAGCACACCATAATGTTGACTTTCTTTTTTTTGTTATTCACTAAATACAACATTGCATTCTTCAACTCCCCAAGCACCACCCAGCTAAACTCCTTTGACTTTATTGGCTCACTACCTCATGGCTGATCCTCACTCTCCTCCTCCTGCATCTGAGATTCACACCGTATATTGATACTTGACATGCATGCTTTTACTCCTATCACATGTGTCACATCACTTATATCATCAACGGTGGCCAGCACCACTCCAGACGAAGGTAAGTATGCGACCACGACAGGTTTACTTCAATTTAAACAACTGTTTGGGACCCAGAATGGAGGTGAGGAAGGAAGTGTGGGCACAAGTGTGGCACTTTCTGTGGCTACAGGGGTAGGTGCCAGGGGGAAAATTGGTGGGGAGGGATGAGTGGATGCAGGAGTCATGGAAGAAGCAGTCCCTACAGAAGGCGGAGAGGGTAGATGTGTTTAGTGGTGTAATCATGTTGAAGCTGGTGGTAATTATGGAAGATAATATGTTGGATGTGGAGGCTAGTGGGGTGGTAGGCAATGACGAGGGGAATCCTGTATTTATTACATCTGGTCTCCTTAGAATCATAGAATATTACAGCACAGAAACAGGCCCCTTCTAGTCTGTGCCGAAACATTTTTTTTTGCCTAGTCCCACTGACTTGGACCCAGTCCATTCCCCTCCATACCTTTCCCATCCATGTATTTTTTATTTCCCGCTGTACTTCTTTTTCCAAAATCCCTATCTCTAATTTATTAGTCTCAGCCAAATGTTTTTTTTAAATTTTAGCTGTATAACTAATAATCTGTCCCCTCAAATAAGCTTTCAGAGCATCCCACAAAACAAGTTTACTATCAACCAAATCTACATGATTTTCAAAAATGACTGTATATGATCCCTCATGAACTTAATGTCAGAATTTTTCAACATCGAATTAAATTTCCATTCATACACATCCTCCACTATCTTAGAACCAGTACAAATAATTAACAACAAAGAATGATCAGACAAAATCCTACTTTTATATTCAGCTTTAAAAATTCTTCCTTGTAATTACACTGATACTAAAAATAAGTCTATTCTAGAGTAAGAATCATGCTGGGATGAATAAAAAGAAAAATCCTTCTCAGTAGGGTTTCACTTCCTCCAAATCTCTACCAAATTTATATCTTTCATTACCGTCATTAACTGTTTAGCCATTTTTGTTCTAACTATCCATTTTGGGGATTTATCCAACAACAGATCCAGACAACAATTGCTCCTTGACTACTGAAAATCCTTGGCTCACCTGCATGGCCAAGTTCTCCATTTGCTTGGATAAATCAGACAAGGCATTATTAGAGTGTGAGGAGTCAGACTTAATCTTAAAAGTCTGCCTCAACACAGGTCTATCCTCAGTAAAGCCTTCTTCCTCCTCAAGTTGTTCTTCTTCCTCCTCTATTCCAGCGACATCTTCCTCTTCCTCCGCTGAAATAGGGAGTCGGGACAGCTCGACTATGGGTACGGACCCCCCCCCCCCACCCGCCCAGAGTCGCTGGACTGAGGGAGGTCGGGTCCTCCTGTAGCCTGGGCCAATTTAAAAGTAGCACGCATGCGCGATTGGACTTCCTGCTCTGGAGGGGATGCCAATCGCTGGCGCCATTTCACAGCAGTTACGCGAGGTTGGTGCCGACGTGGTGTGGACCCCACCCGTTGACAATCGCCGCGGTCGGGGCTGTGTCAAAATCGACGCTAGAGGTCTGATCGGCCAAGTTTCTTCAACAATTCCAGGCTGATTAGTAGCCGTTTATTTAACCATTTGAGCTTTAATCTTTCTCATAACTACTTGTAAGGTTCTTCAACAGAATAATCAACAGTTGTAAAAGAATTTTTTTGAAACTTTTAAACGGGTTTTGAATAGTTCTGCCAGGGCAATTGGAATATGAAATGAGCTTCCTGACGAAGTGTTAGAGCCAGGTACGCTAGCTTCCTTGAATAATTACATAGATGGGAGATGCTTTGGAGGGATATGGGTGTAATGAGGGCAAGTGGGACTAAAGCAGGAGGGCACATTGTTCAGCATGTGGGCCAGTTTCCATGTTGTAAGACTCTATAAAAATGATCTATAACAAAACACTAATAATCTAGAACCCTGGCCCCACACTCAGCCCTGGAACACCTGGACAACAAAGACACCTACATCAGATTACTCTTTATCAAGTTCAGCTCAGCTTTCAGAACAACAGTCCCTAGACAACTAATCCCTTAGCAACGTGACCGCAGTCTCAGTAATCTTCTCTGCAATTGGAACCCTTTCTATTCGCAGGCTGCAGAGAGGATCGGTGACAGCAACTCCTTCACAAATGTCCTCAAATGGGGTACCACAAGGCTGCATACTCAGTCCCCTATTATTCTCCCTGTACACTGTAAGGTAAAACATCATGAGATGGGAATGTGTAGGGAGTTACCCTGTACAGGGCAGTAACAAGAAGGGGAGGTGTCCTTGTACTCCTGTTAGGTAAAACATCATGAGATGGGAATGTACAGGGCTGTAACAAGATGTGAATGCATCCTTGTACTTACAAGATAAGAGAGACATTGATGGATTGAGAGGCAGGAAGCTAGCAGGGAAAGGATAGCAACAGTTTTAGTCATTGGACAAGTAATGATATGATGATGTTCTAAGCATGTATCCAAGGGTATAAAAAATCACCATTTTGCTGATAACGGCAGAATGCATTCTCCGACTAACCTGGTTGGTCGCAAGTGTTACAATCCGGTAATAAAGAACAAAGAACCCTGATTTCGACTCAGCCTGGTGTTTGTCTCACTCATTCATGAACAAAGCAGACCTAACAACACCCACGACAGCCAATTGTTCACTTCAGGAAGGGAAAGACAGAGGTATGCAATCCAATGATTATTGGATTATTCTAGAGATGGAGAGACTGAGCAAATTTAAGTTATTGGGAGTCACTCTCAGAGGATATTTTCTGGACCAAACATACTGAAGGTATTGTGAAGAAAGCAGGTCAACACCTCTACTCCCACAGGAGTTTGCGGAGGTTTGGTATGACAAATCCTGGTAAATTTCTACAGATGTGTGGTGGAAAGTGTGCTGACTGGCCGCATCAAGGTAAAACCCTCCAAAAGGTAGTGGACACAGTCCAGAACATCACAGGCAAAACCCTCCACTCAAGAACATCTATAGGGAACGTTGCCGTCAGAGAGCAGCAGCAATCATCAAGGATCCACACCACCCAGCACACGCTCAGTTCTCGCTGTTACCATCAGTAAAGAGGTATAGGTGCTACAAGACTTGCACCACCAGGTTCAGGAAGAGCTGGTGCCCCTCCACCATCAGACTCCTCAACAACAAACTCAATTAGGGATTCATTTAAGGACTTGTTCACTTTATTGATTTTTTAAAATTCTCTCTGTATGGAGAGTTGATTTGTTATCTGTTTAGTTATTTATTTGTTTACATGTATACGCTGTGTAATTTTTATCTTGCTCTACCAATAAGTGCTAATTCAACCTTGCCCGCAGAAAAATAATCTCAGAATTGTATGTGATGCCACGAATGTACTCTGACAATAAATCTGAATTTCCATTGCCTTGGAAAAGCAGTCAACATATTACCCATTCCACTCTGGCCACTCTCTCTTCATCCCCCTTCCCACCAGATTCAAAGAGTTTATTTCCTGCTATTATCAGACACTTGAATCAACCCCAAAATAGTAAAATTGCTTTTGCTCCATACCAACTGATCTTTCTCCATAAATTGGCACTTTTGCACGGTGTCTTACTTGTACTATGTTTGAGATGTCCAACTAGACTGCTCGCAAAATAACCTCTTGGATATGTGGCAATATGTGAACTTGAACTCTCTTGACTACAGCAATGCCGTATTGGCAGATTTTCCCAACTATTGTATATTACTCCTATTTATCTACAAACACATTTCAAATTCTATTTTTTTTGTTGCATGGTAGTATAATGCATTTTTCAATGAACCCATGGAGCTTAGAGGAAACATGAACGGCAAGGCTCCGTTGAGCTTAAAGGGAGTGTGGGAATTTGGGCCTGGGGAGTTAAAAGGAAAACACTAAGTGAACCAGTTGTTGAACATCAAGATTTCTGAACAATAGAGGACTAATAGAGGCTTACAATAATACTCAATGCAAGAATATGATGGAGCACTTGAATATTCAAAATATGCTAAGCAAGTAAGATGGGTTTGCTGAACAGAGCAGGGTCTAAAAGTAGTCGTGCACTGGGGTGGTGGAGGTGGGATTTAAAATGTACTCACTGACATCTGGAAGTCAGGTGAAGTCTCTGTACTTTGTATGGCATAGCTTCCTCTGGTACTTGTGGCTTGATGCTGAACATGGGGTGGCATGGTTGGCATAGCAGTTAACGTAACACCTTTACAACGTCAGTAATCGGGACCAGGGTTCGAATCCCATGCTGTAAGGTGTTGGTATGTTCTCCCTGTGTCTACATGGGTTTCCTCTGGGGTTTCCGGTTTCCTCCACCGTTCAAAATGTACCGAGGGTGTAAGTTAATTGGGTATAAATTGGGTGGCACGGACTCGTGAGCCGAAATGGCCTGCTACCATGCTGTATGTATAAATTTTTTAAAATGATAATCTTCACCATGTGTGTCTAGAAGATCATTCCCCCCCCCCCCCCCCTTCCCCATATCTCACCACCCACCCCCCGGGACATCTCCTGTTTTGCATTTCCTCCAGAAATTATAAATGATAAACAGCAACTAGAACCTCTGGAGACTGCAGCATATACATGTGGTGCTGTTCTTCACTCTTTCCCAAATCACGTTCTTTAGTAGAATCCCGAAGAGATATAGATAGGCTTTAACTACTGCAAGCCTCTCACGAAAGTGGCAGCCCTGTTGGTCAAAGAACATCACGGTTAGTCCTGCTACACCTAGCACTCAGACAAATAACCAGGTGTCAGATGCCTGCACTGCAATTGACGGTACAGGTCAATTGCATATCACAATTAAACACCCCCTTTCAGGGTCTACTTAATTTATACAGTTTTTCAAGTTTCTCCCAAAAACTATAGACATTGATTTTTGGGTACTATTATACATTTTAAATTTTCTCCCTAAAAGGGCTTCAAGAAACTTAACTTTATCTATTAACTTTCAAAATAGAAGTAACAATTACAAATCTTTTTTGTCCCCCTGCACTCACATTCAAAGTTATTAAGTATTTGATTTCCTGGACCTTGGTCAATCTTTATGTTTTGGTAATAAGATTTTATGATTTTTTTTCCTCAAATGAATCACTCTCTGCATTAAAAGTCACATCAGCCAACCTACTATTATGCTAAAGTCTGTAGTTTATCTCCTCAAAATTATATGATTATCCCAGTTGTTTATGAAGCTTCCTACATCTCTGTCATCTGCACCTCTTATATCACGCATACTTTATCTAAATACCAGATTGGGCTTTTGGATTTGGTAGAAGAATTGGAACTCAGACTTCTCTAAGTTTAGCGAAACTTATTAATTCTAACCTTTAATTTCCTGTACATCAACTCACTTCTTAATCTTGTGTATAATCTTCAACCAGGGTCTATTATGCATCTCAACAATTGAGATCCAGAAAGAAAATCAAATTTCTACAGGTGCACTGTAGAAAACCAGAGTGACTGGTTTTATAATTCGTTTTGTAATTCAATGGCCCAGGAACATAGAAAGCTACAGAAGGTATCAAATAATACTTCATAGGCCCTGACCTCCCAACTATGCGAGGAACTGCATCAAGAAGACAACGAATATCATAAAGGACCCCCACCACTCTGGTCGCAATCTCTTCTCATTACTACCTTCAGGCAGAAGGTACAGAAGACTGAAGACTAAAGACCAGCATCTCTCGGTTCAAGAACAGTTTCTTTCCAACAGCGATCAGAGTCTTGAACCTCCTCTTGTTATTACTAATCAAGGACTACTCTGACACAACAAAAGGACTGTCTGCATTATTTTTTATTGAACTCTCTTTGGTATTTATTATCTCCTTTTAATTTCATTTAATGGACACTACTGGAGCTGTGTTTTTTCTTTTATGATGTACCCTGCTCAGCTACAGCAAGTCAGAATTTTGGTGCATCTATACATTGTACAATGCACATATATAATAACCTCGCTATAAATTCATTAAGAAAAATGTCCAAAAGTACAGCTGCTAAATTAAGCAGATGAACTTACCAATGAAAGACTGTCTCAGCATAATTTTGTCAATGCTTTTCCTTTACTGTCAGCTGTAGCAATCTATTGATGAAGACCAGGAGTGGGGCATACTCAATTTCCAAGCCCAACCACCAACCACCAGAGCTCCCTAGAAGACAGAATGAATGAAAGAGAGAGCTGTGGAGGAAATAAGAAGGGGTTTGGAAGGTGTTGAAAAGGAAAAAGGTACAGAATGGCAGGAACTGCAACACCACAAAATGGAACTTCAATCTCTTCTCCTTGAGAAACTTTTGGAAAATATTTTTGGAATGGTTAATACTTCTTCATTATGTGCCTGACATACATTGATTCAGTTTAAAGTAGTACATCAGGTTCCTATGTTGAAAGATAAATTGGCCTGTATCTTTCCCAATATCAGTCCTATGTGCAATAGATATAAATCACAAGTGGCCACACTATGTTGTGGTCTTGCTCTGATTTGGAAAAGTATTGGACAGATATTTTCAAGACTTTGTCAATTATACTGGGTATTAGAATGCAACCTAATCCATTGACTGCTATTTTTGGAATTATATTTCCAGAGGTTGTTTGACTTCCCACCTCTGCACATCAGGTTGAGGCATTTACTACACTGTTGGCCAGAAGAGCCATTTTATTTAAATGGAAAGATCCTAATTCACCTACTTTGATGCAATGGCTCTCTCAAGTTAAGTCGTGTTTAAATTTAGAAAAAATTAAAGTTGCACTTTTGATACCTCTGTTAAGTTTGAAGAGACTAAGCATCCTTTTATAAATTATTTTTGTATGAGTTAATTTGTATTTTGACTTTACCTTCCAGACTGTTCTGGATTTCTGGGTTTTTTTTATTGGCAAGGACCAGATAAATAGTTTGTTCTGATCTGTTGTAGAGAACTCTCAGTTTTGGCTGCCCAGCCTTTTTATTTGTTGCTTTTGTTTGTTGTTTATTTTGGTAGGTGAGATGGGGGTTTAACAATAATTTTTTTTGAATATTCCAAATTGAGGAGAAAGAGACAATATTGTTCAATATATCATTATTATGTATTGCAATATATCGATGTTTGTTTTTATTAAATTCTACATTCTATTCTCCTCATGTATTGTTTACTATAATATGTTTAATAAAAAAGATTGAAAAAGAGATGAGTGCAATGCTCGAGGCACCCAGGACCAGAAGATACAGCAGGGGTGGCCAATCTATGGCCCATTTCTCATTTTTGTGGCCAAGGGTAAATTTTAAAAATAAAATTGTATATGGTCCATGAGAACAATAGTCTCTAACAATAAATTACACCGTATATACAATGCACTTCTTAGTTTTAACACTAGATGTCACTGTCATTTTGAACAACTACTAGACCAACCTTTGAAATGTTACTCATCGATAAAAACATTTATCTCAGATAAAAAAAAGTTTATGTCAGTTAAAAAAACGTTGACCTCAGTTGATTAAACATGATGAAAATTTCAGACTCATTGGGAAAATGAATACTTTATCAAAAAAGTCAAGGGAAAATGTGTTCGTTTGATTTGCAAGGAATCTGGTTTTCTGGCCTATCATTTTTTTTGCAGTGTAACTGGTTGAAAACTGCTGGGTTTAATATTCCCGTGACACCTTATGTTTTTCTGAATCTGGCCCTCAGCTAAAAATGTTTGGCCACTCCTGAGATAAAGGATACAAATCCAGACCAAATATAGACAGAAATCAAAATAACAGGTATACAGACTGACCTCTCCCTAATGATACCACTGGTTTTCCCACAAGGGAATGCATTCCCCGTAGGAGATCTCTCCCAGCAACAAGGTGTGGGCAGAGGCCTCAGGACTATATGGTAGGGAAGATTTTACTATTCGACAGCACATTAGCAACATTTGACAAATCCTCTATAGAGAAATATTATTTATTGAATATTTTATTTCTCATTTGTTAATGCTTCTGGAAAGAGTTTATCCAAAACTATTATTAAACATTTATTTTAATAAGAAAAAGTTTAACATTACATATGTTGAAAGAAGAGAAAACATGCAGATGTTGTTGAAAATTTTCAATAAATATTTAGTTCGGCCCTCGACTTAGTCCAAGTTTTTAATTTTGGCCCTCCGTGAATTTGAGTTTGACACACCTGTTCTAAACAAAGCTGTGGATATAAAATTTGCATCATTCAACAAGTGCAGTGTCAAGCTTATTGCATGATGCAATACTGCCTTGGAATATCTTGCCAAAGTCAAGATGGGACTAACCTTTTTGTAAATGTGCATTAGCACACCTCAGCATTTATTGGAGGTGTTTACTCTAGTTGTGGTTTGACACTATGGATGAAGGATACAATTGTGGTACCTCCAGTCTGGGTATCCTGCTGCAGAGCAGCCAAGAAACTTTTACTTCCAGCAGTGTTATTCTAGTCAAAAGGAATGGATGGGGCCCATCAGCTTTCTACAAGGTTAATGTCTGGTCAAGACTCTCAGAAGAGCAGCAAACATCTGTGGAAATAAAAACATTTGATGTTTCAGTTACAGGACTCTTCAGTAGAAAAGTTTAGACCAGTAGTTCTCAACCTTTTTGCTTCCACTCACTTTAAGTATGCTCTGTGTTTAGTGAGGTATTGCTTAAGGTGGTATGTGGGTGGAAAGAAAAAGTTTGAGAACCATTATTTTAATCATACCTAATCGATTTATGTGCATGGTTTCATAACTCTGAAGGAAATGGGCCAATGACAATTTTTCTCAAGCAAAATATTTCAGTAACGATTGGGTCTAGAGCAGTGATTCTCAACCTTCCCTTCCCACTCACATACCTCCTTAAGCAATCCCTTACTAATCACAGAGCACCGATGGTATCTTCTTCTTTGGCTTGGCTTCGCGGACGAAGATTTATGGAGGAGGTAAATGTCCACGTCAGCTGCAGGCTCGTTTGTGGCTGACAAGTCCGATGCAGGACAGGCAGACACGGTTGCAGCGGAAAATTGGTTGGTTGGGGTTGGGTGTTGGGTTTTTCCTCCTTTGCCTTTTGTCAGTGAGGTGGGCTCTGCGGTCTTCTTCAAAGGAGGTTGCTGCCCGCCGAACTGTGAGGCGCCAAGATGCACGGTTTGAGGCGATATCAGCCCACTGGCAGTGGTCAATGTGGCAGGCACCAAGAGATTTCTTTAGGCAGTCCTTGTATCTTTTCTTTGGTGCACCTCTGTCACGGTGGCCAGTGGAGAGCTCGCCATATAACACGATCTTGGGAAGGCGATGGTCCTCCATTCTGGAGACGTGACCCACCCAGCGCAGCTGGATCTTCAGCAGCGTGGACTCGATGCTGTCGGCCTCTGCCATCTCGAGTACTTCGACGTTAGAGATGAAAGCACTCCAGTGAATGTTGAGGATGGAGCGGAGACAACGCTGGTGGAAGCGTTCTAGGAGCCGTAGGTGATGCCGGTAGAGGACCCATGCTTCGGAGCCAAACAGTGTGGGTATGACAACGGCTCTGTATACGCTTATTTTTGTGAGGTTTTTCAGTTGGTTGTTTTTCCAGACTCTTTTGTGTAGTCTTCCAAAGGCGCTATTTGCCTTGGCGAGTCTGTTGTCTATCTCGTTGTCAATCCTTGCATCTGATGAAATGGTGCAGCCAAGATAGGTAAACTGGTTGACCGTTTTGAGTTTTGTGTGCCCGATGGAGATGTGGGGGGGCTGGTAGTTATGGTGGGGAGCTGGCTGATGGAGGACCTCAGTTTTCTTCAGGCTGACTTCCAGGCCAAACATTTTGGCAGTTTCCGCAAAACAGGACGTCAAGCGCTGAAGAGCTGGCTCTGAATGGGCAACTAAAGCGGCATCGTCTGCAAAGAGTAGTTCACGGACTACTATACTGATGGTATAGGGATTACTTAAAGTGGTATTTAAGTGGAAAGAAAAAGGTTGATAACCACAGGTCTAGGCTGCATTGTTCTCCATGCTGGAACTGGTGAAGAGGAAAAATACAAAATAGTTTACGTAACATGGAAGGTAGGGAGGAGGGGATGTCTTTGATCGGGTGAGACAAGATGACAAAATTAAAGTCAGTATAAGCATTCTTTTATGTCAGTGGCAAAGCTTCAAGACATTTCCATCAGGCCAAACTGTACAGAAATAATGATGACAGGCAGACATGGTCTAAAGTTGGAAAATGCAAAGGCCACAGTCAGAAAGGTTGGAATGGTAGTGGGCTGGAGAACTGGAGTGGCAGGCAACAGAAAACCTGGGGCTGTCTGTCAACATTCAGACAAACTGTGATGTTTTCCACATTATGGTGCACTGAATGTTGGTCTTCCAATTTACAGGTGGTCTTGGTTTAGCAGTGCATGAAGCCATCGATAGACATGTCAGTCCAGGAGTTGCATGCAGAATTAAAATGATTGGCCACTGGAAGATCCCTGACTCTGATGCGGATAGAGCGAAGGTGCTCAGTGAAGTGACCTACCAGTCTGCGCCCAGACTCTCCGATGTAGAAAGGCACAACATTGAATTGTCCGGTTACTGCTACTCTACTACCCATTCTCGCTTTCTTTTCCATCCTTCTGTCTCCTTTTCTCCAGTTCTACACTCCCTTCCCTCTCCATTCAAAGTGCCATCCCCCTCCCGTGTTTGATGGTGTGCCCTCCCTCTCTTAGCTACCTATTACCTCCTGCATGTGGGACTATGCTCCGCTATCCTGCCACTCCACCACCCCCCCCCCCCCACACCACCATTTTATTCAGGCATCCGACTACATTTTGCTCATATTTTGATGAAGGGCTCAAGCCTGAAATATTGCTTGTGTATATTTCTTTGCTATATAACAGGAGGCAACAACAACTACAATTTGGAGGGTCAGAACCATGATAGATGGAGAAACATGATCGCCCTCACTGAATAGCAAGGCACCTGAACAATATAAAGCATTGTTTGACCTGCGGAGTTTCTCTGCAGACTTCCTTCTTTTACTTTTAGCTTCTACTGTTCTGTGAATAAAATTAAAAATTTAACTGGGTTCCTGCATGGTGGGAAGTGGTGAAAGATCAGGACATGTATTTCCTGCTGTTGCATCTGACAGTCCCTTCAGGAGCGGTTTTTGTGGAGTAAATAGGGGAAGAGGGAGTCACTAGGCTAAGTGTTCTTTTGAAATGGTGAAAGTGAAGGAGAAAATATGTCTGGTGGTGACAGTTAGAGAAAATGAAAAATAAAAATTAATTGAATGCAGGGATAGTTAGAGTGGAGATAAGGAGCAGGGAATCCTTCTGGAAGAGGGAGGTGTAATTAGAGAGGCAGGGAATGCATGAGATGCTGTTAGGGGTTATCGTCTACTGATCCAGTTTCCCATTTTCTCTGCAACTTAAAAGTGATTTGTTTTCTCTCTTTCCCTGTCTAATCTCCTATCTGCCTGAAACTTCAAGTTTTTTTTCATTCCAGGGAAGCTGCTTGACCCACTGAGTTCTGTATTTCCACAAATCCCATTCCTACATATCAGTTTAATTTTATTTGTTAATGTGTCAATAGATATTCTTGGTTTATAGTCATTGTTGTACAGTTCAGAAAGAGGCCTCCATTTGCATGGTGTTCCAGCATGATCTTATCCACAAGATCTTTAATTTTGAAGATTTTCATCATCTTCAAGTTTGTTTTTTTGTCAGAATCTGCTAAGTGCAATTTGTTTGTAAAAACATGATGCTGGAGAAATTCAGCAGGTCAAAAAGTGTCCTTTATGTAGCAAAGGTAAAGATGCAGAATCAATGTTTTGGGATTGAGCTCTTCATCAAGCTATGGAAGAATGTTGCCAGGCCCAAACAGAATGGTTGGGGGAGGGTGGAGCAGGAGCACGGTAATAGGTGGATTAGGGAAGGAGGCAAGCTGGGGGGGGGGGGTGGGGGGGAAAGGGGAGGAATGGCTCTGGAAATGAAGGAAGGGGGTGTAAAGCTGGAAGAAAGACAGAGAGATAGAGAAGAGAACAGGGAGTAGGCTAGCAGAAACCTGAGAAGTCTATGTTAATGCCATCCAATTGGAGAGTTCCCAGACAGAATACTATATGTTGTTCCTCCAATTTACGGTGGCCTTAGATTGACAGTACAACAGGTGTTGGACTCTGGCTTTAACTTACTCTTAATTTAGTCTATGTGTAGTCTGAGTCCAGCGCGTTCTTTGAATGAAGTGATAGGAGAAGGTATTCGGTTCAACAGTCAATTTATTACACAGCACAAGAATAAAACTTAACAGAGCTCTGGGTCAGTCTGTTAGTTCATAGGTCACCTGCCAGTGAGCTACTCCCCGAGACTGACCCCTATTGTCCAGTTGGCACAGTTTATATAGGTCAATCTTATCACACAGAACAAAAGTTGTTTTCCCTGCTAGATCTTTTTGCATAAGGGTTATCACAAGTCATCTCCTGTTTTGCAGATTTCTGGGGTGTAGCCTTCCCATGTTAATCCTCCAGGCCAGACTATCCTGTTGTTTAGATCTGAAATTAATTCATCCCCAGATATTTCTAATCACCATTCGGTCCCTGTCTGGCCAATTTCTGCTGTTCTCTTTAACACCTCCTCGTGCCTTAATCTTCCTCCTAGACTGGTTTTCCATTCCCTTTGATTCTTGCGGGCCATTCTTTGTTCTGATCTGGCCTGTGTCTCCTGTGCTACTTCCCACCTCCTTCAGTTGAGCATTCCTCCTAAATCGTTTTATGCATATCCTCTCCCTGTATCTTGGGAGCAGCCAATTTTGTTCAGCCAACTTTGCTCCATGCTGTGACAGCCACTTAGCCACATTCCTCTTTTCCTGACTCATGCAGTCCAAATAAACTTATTGATTAATCATTTATTTCATACTGTTTTAACCCCTAGATTCCAACACAGGCCATGGACAGACGTGCCAACATGGGAGAGTGGGGTGCAGAATTGAAATGGCTGGCCGCTGGAGAGTGAAGGTACTCTGCGAAGCAATCTCCCAGTCTGCAGAGAAAGCTCAACATGAATTTCTCCGGTTTCTGTTTGCCCACTCCCCATTCTCCCTCTCATTCCAATTCTTTGTCTCCTTTCCTCCAGCTCCCCAAGCGAACAAATTGTTGGTGAGGAGGAGCACAGTCCCACAGGCTGCAGTTAATAGGTGGATAAGGGAGGGATGTCGGATCTGTCGACAGTGCCCAATTCGACTTCTCTGGTTTCTGCTAGCCCTCTCCCCATCACCCTCTTTACCCTATTCTGCGGTCTTCTTTCCTCCAGCTCTCCACTCCTTCTCCATTCACAGAGCCTTACCTCCTCCTCCTGTCTGCTATTATGCCCTCCCTCCTTTATCCACCTCTCACCTCCTACTTGTGGTTCCTTGGTCAATCCCCCGCCCACCATTTTGTTCAGACACCTGCCCACATTTTTTTCTACATTGATGAAGGGCTCAAGCCCGAAATGTTGGCATGAGTCGTTATCTTTGCTCTATAAAAGGACCTGCTCAGTTTCTCCAGCATTGTGTTTTTACTTCAGCCTCGCTGTCCACAGACTTTGGAGTTTTACAGGTGCAGGTTGTTGGTTTGAAATAGTGACCACGCTGCGAAAAAAAAAATATTTATGGGGGTGGGGGGAAATTTACCTGATGCTGTCTTCAGGAAGGGCGCGGCATGAAAATGAAGTCCCTTCCGTCTGGGTTTGTTGGCGGGAATGACCACGTGCCTCCCCCTCCGCGAGGGGACTAACCGGAAGTCCCAGCGTGCACTGCGGCGCTACCATGGCGGTCAGCAACGTTTAGGCACCGAAGCGAACGGCGGGATGAGGGTGCCTCTTGCGTTCGCCTTCTCGGACTCCGATCCTCGGCGTAGCTGAGCACCCCCTGCCCGCTTCCGTTCACTTGGATATTGAAGCAGTACGTACGTGCGGGCCGGCTTGAGTTTGTGCGTTGGTGCTTTGGGCGACCAGGCTCGATGGGGCAGCGAGGGCGAAGGCCCCGAGCGTGTCCTGCTAAATAGTGAGTATCCGCGGCCAGCTGTGCTGGGACCGGGATTGCGCGTGAGCTGCCAGGCGCCGCTTCCTGCTAAATCGTGTCCCTGGTGTCGTCACTGGAAATGAAGTTGTCTCCTGCTCGTCCAGCAACATTTACGATTAAAATAACTTTTCCTGCCCTCCTTTATATTTTTGTGTAAATAATGGTATGTGAAGTTGTATTTTTAAAACTTTTATAATAAAAAGTAAGGCTTTTTTTTAAATTTGCAGGTTGTTTTATGTACACCAGCCTCTCGTTGTTAATAAATCATTCTGATTATTAACCAAAAAAATTTAAAAACTGACATAAAGTATAGATTTTCTTTTGTTTCAACATTGATCACTTTTGAACCAGTTCTACATTATTGGGACAACCTTTAATTTACTAGGAAATACTCTATAGTGTGTGCTGAAATCGAGAGCAAAGAAAAAGTCAAACTGTCAGGAGGCATTTATGGAGGGAAATAAGCAGTTGGAATTTTGAAAGGAAACCAGTCTTGGAACTGGGTCAACTGTCCATAGTACCTTAGCACAGAAACAGGCTCTTTTTGGCCTTCTAGTTTGTGCCAAACCATTTTTTTTTTGTTGCCCTGCCCTGCACCCAGTCCATAGTCCTCTATACACTCCCATCATGTCAGCTGGCAGCTTGTTCCACATTCCCACTACTCTCCTAAACTTATCCCTCTTTTAATCTTAACCCATTTCTTCTGGTTTGCAGCTCACCTACCATCATAATAAAAAGCTACATGTACTATGTCTATCCCCATCATAATTTTAAATACCTCTATCAAATCTCCCCTCATTCTTGTATGTTCCAGGGAATAAAGTCCTAACCTGTTTAACATTTTCCTGTAAGTCAGTTTCTGAAGTTTGGGCAACATCCTAGTAAATCTTCTCTGCACTCTTTCAATTTTATTGATATCTTTCCTGTAGTTAGGTGAGCAAAACTGCATATAAATACTTCAAATTTGGCCTCACCAATGTCTTCTGCATCTTTACCATAACATCCTAACTCCTGTACTCAATATTTTGATTTATGAAGGCCAAGATGCCAAATGCTCTCTTTATAACACGATATACCTGTGACTCAACTTTCAGGGAATTGTGTGTCTGTATTCCCAGATCCTTCTGTTCTGCCGCACTTCTCAGTGCCCTACTATTTAATGTGAATGTCCTTTCTTGGTTTGTTCTTCCAAAATGCAACACCTCACACTTGTCTGCATTAAATTTCTTCTGTCACTTTTCAGCTCATTTTTCCAGCTGGTCCAGATCCCTCTGCAAGCTTTGAAAACTTTCTTTGCTGTTCACAGTGCCTCCAATCTCAGTATTATCTGTGAACTTGCTGATCTAATTTACCACTATCATCCAGATCATTGATAGAGATAACAAACAGCAATGGTCCCAGCACTGATCCCTCAGGCTCACCACTAATCACAGGCTTCCAGTCTGAGAGGCAATCATCTACTACTATTCTGTCTTCTCCCGTCCAGCTATTGTTGAATCCAGTTCACGACTTCACCTAGCATCCGAACCTTCCTGATTAACCTTGCATGTCCACTTTGTACTTGCTTTCTGACCTGCTGAGTTCCTCCAGTTATTTGTTGCAAGCTTTGTTGTTCTTTTAACATTCTGGGTACTGGTATTTCTGTGCATTTTCACAAATCCTAGATATATACGGGGTAAAACGAAGTCAACAGACACTGATTTTAAGTAAAAACTCAATACTGGAGAAACTCAGCAGGTCGAACAGTGTTCTTTATATGGGAAAGATAAAAATCATAACTATTGTTTCAGGCTTGAGCCCTTCATCAAGATATGAAAAATTGTAGGCAGGCACCTGGCCTCATGTACTTCATGTACTATCTCACCAGGACTACCTGATAATCTATACTTTGTGAATAGCTATCTATAAATTGGACAAACCACACTTGATTTTCAGTCTGCGTATTCATCAACTGGATGACATTAACATCAATTTCTCTGGTTTCTGCTACTCCCTATTCTCCCTCCCTTCCCTTTCCATGTGCCTTCTTTCCTCCATCTCTCCAATCCCTTACTTCTCTGTTCATAAAGCCATTCTCCTGCTTGCAGGTGTGCCCTCCCTCCCTCCCTTATCTATCCATCAGCTGCCTTTGGGTCCGTGCTCCTCCCCTTGACCCCACCATTTTGTTTGGGTGCTTGCCCACATTTGCTGTCTTTTGAATAAAATGATAGAAATTGAACAAAGATAATGAATTATGCGCTTATAGAAGCTCTATTAACATCTACAAAAATCTATGCTAACCGTTCTTTTTAATTTGAGCTTAGAGATGAGCATTTGTTTGGTTAGTGTGACTTCTATATATATATATATATATAAAAAAGATTTTTCGGAGATGAATTGAGAGATGCTAACTTAAATGTTGAATAGAATGCTTAAGCTGTTGGGTGACGTTTGTGTTGAAAATTACCAATAAATCCAATAAACTACATTGGGTTTGTTAATGGAAAAGCAGAATTAACAAGCCAGCATCAGTTGTCCAGAACATGAAGTACAATCTGACGTGTTTTACTCTGCATTGAATAATTATCTCGTTGTTAGAAATGTCCAGTAATACAGATTGAGTTTTAACTGAGTAACATCCATATTTAAAGGATTTGCGCTGTCTAGTAAAAGGTTGATCTACTTGCTCCTGAACCTTTGTTACTTAAAAGAAGATAAAAGTCCAACATTGGATAGATCAGAGAGGAATGAAGTTTTGTGGTAGGAGTGAAGATCTTGCTCGTGTGTGTTTTCATTCATGGGTCTATTTGTAACCCATAGGTTTTATAAAGTCCATGTTAATTGTGAATCCAGTGTTCATAGTATTGCAACATGTAGCTTTTAGATCCTGTTCATGTACGAATCATGTAAACTTTGGCTGCAGAAGAAAGAATGAAATAGTTTGCAGTCCATTTTCAGCTGACCCAAAATTACCTGAATCGAACATTTAACCTGCATTGCTTTGCCTCCTGTTATTGCAAATATTTTAGTCGAAATATTTTTGGTTTCTACAGTTGCCATGATCTGGAAAAGTTTCCTGAGCTATTTGTGTATGGAATCGCTCCATTCCCCTCTTTAAATCTTCTTCAGCCTGAGAAAATCAAGCAGTGCAATTGGATTACAGATATGGAAGTAACAACCATTTAGCAATGTTGGAATTAAAGCTAAGCTACACTTACAGGAGGCAGTATTAACATTGAGTTAGTTATTCAATGTAGAGAAAAAGATATGATCCATGTCAGAATGCACATCAACTTTACTTGTGAAGCAGACACATTAATTCTGCTTTTGTCATTGAGGCTCAGCCAGTATTATTTCTCAAAATAGTTAAAAACACAGAAATGCTGGAGGAATTCAGTTCTCACAACCTCCATAGAAGGTAAAGATATATTACTAATGTTTCAGGGCTGAGCCTTCCTCACCTTAACGCTGGGTGACCTGTTGAGTTTCTCCAGCATTTCTGTTGTTAGTACAATTACAGCATCTACAGACTTTTGTGTTTCACCCCTTTATTTCTCAATATCTCCTTTCAGAAGTGTGTGCTGCTACATGAATCTTGTGAAAGAGTCTGCTTTAAAATGTATTAATTTGTAAAGTGGTGCATATTTGTATTTCTGTTGGTTTCAGAATTGGTCAGTTGGGAATGTGTGATTATGAAATAAATATTTATTGCCTGAAGATGCTGTTTGACCCCCCCTTGAACATCCTGAATATTTCTGTTTAATATGCTGATGCTATTTAACTGGTTAGAATGAATTTACGCAATGATATTTGCCTTTTTTTCCTAGTTAAATGGTATTCATATTTTTAGTCAAATCTACAAGCAGATAGATTGACCCCCCCCCCCCCCCCCAAACTTCTGGTCTTTGTCAATATTTTCCATTGGTTTTGATTTGTCTCTTGTGTGATCTCATCCTGAGAATCTTAAATCATGTTGTACACTGGAATGTCTGAGTGGTCCTTCAGGGTGAATTTGAAATGCTCTTAGTTATGGCGTAGATTTCATTCCCTATGGACCAAGTTTTCTTGAAATAATACCTGATGGCATCAAGATAAGTGATAAAAAATCTCATGAAATAACTGAAGGCTTGTTAGTGAGGAATAGAAATGTATTAAATTATGAAGAAAAGATAGAAGGAGGGAAATTGTTTTCCCTGGCAGGTAAGACTAGAACTGGGGGACATAATTTCAGGATTCAAGGGAGTAAAGTCTTGGGTCAGCACAATATTGTTCCTCCTAATCTATGTCAACCTAGTCTACAAGAATCTAATTTTACTCTACCTCAAACACACAACCTGTTATTTTTCTTGTATTCATTTGTCTATCTAAGAATCTTTTGAATGTCCCTATTGCACCAGCCTCCACCTCTACCCCCGGCAATGCATTCCAGGCACACACCACTTTCTTTTTTTGGGGGTGGTTAAAACTTTCCTCTGTGACATCTCCCCTAACTTTCCTCCACTTACCTTGGATACACGACCTTGTGGTGGTGTGAACAGTGTAAGAAGCATAGCCACCATATTGAGGTGTTAATGATTATTTCATTTGAATCTGGCACGTGCCCCTTTAAGGGCAGCATTGGTTCAGTCATCACGTGCGTGATGACGTCACAGTCCTGCCGGGGGCGCATCCTGTCTGGGAGGTTTGACTGAGGAAGAAACCCCCGATGGCGCCATCTTCCCAGGGCTGACCCACCACGTAGCGTTACAAGCGGGACCAGTTCGCCCTGACCAAGTGCGCCGCCACACAACCACCCTCCCCCCCCCCCCCCCACCAGAAGAGGATGCACGTCCCGCCGCTTGGGTGGGCGGCCCCTTTGCTTGGGCCTGCCCGTTTGCACTGGCTGTGATAAGTTCCTCTCTCCCCCCAACATCCAGGGTGAAGGTTCCGCCGGACCGGTGCAAGACCTTTTACGAGCGGTGCCCCCAATTAATTGGGCAGAGTCGAGCTCCTTGGGGATGTGGACTGGCCGAGTGCCATGGCGGGATGGAGATGGGGGAGCCAGGGAGGCTAGTCTCCTGCGGAGGTCCGCCAGCAAGTTTGCGTCTGTGGACGCAGTGTCAGGTTCAGGGCTAAAAAAACTGACCAGGCAGGGAGAGCGGTGCGCCATATTCCATCTCTGCCAACAAGGATTGCAGATCCTCTTTGGGTACTGTCCTGATCCCGAGGAGGACCTAGGGTAGTTCATCCGCCCAGTCGGGTCTGGCAAGTCTGGCCATGAGCGATGCATTCAGGTGCCTGTGGAACCTCTCCACCAGCCCATTGGACTGCAGGTGGTATGCCGTGGTGTGGTGGAGCTTGACCCACAGGAGTTTAGCCATCCGTGTCCATAGGGCGGACGTGAACTGTGCACCCCTATCACTGGTGATGTGTGCTGGGGCTCCGAATCGGGCTATCCACTGGCTGACCAGAGCCCTGGTGCACGTCTCTGCAGAGGCCTCCTTGATCAGGATAGCCTCGGGCCATCTCGTGGCACGGTCCACTACCGTGAGAAGGTAACGCGCCTCCCTGGATACCGGCAGGGTCCAACAACATTGACGTGGATGTGCTGGAACCTGTGAGCTGCCGAGTCGAAGTGTTGGATGAGGGCCTGCATGTGTCGATGGACCTTGGAGGTCTGGCACCTGGTGCAGCTCCGCCACCTCTTTCTTTAGTCTGTGCCATACGAATTGCTCCGTGACCATCCGCACGGTGGTCTTCACCACCAGGTGAGTGAGGTCATGGATCATGCTGAAGACTCTCACTCTCCTGTATGTTGGGATTACTGGACACGGCAAACCTGTCGAAACGTCAAACCTGTCGAAACGTCGCAGAGCAGCATGTCCGGACTGTTGGGCACTTGGATGTCTTTGAGTTTGAGACCTGAGATGTCGGTCTGCAGGGCTTGTGTCTCCACATTGTTTCTCTGGGCCTGAGCCAGTTGCGCATAATCCAGGCCGGGACAAGAGTGTTGATGGTTGGACGTGAGAGTACGTCTGCCACCACGTTGTCTTTGCCGGCCCTGTACCGGATATCAGTGGTGAACTCCAACACGTACAAGGGGTGGTGCTATTGTCTGACGAACCACAGGTCCTTGGCCATCGCCAATGCCTGTGTGAGGGGCTTGTGATATATGAAAACTGTGAACGGCCTGCCCTCTAGAACGTAACAAAAATGGCGGATGGCCAGGTACAGCGCCAAGAGCTCCCGGTCGAAGATGCTGTATTTGAGTTCCGGCAGGCGTAGCTGTTTGCTGAAAAAGGCCAGCAGGCGCCATTGTCCGTCGAGCCAGTGTTCCAGGGCCCCCCCCCACTGCTGTAGCTGAGGCGTCCTTGGAGAGTGCTGTGTGAACCTCTGGTCCTGAATGTACCAGCAGCATTGCGCTGGCCAGAGCCTCCTTTGTTGCCACGAATGTGTTGTCTGCCTCTTCCAGCCAGGCCAGGGTTTTTTCTTTGGTGGCCATGAGCGCGAACAATGGGCGCATGGTGCGAGCAGCCCCGAGGATGAACCGAGGGTAAAAGTTTACCATCCCCATGAACTCCTGCAAGCCTTTCAGGGTGGAGGGTTTAGGGAAGTGTTGGACGGCCGCCACCTTCTCCAGCACTGGGGCGGCACCAGCAGCCAAAATGGTGTGCCCCAAGAACTGGAGGGACTCTCTGCCAAACTGGCATTTGGCCGCTTTGACCGTGAGGCCGAAATCCACCAGCCGGGCAAAGAGGTGCGGAGATGGGCTTTGTGCTCTTCGGTTGCGACTGGCAATCGGTATATTGTCCAAGTAGATGAACACAAAGTCTAAATCCTTTCCCACCACGTCCATGAGGCGTTGGAATGTTTGGGCCGCGTTCTTTAGACTGAAGGGCATGCGGAGGAACTCGAAGAGGCCAAAGAGGGTGACGATGGCCGTGTTACCCACGTCATCTGGATGTGCCAGGATCTGATGGTATCCTCGCACGAGGTCCACTTTGGAGAAAACCCGGCACCGTGCAGGTTGGCAGAGAAGTCCTGTATGTGGGCCACTAAGTACCTGTCGGGAGTGGTTACATCATTCAACCTAATAATCGTCTAGCCCCCAGACGATTTCAGGACCACGTGGAGTGGCGATGCCCAGGCGGTGTCCGAGCACTGGATTATCCCCAACTTCTGAAGCCTGGAGCACTTCTCTTTCTCCTGCTGGAGTTTTTCAGCCGTCATCTGTCTGGGCCTAGCGTGCAGTAGGGGGCCTTGTGTGGCGATGTGGTGGAAGACCATGCTGGGGCAGGGTGGCATTGTGGTCATCCACCCTCGCTGCCGTGTCTTGGTAAAACATTGTGGTGTTTGCGGAGATGTTGCAAAGCTGGAATTGCGCTTCCGCTTGCCCGAACCACTTTCTCGGGTGGTGGGTCCAAAGGGGGAGGGGGAAGCTTGATGGAGACAGCATTAACCTCTGCTCCATGTTACTTGAGTCCAGAAAAGCGTCTGGGCTTGTCGGGTTCACCACTGTGGCGGTGTGAGCAGTGTAAGAAGCACAGCCACCACGTTGAAGGTCATTAACGACTGTTTCATTTGAATCGAGCGCATCCCCCTATAAGGGTACCTGTCGGGAGCTGCCTGGGTTGGTTTGACTGAGGAAGAAACCCCCGACGGCGCCATGTTCCCTGGGTTGCCCTATCACGTAGCGTTACAAGTGGGGCCAGTTCACCCTGAGCGAGTTCATCGCCACAACTTTGGGTATTTACGATTATTACCCCATGGAAAAAGTTGTTGGCTGTTCACGGTATCTTAGCCCTTCATAATCTTGTGTACTTCTGATAAGTCACTCCTAGTGATTGTATTGTGGTCCTCGTCTCCAATCACATCCTTAATGTCATTCTTTGTCATGTTACGTGTCTTCCACTTTGAATATTGACACAAAGTAATTGTTCAAGGCCTCAGCCGTTTCTACATTACCCTTATTGCTCGTTTTTGACTTCCTTGGGTCCTATGTTCACTTTAGCCACCCTTTTCCATATTTCATAATTATAAACATTTATCATCAGTTTTTATATTTTGTGTTAGTTTACTTTTCATAATCTATCTTCTCTTTCTTCGTTGCTTGCTTAGTTTGTGTTTTTCCTGTTTTTTAGCATTTTTAAGGAATTGCTTCTAAAAAGTAGTGAATCTGGAATTCTCTGCTCAACGATGAGGCTGCCTCATCAAATTTAGTTAAGTCGTAGATTATTGAATGGAGAGTAGGTAGGTAAGTGGAGTCAAGTCCACAGTCAGATCAGCACGATCTTATTGAAAGGTGAAGCAGGCTCAAGAGGTAGATGGCCAGCCCCCATTTCTTGTTTGTGAATCTCCTGATGTGGAAAGATTTTGATATCTACCTTGTCAAAGATTTTGTACATTCAAATAAAATTGCCCTTCATTCTTTCAAACTCCAGGAAACACAGACTTAAACTGTGCAATTTCTATAGCTGTACAGCATAGACAAAGGCCCATTGGCCTCTGCATCTGTGCTGTGTACCATATCGATCTACTAATCCCACTTGCCTACATTAAATCTATATTCTTCTGTGATTTGCTCATTCAAGTATCAGTCCAAATGGTTCTCAAGTATCTTTACTGTTCCTTCCTCCACCTCTGCCACTGGCACCTCATTCTAGATGCCACATTCAATGGGGAAAATGTATTCTTCAGATCTCCTTAAAACCTCTTCCCTCTCACCTCAAATGTATGCCCTCTTGTTTTTGACACCATTGCTATGTGAAACAGACACTGGCTAACTATCCAATTTATGCCCCTCTTAATTCTTTATATCTTTATTATGTTACCTCAACATCCTTGACTTGTAGATAGAAAGTGTTCAATCTTTCTGGACCATCAGAGCTTTTGGTGGCCCTGGAATAGTTTATGGTGGTTTCAGGTTAGAGTAGTGCGCTGAAGTTTGAGCCTGATAATCATTGGTAAAACAAATTGTGTCAAACCCGGAGGTGCTGAACTTCAGGTTTCTATACCTTTTATCTTGAAGGGAACAGAGAGAAAACTCTGTGACCAGGGTGACAAGAGTTCTTCAAGTTGGCTGCTTTCTTGTGGCAGAACATCACACAGATGAACAAGAACATCTAGAACCCTTCGTGTATGTCGCTCCTTGTACCAATGTATTTGAAAATAATACTGAATAAATGGTACTGCATAGCTGGAGAACATTGGCATGGTTAGCGCAACACTGTTACAGCAACTGCGGACAGGGTTTGAATCTTGTGCTTTCTGTAAAGAGTTGGTACATTCTCCGCGTGTCTGCATTGGCTTTTCTCCAGTTTCCTCCCACCATTCAAAACACATTGGGGTTGTCGGCATGGGCTCATGTGCCGATAGAGCCTGTTACAATGCTGATTGTTTAAATTTTTAAAAAATTAATTTAATAAAATTAAATTAAAATCGCTTGTGATGGGTTTTTGAAACAGCCATTCATTTAGCTCCATTTTTCAAACTTCTGAAATGATCAGTTCTGTTTCTACTCATCCAGATCATAATTGTCGTGTTAACATTATTTGTGCATCAGGTTTTTGCGTTCAAAATTCCATGTATTTGGATATTTGATATCGGTTGCTGTGATACTGGTACTGTTTGCTTGCCAATTCATGTAGATGGTCATGAGCCATTGTATCTGTTCATCATTTTGACAAAGTTTTAGTGATACATGTTTGAATTGTACTTCTTCCTGTGCTATTTTTGAGGAGCTGGTATTTGCTGCTCACCCAAATAAGAATTTCAATCTGCATTTAGTAGTATCTTGATCTTAATTGCCCATAAATCAAAATCAAGGATTTTCCATCAAGTCAGAAAGAAGCTGGTCAGATTGGTGTAAGGACAGCATGACATCAATTACAAATGCAAGATGTGGAGTAGTTCAATATAATTTTTTACCCCAATTATATCTAAACCCCACAGAAGTTTATATAGATCATAAACAGAAATAACATAACATAACATAACAATTACAGCACGGAAACAGGCCATTAGGCCCTTCTAGTCCGCACCAAGCCAAACACTCCTCTCTAGTCCCACCTACCTGCACAATGACCATAACCCTCCACCTTCTTCTCATCCATATACCTGTCCAGCTTTTTCTTAAATAATAAAATTGACTCTGCCGCCACTATTTCTCCCGGAAGCTCGTTCCACACCACTACCACTCTCTGAGTAAAGAAGTTCCCCCTCATGTTACCTCTAAACCTCTGCCCCATAACTCTTAACTTATGTCCTCTTGTTTCAATCTCTCCTACTCTTAACGGAAATAGTCTATCCCTTTCATAATCTTAAATACCTGTATCAAATCCCCTCAACCTTCTACGCTCCAAAGAATAAAGACCTAATCTGCCCAATCTCTCCTGTACTCTAGATGCTTAAACCCAGGTAACATTCTGGTAAACCTTCTCTGCACTCTCTCCACTCTGTTTATATCCTTCCTATAATTAGGCGACCAGAACTGCACACAGAACTCTAAATTAGGCCGCACCAACGCCTTATACAATCTCAACATCACTTCCCAACTCCTATATTCCATGCAATGATTGATAAAGGCCAGCATACTAAAAGCCTTCTTCACCACCCTATTCACATGAGTTTCTACCTTCAGGGAACGATGTACCGTTACTCCTAAATCCTTCTGCTCTTCTGTATTCATCAGTGCTCTCCCATTTACTATGTATGTCCTGTTCTGATTCTTCTGACCAAAATGAAGCACCTCACACTTATCAGCATTAAATTCCATCTGCCATTTTTCAGCCCACTTTTCTAAGCAGCCCAAATCCCTCTGCAATCCTTGAAAACCTTCTTCATTATCCACTATTCCGCCTATCTTATTTACTAATCCAATTCACCACCCCATCATCTAGATCATTAATGTATATAACGAACAACAATGGGCCCAATACAGATCCCTGAGGCACGCCACTGGTCACCGGCCTCCAACCTGACAGACATTTTTCCACTACCACTTTCAGCCAATGTTCAATCCATTTGACTATCTCAAAATTTATACCTAAAGACTGCACCTTCCTAACTAACCTTCCATGTGGTACCTTATCGAAGGCCTTACTGAAGTCCATATAGACAACATCCACCGCGCTACCCTCATCCACATTCCTAGTCACCTCGTCAAAAAATTCAATAAGATTGGTCAAACAGGACCTTCCGCCCACAAATCCGTGTTGAGTGCTCCTGATCAGACCCTGTCTATCCAGATATTTATAAGTACTATCTCTAAGAACTTTCTCCATTAATTTACCGACCACAGACGTCAAACTTACAGGCCGATAATTGCCAGGCTTCCTCCTTGAACCCTTTTTAAATAACGGAACCACATGCGCAATACGCCAATCCTCCGGCACTATCCCCATCTCTAATGACATTTGGAAAATTACCGTCAGAGCCTCTGCTATTTCCTCCTTTACTTCTCTCAATGTCCTAGGGAAGATCCCGTCTGGTCCCGGAGACTTATCCACCTTTATATTCCTCAAAAGCCCTAACACTACATCTTTCGTAATCACTATATTCTCCATATTTACCCAATTTGCTTTTTTTATCTCACATATCCCAATATCCTTCTCCTTGGTGAATACCGAAGAAAAGAAACTGTTCAATATCTCCCCCATTTCTCTAGGCTCCACATACAGTTTTCTGCTCTGATTCTTTAAGGAACCAATTTTGTCTCTCGCTTTCCTTTTACCATTAACATATTTGTAGAACCCTTTTGGATTAATTTTCACCCTGCTTGCTATAGTCTCCTCGTACCTTCTTTTAGCTTTCCTAATTCCTCTCTTAAGATTCCTCTTACATTCAATGTATTTTTCAAACATCTCCTTAATTCCATGCTTCTTATACCTAATGTACACCTCCCTTTTTGTTCGAACCAAGTTTCCAATATTCCTTGAAAACCACGGCTCTCTCAAACCTTTTGCCCCTCCTTTTAACCTAACAGGAACATAAAGCTTTTGCACTCTCAAAATCTGATCTTTAAAAGACTTCCACCTCTACTACATCCTGCCTATAAAACAAATTGTCCCAATGCACACCCTGTAAGTCCTTTCACATCTCCTCAAATCTAGCTTTTCCCCAATCAAAAACCTCAACCCTTGGCCCTGACTTATCTCTTTCCATAATGGCATTGAAGCTGATGGCATTATGATCACTGGACCCGAAGTGCTCGCCAACACTAACCTCCATCACTTGACCCATCCCATTTGCCAGCAGTAGATCTAACACTGCTCCTTCTCTGGTCGGCACCTCTACATATTGTTGTAAAAAACTATCTTGCACACATTTCACAAACTCTAACCCATCCAGCCCTTTCACAGAATGTGTTTCCCAATCTATATGTGGAAAATTAAAATCTCCCATAATTACAACCCTGTGCTTATCACAAATATCCACTATCTCCCTACAGATTTGTTCCTCTAGGTCTCGGTCCCCTCCGGGTGGTCTATAATACACCCCTACAAGTGTAACCTCTCCTTTCCCACTCCTCAGTTCCACCCAAATAGCCTCTGTGGACGAGCCCTCTAATCTATCCTGCCTAAGCACCGCTGTAATATTCTCCCTGACAAGCAATGCAACACCACCTCCTCTTGCCCCTCCGACTCTATCACACCTAAAGCAACGAAACCCAGGGATATTCAGCTGCCAATCACATCCCTCCTGCAACCATGTCTCACTAATTGCTACCACATCATACTTCCAAGTATCAATCCACACCTTCAGCTCATCCACCTTTTTAATATCAGAGATGTGTTTCAGATGTGGGACTGAGACGGGAACTTTTCTACATACTACGTGGTCGTACGTGAAGGTGAGGCCATTTTGGCAAGACATCTCAGAAAAATTAGGATAACAGGAGTGGCCTTCACCGGTGACCTGGAGCTATATCTACTAGGTAATTTTATGGGAATGAGTGTCAAATTGAATAATCAAATCTCATTTATTAAAAAAATCACTGGTGATAGCAAAAAATGTATTGCGATCACTTGGAAGTCTGACTCCCCTCTACTTGTAGCACGATGGACTGAGGAAATGAACACCTGTATGGGGGAAAAAAAATCTTTTTTTTTAAAGATCTGGCAGCCATACATGGACCACAGAGGCCCAAATATAGTAACAGAAAGGAATATAAATGCTTTTATACATACCCAAAAGTGATATCCCCAATTATATTCTATATTTAAAAAATATGTAAGCTCTGACGGTGTTCAGATCTGTATGTATGGAAGGAGGAAGGGATTGATTTTATTGTTGTTTGTAAGAAAAATTTTAATATATTGTGATATTGAAGATTTTATTATGTATATTTTTGATTTTAAAAAGTCAAAAATAAAAATTAAAAAAAAAAAAGATTTTCAATCAAGTTTCTTAAGTACCTGGCATGAATAATATTAAGGTAGATATGAGGGCCATCTGAAATTTTGAAACTGTCTGTCTGGGGCACATATGGAAATCCCAGTTGTTTCTTCCCTAGTGTAAGGCAGACTAAGAATGTTCTTGGTTCTAGACTCAAATGAGATAGGTCTTGGATGTTTGGAAAGATGATTTTGATGGCGCTGTAATTTCATTTATAATTAGTGAAAAGTTGCTGGATCTCTTCGTTTTTAAATGGTCTAGATAAGTCAGTGAATCACTCTTTCTGGGTAGAAATGGAACTGCAGTTCTCCAAAAAAAAGTCTGTGGGCAATTTAGGATCTTTTTTACCATTTTCTTTCTCTACATTGACACATAATCTGTTAATGAGAAATAGGTTGAGAATATGGGCTCAATTTAGGAAATTCTTTGGGCTTAATGGTTTTTCCTTAGCTAATCCTATCATAGGTAACTACAGATTCTTTTTCGGCCTTCCTTGCTGGACGCAGGTTTCAAAGAATGGAATAGTTTTGGCATCCAAAGTTTTACAATCTCTTTATTTGAGATAATTTTGCCTCTTTTGAACAATTATCAGCCAAATTTAATATTTCTAACAAATTGTTTTTTAGATATTTACAAATTGGACATTTTGTTCAGTCTAAGCTTTCTGATTTCCCGTGAATTTCAAATGCTAATATTCTTGAACTATTTTTTTTAACTTGCGGATTTATTTTCATGGTGGATTGATATCATCCAATAATTTGTTGGATTTAAAATCAGTCTTTCTGGCTGAGATCAAGAAAGATTGAGAATGGAGTCATGTGATGTAGAGTAAGGGATAGACATGATTCTCAGAGCTCCTGAGATAACAGTGAAAATAGTCAAAAAAAGCCAGAAAAATAACAGAAAAGGGGTAGAAAAAAACGGTTAGAAGTTTAAAACTTATCTTATGGGGAAGAAAGAAAAGAAGACACTTCAGAAATAAGCAGCGACCCCAGCACAGCACGAAAACCAGGAGAGGTAGCCTCGTGGCAAAGAAAATGACGGGGCATGTTTGAGACACCCACATGAAGAAAAGAACAATCTACTTGCTCAAGCTACTGAGTTGGAGGAGAACAGAACCCGCTCGTCAGCAGGCCCAGGGAAGAGAGCAGGCATCGCTGTGGGAGAGCCGATGCCTGCACATCGAGGCGAGACCCGCGGGAACTGACAGGAGCAGACTGAGAAAGGTGGTAAGAGAGTGAGCCTCTGAGGGGAGGCATTGCTGGCTACCATGGAGCAGGCCCAGAAGCGACAAGGTGGCGGCGGTGGTGCAAGTGGCTGCGGCAGCAGCCGAAGCAAAGATGGCAGAGGTGTGAGTAGCAACAAAGGCAATGGGCCCCACAGGCAGTGGAGAGAGGCAGCGTGGGAGAAACTATGGAGGAGGCGGACAACACCAGACCCCAACTGCACATCCCGAGGCAGAGGCGGAGGACTAGGCTGTGGCAGGAGAGCAGCCTTACCTGTATCCCGGAGGCTGCGAGGTAGCGAGGTCAGCAGCAGCGGTGGCAGAGCGTTGAGAGGCAGTGTCAGCAACACAGAGAAAAAGGGGAGAGCGGGTTCTGTTCTCTAACTCAGGAGAAGAGGAGGAGAATGGGGAGGAGAGGAGGAGGACGTTTGGAGCCCTCTATAGAAGACATTGTGAAGGCAATGGAGGCGGTGGTTGCGGCCTCCAAAAAAAAACTAAGGAATGTTTTAAAAGATCTAACATCAGAAATAGGGGATTTCAGGAGGGCGGTGGGGGAGATATCTGGAAGGGTGAATATGGTGGAAGAGAGAGTCAATAGGATGGAGGACATTGTATAGAGAATGATAGAGATGTGGGAGGTAAAGGACAGGCAAAAGATTTGGGATAAACCAGATATATTAGAAAACCTAATAGGAGAAATAATATATTGTAGGACTGAATGAGGGGAAAGACTTCATTGAATTTTTTTTAAAAGATGGATCCCTGAGATATTAGGAATGGAAAGTGGGCCTATCAATTCCCCCTTCCCCAAACCAGGATCGGGGGATACCAAGATCAAGAACAAATCCTGCATGTGGTGGTGGTGGGCACGAAACAAAGAAGTGGCCTGTGGGGGGAGAAGGTTTTTTTTCTCCTGGATATGTGTAGAATTGGTAAAAAGGCAGAAGGAATTAGTTTGGGGGGGGGGGGGGGGGGTGCACAGCGACGCAAGTAAAAAATCTTTCCCAGAAGGTAAAGAGGCAGCAAGGTTTGCAAAGAGCATAGTCGCAGCCCAGAAGGATTCCCAAGGAAGATAAAGCGATGGTGGGTTAATGATGGGAAGGGATCTGGCTGTACATAATTTATGTATAATTATATTGTGAAAGGGCGATTAGGAACAAGATTTGAACATAACATTTTCAGATAAAGATTGGTACTCTACTCTCCGCTTGATAAATGATTCCTCATTTTGTGAAGTGCATTGCTGATTACAATTTAAGGTGGTACACAGAACTCGTATATCCAAACTTGGATTATCTCGTTTTTATGCAGACACTGATCCATTATGTAAAATTTTTGAAGCTTCTCTGATCCATATGTTTTGGGAGTGGCCAAATTTAGAGATTCAGGAAAGGCATTTTCCAATCTATCAATGATTCTTAAGATTAATATTTTTCTCATATTTTGTTGGAATGATATTCTGACTTGGCTAATGTTTACTAATGGTTCACAATAACTTCCCTGCCATTGAATTTTATATCTCTATGGCTATATTAACCACATTCTCAGTATGCTCACACAGCTTCAAACACCCATGTACCCACGTCTCTATGTCCCTGCTTTTAACCTTACTGGACCAATGTATGTGATATCACTTTCATGGTACCTTACAATCTGCATTCTCCCACACTAGCTTTGGGAGGCCATTTCACAGACTGACTGCAGCTAGACAATGTAATGACTGATTAGGGGCACTGCCTTTGTGCAAGCCAAATAACAAATTTGATTATATTTTTTGAGGTGGTGACAAAGGTGGTTGAAGGGCTATGGAAATGGGCTTCAGTAAGACATTTGACAAGGTCCCTCATGGTAGGTTGATCCAGAAGGTACACATGGGATCCATGGTGAATTGATAGTTTAGATTTGGTATTGGCTTGCCCATAGAAGACAGTTGGTAGTGGTTGAAAGGTGTTTCTCTTGCTGGAGTTCTGCAGGGATCTGGGTTGGGACCCCTGTTTTTGGAGTTTCTAAATGACAGATGAAAAAGTAGGTGGGTGCTTAAGTGAAACAAAATTGGTGGAGTTGTGAATAGTTAAACGACAAAGTCTGCAGACGCAGGGGATGAGTGCAACACAGCATCCATAGGAAGAAAAAGGTTAACTAATGTTTTGGACCTGAACCTTTTGTCAAGGTATGAGCAAAAATAAGCAGGTGCTTATTTAAAATATAATGGGTGAAGAAGGGACAGTGGGAGGAGCACAGGCTAAGAGGTAGGAGATCATAGGTGGATACAGGTGGGAGGGTAGAAAAGAAAAAAGCTGAGAAGTGGGCAGCATGGTCAGCATAGCTGTTAGCGCAATGCTATCTCAGTGCCAGCAACCCGGACGGAGTTCGAATCAGCGCTGTCTGTAGTGAGTTTGTATGTTCTCCTTGTGTCTGCATGGGTTTCCTCCAAGCACTCCGGTTTCTTTTCACCTTCCCAAAAAATAGACGGGGTTCATAAGTTAATTGGTGAATTTTGGGGGCATGGGCTTTTGGGCCAGAAGGGCCTGTTTCTGTGCTGTATGTCTAATTTAAAAAAAACATTGATGGGGGAGAGGGTTGTGGATAGTTTATTTGTCACATTATATCTAGTTCAATGAGAAGTGTTCTTCCATGAGCAACCTTAACAGGTCAACTTCTTCACAGGAGTTGCAACTCATGTATTCAGAAAATTAGTTTTATGGCCCTGTGCTTAATTTTCTATTAACCACGAGATGTATTGTCTAGAATTGGACCACCACGTGGCAGTTGACCTTGTTATTTCATGTGCTTTACTTGTTTATTGAATGTCATGTTTACAATAAAGCACACTTAATACTTTCTGAGAAGTAAATGCCAGTTTCTCGTGCAGGTCTGGATACATGTGTAATTTGACCTTGAAATAAAATCCAGATAAGCTGCAGTGACAATATATAAGATCCATAATTTTTTAACAGACCTCATCTTTGAAGAGAAAGCAGTGTCTCTAGTCTTGATCTCTGAAGAGGAGAAAACTACAAGTCCTCAACTTTAATGGAAGATTCACAGGGCTCACAGGAGCGACCTGTAAGTATCACCATTATCAATTATTTGTCAGGAGCTTTACTGTATGCTTTGTTAATCTAAGGATTGCCCAGTGAGTCTATTTATATTTATTGGATGCTCGTGCTTAGCAGTCATGAAGATCATTTGTTGATACAGTGCCAGTCTTGAAAACCTTACATTGCAAATAGAGTCTACTGTTCTTAATGGCACGGAGGAAAAAAAAACGCCTTAAATTTAAACAAACAAAACAAAATGAAAGAAACAATGTTAACGTACACAAATTTTATGGGACATTTATATAAACTGTCACATGAACAAATAAATGAAGAACGATGTATGCCTTTTAGCACATGCAATGTTGAATGTCCCTATTTTTATATTTTAGAGTACCTTAAATTATTGTATTTAAAATCATTATTTTTGCAGGTGAAACGAATACGTCATGATTTGGAAACCTCAGATGAGCAAAATTTAAGGTTGGTGTGCATCTTAATTATTTAATACATGTGCATTTATTGCAATAAATAAATATTTATTGTTAGCAGGCTTGCTTGCCTTCACTCATTTAATTGTCCTTTGAATACAGGGCTAGTACTTTGAAAATATTTTGTTTCTGAATGAATTAAATATAGCCATTGTTTTGATGTATGTGGAAGGACTGGTTTAGGACAACCTTATTTGATGCTGGATGATATTCCCACCTTGAAATCAGAGGGCTTTTGTCTCCAATTTCACTCAAATAGTCCCAGTGACCAAATAATATTATTATTGTATTACCAAATATACTCGAATTGTTGAGCTTTGGGGACCAATTTTTAGGGTAAAATTTATGATGTCGACTATTACAAGCATATTACAGGTATTCTAATTACCTGCATTGTTTGAAGCATCGACAGCTCAGGAGGCTGAGACTGGGTGATGTCCGCACTCAGGGTGTGGGGAGCTTGAGTGGGCAGACAGCCGAGGTGAGGATCCTCAGTCAGGGCGTCGGGATCTTCGGCAGTCAGGTGGTTGGTCGAGGCGAAGATCCACAGTCAGGGCATCGGGAGCTCCAGCAGGAACTAAGGCGCAGAACTGCAGTTAGGGCATCAGGAACTCATATGGCCGGTCGAGGCAAGGATCTGCGGTTGCGACATCTGGTGGGTGGGTGAGTGAAGCAAGGAAACACAGTCAGGGTGTCAGAAACTTCGGTGGGCAGCTCAGGCAAGAATCCACAGCTAGGGTGTCAGGAGCTCAGATGGGCAGGCAACCTGGGCGTTGGGACCTCATTGACCAGGTGACTGGGCCCAAAAATAAGGGGGAAGGTCAACTTTTTCAGGCAATTATATGGAAAGTACCGGATCTTTGAGCCAAAAATAGGGGATCAGCTTTTACACGGTATCGACTATTACACACGTTTATATGGTAGTCTAACTGATGATGTATTAACCAGTAGGATATTTGGATTTAATGATTGAATTTTGACACCCCCACTTCTGCAAATATATCCTGATTGTTCTCTGGTTAGCTGGTTCATTCAAGCATATCTTGATTGTTGGGACATCATTTATGTAAAAAGACTCTTGTAGAAACAAGTAAAACATGAAAGTCTACAGACACCGTGGTTGAAGTAAAGACACAATGCTGTAGAAACTCAGCAGGTCAAATAGTGTCTTTTATATAGCAAAGATAAAGATACATTTACCGACATTTCGGGCTTAAGCCCTCCACACCTTGATGAAGAGCTCAAGCCTGAAATGTTGTTTACGTTATCTTTCTCTATGCTATATAAAAGACACTGTTTGACCTGCTGAATTTCTCCAGCATTGTGTTTTTACTGTTATATAAACAGCCTGGAGTGCAAGAGAGTTTTAGTAATACAGTAGTGGATTATCCAAAACTGAAAGTATCAGGATCCTTTTCACATTCTAGATTTATTGTCAGAGTACATACATGATATCACATATAATCCTGAGATTCCTTTTTCCTGCAGGCATGGCAGAATTACCACTAATTGGTAGTGCAAAAAATAAACTGTACACAGCGTAAACGTGTAAACAAATAAAACAAACTGGCAATACAAAAAGAACAAAAGTAAATCAATAAAGTGCACAAGAATCCTTAAATGAGTCTCTGAAGGAGTTTATCATTGAGGAGTCTGATGGTGGAGGGGTAGCAGCTGTTCCTGAACCTGGTGGTGTGAGTCCTGTGGAACGTATACCTTTTTCCTGATGGCAGCAGCGAGAACCAAGTGTGTGCTGGGTGGTGTGGATCTTTGATGATTGCTGCTACCCTCCAACAGTAGCGTTCCTGTAGATGTCCTCAAATTACTCTTAACTAAATTATTTGGATTCTGCAAGTTGCTCTTTCCACCTTAAGGAATTGTATAACATTTTTAATATGTACAGTAGAAGTCCTAAAATCTGAACTACTTGAGATTGGGTCAATTTGGATTTTCCAGATTTTCGGGCAGTACTTTTAAAATTCAAATTTAAGGAGGAATAAAGAAGATAGGAATATGTAAATTTTGAAAGTTTATTCATTAGCAAATAAAGAGTGTTTCATTTATCAAAGCGAGCAGTTTTAAAGAAAAAAATGCCACAGTGCACCTGTGGTGCTTACACATGCACGCATACAAAAGCCTGCTAAATTTTAAAAGTTAGAGAGTTTTTGAAAGTCCAGAATCTCTGGTGGACCGGATTTCTGGCATCCAGATTTTTGGACTTCTACTGTATAGGACAGAAGTGCCTACATCTATAAGCTCAGAGTTTATGCCATGGCAATTCAAGTGCTCGTCCAGATGTTGAAAGTTCCTACCCCTAAACTTGGGCAATGAATTCCAGGTTGCAGTCTGAGTGTATTGGGGGAAGGGGGGGTTGAAATCATCCTTCGAACCCCTCTAAAATTCTTGCTCCATACACTTCTGCCATGTTGAAATGATTTTTGCTAATTACCCTGTCTATACCTCTCATAATTTTAAATATCTCTCATCAGGTTCCTCCCTCCCCCTACGTCTTCTGCTCTGAGGTAAAGGAGCCCACCCTTTCCGACTGTTCTTGTAACTGAACATGCTGTCCCAAGGCAACATCCTGACAAATCTCTTCTGTATCCTCTAGTAAATTGTGTCCTTTTGTTGATGCCTGAACAATTTTTTTTAATATAAGGTTATACCAAGATGTCCCTGCTTTTACAGTTGTGCCGAAGCTAATGATGTGTGTTCTTCATATTCACTCATGCTACCACTTTCAGGGATCTTTAGACTTGTACACCAAAGTCCATTTGATCTCTCAATACTCCATAGGGCACAGTATATATCTATCTTTATTAGAGTTTCTACTGTCAAGAGGAAAAGCATCACCTTCCTTTCCTTTACATTCATTTTTAATAAGCAATTGGTACACCAATTCAATCAATTTTTAAATTTACATCTTGTTAATATAAAGACTTTACATAAAAATTGAAACATTATATGGTGTCCATGTAACATTGCCCAATGAAGAATGGTGTATGCTAAGTTGAAGGAATATTTTTCCTAAATCAGAAAGTGCAAGAAATGGTCAGCAGGTCAGTGAGCATCTGTGGAGGGAGAAAAAGCTTCAGACCAATGATCTATTGAGTATTTCCAGCAATTTCTGTTTTTAATCTCAGATTGCCAGGATCCACAGTTTTTAGTTCTTTTGTAGCTTGACACCTACATCGTATTGTTACTGAATTGTTCCTTACTAGGAAAGAACATCAGTTAGAATAATAACAATTGCTCATTGCTTAAAGAATAAATTACAGGTGTGGTTCTTCAATATACCTCACATAAAGTTAGTTCTAAGGATGAAAAATTAAAGTTACTAAGAATAACTTTTTTCTTTTATTTTTCCAGATCTAGGGACCTGCATAATTTTATCAGACTACAGAATCAAACTAACAGAAATGATGAGAAAAAGTTTGAGGATGGTAGTCAAGCTATTAATTTAACTGTGCTGAATGAATCAGAAGGTCAGTTGAACTCATGGCCATTGAAGGTATTGGATGGCTACTTGTCTGGCGATATGAAGGCCGATATCCCCATCCTTTTTCAGTGGGATTCTGACACTTGCACTAGTTTGTTCTCGTACTGCATCTTTCAGAGCAAGGATCAAATGGTCAAAGTCGTACAGTGCAGAATTGGGCCCTTCACGGTGTCACTAATGGTTATCTACACTAGTTACATTTGTCTGCAGTTGAACTGTATCCTTCTGTGCCTTGCATATTTAAGGCATCTATCTAAATGCCTCTTAAATCTCCTAATTTTACCTAATGCTACTAGCTCTTCTGGCAGCATATTCCAGATATCATCCATACTTGGATGGACAGTTTCTTCTCATCTTAAACCTAGGCTCATTTGATTTTCATGCTATACCATGGGGAAAAATATTCTATTTATGCTGTCTTAAGTTTCTTATGAGCTTGTGTACCTCTTGGGTCACTCCTCAGCCTTTTATGCTCCAGGGTAAAAAGCCAGCCTATCTAATTTTTCTCCATAACTGAAGTCCTCCAATCCAGGTAAAGTTCTAGTGAATGTTCTCTGCAGTGCAATTGCATCCTCCACATAGGATGATAACCAAAATTGCATGTAATGCATTAAATGTGGCCTGACCAGTGTTTTGTTAAGTTGTAACATAATATCCCAACTCTTATGAAAATGAGCATGCTATCTGCTGATTTGTTTGGCACTTAAGGTCCAAGACAAGTGGTTCTCAACATTTTTCTTTCCACTCATACCATTTTAAGTAATCCCTATGCCATAAGTGCTGTGTGATTAGTAAGGGAGTGCTTAAGGTGGTTTGTGAATGGGAAGGGAAGGTTGAGAATCACTGCTCTAGACCCTGAGGTATCTCTCTGTCAAATATGGGTAGGGTATAAATAGTAAATTTTAGAGCACTAGCATTTACTGTACATGCCTCACCCCCATTTGTCTCCTCCAAGTGTAAATAAGTCAAATGCCACTTTGATTCAAATAAACAAACTATTCTTATCAATAATTGCACATGCGTTTTCTGGTCTGTATGAAAACCATTCATTTTACATTCTGTAAATTTATTTGCACCATCTCCAATATGGAGATCCTCCTGGACTGCATCTTACTTATGATGTTTATTCTGTCCTTCTGTTATGGACTAACAGAATAATATACATCTTATTTGTGGATGTGGATTTTCATCTCAATGTAATGCATAATGTTCATTTCTATTTAACTCTGAATTGAAGGGATAGATGATGATCGAGTTTATGTTTGGAGTTGCATCCTGAACCTGTATTTATATTAAGCAATTTAACATCATCTTCCTCACTGACCATGAAAATTAAACCATTGGTTTTTTTCCACTTTTTATGCGATATTTCTTAATTTGAGAGCAGTAATTGTCATGAAAAATGTCCATTTCTTTGAGCCCATGATTATTTTCAATATTTCTTCTTTATACAGTTAAAAGTGAAGTGATTCAAGGTAGTGAATCTGAGACGACAAGTGGGAACAGAACTGTTGATGCATATCCTGGCTCGGGTAAAATCTTTGTAATTATATTGCCTGAAAAATTTTCAGATTTATTGTCAGATGACATACATGACATCGCGTACTGAGATTCTTTTTCCTGCAGACAGGAATTAATTACCTCTTATTGATAATGCAAGAAAAATTGTACACAATATCCAAAAAATGTAAACAGATAAATAAATTGGAACAAACTGTGCAATACAGAAATTTTAAAAAAAAATCAAAGTGCAGAAGTTCAATTCCTTAAATGAGTCCCGATTGAGTTTGTCGTTGAGTCTGATGGTGGAGGGGTAGCAACAGTTCCTAAACCTAATGGTACAAGTCTTGCAGCACCTATAACTTTTTTCTGATAGTAGCAGTGAGAACAGAACATGTGCTGAGTGGTGTGGATCCTTGATGATTGTTTTTGCTCTCTGAAGGCAGCGTTCCCTGTGGATGTTCTCGGTGGTGGGGATGGTTTTACCCATGATGTCCTGAGCTGTATCCATTATCTTTTGTAGGTGCCAAAATGTGTAGTTTACAAGTGCAACTGTGGTTGTTGATGGTTGAAGAAGGAAAAAAAAATCTTGATATCTAGGCCAGCGACTTCTAAAGTCTTTTCAGTCGTGTGCGCCTTTTCTTTTTTTGCTTCTTGGGGGACCAAGCCCCAAAGGAAGGACCATCACTTTCAGGAGGAGCTCTTTAAGGAATTGAGACTCCCAACACGAGTCTGTTAACATCAGGTTTAATTTATTTTCCTTTTAGTTTGGAATGACCCAGTTTTAACATTTTGAAAATAATCCTGAAATAATACTCAGGTAATGTATTTAAAAAATAAGAATTGACAAGGCAGAATGCAAATTAAATACAAGTCAGTGGAAAGCATGAGGGATCACTGGATCCTCTTTTATTTAATGTTTGTCAGAACTGAAGCAGGAAAAAAGTTCTCTTGAGGTGCTTTTTGCAGCATTGTACTCTTCCACGTTTTTTAATGTTATTTTTGTTTTTTCCCCATAAATATACAGAGTAAACTTCAAAATATATTGATATATATTGAACTTTTTCTTATATTAAAAAAAATCAACTCTTCTCCCCCCACCCCCTCCCCGCGCCCCCCCCCCCCCCCCCTTCGACCCCACATTTTTTGGTGATATAATTTCACACAGCTTCAGGGCTAACATTTATAATAACCATTAAAAAATTCTATATGGAGAATTTGTTATGGTCTTTTTTTATGATTGTAGTTATAGTTATAATTTGGCCCTTAAATGATCTAAATATGGCTGTCATATCTTAACAAATATTCATATTTGTTTTTTATCTGTATTTTTCCCATAAGTATGCAACTATTCATTTCTGGAGTCAATTGTGCTATATGTAGAGGAGAGTCTGATTTCCAAGTAATTGCAAAGCATTTCTTAGGATTTTTTAACAAATGAAATTTGGAATTTAGTTAATTTATTGCATATTTCAATAAAGTTACCCAAAAGATAAAGTTCCGGGTTGTCCGTGAAGGCCTCCCCTCAGTATTATCTTGTGAAAAGGGTCTCACCTTCACACACAACCAAGTAGCATGTAAAAATTTTCCTATTTCTGTCCCACATCTCTGATATTTCAGATTTTGATCTATGTAGTTTCTGTGGAGTAAGATATCATTGGTGTAGGAAATTATAATGAATTAATCCATATCTTGCATTTATAATTGACATCATGCTATCTAAACACCAATCAGACCAACATCCTTCCATTATTGCAACACCTGGATCCAACTCCCATCTCTCTCCCTCTTGATCTCTGTAAACCTGGTTTCTCACTTTCATTCTGAAGAGCGGAGTACATCTTAGTTATAAATTTAGGTGTACTCACCAGCCAAATTGTTCATTCCATTTCACTAATTTCAAGTGGGGCCAAATTGACCCTTATCTTTTGCTGAGGAACGATTTTAGCTGGAGAAAACAAAAGAAAGTCCCATTAGCTACTCCATATTTATTTCTTAATTATTCAAAAGACATAAAAGATCCCTCCACATAACAATCATCAATATGTATTTCCCTTGTCATAACAAGAATTCAATATTTTGTTGCCTAGATTCATGGGCAGCAAACATATTTTTACATAATGCTGTTAGAGATATCCCTGCTTTTTTTTCCAATACATATTTATTTCTTGCCATATTCTAATCATGTGTATTAATATAGGGTCATTGTCTTTTTTAAATTAACTTAACATTCCACATACATAAAGTCCCTTGCTATCTCCTCTTTTATTGACTATAGTCCCATTTGGATCCAAGAATAGGGGCTGTCCTCTTCAAATAAGCATGATAAAAATCAACTTCTGCTGATAAATAATACTTAAAATCTGGAAGACAAAATCCTTTCAGTTTATAATCTCATGTTAGCTTTTCTAATGACATTATCTGCACTTTGTTATTCCATAGAAATTGCCTTCTATAATTATCTAATAATTTTAATAAATTTTTATGTAGTGCAATAGACAGTGATTGAAAAAGATACTGTAATATTGGCATCACATTCATTTTAATACAATTTTCTCTTCCCACTATAGTAATTGGCAAGTCTTTTCCATTTCTGTAAATCCTTCTCATTTTTTCCTCAGAGAAGTATAATTAAATTTATATATTCTATAAATTATTATGTCATTATTCCTAAATATTTAATTCCATCTGCATTCTATTTAAGTCTACCCTTTTGAGCTCTTTCTTGATCAAAATTCGTCAATGGCATTATCTCACTTATCCATATTTATTTCATAACCTGATACTTTTCCATATTTTTCTAATGTTGATTGTAATTTTATAAAGGACTCAGCTGGGTCAGACATGTATAGTGGCACATCATCAGCAAATAAACTAATTTTATGTTCTTTCTGTCCAACTTTGAAGCCTTTAATATCCAGATCTCTCATAATCTCAGCCATCGTTTCAGTCGCTAGGATAAAAAGCACTGGGGATAGAGGACACCCCTGTCTACTCGATCTACTCAAGGGAAAAACAGCTGACATCTGATTATTAGTTACTATTTTGACTTGTGCTTTATGATAGAGTTCTTATCCAATTTATACATTTTCTGCCTACACCAAACTTTTCCAGAGTCTTAAATAGGAAAGACCATTCTAAAAATGGTTGACTGCTTTTTCTGTGTTGAGGAAAACTGTTCTACTTGGATTCAACTTTGATTTTGCCATATGTACTATGTTAAATAGTCTACCCAGACTATTTGAAGAGTGCCTTCCATGGACAAATCCCACCTGATCTGTGTGTATTAGCTAGTGCCTTCTCCAATATCTTGTAATCAGCATTCAGAATGCTATAGGTCTCTATGTTGAAGTTTTTCATGGGTCTCTACCTTTCTTCATTAGCACTAATTATAGCAGTTGAGAAAAATTCCGGGAGAATCTGGGTCTCCACCTCCTGGTCCAATACATCCATCAGCAAGTCTTTAAATTGTCTATAGAACTCAGGAGGAAACCTCTCCTCCTGCAGAGACTTATTAGCTTGTAAAGTACCCAAAGCTTTCTCAATTACTTCTCTTGTGAGAGGGGTATCTAAATCAACCCATTCTCTATCTTCTAATTTTGGAAGTTCAATATTTGCTAAAAATTTGTCCGTCTTATTTCATCTCTTAATAATTCTGATTTGTATAATTTGGTATAGTATTGTCTAAAAATATTATTTATTTCTTTTTTTTATATGTTACAATATCAGGCTCTGTTGACATTGCATTTATCATCCTAGATGACTCCTTTGCCTTTACCTGCCAAGATAGAACATTGTGTACCTGTTAGCCTAATATTTTTGTTTAGTTTTTAATATAGTTTTTTCCGTTGTATATGTTTGTAATGTGATATATCTCAGCTTTTTAATTCTCTATAATAGTCAATATTTTTCCTGTAACCCTATTCTTTGATATTCTTTTTCTAGTTTTGTTATATCTTTTTCTCCAAACCATCCAACATTGTAGCATATTCTCTCAAGATTTTTTGTATAAGAAATAATTTGTCATCTTAGATAAGCTTTAAAAAAAACTTATAAGTAGAAGAAATATTAGTTTCACAAAATAGTTCTATTTGTCTCTTAATACACTCACTTTCCTTCTCAACAGTGTGGCATTGAGACATCATCCATACACACTTTCTTGTTTTACCATTTTATCATAATAGTTAATGGCAAATGATCTGGTAAAAATCTTGCCAAATGTTCCGTTTTTAGCACTCTACTTTTTAAACTGGGCAGACATTAAAAACTAATCAATCCTTGTATGTGAATCATGTACACTCAGTACAACAAATGGTCTCTTTCTACAGTGCTAAGTTGCCCCCATTTATCAATCAAATTTAAATCCTTTATAAATGATAGTGTTGTTTTTGCAGCTTTTGCCCTTGTTACCGTTCTCACTGATTTATCCAATATTGGATCTAAACAGAAATTAAAATCTCAAGCCAGTATATTTTTGTCATCCCCCTGCTGTTTTTAAAAATATCCTTCATAAGGTTATTGTCATAATTTGTGCATAAATATTCATAAACATCCATGATTCTGCATAAATTTTTACAGTGTGTCATTACATATTTTTTGGTTTGGTCAATCAATGTCTCTTCTATTATTATTGGTTTATTTTTATTGATTAAAATCACTACTCCTCATGCTTTTGAGCCAAATGAAGACAAAGTCCCATCCATCCTTTTTTTAATTTAGCAATTATCCGATTTATAAGATGTGTTTTTTGTTGAAAGACTACATCTGCTTTTAATTTTTTTTAGGTGTGCCAAGACCTACATCCTTTTCACTGTCACATCTATCCCATTAAGACTAATAACATTTTAATGTTCTATCCATATTGATTTTTAAACAAATATCATTTAACAATAAAACCTTATTGATTAAATAATGGTATTTTTTCCCCTTTAAAAAAACACATACATGTCCCTGCCCTGATTGTGACTTAAACAGGAAACCGTGAAAAAAGCCCGCAGAATCCTCCCTTTAGCACCATCTTTTATAGATATTCTTCTCCCAATGCAAATCACTTGTGACAGTGTTTAAACAATAGCAAACAACAAGGAAAGGCTTTTTAAGCATTAAAATGTTTAATTCTCACCAAAAAATGTTGGCCACCACTGATCACCGACACCTTCCCCCCACCCCTCCGACGCCCCTTTGTTGCCGGCAGCCCGAAGTTTCTGCTGCTGTTGGCACCCTGCTCTCCTTGATGACACTAGGACAAGGGATTCTTCCTACTGCTTGCGGCTGGGAGACAGTGGCACACAGTTTGAGAGGGAGAGTTGGAGATAAAAGTCAATAGGGGAAGGTAAAGAAGAAATGGAAAGAGAGAGGGAAGGGTTAACTGAAACGAGGACAATTGTAGTTCTAATTTCATGTCAAATGAATTCCTTTTCAACCTGTGAGATCAGTTCGGCTCTGAAAAAAATTGGGATAAATGAGGATGTCTGATTTGTTTCGAATATCCTCACTTGTCTGAAATTTTAAATTTTTTTCAGATAAATGAAGATTTTGGAGAATCTGAGATGTACTATATCTATATTTATTTGTATATAACACAGTAAAGCATCCTAAAATACTTCGACATAAAATAAAACTTGATATGAAACCTGTGATTAAATGTTGGGATAGTTGATTTGGAACTTGATCAGAGATTGATTTTCAAAAAATGTGCTTGAGGAGGAAAGTGAGGTTGAAAGATTTCGAAAGGAAATGCAGAACTTCATGGCTTAACCAGATGAGCACATGCTGCCATTAATAGACCAATAGATCACGAAGCACAAGCTGCCAGTTATGCCTTGCCTGGGAAGGAGTATTTGCAAAATACCTATAGTTTATGTAGAGGTACTCCTGACTTGCGACTTATGGGACTTGCATCTATCCGTACATACTACAAAATATGTTAAAAATATATAAAGAAACATTATAAAAATTATGTTGTTTTTATTGTATTTGATAAACTATTAAAGGGATACAGGGTATGTACAAGCCAAAATGTAGTTACTTATCTTGTTAGTGGAATCCCAGAGTTCATAGGCTGGGCACGCCCATCTTGATTCCTGTGCATATGTGCAAGTCTTTGGCTTAACTCTCGCACATGCGCCCACCGGCCTCCAGTGCGCCCGCCGGCCTCCAGTGCGCCCGCCGGCCTCCAGTGCGCCCGCCGGCCTCCAGTGCGCCCGCCGGCCTCCAGTGCGCCCGCCGGCCTCCAGTGCGCCCGCCGGCCTCCAGTGCGCCCGCCGGCCTCCAGTGCGCCCGCCGGCCTCCAGTGCGCCCGCCGGCCTCCAGTGCGCCCGCCGGCCTCCAGTGCGCCCGCCGGCCTCCAGTGCGCCCGCCGGCCTCCAGTGCGCCCGCCGGCCTCCAGTGCGCCCGCCGGCCTCCAGTGCGCCCGCCGGCCTCCAGTGCGCCCGCCGGCCTCCAGTGCGCCCGCCGGCCTCCAGTGCGCCCGCCGGCCTCCAGTGCGCCCGCCGGCCTCCAGTGCGCCCGCCGGCCTCCAGTGCGCCCGCCGGCCTCCAGTGCGCCCGCCGGCCTCCAGTGCGCCCGCCGGCCTCCAGTGCGCCCGCCGGCCTCCAGTGCGCCCGCCGGCCTCCAGTGCGCCCGCCGGCCTCCAGTGCGCCCGCCGGCCTCCAGTGCGCCCGCCGGCCTCCAGTGCGCCCGCCGGCCTCCAGTGCGCCCGCCGGCCTCCAGTGCGCCCGCCGGCCTCCAGTGCGCCCGCCGGCCTCCAGTGCGCCCGCCGGCCTCCAGTGCGCCCGCCGGCCTCCCATACACAAATCCTCAAAGCATGCCCCAACTGAAGACTCGCACATGCGCACGGGAATCAAGATGGCCGTGCCGAGCCTGCAGTCCCTGGGACGCCGACTAACAAGGTAAGTATGATGTAAATTTTGATTAAAAATTTTTCTTTAAGACTTATTTACTCCATGTATGTGGTCAAAATTCCGACTTGCGTCCATTTTGAGATACGACTAATCATTTGGTCCGTATCATGGTTGTAAATCAGGAATACCTGGAACTAAAGCAACTTGCCAGGCAGCTTATCTTTTGTCCAAACAAAAGTCATGGAGATTAGCATATATTTTGGAGTACAAGTAGAACCGTAAAATCCTCAAAAATCACTAAAAAAAATGGGAGTTGACATTTGTCAGATATACTTTTGAGACCTTAAATTCAGATCAAAAACTGTTTGACTCCAATTCAGTGTATGAGTTGACCTGGAATTGCCAATTTGGTGTATTAGTAAACCCTGGAATCGCCAATTCAGCGTATTAGTTGACTCTGGAAGCACGTCCCCACTGTCAGCGATGCTGCTCCCCAACATCTCTCCACTGGGTGCCGCCATATGCAATTATAGAGCCTGAGATTCCCACTCCTGCCCAGTAAGTTGAGGTCACCACTTTTGCCGGGAGAATGAGAGCCACCTCCTCCTGCGACCTCATTTTCTGGAGCAGGAGAGGCGTCCTCGTTCTCCCGACGGGAGGTTCCAGCCACTTCTGCCACATAGGTCTGAAGTTCCCACTCACACTGGGAGAACAAATCCTGCCGATCCTGCCCAGTAATCTTCTGCCATTTCATGGAATAAATGATCCAGATGTACACAATTTGCATGTTTTTATTATTAAAATTAGCCAAATGATGAGAAGGATTTGCCATTTGCAACAATCTTTCCTGCTGCAAATCCCATTTCTTCTATTTGACTGCTTCATTGTGGGACAAGAAAACTCTTACTCCACTATTATAAAGTCTGCAGACAGGAACTAAATATGTTTGGAAAAACAATTACAAAGTCATCAAACTTTTTTTTTAACCAGCATTAACCACTAAAAGATCCAATGCTTATCCGAGTGTTTAACAAACAGTTATTTAAGCAAAAGTGAAACATAATTACTCCTATTTTGGTCAAATGCTCCATCACTGTGCTCTGACCTGATGTTGAAACTTCAATTTATATTAAGAGCATTAAAAATAAAAACTATCAAATCAATGCAGTTGCTGTGATTGGTATCCAATAAATGTGCATAATTACTTGATACTATCAAATATCAATTGATGCTTATAGAGGTATGAAATTGTACATTCTGAAGAAAGATGCTGGAGATTGCAGGAGGAATTTGTCGGCTGCAGAGGTCGTATTTGCTGGTCAATGCAGAAAAATGTGCAGTACTGTATTTTTTTTGAGGAATAATAAGAGGCTGAGTAAAGAGAAAGGAATTGTATCCTGAGGGTATGTTTGAGTGGGAAAAAACATCAAGAACAATTGAAGAAGAAGCACCTCCACGTGTAGGTTAACATGAAAAGTAGTCAAATAAAAACTGGGGGAGTAAAGATACAGGGGCATTGCATTTTGCAATTCTCAGTTTCAAGGGAAGGTACTGTAATTTCCCATGATTGATACCTGCAATGAATATTTGTACAGTAAAATTCTACTCCAGTAGACTGAACTTTTAGTGCTGCATTGACAGATTTTCCAGACCATTCATTCGTACTCTTATTAACACTCAACCTCACTTTTTAATCTCACTTTTTTTTAAAATAAAAAAGCATTACACAGTAGCAAATAGCATTCTTTGTGAATCAAGCGAGTTCAAATGGAGCAAGAACAACACAAGTGGTAGGCTGCATGGTCTTTTTCTACACTCTATAACCCTAAAAGAAACAATCTGAACCCGAGTTCCATCAAATCTACCCACATCCCTGACCCCTGTATTCAGGACCCCAATCCTAACTCTTGCCTGTTTGCTTCCTGGGTATTCTGGTCATTGAATGAGCCAGATTCCAGCCATCAAGATTTCCAAACATTCGAATGCTGTATTATCAGTTCTACTGTAACTCTACCCAGAGTAACAGTAAGAAAACAAGGTATCTTTATTATTATAAACCAGTCCTGGACGTATACAAAGCAGCTGCAAGTTGTAGTCATGCTGGTGGCAAGACTGAAGAATTTGCTCATCTTATCTTGACTGTGGATCAGGGACTTCTTTCATTTTAATTTAAATACCTGAAGAGGCTAAGCAATAAGTAGTGTATTTTGATCTTTCTCTATTTATTTTAATCTTAATTTTTTTTATAAGTTTGTTTAAAATATTTTGCTTTAATTTTCAAAAAAATTACATAATTTTAAATGTCTTAATATTGCACTTTTAAAAATACTTTTTAAATATAAATCTCGTGGCTATGACAGATGACAAAGTTTATCCCCTAGTTTTGCCTCCCACTAAAAGCTGTCAGGTTGCCTACAATTAGCCAGGCATTTTGAGAGTGTGGAGGGTCAGCTCAATTTGGTCCAAATATGTGGAGAAAGGCAGTGGGGTAGAACCAAGCCACTCTTATTTTTTCCTCCCCCCCCCAAAAAAAGGCTTGCCCAGTCCTGGTAACTTTGAGTTAGTTGCAAAAACACATACTTTATGCAATTTACCTTTTATTTATTAACATAGTAAGGTTCCATTTTTCTATCATTGAGTCCAGGTCATTGAAATTAATATCTTCTGCTTTTTACAGTTATAACCTGCACAGATTATAATCCACGAATGCCAAATCAAGACAATGCCCTATTGTTTCCTCCAAAGTAAGTTTCATCTTAAATGTGTAATGTTTGACTTAAATTACTGAGAGGTTCTCAGTTTCAACTATTCAATAATTTAAAACTATGGGCATGTAGAACATGCGTTATATTTTCTAGTTAAAAAAACACGTCTGACTTCAAGACCATATCATCCTACCCTTTTCACCATTTCCCACAATCCCATCCCTCCAACTGGCTCTTCAACCAATTTATTCTGTGATCATTTATTCTGTAAAGTTATTGTTCATCATTATTTTTCACTATTTGTTACACTTTTAGATGAATTAAAAATAACTAACTTTATAAAATTGAATATTCCTGGTGCTAAAATTGTAACTGTTATATTTATAATTTTAAAACAATATTTCACTTATATTATGAGCAGGGAATTTATTGTATGGGAGCAGCTTGTTCCTTACTCCTTTAGCTTTATCCTCTCTTTTTCAATATGAAAGCTCCCACTAAACGGGTTATAATATTTCTGAAAATTTTTTTGGTTGTATAATTTGTCTACAAAACACGCCTTTGCAATTGCCATAGCATCTTGCTAACCATTGACCTTGCCACTATTACAGGGGCAGAAGGTACATGGGAAACTGCTTGCTGCAAATTATCCTCTAGTGCAAACCATCCTGTCTTGGAAGTATATTGCCTATCCTTTATTTTACTGGGTCTAAGACTAGGAATTCCCTGTCCAACATTAATAGTGAATTACCTTCATCAAAGAACTGCAATGGTCCAATGTGGTGGCTCATCACCGTTAGCGATGAGCAGTTAGTAACTGGTACAACATGCTGGCCTTGTCAACAATACATGCATATTGGAAAAAGAATAAATTACCTTTCAAGATCTCAATGGGATTGTGTAGATGGTTTATAATATGTTTTTGGAAATTATTTGAATACGTGCATACCAAAGCCAGGAATACATTTCAAATATTTTTTGAAATGGGTTCTCTAATGGCTTTTGGAATGTTGTCAGACATGTATGATGTATAAACCTGCCATTTCTGAATTGTTTGGTTAACTTTATCCATCATTGACAAGAAATAAATTCATTCTTAATTTAGTTCCTCAGCATCTTTTTAAGGATTAATAATCTAGTTCTCTCTGTATTGTTATCCTGCAATCATTGCTACTTATTAATTTGTCAAGCTCCTGACAAGTTCAAAGGTTTTAAATAAGAACACTTTTGTCTATTTAATTTTACATTGGATTAATAAGTAATGGTTTAAAGGCTCTTCAGAACTCAATTTTTAATCTTTTTAGGCCATATCCGCACCTTTTCTCTCCACCAATAGTGCAAGCTTCTTACTTAGGAGAGGCACGGTACTCAGCAATGCAGCAATCCGCATCTTACACTGCATATCCTCAACCAAGTCAGCATTACGGACTACCTCCATTTGGTAAGGGGACTTTCCATCCCTTTTAATATACACAAAATGTATCTAAATATTTTCTAAGATGCTTTATTCATTTGCTGTCTAAATAGTTATTCTAATATTGGCTTGGGGTGAAATTAAATTTAAATGGTTATAAACCTTTCAAAAGCTCTAACTGAGGAGGTTGCTTCTATAAAATTTAAGACCGTGACATTGTTTTCATACTGCCACATGCATCTTGACGATAATACAGTAAAATCCCCATTATCCAAAATTCAAGCAACCAGAAAAAGAAAATCATGGAAAATAAATAGATAAAAGTATGAAATTTTAAATTGGCCCCTGCTAGTGGTTAGTTTGAAAATCCATGCAACATGCAGTCTCAAGCAACCAGAAAATTCATTTATCTGGCATCTAGCAATCCCTATAGGAGTCGGATATTGGGGGTTTTACTGTAAAATCTTCTTGAATTAAATTATCGATAAATTTTTGAAGCATTAAAGATAGATGAACAAAAATTATTAAAATAAGATTTTAAACTTGTGTTTTAAACTTGTAAATCTATAATCACACTTGCTCCCCACTGAAATATTAAGCCCCAATTCCAGGCACCATAATATTGGATAGGTGTGAATTTTAAACAATACAGAGCAAAGGGAAGGAGGAGTAGGTAATTCAGCCTCCTGTGCTGCTGCTCCACTATTTTGTATATTTATGACTGATCTTCTAACTAAACAGCATTCTCTTACACAAACCTCAGATCCCTTGATTCCCTAAAAGTCCATCAATCCATAAATATCTTTTTTTAAATCAATCTCTGTTTTGTACATACTCAGCTTCTGAGGTTCCACAGCTCCCTTGAGTAGTGAGCTGCAAAGATTTAATATCCTCTTGGTGAAAATTTTTTCTTTGTCTCTCCTAAAATCTACCCCTCTGAGACTGATTCCTGCTTTTTAACACACCAACCAAAGGTAATAGCAACTCTGCATTTACCTTGTCAAGCCCCATAAGAATTCTGTATGTTCTACTTGAGACAGCCACTCATTTTTATTTGCTCGAAATGGGTCCAGTAGGTTATATCTCTGCTTGCACGTCAAACTTGTCATTGCAGGAATCAATCTGGTGAACTTTTACTGCAGCCTTTGTTTTAAGTAGATAGAAAGATCTGTCAGGTATACAGTATTCTAGGTGCAGCCTCACCAATGTTACATATGACAAGTACCGTATTTTTATGCATACAATGCGCACGTTATATGCATATTTTACAAACCAGATCTCTCCCCTCCATCCCCACGTTATCTGCATGTGCGCTCTATACAATTAATAGCGGGCGTGGGAAGTTGAACCGGCAACTTAGAGCAACCGTGGGAATATTAGCAAGTGTGGGAATATAATGGCATTGAAAGAACGTGCACAATTAATAGCGGTCATGGGAAAGACATGCTGGCAATTTATAGCAAGTGTGGGAATATTATAGTGAGTATGAGAATACAATAGCGGCAAAGAAAGAATGGGCACAATTTATAGTGGGCATGGAAAATTTTGATTTTGGGAATATCTCTACTGAATGCCATGGTATTCCTACAAACAGGACATTCTGGTGAGGGCACTGCACCTTATCAATGTTAATTACCCAGACCTGTCCCTGAGAGAGGAGATTAACATATCAAGTGCCTCTGATTTGAGACATTAGAATTAAAATCCTGTCTTCGATTTATTTAATTGATTCTCTCCCAAAGCTTGTTAATGTGTTACAGCAAGATATCATCTATATAAGGGCAATTGACACCTCTGGGGGAAGTCGATTGGGTATTAATTGGGGAAGATTAACTGTGGCAGTACTGGTATGTTCATTGTCTCATGTTCCATTTAAATACAAATTGCTTTTGCCAGTCAGAATTTAGAATACTACACCTGCGACTTATATGTGTGCGTGCATTATATGAAAATATTTTTGCACAATTTATGATTTCTGCATGTTATATGTGTGTGCGTGTTATATGAGTAAAAATACAGTAGTAGGATGCTCTGTACTCTGGCACTCAAATTCTCTTGTAATAAAGGCTAAAATACTTTTGTGTTCCTAATTGCTTGTCTGCATTAACTTTATGGTTCATGTACTAATTACCCAAGCCCCTCTGGACACCATTTTCAGTTTCTTGTCATTTCAAAAAAACTATACATTTCAATTTTCTGCCAAAGTGAATGACTTCATCTTTATGCTGCATTAAATTCCATGTACATTATTCTCAGCCATTTACATATCCCATCTTTAGCCCATGAAATCCTCTGTATGAAGTCCATCTGGCTCTGCAACCGCAACAAACTTAGATATTTTCCTCTTGGTCTCCTTTATCTGGATCATTGGTTCTAGGACCTCAAGCTATTCACAGTCCCTGTAGCATCCTATTGACCCTGAACCTGTAAATAAGCTGTTGTTTAAATTTAAATTTGGACAAATATTACAATAAAAGGCCCTTCTGGTCCATGATCCTAATTTACCTACACCCCCTGTACAGGTTGATGGGTGGGATGAAACCAGAGCACCCAGGGGAAACCAATGCAGAAACAGGTGAAAGTACAAACTCCTTAGTGAAGGTGCCAAATCAGAAAGCCCGCTCTTTGATTAATGAAGGGATTAGGATCCTAAAGATGATCCTTTTTTATATGTAAGAAGGGATGCAGTTAATCCTCCATTTTAGCGGGGGATATCCAGTTCATCTTAATTGTCATCTCCTCTTCATGGTACTTCCCCATAGGTGCCATAAACAAGTATTGCACATTGGACTCTTCTAAAACTAGGATGATACGAAAGTCATCAGCTAATCAGTCTCCATCTGGAAAGGATGTAGTAAATTTTAAAAAATTGCATTGTTTTCACAAACAGAAATATATAAAAGTCATTTATTTAATGAACATTGTTGCCTGATAGAAGAGGTGCAGATGCTCAGTTTTTGTTTATGTATTCTATTAACTCAAACAAAAAGACATTAATAACCTTCATTTGAAATACTGTCTCCAAGTGTATTCACTGCCCTTCAATGTGAACAAAGCCTCCAGTAAGTGACAGATTAAATAGAAACCTTTGTAGTAAAGATTCATTAAATGACTAGTTGCTAGTCCAAGGAAATCCTGTACATCAAAATTGTTCTACTGCTTACGAACCTCAATGAATATGTCAAACACTATTTCTCTTTAATGAATCTGTTGACTCAGCACCTGTTACTGTTTTGCAGGTGCCCTTTTAGGACTTGGTACTGTAACAGATTCTATCATTTTCTCTACACTAGTCTATAGTTCCTGTCCGCAAACAGTTCCCTGCTCTTGCTCTCACTTTTCCCCCACCATGTGCTTCCTCCCAAATAGTGGGGTTACATTTGCCGGCTCTCACATCTGTGAGAACCAGACTAGAATCTTTATAATCTTGAAAGATGGTAAATAGCACATGAATCTCTCTCACTTTCTTCAAAAACCTATGATTCATGTCAACAATAAACTTTTCTTTGGCTCCTGGGCATTGCACAATGTACATGTGCACCAAAATTCTTAGTTTATTTACAAGCACCTGTTTGGCTGCACTATGTCAGCAAACTAATTGAATACATACTTGTATAAATCCTTGTACAAAAAAAGTGACTTTCAATAGTGCAGATGGTCTTTTTGTGTGGTCTGAGTAGTCCACGAGTAGTGTACCAAGGGAAAGTTCAAGAACCTGATAGCTGTGTTAAAGAAAAAGAGAAAAAGCTCTTGAACCTAAAGGTGCTGATTTTCAGACTTCTGTACCTTCTGCTCGAAGGTAGCAGTGAGAAGAAGTCGTGTCCGGGATGGTGGGGCTGAAGGATGTTTTGTGGACAGAATGGGAATGTTGTTTTCTTGAAGCAGAAAGGCAAAGAGGAGCATGGATTGAGACATTTAAATTTGTAATGCTTTAGATATACAAATAAAGCTAGAGGGCAACGATTTGGTGCATTTGGCAAGAGAACATGAGCTACGTCAACAATTTTTCAATTCATTAGGTTAGGATTTGGAATTGAGTAAATGCATGAAAGACCATTTAAAAGAGAAAAATTGCAGGTTGAAATGGAACTAAGGTACTTGTTGGGTCAAATGGCATCAAAGGATCTGAAACCATGGATGCTGCCTAGCCTGCTGAGTCCCTCTAGCTTCTCGTTATTTTCTCAAGATTCCACCATCTGTAATTCTTGTGGGTATTTTGATGTTCAAAAGATCTGGCACAGCCATAGTGGTCTTCCATATTTTACTATCCATGATTTTAAATTCAGAAATGGATGATTACTTGGATGTGACAAATGAAAACCTTAGAAAGGTGTGATTTTGTTCATTTTTAAACCTAAATTATTTATTCAACCAAATGACTGTGGATTAATCATTCACAATTTAGTTACAGGCACAATAGATTGTTCTCCAAGGTTAACAACTAAGGAACCTGTTGTTCCAGTAATATTGTGAGTTCAGCAATATAAATGCTATGTAGCCTTTTCACAACCATTTTCACTGTAGGGTTTGCCTCAAACCAACCAAATAGTCCAGGACTCTAGTCATATCCAATTCTGTCTTCTCCACCATGTGAGGGCTTCCTCCTCCCCCACCCTCCCCCCCACTCATTTGTACACATTTTTAACTGTAACCTGGCTATTGCGATGAAGACAGGAGAAGTGTCTTTTCATATTCAAATCAAGTTCAAGTTAGTGAGGAACTGAGTTGTTCAGTCATTATTCTGCATATTGCTTATTGGCCCAGAGAAAGAAGTTCATGTCCAGTTAGTCAGGCTTGGGTTTAGGTAATGAAAGGCTTGTACATTAACTGGTTAATTATCCAGTTCATCTTCATTGCCATCTCCTCTTCATGGTACTTCCCCATAGGTGCCACAAACAAGTATTGCACATTGGACTCTTCTAAAACTAGGATATATGCAATATCCATCTTCAGTTGACTGAACTGTTACAACTTTTAAAATACAAGTTTTTAAAAGAAATAGTATGTAATCAAAGATGAAAATCTGAAATTGTGCTGGTAATGTTTTAAAACTTCTTAATATAGATTAGGTCTCAAATATTTATGCCAACATATTTTCCTACTTTTGCTAAGATAAGCTTATGAAATGTGAAAGCGTTCAATTCATATTTGGATTAATCATTTTAATCTTAGATGCATTGTGGCCTGGTGTGAAAACAGAAGATGGATCACACAGTCACCCTGGATACCTCAGTTACAGTACAGGATTTAGCTCAGACCAAACCAGTCCAGCATATTATTCATATCCTGTTCAAGGTAAAACTATAAGGTTGACCCTGTTATTAATTGTATTTCCATACCTCTACTGTAATGAACATTTGGTGTGGGTCCCACTGACCTGTACCCAGTCCATAGCTCATATATCCCTCCCATCCATGTACCTGTCCAAATTCTTTTTAAATGTTAAAATTGAGATCGCATTCATCACTTCAACTGGGAACTCATTCCACACTCCCACCACTCTGTGTGAAGGTTTCCCCTTATGTTCCCCTAAAATTTTCCCATGTCACCCTTAAACCATGTCCTCTGGTTTGCATCTCAACCAGAGATACTTTTATCCTGTATTTGTCAAATTACTTGTACAGTAAACACAATGAGTTTAAAGCTAGCAGGAACTAGAACCTGGTATGTTTCTGCATGTATTTTTTCCAGATTGTCAAAACCAGCCAAAGCTAGCTCCATCAGCAAACCCACCTGTGTTTCTAACCCAGATGTTCCCAAGCCCAACTACGTCGCGTCCAGACCCACAATTGAACCAAATGCCAAACCATCAGGATTTTTGAAAAATTAGATATTGTAACATCAAAGTTTCACAGTAATGATTTTAACATCTATGTATGCAACAAAATACCATACACAGAAATACTCTGAAGTAAAAATCTAGCAAGCTCAGGATATTGGTGGTTATTAATACCTCCACATTCCTTCAATTCACTACATCATGCAGCTTAGCAGCTAAATACAATTCCCAGTTCACCAATTAATTTGAAAAGGACTCTGGGAACTGGCACCTGCCAAGTGGAAGGGAACACAGTAGATACCCTCTGGAGATCCAGATGACAGTTCAAATTGAAAGCATATTATCTGGATTTTACTGTTCCATGCTATATATATTTGTGATTTTTTTTTAGGTGCAGGATACACAAGAACTGGTATTTATTCTGCCGGAGCTGTTGTTGCCAATGTTGCAGCTCCCAGTAGTTCTAATCAGGTACATGTTTTATTTTTGTTTTATTAATTTTATTAATTTATTTTGAAACCACTTTTGTTTTAAATAAAATTTGTTCCTCTTCATTTTTACTTTGTATAGGAGTATCATTCCTATACATCCCTTGGACAAAGCCAATATGTGCCATATTTTCCCAGCTCAAATTATGGATCAACCTTGACTCCAAACCCTCTACCTGCCAGCAGTACAATAACTGTTACCTACCAGCCACAAAAAGCAGAAGCTGAGGTTTCTACTTCCAAGGATCCGGGTTTTCAAACAGGTAATGTTGTAACACAGTTATTTGCTCTCTCCGTATCAGTGATAGGGATCTCCTAGTGGTCAATCACTTCAATTCTGTGCCCCACTCCCACGCTCACATGTCTGTCCATTGTCTCACTTACTATCCCACCAAAACATTTGAACAACACTTGATCTTCCATTAAAAACGCAATGCTAGGAGAAGAGAAGAAAAGAATGGACTCAGTAGAATTTCTGGTGTATTTTTGTTGAATGACAACATTGTCTAACTGAATTAATGCAACCTAGATTGTATAACTAAAATGGATGAGAGGGGGGGGGGGATGGGGGGGTGGCTTGGGAGGAGGGAGGGGGGAGGGAGAAAAAGTCACTGTAAATGTGTGGAAAAGAAAAAGTGTATATCATGGCTATTGTGATTTATGGTGTGAAAAATAAAAAATTTAAATTAAAAAAAAAAAAAAAAACGCAATGCTAGAGAAAGACAGCAGGTTGATCACTGTATTTTAAAGATTAAGATATATATTTCGACGTTGAGCCATTCATTCATCAAGGTGTGGAAAAATGTTGGCAGGCATCAGATTTTGTTGGTTATGTATCCTTGCTACATAAAGTACACTGTTTGACCAGCTGAGTTTCCCCAGCACTGTTTTTACTGTTAGCATTTCCATAATTGTTTTGCAGCTATCTTAGTTGATTTATCATGTGTTTACTTCATAAACTTGTTAGCAAGGATTTTAACTTTTAATTTATTGAGGATTAGAAAGGCGACATGGGATTCTTGTTGATCCTTAAACGAATCATGAATTAATTAAGGTAAATAAAATAATAGCCATTATTCTTCCAAGATGGTGCTTAATTTACAGTAAAATTAGTCCTCACCATTGCATTTGAAGGGTTTGTGCCCGTGGTACAGCTGTTGAATATAATTTCCCAGAATGACTGGCTTAATTATAAATGCTTTTGTTGTGGCCTTGCCAGGATCCTGAGTTGGTTGGTTATTGATAATTATTCACATTTTAGAATGTTGGCAAATGGCAGTGATACTGTGAGGTCTGATGGGAGTCTCCTTAAAATAGGTGTCTGTTAGCTACCTAAATGCAGGTGGTCACCTGACTGTCTTATGCTTTTACTAATGTTTATGGTTGTTTGGTTTCTTTACTTTTTCTCCATTTACTAAGCACATATTTGCCAGAAAGCTACCTGTCCCATTTCACCCTTGCCAGATCCTCTGATGCCATTACATATTGGACTTTTTCCAATTCATAACTTCAACCCAAGGATCAGACTTCTCCTTTTCCATAATTATCTTCGAACTAATGGCATTACGATCAATGGATCCAAAGTGTTCTCTTATGTACACTTCCATCACCTGCTCTATCTTATTCCCTAAAAGATCTGATATTGCACTCTTTAGTTGGGACCGCTATACAGTAAAATCCCTGTTCAGGCAACCAGAAAAAAATAGCAGAAAATAAATAGGTTAGAAAATGCTTAAAATTGGGACCCTGAGTGGTCAGTTCGCCAATCGCACACACACAATCTCGAGCACCCGGAAAATTCATTTATCCGGCCTCTACTAATCCCATAGGTGCCAGATACTAGAATTTTACTATATATTGATTAAGGAAACTTTCCTGAACATATTTGACAATCTAACTCATCCAGCCCTTTTTCAGTATGGGAGTCCCAGTCAATATGTGGAAAGTTTAAAATCACCTACTATCGCAACTTTGTTTCATGCAACTAACCGTCTGCTATCTCTCTACAACCTTATTCCTCCAATTTCTGCTGAGTATTGAGCAGTCTACAATATCTCATTAATGTGGCCTTCCCTTTCTCATTCCACCCATGTGGCCTCAGTAGATGAGCCCTCAGGCCTGTCCTGTTTCACCACTGAGTAAAAATGATTTTGAAAAAGCTAGAGAGTTTTAAGAACCAGCAATTATGCAGCAAATTTTGAAATGCAGCAACATAAAATATAAAATTTTTGGACTTTGAAGAAATTGGATTTGTTAAAATTATGTAATGAATTTCAAAAATATTAGCTTCATTTTCATTCTTGTTCAGGAGTTTCTGTTGCTGGGCAAACTCTGTCAACCACAGTAATAAAAGAGCTTAAAGAGCAATCTCAAAAAAATCCAAGTGGAAAATCTAAAGGAAAAGGAAAGAAGAGCTGTTCATCACCACCACCTGACAATGAACTGGAGGTACATTTAGGTTTCACCATCTTTTATGTAGAAATGAGGCTGGGAGGTGTCCAGGAATGGAAATATAATTGTTTTGGGAGATTGATTTTTTTTTTAAAGTTAAAAAGCACTTGTATAGAAATTGTTAATTAAAATTCAGGAGTTATCTTGTAGGTTCCACATAATACTCTTCTCTATGAAGTACGAGGGCTGCAGGTTCCTGTTGCAATTGAGTGCCGGAATCAATGTCAAGAGATATCACATGGCAGCTGAAGGCCTGAAATCATTTCCGAGTTAAAGCAAGCTGCTTTTGCTTTTTTTGTTATCTATTGCTAAATGGAAGTTAGTTATTGTTTTTTGGCTTGCAGAACATTATTAAGTGTTAGTATTTTTCAAACTAGTGAAAAGATTTGCAAGAAAATATCCTTTTTTTTTATATACACAGAAATATCTTGCAAATGATCATTGCCTGGTTTCATTGAGTTGTTTGAAGCATGTTGCCCAGGACTATTCTTGTTTCACCTTTAGCCAGTGCAATTCGAACATATTTAACAGTTTCTTTCAATATTTCTTAAATACCATATTAAAAGCTATAAGAACAAGTAAACTGCCTGGCTCTTTCATCGAGCCAACATTGTACTGAATGATCTCCAAGAATTTGACACAGTGCATAATTTTGGTTTGTTTAGTACTTTATCCATTTGACCAAAGAATGGATAGTTCTGTGGGGGGAAAAAAGTTTCACCTCTGACAATTTTCTGTTTGGTTCAGTTAAACAATAACAAAGCATGCTAATAACACCTGTACCAACAAGTTGATTGCTTCAGTCACTCCTTGATTCAAGGAAGGAGTTTACAAAGTTGTCCTTGCTTTGTACCTTGCTGCCTATGTATTCAGTGACTGGCCTCATGCTGCCTATGTATTAGTGAGGCCACACACAGATTGGGCAACTGCTTTGTTGAACACCTGTACTCTGCCTTGTGTGCCACCTGGAACTCCTGAGCACCAGCCATTTTAATTCTTATCCCCATTCCCATATATTGTTCTAACCTTATCCACCGGTGGGGTGACACCAAACACACAATTAATTGATCAGCCTACAAGCCAAAGGCAAGATCCCTGAAGTTTCCAATTTCAGGTAACCCCATCCTGTGCTAGTGTTTCCTTTTTCATTATAAAGGATCCCATCATCCTGGTCACCATCTCTTTTTACTGCATCCTTCAGACAGAAGGTTCAGAAGCCTGAAATCCAGCATCTCCAACTTCCAGAACAGTTTTTTTTCCAACAGCTAACAAGCTCTTGACTCTCGTCATACTCATAAGGTTCATAACCATATTCGTATTCATAACTATAACCATAAACTAGTCTGGAACCACCAAAAGATATATCTGCACTATTTTTTTTCTTGCATTAACAGATGCTGTGACTATCTATCCTTTTATATTTATTTTTCGATCTTGGCATATTGTGATAATTTAATGTATACTCATGTACTTGCATGACTGCAACAAGTAAAAAATTCTGGTGCTTCTGTACAGTATACTTGTGTATATAACTGTAAACTATCATTATTCCGTTCCTTGTCTTCACTGATCTACTTTGCCCTCCCTCTTTGTTGTCCCATTCTACCTCTCCTAATTCCATCTGCCCCATATCCCATTACCTTTGGGTCTCTCCCCAGTCCTCAGCCGCCCTTCACTTTTATGCTTGTTTCTCACCTTGAATAGGGACTCAAGTCAAATCATTGACTCTATTTCTCTCCATGACCCACCGAGTCCAAACAGATTCTCACTATCTATTCAAGATACCAGAATTTGCAGTTTCTTGCATCTCCACTGAGATTGTATTACCCATTTCTCTGAGGAAGGAGAAATCCTCTGCTGCTCCAAAATGACAGGATACCTGCCACATTCGGAACCACTTGCTTTAGTTCTCACCACCTCCCCGCCCCCCCCCCCCCACCCACCACCAATGCAACTTCCTGCTGGGAGTCAGGCTTCCACGGTTAAGTCATGACCCAGCAGTGCATTGAGGCTTTGGCAGCTGGTGAACCTCTGTCCCAATGATTGATCGTCTGTCAAAATTATCAATGGGGCTATTAAATGTTTATGAATGACTGACATTTTTTAAACATTAGGGACTTTTTAAAAAAAAAAAGTAATTTGTTTATATTACACTTATGAAGCATGTCTACACTAAAATGAATGAAAATTATTGCAACTAGGTTAAATCACCAAAAGTAAAACTCTTAGAAAAGAGTAGCGGCTGTTTCTCCTACTCATTTTCATGGAAGGGGAGGGGGGGATTCTATGCTTTATGTTAACCCACCATGGGGACAGTAAACTGATTTCCACAGAGGGCCCTGTGGAAAGTTGTGTGGAACAAATCAGCACAAGGACAGCTGCAGGTAACAGGGGCTAGATGAAATATGCTGCTGCCAACTTCAGATTCTGGACTCCTACGTGGATATCTGGGTTTGTTCCATTATTAATGCTTAGGTGGAAGAATTGCCCCAGTGTAGATATTTCTTGCCGTGCCTTCTATTGCAAGAGCTGCTTCCTTCAATAGGACATGAACCAGCTTTTGTAAGCGTGATATAAAATTGTTAGAAATAAAAACGCTGAATAATAGCCGCACGGTTAGCACAACACTATTACAGCACCAGCGACCCGGGTTCAAATCTGGTGCTATCTGTTCTGCCCATGTCTGCATAGGTTTCCTCCGGATGCTCAGTTTCTTCCCACCCCCTCCAAAGCATACAGGGTTATAGGTTAATTTGGGTGTAATTGAGTGGCACAGGTGTAAATGGCAGGAATCGACTGAATAAAAATTTAATAATAAAAAATTTAGTTTAAAATTTTAAAATCTTTAATGGAACTGCAGTCTTCACTATGAGGGAATTATTGAAGATCTATGCAGAGGTGGATATTTCACTGGCAGCTTTAGAAG